>NC_139979.1:11151677-12351677 GCF_963993115.1 Abramis brama
CTCTACATCTCAAAGCACTTTACAGAAACAAATAAAACAACAAAAATACACCATATAAAATAATCCACAATATAAAATTAAAGCAACAAAATAACCATATAAAATAATGCACAATGAAAAAATGTATACAAATATTCAACTAAAAGCTACTGTAAAAAAACAAGTTTTAAGGTAAGATTTAAAAATGCTAAGAGCTTTTGCTTGCCTTACCTCAACTGGTAAAAGAATTCCATATTGGAGCTATTGAAGAAAAAGCCCTATCTCCCATCAATCGTAAGCGAGTTAAAGGAACAGTTAAAAGACTAGTTTCAGATGAATGATTGTCATGCTTTGATATCTAATTATAAATATAAAATGCATTTTCTAGTAATATGATATTTGACATTTTAATATATGTTATGTATTTCCTCTGAAACATCTTTAAAGCTTATAGGGTGATTATTATATAATATTACCTAATGTGACATTTTATCATTTTATTTATTTTATATATCCATCCATCCATCCATCCATCCATCCATCCATCCATCCATCCATCCATCCATCCATCCATCCATCCATCCATCCATCCATCCATCCATCCATCCATCCATCCATCCATCCATCCATCCATCCATCCATCCATCCATCCATCCATCCATCCATCCATCCATCCATCCATCCATCCAGTTCTAATTATGGAACAGAAATGTCCTTTTTAACCACAGATTTTTGGAAATATGTGAGGTGTATGTAGGTGTATGATAGAGCTAATCTACACGGTCTGTTTCCTGTTTTTAAAACACCCTTTATGACAATATTTACCCATGATCTTGCTTATTTATGTATATATGTTTTCTTCCACCTGTTTATACCTGTTCTTTTCATTTTGGCCCACCATCTGTCGTTCAGGGTTGTTTCTGTTGTAGACCATGGTGCCGTGTTGACAGCCACACCTGGGTTATTGTAAACCATCCAGGCTTTTCCAGACCAGTGTCACCCCTGTTGCGCCGCCAGTCACCATCCACCCCGCCGACCCCACCGACCCCACCTTTCCTGTTCCTCTTCTGGTACGCTGGCCAAAGTCACTCTGTTTGTGGAGGTGACCCCTCAGCTCTTGATTAAGTTATGAATCATCTCCTTAATCTGTCCAGACAGAAAGTCACCCCACAAACTAGGAAATGGACTTCTGCAGCGTGTCATTTGCTAACAGATGGCATAAATCTTACTCTTAAATGCAACGTTAAGTATTAATCATTGCTGGCCGTGTTGCTGTCATGATTCCCTGCAAAAAGCTGTGGGCGGGCAAAGTGTGATTAATGGACTCTGGGATTCAAGAAGTCACGTGCGAACGCACCCCACCTGTCTTTTCTCCTGTTGCACCCTCCTCCAAACAGGAAGTTGACCTGCGAGAGATAGACAGATGGATCATTCTGGCTAATTAGCCCGAGGGAGGTGCCGAATGTGCTCGCTTTCTCGCTCTCAGGTCCTGACACATCATGGCAGTGCTCCGCTCCCCTCCTACAAGGAAACCGAAGGACGGACGCTAACGTATGCATGATGCTATGACTTGCTGAGTCAGTCGCCGTTTGGACACTGGATGTGTTGTTCTCTCTCTTTCCATATGCGGATAATCCACATATTGAGATCATACGCTCTGTTCAGAGGTTGACAAAGAGTATTAGGCATATACTAAGAATGATGTGTTGCAGTTAGTTCACCCAAAAAATGTTATTCTGTCTTTTTTTTTTCACCGCTAGCTGACAGAGACTCTCTTCTCTCCAAAATGGAAGCTTTGCTTTAAATGTATTTTAAATGGGTGTTTTTTTCCTTTCCATTTTCCTTTTTATTATGTCATAGGTATTTTTTTATTACGTTTTATTACGTCACAATAACTTTTGACAATATTTTGTCTTTTTGTTCTTTTCATTTTTGTGCACAGCCAACAGAAGCCATACTGAAACACCCAACTCCCCTTTTATTAGTCTAGGTTTATATTTATTGATTTTTTTTGTTAATTTTTTTAATAACTACAATACCCATCATGCTCCCCTGTTTCCAACATTTGTATAGTTAAATTAATACAATTTAAATAATAGAAAATGAATGCACTGGAAAATAGGTGAGTCCACACCACAATATACTATAACAACACAGATGAATGAATCACTTTTAATTTTTCTTTTTCAGCTGAAGAATGATAAAAACATTGACAATCAGAATCCACCTGAAAACTGCAGCGCACTTACAATAAACAGAACGTTATCATCCGTTGGTGGGCTTATGTAGTTATCATTATAGTTATCGTTCTAGGTGTGAATGACCCAAAACTGGCCAGCTACTTTCTTCCAAATGACATTTCTGGTGTGACGGCACACTTTGCCCTGTCAAAGCCTTTCATCTCCCCTTCGATGCGGGAGTACCCTTGAGTGCCTCTCCTCTTTCGACCCTGCCCTTCGAAGGAAAAGTGGCTTGCGCCATTTACATAATCAATGCTGGATTGAGTTTACATAAGCCGCTTTCACCCACTGCGAAATACCTGGCAGAGCAGACATCATTGCGCTTAAGTCGGCCTGTCTTCCAGCTCCTGCTGGTGCCACATCCACTCAGAGGCTCGTAATCTCTCCTTCCCTTGCAGAACTCGCTCACTGAATGAGGAAAGCTTGAGGACTCATACGAGCGCTGTCATCTTCAGTCCTCACATTCAGACAAAATTGGCTTTATTGTACCAAAAACACACAACATGGCACCCACTTGTGCATGTCTTTAGGTGAAGTTGGGTTTTTGCCGCCAAGCAGAGTTTGCTTCTTGCACAAACACATCAAATCACTCAGAGTGACATGATTTCTGATGATTTTTGTAATGTAAATGGTTGTTTCTTATCTTTGTGTAGCTGCAAATTCTTCCCGCCTTGTATTTGTGTGGATCTGTGCTCTTGGCCCATGCTCTTGCTCTGATGGTAATGTAATCTGAAGGGGCACTAGGGCTCTGAAGGGGCTCTAGCCCTACCCAGCATGCCTCAGTTGCACCCCCCCACCACCACCCCCACTCCCACTGTCCTAACGCCAACCTTCTGCATCCCTGGACATGGCCAGCGTGATGAGAACCACAAGGCATAATTACGTTGTCTGAGCAAATCAGGAAGGAGACACTTTCATTCCCAGTGAAGTGTTGTGGCTGTGCCACTAGACATTTCCTCCCCAGCACCATTAGTGAAATCAGCCCTGTCCCTTGTCAGATTAAGTGTTGGCTTGAGCTCATGATTAGTAAAGCAACTTTTGCCTTTTCTTTCCCTTGTTTTTGCCAATTTTGGGGATGATGTGAACATTTTGGCTTTGTACAAGACAAGTCAGCATACTTGTTTGTTTCTCTGGCAATCATCTGTGAATAATCAGCACCTGACCTAATGGTTTAAAACAGTTGCATCACTGATACCCTCAGAGAGAGAGAGAGAAAAAAAACCTTGTATTAGTGGTGTTTGCCAAGTCAAGCATACACTGTTGGTATTGCTCATTCTTAGGGTTGGAAACAAAAATGTATTCCAATTCTGGAATCAGGTACTTGTTATAAAATTTTAATTTCGATTTCACTTATCGATTCGGTATGGTTTCACTTTATTTTGATGGTCCCTTTTGAACATTTTGTTGACTAAGTAACTTTGCAACTACATGCCAACTAACTCTTTAGAGTATTAGTAGACTGTCTGCTTCATATCTGCTGAATACCATGAACAAAACTCAGCAGCCTAAATAACTAACGACTAATAAACTAGACCAGTGGTTCCCAAACTTTTAACAGGCATGTACCCCCTGAGACATTATAGATCTTCCGGAGTACCCCCAACACCACCAATTGTTAACAAGTTTTTTTACATTTTTATTAATATTTATTTTTATCAATTTTGTCGAGAATAGTGAATAGAATCATAAACATATGATCCAAATCTCATCAAAAGTCAACATATGATACAAATGTGCTGAATATAATGATTTTAAACAGATATGCACCCAATCTCACACACAATAGGCCTACAACACATATCCAACATCTCATTAAAGCTATTGTTAACTTTTCACATACTGATAAGTATTGCTTTTCACATATGATAACATTGTATATTTTCTTAACTTCTCTGCTGTAAAATAATAATAAAAAAAGAGAACACATTAACAATAGTAAACTAAATAGTAAACAATAAACTAAATTGTAGTAAACCACACAGAATAGGCCTACCACCTCTCCATCCACATCACCAGTTTAATCAATGTGAGGGATGTGCCTGGATGTTCTTACATAATGCAGCGATGTTAGGAAGCGTTTCCAGGCAAAATAGAGTAGGAAAAGATGTTTATATGTTATATATGTTGACGGCAAAATAGGCTATAGAATATATTTCGTTCTGTATTGACAGGTGCAGTATTTGAAAATCGATAATATTTTTTTACATTACATTTATATTTGCATTTATGTCAAACTCTAGACATTTTCAAACATCAAAATTACATTTATTAATATGTATTTGTGTCAAAATGACATATAAACATCTTTTCCTACTCTATTTTGCCTGGGAACGCTTCCAACACGCTTGCGTGTCGCGTGAAAAATAGGCGTCGGTTCTATTTCTAGCATGCACGCGTTTTCCTTTTAGTGTGTGTCACGCAGGCAGTGTGCAAACTCTAACCTGTTAACATGGGAGCCGAAATAAAAACGGACACGCCACGCAACCAGTGTGTCGCCGGCCTTAGATCTTTTTTCGCGTACCCCCTGAAATCAGTCCACGTACCCCTGGGGGTACGCGTACCCCAGTTTGACAACCGTGGAACTAGACAGACTAAAATAAATTTCAAACATTATTAAATACAAGTAAACAATCAGTAATACAATAAGAACAATAATTCAGCTTTATTGTGATGTTCCTCCAACAGACATTCTACTGACTATAAGAAACTTTGCAACCACGTCAACTTATTCTGACCCTAACCCTACCAGTCTACTAATACTCTACTAACACTCTAATGAGAGTTAGTAGACATGTAGGTGCAACGTTACTTATAGTCAACAGAATGTGTTAAAGGGACAATCAAAATAAAGTGAAACTATTGATTCCTGTGTGCGCATTTTAATGATTTTAAACCATTCGAGCCAAAGAAGATGCAAAAGTAAACTCAAGTTGACGATAGAAAACGCATGTGTAACAGTATATTGGATCCGTGCATTCAGTCTTAAAGGGACAGCAGCCTAATAAACCTGCTGCTATCTGTGTCATTACTGTTAATGTTTAGTTGTATGTGCTCTTTTCCCCAAAGTTTACCTTTGCTGTCATCTAACGCTCACTTAATCTTTAAAAACTCTTTAATAGCATAGTTAAATGTAATCTTTAGCAAACTCTAAATATCCATTTTTCATACTGTACATTTTAGGGATGCCTACATTCAATTGTATCATTGATTTTATCATTGATTTTAGTTTAGCATTTTTATTTTTAATTATTTTTAATTTACTTTTGGTTTAGATTTATTTATAAAAACCCACTCAGAACACCATAGCAACACCCTATAGCAACTAACCCAACGCAGCAACACCTTATCATTTTCACGTCTTTCACTGTCAAGCACTGTTCTCCTTTTCTTCAGAAAACCATAATTTCCTACGCACATTATTTTTCTCAACCACCCTCTCTTGTTGCATCATGGCAGGCCTTGCTTATCTGTCTCAGGTGTGCATGGATGGAAGATCTCCCAGCCGCTCCACACAGTTGTTACATAAGCAGGTTGTCAGGCCGGGCTCTTTCTATACTATTATGACATGCAATCAGCCCTGTTTGACAGTAAAATATGAGTTGCCTGCTGAGGTCAGTGTTACATGTTTTCAATGACAAAACCCCAACTGCTGCCATTTTTGATGGGAGTTTATTTCAGGCTTTTTTTAGTGTAATGCAAATTGTAAAGCTCTGCAGGTGTGAAAATGCCCTGCGTCGTTTCTTTAGTTTGTCAACTGATGCCTGCCTGAACAAAAACAGCAGTTTGACTTGTGAAATGGTCAAAGCCTGAGCGCCTGCTGAGAATTTCAGTCTGAAATTAATATAAAGTGTCTGCCTATGCATTAAGAATAAATAGCAACTATTAAAATAAAGTAACCTCCCTGCAGAGAGTGATTGACTCAAAGAGTTGTTTTAAATGACTAAATGTATTTGTGGTTTAGTTACGACCATGAAGTAGTTAGCGTAAAGGCAGGGGGGCACCCCCTTGTGGGGATTATTTATTAAGAGACCTTTTAAAGTGGGCACAAAGTCAGACGCATGTGAAAAACAGCCAGAAGCTAAATACATGTCTGTCACTCCAATCTCTTAACTCAGCAGCTGCAGTGCTTTAATTCCACTTGTTCTTACATGCTGTTTGAGGTTTAGTCCAGTTGGTGAGCTTGTGTAGTTGTGCAGCGCTTTGAAGAGAAAGTTTGCTTCTTGCAAATCCAGCTGTTATTTTCATATTTTTCTCATGTGTAGAATCATAATGCTCCTCCTCAGATTTGTATGCTTAAAGCGCATAATAGAGAACAAAGATCTGTGATTCACTTCTGTTTGTGCTTTAAAGGCATGTTTACATTTGATTTACAAATGACTTGATTTATTCAGAATGGTATAGGATGTGGGTAATGTGGAATTTGTTGCAGGTGAAGCTGTTTTTGATTTGTTTTTGTTCAACAGTTCAAGTCTAGCCTTTCTGACTATAGGGATTGGGAATCACAAAGAATTCAGTTATTCCGTAACGATTCCATTTAATAGTTCTTTCAGTAGCTTTGAGGAGGAAAAGTAATGCAATTCTAATGCCAAACTATGCGATAACAAACAAAAAATGTAGTATCATCGTTTGTTCGCTTGTCTGTTTATTCATCCATTTGTTCGTTTGTTCTTTCTTTTTTCATCAGTTATTCTTTTGTTTGTTAGTTCATTCATTTGTTTATTAATTTTTATATAATACTGTTGCCAAAAAAAATCAGTACAAAATGTCTCTTCTCTATAGGCCTACATCATATGACCAACCAATCAATAACTACACTGACTTAGGTCTCACATGCCTTAAGCTTTAACACGTTTGAGGAGGATATTTTTGTAAAAAGTAATGCAATTCTAATGCCAAATTATGCAATAATTGGAGCAACCAAAAAATGTGGTATCATTGTTTGTTTGTTTTATTTCGTTTGTTTGTTTGTTCGTTCATTTGCTCATTCGTTCGTATGTTTTTTTTTTTCATTTTGTTCATTTATTTGTTCATTCACTGTTAAAAAATGATGTTAACAAAAATTCAATACTAATGTTTGTCTTTAACTACCTGTCATATGAACAACCAATAAATAACTACACTGATTTAAGTCTCACAAAATAACACAGTAAGTTGTAAGCTGTATGTGTTTGATTCACTAAACGTTAGTGATTGATTATTAGTATCATTAGTAGACTGATTTACCCACCTTATTTTGCAATGCAGAGGTAAGCTATTTTCTGTGAATGTACAATATTCATTCTGATTCATTAGCCGCTACAGGTAAATAATAGAAGAATATCAAAGTGCATTAAACATGCAGTTTAATTCCGTTGTAATTCTGACAATACACTAAAATTAAATACCAACATCATCAAGCAGCATAATTATGTTTGTGCTGTATAATTTGGATTCACTAAATCTGTTGACTTTGATTCACTCTGAATTGTCTCATAAGAAATCATACACTCTGTGCACTATTCAATTCAATTCACATTTATTTGTATAGCGCTTTTCACAATACACATTGTTTCAAAGCAGCTTGACAGAAAATGCAAATTTAGAGTGATCTGTTATTATCAGAGGTAACTGTCTAAGTTATGTATTCCAGAAATGTGCATATACAAAATCACAGTTAGCGAAACATTTATATATTTAAACAATGTAATAATTTAAGGCAGAAACAATGAGCTCATTGAAGTAATGAATACTTGTTTGTTAAATGATTATGACATTTAGAAAATGTAGCATTGGCGCATGTTGATTCAGAGTTTGCGTCATCTGAGGCACTACACCTGCTTGACGCAGTCGCAGCTTGTAAGGACAACAATATTGATAGCTTTTATTGCTCACCATTTAATTTAATTGTGTGTGAATCTCAGTATGATTTCAAAAGGCGTTGTTCTTTATTGTTTGTGGAGAACATCCTCTGTCAAATTCATGTCTGTTGAACAGTATAATTCAAAATCTGTGTTGATCACTAAACATTTTTCTCGTTACACAACGTGGATCTGGCTTAATTTCACAGGACCCCCAGGGTCAGAATGGATAAGGAGACAAGCTAACTGCTGCCTACTCTGTCAGCGTTTTAGTGAAATACTCAATGCATGACAGGACAGAGAATAGGTGCTCGCCATATAAAATGACTTTGCGTTTGCTCTTTGATGTCACCAGGTGTAATGCGCTACGACAGCACAGAAAGCGTGTTATAATAGGCAGAGAAATTCAAATTCCAGCTGAGTTCACGTTAGGTACTTGCGATGAGGTTAGCTTTGACTTTGCGACTCAGTAATTGGATAAAATATAAAATGGGAGTCTCTAGAGTCACCTCTGATTAGGAAATTCAATTTAAATTGAAAGTCGGGCTCTGACTTTGTGGACCCTGTGAAGAGCTAGCAAGAGTCCAATCATTGGCTTTATTATCAGAGTAAGATGGATGGGATATGTTGGGACCACAGCTCAGGTTGAATTATGGGTATTACTCCGATCATGCTAGATGATCATAAATTGCTGTTCACAAAACCACAAGGGTCATTTCAGGGAGATTTGGTCCGGGTGAAATATGAGTAGATTTGGTCAAAATATTATTCTTAACTACTGCAGAAAGAAGAGCACTTGCTAACTACAGCTAGTACATCCAGAGTAGACCTCTTTAAAACTGAATACTTTGGTAGCCCTTTAAAATTCAGTGTGGTAACATCAGTTAATACATGCTGCCATGAGCATTTTTTTTCATAGCGTATATTAATCTTGGTTAATGGTAATTGTGTGAGTGTGTGTGTGTGTATTTGTTAATACGTAATTGTTTAAAGCTGCAGTCCGTAACTTTTTTGGGTTAAAAATGATCCAAAATAATTTTTTGAGCAAGTACATAACCAGCCAGTGTTCAAAACGATGCTTTCCGTAGCTCGATTCAAAACGCTAAGCTTGTAATAATGTTTTTAATTCCAGTGGTACTGGTGGATTTCCGCGGGGAAATTCAAGCATGTCTTTGCATTATTGCGTCACATCTGTACACATAGGAGGTGTCTCGGCTAGTAGACTATGTTGCGTGTGAGGATGTTGGAGGTGGAGATTTATAGCCTTTTCTCACAGCACTTGATATAATTAAACTTTTCAATTTGATGGCGGATCCAGAAAGTTGTAAAATGCTAAAGACTTCAGACTTCGGAGTGGCTACAGAAAAAAAGAGACTGCAAACGGGCCCATGCAAAAACAAGGATAAATATCGGAAGGGCATTAAATGTAGTCACGCAATGCTGATGTTGTTAACATTAACAATTTGAGAACAAAGTATAATTTGCACGGTTTGACGTGATATGATAAGTGATCGTTAGATTTAATCAGCGTGATTTACTGCAATGCTTTTTTTTGCCTTAGTTGGTCAGAACAAAAGTGGATGTTACTTGTTCAGAAGACATTTTCCGGTGAAAATTCTTATGTTGGTCATACTTCCAAAAAGTAGAATCTGTGATTGCGAATGCCAGTATCCACACCGGCGCTGTGACTGACAGCCACACATTCTCCTCAAAACATTGGATTCATCTGCGCTGTGCCGTGCCGAGGCACAAGCCACATAAAGTTGATAATTCCGCGAATAACTGCAATTGCAGATTTCGAACAGAGATGGCGACAAAGAGGAAAAACTGCAGACTGCAGCTTTAACATTGTATTATGAATTATTTGCATTCATAAAATGAATAGAACCTTATTGTAAAGTGTTACCAGTGCTTTCTAGCCTGGGAAAACCCAGACAACTTCCGGCAAATTAAGATTTGCTCGAGAAGTTAGTCTGGCAAAGAGCTCATTCAAGCCCATTTCCATGGCCCAGAAATCGCGGCACCAATCAGAAACGTTGAGGCGGGCTTTACACGATGACGATTGCTCTGATTGGTTTGAGCGACGTCCGCTGGTGAAGCACATCAACTTTTAAATGCATTATTATATTCAAATTGCAAACACATGAGGACAGTCTCCATGAAAGACCCACTGGCAGATGAACGTGCTACTACATTTCTCTCCGAAACGGTAAGAAATTAAATTAGATTTAATAGAGGATTTTAACTGTGACAAGATGATTGACAGGGCAGTTTACGTGACAGGATGCACTCGACAGATCCGTCCGAGAAAGATGACGAAGTAGTATGTCCCAAAGCTTTCCTACTTTTTTGCTACACATTCAAAAGTAAATACCTTTTCTTCGCAAAAAGAGTACTTATATGGCGTAGTGTAACTTAGGACGCAGCATATGGCTTTACACGATGACGATCGCTCTGATTGGTTTTGAGCGACGTCCGACTCCGTTGGTGACGCCCCTTTGGAAATGATTTGTCTATGGAGCTTTGCCAGACTCATATCTCAGTTACTACTGAGAATGGTCTGGTTTTAACCAGGCTAAGTGCTTTCACCAAAGAGATTCACAAATTATTATCATCATAAATAACAAAAAACATTATAAGCTACTGCATTAACAATTTGGAAAATGTGAGATGGTATTGTGAAGTCATGTTAAATGACAGGGTTTGTCATCTACAGGATGATATTTGTGCTACTTCATTAATGCTAAGATTCTAAATAATTCATGTTCAATTAAAAATGGCAATGTAATTAAACTATCTTCTTCACAGCTTGCAATAGGAAGTGACTTTCTCATTATCTCGGTGGCAGGCCGTTGCTGTGGATCATCATCTGTTCGTGCTTGTTTTTAAAAGTCACACACACGCTGTACAGCAGCACAGCAGTCGTCGAAAAAAAAAAGGAGACTGGCGAAGATTAATTATCTTGGGATTTTGGAAGAAAGAGAACATGTAATCTTTTCACCCTCTTTTGGAGCTTATAGCACTTACTGCAATCTGAAGTCACCAGCTTCTTTTACCTCAGAGCACAATGTGGGGAAAAATAGGCCAGAGAGGTTCAGCTCTTTTAAAGTCATTGTATTCACCTTTTTCCTCACTTCTCCATGGGGGGCGCCATAGCAGCGAGTGACTTCCGGTATAGGATGCTCTCAACTTCCGTTTAGTAATTGTCATCAGCTAGACGTTGTTACTGGTGATGGCAAGTAGTGGAGGCTCTGGTAGAATTTGTGCCGTTAAAGGCTGTCACAAGTCACAACAGCTACTGCAGGGCTGCCAACTCTCAGGCATTCAGCGTGAGACTCGCGCAATTGACACTTTTCACACGCTGTCATGCCACAAATCCATTTTCTCACGCAGACGTGACAGATCGCTGTAGCGGCAGGTGAACCGATTTCACTCTTCTTTACTAATTAGTCAACAAACACGAATGAACAGTAGGCTATAGCCTATGTTGAAAGATACAGTACAACATACCAAAATATATATCCCTCATACATAATATCGATCAATCAGTGTTTTTCAACCGTGGAAAGAGGCCAATAAAACAGCTGGAGAACAATATGTCACGTAACGTTACATTTACCTCAGGAAAGCCATTTAATGACCATATATAGCAAGTTAGTTGGCTAGAAAAATTTGCTATAGAGAGTATTTTGCTAAATATGTGTACTATATTATATATTTATTATATTTTTATGCAGGAGCATCCAGCTGTTTCCACTACTCCACTATTCCACTATAACCCACGCAATGTGATTATCACTCCTCTGTGAGAGATACGAGACCGGTGCGTCACGCAGGTGTCGCTCATGATCAATCACGCCAATGGCCTCGCGCCATTCTAAAACGGCCCTTGGCCTCGTCACCGGTCTCGTATCTCTCACGGAGGAGCGAAAGCATAAAAGGAGGAGCGACGATTGTGAAGATAGAGAGAGGACAGGCCTGGATTTTATTTGATGTTTATGTTTCATTTGATGTGACAGTAGTTGTCCGTAAGGGGCTGCTGTCTTTTATTTTCATTTTGTATTTGTTTTAATTTTGATATTAAAATCTGTTGAATGTTCGCCGGTTCCCGCCTCCTCCTCCCCACAATAACGAACTTTGCTACAGATTTTAAGATTGTGAACTGCTGATGATTATGGCAAAGAATTCGTCCAGTTTTATTACTGTGCAAGTAATTGTATGTTTCCATGCTTTTATAATTTCTAAGCTCCTCGCCGTCGACACCCTCAGACAAAACAAGATAATTGAATGTCAACATATGTGACTGCTGGCCATTGTTTCATATCATCAATCCAGGAGGTGGTGCTTGTCAACTTCGTAGGATGATGGACAGACAAAGTTATGTTGTTTACGGTCTTCGTTAAATAGTCTTGCCCGTGCTACCACCGCGAACTAATGTTGCCATTGCTTGTTGCCATTATGGACATTAAAATGAAGTAAAACAGATTACAACCTTCGTTTCAGAGCTGTCCAATAATGCCTACCTAAACCATACCTAAACGCGTCAAGCTGCAAACCGGAGGTTTTGAGCATCCTGCCTACGCACACGTGCAAAGCATAACGGTTGGTTTCGCGTCCCATGAAAAAGGTGAATAAATCCCCCTTGTTCAACATACAAGTGAGATGCAACTCCACTTCACTGAAATCCAGATTAGCAGCTGGAGAGGAAGTCTGGCTTTAGAGTAACAGGAGAAGTATGCAGTGAGTTGAGGTGATTAGCTGTGTCTTGGTGGAAAGTGTCAGTGAGAATGCTCGCAGAAGCTTGGGATAGTGCCCCTGTTGTGAATGTGATATAGGCTACTAAATCTCCTGCTCCTTGTACATTCTGCAGCTAGCTTTGTAGCACCTAGACTGGCTTGTTACCTGAGAGTTGAGGCAATGATTGGCACTAACAAGCCTTATATTTTCAGCCTAGATTGCTAGACTGATTGCTGACTGGGTAAAGGTAGACTTGGAAAGCAGACTGGTTTCAACTGCTTCAACTGCTGCCTTCAAGTGCTGCTGGGAAGTTCCTGCATCCATACTACATGCCATTTACAGTCTGTATTTCCCACTTTCTACTTGTAGAAGTGCAGTGGACACGCCATTTAAGTTGGATTTCAAGCTTGGAAATCCACAGTGTGTGTGTATGACATGCATGAACATGGCGGCATGTGATGATAAGCTTTTAAGGAAGTAAGATTTATCAGATTAGTCAAAGTTCCCACAATACATTGCTGAGATAGAGGTGTAAAATGCTATTATTGCTTTGTAACTTGGTTGATAGGAGTCTGCAAAGAACAACTGCAGAGCTAACTTTGTTGTTTCCATATTTCTTCCAATCATTTTTGGTCTGAAGTTAGGAATATTAAGGAATGCCACCTGTGACACTTTGAATGGAATGTAGCATTAGAGCTTGGAAGTTATGATTATACGTAAATGTTTTGGTCTGAAACAAATATGCATTGACCATTTTTTTTTATCGTATTTTCTTTAAATAACAACCAAAAGAAGCTTTTAAGCATTTTTTAAATCTAGAGAATCATAAGAAATGTATTTTTGTATTTCCACACATGTACATTAGTATTTATTGCAAGATTTATCACATTTTTTCATCAACAGTCCAAGACATGGAAAAATTAACTGTACATTCAACATTCATAATTACATTGGTGATTAATACCAATTTTCTTCAGTCGTGATTCTTCTACTAGTGATAGGGGAAACATAGCTTTCCGAAACTTAATGTTTTGATAGTGTCCATCACTATCTTAAACTGACACACCCCAAACATGGACAGTTTTCACTAATTGCATCTTTTTTATGATTTTGTGTGTATAATTATGATCACACCGTGACTTAAAGACAGCATCTAAGTTTGATATAAATCGAGCTTCACTCTAACGTATGTTGTGCTTTGCAATGAGAAATTTGTCCAAGCTGAAGTCATGTATGAGTAATTTTATTTACAAGAAGTAACAGATGGCAAGGAATGCATTCGGCAAGCGAGTCTGCTCTCCTTCACCTGTTCCCTGTCAAGGTTCTGTAGCAGAGCCACTGCCAGTCACATGGAGCATATGGCTGTTGGCCACTGCTCGAACTTTAATTACCCAATAAACCCTAGAAATACAACCATAGAAATGCCAGTCTGCTTATGTTTGGGTTTCTCCCGTTTTATTTCAGCCTGCCGTTTCTGACACAATGCCTGATTTGCCACATGAGTAGTCCCACGGCTTGGTTTGCAAGGTGAAGAGAACACACTGGGATCCAACGGTATTTTCAAAAAAACAACCAGGAGCTGTGAGACGATGGAGAGCAATAGTGGGGAGCTGAAAATGAAAAGTGCAGGGGCGGGATTTTGGGAATTTCTTTTTGGTACTGCTTGTCAGCATCATCGGAGAGTTGACTTTCTAACACCTACAGCTTTGAAGTTGAGAAGCGTGTCCTGGGGTGAGGTGAGGCCTGTGTCTCGACCCTCACCTTAGTGGTGCTTTTAATTAGCTTCTTAACAGCGAGCCGTGGTGGGCTCACCCTCCGCACGGCTCTGCAGGCGCTGTATACTAAAACACTGCCCCCTGCTGCCAGCCTGACATTTCTCCATGACGGGTGTCGTGCATCTGATGAGTTTCCTTCAATTCTCACACTGGCAAAGGTTTTTCAGACTGTTGGGTTGGCTGGAGCTCCCTCTTTCATGTTTTCCTTTCACTCTTTATCCTTTGTGCTCTTATATCTTGAATATCACAGTTGTTTCTGCTAGAAAAGAAAGAAATTAAATAAGGGAAAATTGCGGCTTTTGCTAAAGCTGTGTGTCAGCTAGCAGAATTGGAAATAAATTTGTTTTCTAACAGGTTTCCTGCACTCCCTCGGTTTCAGTTGGTCAGCCGAACAGATAGCCCCACCCCCAAACTACCACCATTGGTTCAGCCAGTGTCGCCGGGCGAAATGCTTTGGCAAACAGCAAAGTTTTGAAAACACCTTTAGCACAGTTAAATCAACCTTCAAATTGCTTGCAAATACAGTTTGGATGGGGAAAAAGCATTGTGACAATTATTTATTTTTTTCAGTCTCTATTATTTCACATTTTTTAAAAAGATTTATTCAGAGTTTTAGAAGAGATCTCAATGTCACAAAATGTCAGTGATTTCAATTCGAACTCAAACTTTTCTCATCAAATTCTCCCATGAGCATGTTATCCATGCAGGTTGTTATCCACATTCATTTTATAGCAATAATTGTACATTTTTTGTTTATATTTATTTAATCAAAGTGAGTATACAGGGATGGGATGGGTGTAAACAGTATTTATATTTGTATATCAAAAGGAATTTGTGTAGAAACATATGAGATGAAGTTTATAATTGACAACTCCATTAAGTCTCCATATAGCTATGATTTTTTTTTTTTTTTTTTAATGTCCCACAGTTTTGATTGAATTTTCCCTTTCTTTGCTGTGAATTGAGGTTTATTTAAAAAAAAATTGCCAGCAATCAGGCAGTAATGTCTTTAAGACATTAAATCCTTCAACAAAGTTTTCTGTTGGGCGCTGCCCATCATTGTTTACGACTATTATTTATTCACTGTGAATGCATGTATTTTTCTGGTTGAAAAGACCTGGTGAGATTCAACTACAGTGAGAGAAAGTGCAATGCTTTCAGTGTTTTGAGATGCGTAAAAGGATAGACAGAGAGGCTAGCTTCAACAGTGTTCTCAGCTGCAGCATTGTGCTGTTAGCGTAATATTTTCACACAACATTAATGGCCAGCTGGCATTTATGCAGTCAAAGGTGAAATGCTCTATAAAGCATTAAATAAAAACATTTCTCAGTTGGGCTAAGCATAATCGGGCCATTGCTGTCTGTGGGAGTAATGTTTTAAAATACTGTTTGTGTAAAAGAGCGTATCATGTTAAATTTGCCCTTTAGTTGGGTCTACAAGCACTAAGCATAGTTGGCTTTATAACCATGCTCTGTACCTTGGTCTGTTCTGCTCTCATTTACTCGCATGACTGTCACAATACCGGTCTGATGAGGCCTCGAGAGGATCCTGCTTATACTGCCCATTTCTCATTATACAGCAAAATCTTGCACAAAGTAACACATGCATTTGTTGGTTCAGCCATATCCTGGTCATCTAGACGAGTTTTTTTTATTTATTATTCCTTCCGGGGCAAATGTGGCAGAATAAGGTGAAGCCAGTCAATGAGATTGTTTGTTGAAAAAAAAGTCATGTTTTCATTTTTTATTACTATATTCCACAAGGATGCATAAAATTGATGGAAAGTCAAAGTGACTTACATTCTCACAAACATTTTTATTTTAAATATATATATATTTTTTTTAAATGTTATTCATAAAAGACCATTGAAAAAATGTATTACGGATTCCCAAAAAATATTAGGCAGCACAACCGTTTTCAACTGATGATAATAATAAGAAATGTTTCTTGAGCACCTAATCTGAAAAGTTTTGAAGGATCATGCGACACTGAAGACTGGAGTATGGCTGCTGAGAAAGAAGAAGAAGAAAAAAACCACACATATATATATATATATATATATATATGGTATGGAAATATATATGTATGTAGGCTATGTATGTATATATATTTTTTTATTTTTTTTTGCATACCATTAGTCTGTAACTACAAACAATAACACCAATCCTTGCACGATACCAGTTGGAAACAAAGCCAGTTCTAGTGAAATGCTATATTATTGTGAGATCTGAGTCTAGGTGTGTGTGTGAAATGGAGAGAAAGCATTGTCGCTTTGGGACACGTGTGTGTTTAGGTAGCAGCTGCTTATTTGGTTTCGCTCTGACTGATTCTCCAGCGAGACAGCATATGTAAATAGATATGTGTGACTTCAGACTGCCTGCTCCCATCTCTCCATCTGTCCATCTCCATGGCTCTGTTTGGATCCTGGAGAGTGTTGCTAGTGATTTCCTCTCGTCTAGTGTGTTTCTGTGGGTGTTCCGTGTGAATGCATGCATAAAAATATGTTTGAAAAATGTATTGTTAAAAATTAAAACACTATCTCTTTGCATCCACCCACCAAAAAAAAAAAAAAAAGAAGAAAAAATTACTGAGGGCCCTTGAAGTTCAGGTCATTTAGAATAGGTGAAAAAATCCCACAGAGTTACATTGAAGAAGGGACCAGAATATCATAGATACTTTGGGATGGTCTATTTATCCTAGCAACCTCAGAGCAATTTGCTGAAAACAACCCATAACACCTTAGTAAGTACCCGAACACCTTAGTAAGTACCCGCCCTGGCATCGATGTGGCCAATTTTGCAGTGTCAAACATCACTCACAATTTTATCAGAAAATATTTCTCTACTTTATCTGAAGGCAGATGTTTTCTGTCCTCTTCTTTCCCTTTCTCCAACTAGTTTAAATTTACACTGAGACACCTTTCACTTGTTCTTTCGGTAGAAAGTGATAGATTGAATGCTGTGGCCACCACTGACTTGAAGATTGCTGTGATCTACCACAGGAGCTCAGAGGGACGTCGTCTCCCTAGCCTTCTAAATACCACGCGCGCACACACTGTAGCCTAAATGTTTTTTTAAAAAGCATTTCTTGCCTCTGCTCATTTCTAAGGCAACTTATCTAGTTGCCAGTTGTGCAGACCTTAGGCTGCGCAAAAACATGATTGTTAATTATTTCTCTTGAGATTGTAATCACACTTATTTATGTTGGTTAATATAAGTTATATTACAATATTTATTTAACATGAAAAGTACAGTTATTGTTTGTACAATAAGACTGGTAACTTGTTATTAGCAGATACTAACTAATAATAATTAAAATAAATAAATAATAAAATAAAATAAAAGTTTTAATTTCTGCTAAATGATATTTATGATATTGGAATTATATTTGAAATAATTAATTAAACTGTGGTTACCATTCATTTACATCTCTCTCTCTCTCTCTCTCTCTCTCTCTCTCTCTCTCTCTCTCTCTCTCTCTCTCTCTCTCTCTCTCTCTCTCTCTCTCTCTCTCTCTCTCTCTCTCCATCCATCCATCCATCCATCCATCCATCCATCCATCCATTGATATATATACGGTGTATGTGTGTATATGTATGTTTTATATATATATATACAGATATATATAATGCTGGGTAGATTACTTACAAATTGTAGTCTATTACTGATTACAGATTACATGGTGAAAATTGTAGTTAGTAACATAATCTAGGTTACACATCATAGGTAATGTATTCTGACTACTTTTTAGATTACTTTTAGATTACTTTTTAACTAACTTGTTTTAAACTTGCCATTACATGCACCATACTGAAATTTAAAAAAAAGCAAAAGAGAAAGAAAACATATTCCATTTTTTGATACCAACATCTTAAAGTGCATTAAATTTTACATTATACAAGGGTTTTCCAAACTCAGGTTAATGTAAGAACTGCAGTGGGTTTGTGAGTTGATAAAATAATTAATTTTAGAAAGGAAACTTAAAAAAAGAAAAAAAAAATATGGAGAATTAATTGATTGTGAATTATTTACTGCCATTTTGTGAATAAAATGTAACTGTAATCTGATTGAGCAATTTAAGTTGTAATATAAGGTGATTACGAGTATGTCATTTTTGGAATCTGATTACGTAATCCAGATTACATGTAACCAGTTATTACCCGGAACTGCCTAAATAAGGTGTCAGTTTGTCAGCTTTGGTATCTTTTCCCACTTAAATAGAAATGGATGCATGTGCTGGACCAGGGGCGTCACTAGGCCCTTTTTAGGGGGGCTTCTGCCCAGCCCCCCTAAAAAATATTTGATTAATACATTTTTGATCGCTTCAGTCCTCTTTAAAAAAACTCATTTGAAACGGCGGCAAGCTGCGTCAAGTTTCGGCTCCTCCCCTTATCTGAGTCTGCTTGGATTTAGCGCATTTTTCAATCTGCAGGGGCGCCGAGCAGAGCGAACATCAGAGAGTACGAGGTGTGTCGTGAGTGCATTTATTGATAGATTGCTATGATATTACATCTGCATCGGTGCAGTTCTTTGTCATAAATGCATTGCAGTTTACATAATGTAATGTTACTGGAGCATTGGGAGCAACACAGAACGGTTCGGTTTCTCGTCCAATACCAATACGTTTCGCTGCGTTCACCTTCAGCCCTTATCACAGTGTGATAGTTGTTTTTTCTTCCAACAAAAATGAAGCGATTAACACCCATGAAAACATACTTTAGAAAACGATCATGATTTATTTTTATTTACTTTTTAAAATTTAAAACATATTATTATGTATTTCGGCATTATATTATGCAGCCATGCAAAGAAATGATTAAAGACACACATCATTGTCTGAAAGCACTAGATGGCCCAGAGAGAGAAACATCATGTGGAGATATTTTGTTTTGTATTAATAAATATAGTTTTGTATTAAGTAACTTAATAATAAATCAGGAGGAGTGTATCATGATACATATATTAGAGTAAGAGTAGAGTAAAGGGATTTGTGATTTTCTTTTAAGTAATTGATTTATAGAAGTGGCAAATTGATAATTCATGTTGTTATTTTTAATAAATAGAAATAAATATAGAACAGATTAATCATATTGCCAATAGACAATTACATTAATACACGTTTTGTCTATATTCTTAATGAATATTAGCTGGTTAGTTAAATAATTTGAAATTAAATAAAATTTCACGGGGTGACTTGATGAATAACCAACCGTATTGTTGAATATAAAGGCTAAAAAGCTTAAAAATAAAATTATTTATATTTCATTGTAGATGGATATACGACATTTTTTCTTGTCGTGTGGCAAGAGCAAGATAAAAACAAAGAGAAAAAGAGTGTGATGCTGATGAGGTGAAAAAAAAAAACAGCTGCAAATTTTTTGGCCTTCAAAACATCTTAAAATGCACATATGTAGATAAGAGAAATCTAAATTTTCTCGGGGGAGCATGCCCCCGAACCCCACTAAATACCTCACATTTAGTATCTCAGTAATTATAAAACCGTGCCATATACATGTTACTGGATGAATTAATGAAACTAGTTAATAATGAGCATTAGACCATAAACTAACTTTTTTTTTTTTAAATCATGCCCTTATGCCTAAAATGAAAATCCTAGAATCGCCCCTGTGCTGGACTATTAGCGAATGGTGTAAATGAAACCTACTGGGACAGAAGTTCTGGGAAGATTCTCTCTTTTATACTCTTCTCCCAGATATACTGACTCGCATGAGGATGGGAATCACATGGGTGATAAGTGGGAACGTGCCATTTTTTTTTTTCATCAGCATATTGGTAGATTGCATACTCCAAGATGTTGCCAGCTAAAGTTTGGGTTTGTGTCATTGGAGCGAGGCCTCAAGCACACATCTGATTGGTATCTTATAGACGATTCTACAGCAGTTCTTCTCAATCCTGCTCCTGGCAGCCCTCTAGCACATTTTAGGGGCCTAACTAGTCTGAAACACCCCATTCAGGTCATGGAAAACCCAACTAATGAGGTATTCACTACTATTCTTTGAAATCTCTATATTTTCCCTTATGTTTTAAAAGAAAGGATTTGGCATAGCATTGATATCCACAGCTTCCTGCACTATGGTGTTTTAAATAATATATTTTCATTAATCAAAGTCGCTGTGCTCTTAGGTGGAGTGCAGAGACAAAAGATTAGCATAGTAGGGGATGGGAAAGAAGAAATACGCTAGCAACTGTATGCCATGAGTGTAATTTCACACCAGTCCAGATACAGGCGGATGCCTGTTAGAGAGAGCTGCTTTGAACGCAAAATGACTGTCACACTTGACAAATTTGCCTTTAAGAGGGCATGTCTTTGCAATGAAACTTCAAGTAAATTGAACAGGTGCACGCACAAGCTGAGAACGTAATAAAACATTAGTAGCCCTGCTGATATGAAAATGAAACAAAACAGCTTTTTGAGAAAGTCTATTAGCCTCCAGACAGGCTTTCCATCTATGAGCTATCCTTTTGCCAAAGCTTGAAGCTCTAAACTGGCAGTTCTTGCTCCGAATATTACGACTTGCACCCGTTTCCTGTGACTGAGAAGTGCAAAAGGTCTCGATCCACAGCCATTGACCTGCAGCAGCTGTATTGACACAGGAAGTCCTGCAGGTGCAAGGATGAGCTCTGCCCACACTGGGCGCCAGCCAATGAGATCTCAGCGCCGCATCTTCTTATTTGGTATTCTGACAGTCGTTCTGGGCAGTTACTCTGTGTGAAGTCTGAAAGCACTGCCAGACAGACTTCTCATTTGGATTTTGTGATGACTGTCTCAGAAGCGCCTACTTTCACTTAGCCTCAGGTGCTAACGTGCTTCTCAACCTCATCAAGTCAAGCAAATGCATTACAGGGCTCTGGAATTTTTCAGTTAAACTTTTTAGATGAACCCTGAAATTACTGCATTTTTAACGTTTAATTTTGTCATTAAATGTTACAATGGGTGAGGTAATGCGGTAATGTGCTCTTATCATTCTCTAGTCAATTGGACTTGATTGGGATTGGTCTAGTTTAGGGGTGTCCAAACACTGTCCTGGAGGCCCACTGTCCTGCAGAGTTTAGCTCTAATTTGCCTCAACACTCCTGCCTGGAAGTTTCAAGTATGCCTAGTAAATCCTTGGATTAGCTGGTTCAATTGTCATTAATTACTCACTGTCATGTTGTTCCTAACCTGTAAGACTTGCGTTCATCTTCGGAACAAATGAAGATCTTTTTTGATGAAATCTGAGCTCTTTCTGTCCCTCCGCTGACAGCTAGGCAAATACAACTTTGATGGTTCAAAAAGTTCATAAAGAGATGGTAAAACTAATCCATATGAATTGAGTGGTTTAGTCCAAATTATCTGAAGAGACTCAATCGCTTGATTGATTGATTAATTGAAAACAGTTCTAATGCACATCTTCCAATCGAGTATTTATCATTTACTCACCCCCAAGTTTTTCCGAATCTGCTGAACACAAAAGAAGATATTTTGAAGAATGTCGGTAGCCAAACAGTTGATGGGATGTTTTTATTTTTCATACTATTGATGTCAATGGTGTACATCAACTGTTTGGTTTTCAGTTTTATTTCAATTTTTGAAAATGGAAAAATATAACAATAACATGAACCAATACATTAATGATTGAATTCATTTTTGGCTCAATTTGTATCTCAGATACAGTATGTACATAGGGTAAGTTATTGGATTTTATTGCTGGTCTCAAGTTTGAAATCCTCCATAGTGGATGCGGCTAGCGGTGAGGTATGTTCGGGATTCAGTGCATCAGCCATTCGGTGGCACTATGATAATAAGACCCAATACGATCATTGTATTTTTCACAAAGTGCTAGTCTACAGTAGCACATCCATTTTTTGGCCTGTTGTTAAATCATGCATTATGGAAAGAATCTATGATACTACTTTCGCTCTGTATAGCTGCCACTGTGTGTGAGTTAGGGCTCCCTCATTAAAACCAGAAGTAGGAAATGAAATGCATTCATTGTGAGCGCTAAGAAAGGATGAATGGCCTTGCAGTAGAGTGGCGAGAGACTTCCCGGTTCAACACAAACAGTGTTTGTCTTTGTCTTGATTCTTGGCTGGGTCTATGCGCCAGGATGCTAATGAGGCTAGCGGAGGAGCTAGGCTGAGGCCCAGACAGCCGCGGCACATTCCAGCCACGTGCCTAAGCAGTGAGGGAATGTCTGCTTAGCACAGGAGTGGATCTAAACGGTTGGCGAAAGAACTGGGAAGCTAAAAGCTAGTTCATTTGTGGTGGTGTCGTCTCAGTTCTCACGAGACGTAAATCAAAGAGCTGCTGCTCTTTGAGGAGAGAGGCAAATTTCAAAACCCATTAATTACTTTTAACTTGGTTAAAAAGGAGTTATTTCAGAAATAGGGCCATCATGTTTGGCTGTTAATTAACAACAAATAATTTTTTTTACTACAGAGAGCTGTTTTTTAAGGAATTTTAAGGAAAATATAAGAAACTCGCTTTCTTGTACTACATATGTCGTTATCCATTGGTGGCAGGTGACAACTGACCACACACACAATGTTTCACAGTCACAGTGTGGATGCCTGCAGCTATGTGTGTGTATAAAAAGACATGGATGATGTGCTAAATTGTGTTTGAGATGCAGTCGCTTTGATTTAGTATTACTGAACATGACTTCATTTTATCTGTTAAAAATAAACGAGTTTACTAAAGTGTTAAACATTACACACAAGTTGCTATTAAGTGTTTTGTCTGTGTTACATAGTAGGAGCCTGTGCACTGCAAAAAAAATACTAGCCTGGCAAGCCAGACCTACATCAAGATGTTAGGTCTGGAAACTCACCATAGACACGCTCACTCCGAGGGGCGGGATAAACGGTTGTCTTTCAAATTCCCTCTGCACGCAATAGGACAGCGCTTCAACCAACCAGAGCGTTTTCCCAACAGCTGAGCTAGTTGATAGATTCAACTTTTGCCATATCTGGCCGGCAAAACTACGAACACATCTTCCTTTTTTTAAGAATGACTTAAGTGCCGTTCTTTGCTCTTTTCTCAAAGAAAAACTTAACTCCAAGTCCTCCAGAGTCGCGGACAAAGCCGATTCGAAAGACTGTTCTCCAGCAGCAGCCGTCATTCTTTGTTTTCAAGTGGCAGCCAGGTAACCGTCGCAACTCTGTCGTCATATGTTAAGCCCGCCCCGCCTGCTCTATACGCGACGTGATTGGCCTGACCCAGTTTAGGTTTTTGCAGCTCGAAAGTCAATGGAGAGTTGCTAGACCGACCTGGCTGCAAAATACATTTTGCTGCCGCTAGGGTGCGTCTAGATTTCTAGGCTAAAAAAATACATAAAAAATCAGTAATCAATAATTTTATCATGTTTTATGGTTACATCCTGAAAACAGGAAAGACAAAATTGTGGTAGTGTTTTTTTTTTATCCCCCAGAGAATATATGGTGAATTAAATGTATTTTTCTTATTTTAAGTATAAACCTCAATAAATGTTAGGCTTAATAATAAAAACAAAACTATTTGCCAATGGCACGAAAAGTAAACCAACAAAATTCAGCATATATTCTCTGAAAACTGGTCAGATTATTTTAAAATTTTGCTAATAATCTAAAATAAATATGTAAATATAATTACTGCATATAAATCATTTTAAATCAGGAAAAATATTGAATAGAGAAAATTATTTTGCTGCTCTCTCACAACTCAAGGTGTTTAAAAAAAAAAAAAAAAAAGTTTTTTTAAAGGTGAATAAATCCATCTTTTATGATTTGTTTACCATTTCAGGAATTTACTGCCAATGCTAAAGCTAGGTCTCAAAGTGTGGCACTAGAACTCATTTTAAAGACGAGGTGGTGAGGGATGTCACAAACCTCATGAGAACATGTCTGGGGAGGAGAATCTAATTTATGAAAAAAATTAAAACTCAGATGGCAAGTTGAGGTTGCACATTTCAAAGTGGGACACACTTTAAATATCCCCTGGCAAGGTAGTGCTAACCTGGAAGTATTGTTAAACAAATTGCCTCTCTCCAACATTACTGCTCTAGATAAATCTGAGACATTCCCCTGATCCTCTGACAGCATCCTATTTGTCTTGTCCCTGCACTTTTCTCTGTAGTAGAAGCTCGGCTAGCTAGCAGATCCATAAAACTTCTGAAGATACAAAATGTTGTGTACAGATTAAATCTGTACTGTTTCTGACAGATCCACTGCGTCAGATTTAGTTCTTTGATCTGTATCATCACTTCTGGATTTCAGTTGAGGTGTAGTTACATCTTTAATGGAAAAGTTTTTTTGTGCTCCCTAAACAAAACATAACACTGTCTGATGCTAAAATAGCCTGGTTTCTCCCTTTTCTGTAGCTTCCACAAAAAGCTGATCCCTATGTTGATTCATTTTGCAACAAGATTTGGAGTACTGTGATTCGGTTTTGATTTTATACAATAGTTCAATAATCAAAAGTTAATATTGGATAGCTTACATTTTAGGTACATAATTGCTAGTTTTGAGTTGCCAACAAAATAGTTTTAGTGAAGCCAGTGCAAAATAATCTGAGCAACATGGTGGTGTTTCATTCCTAAATGAATCAGTCTGCTAATGGATTCAATGACTCACTCATGAAGACTTTGTTTGTTTTTATGAGACATTTGATTTTTTTTGAACGAATAATTTAAGTGAATGTTCCAGTAACTCACACCTAGGCTGTATCCGAAATTGCATACTTCCCTAATCTCTACTATATAGTAAGCAAAAAACAGTATGTAAAAGTAGCATGTAAGAATTCATAGGCTGCATCCAAAAACTTCCAAACTTTTGGCACGCACGGATCCTGTGCTTTCCATTCGGTGATAGTTGAGCTAGAAAAAGAAAGATGGTGTCTGAAATTTGAGTTTGCTGGTCAGTTTATGTGTAAATGTAATGGGTTTTGACCAACATTTTCCACTTCTGATGTAATTTCTAGTGAGAAATTACTACTATAGTAAATACATTTTTGTTTAGTTCTCACCAAAGCTCGCTCTATTTTACTGTAATCATTAAACTGTCACGCTGCCTCAGAAGTCTGTTTGAAATCAGTTTCATGAGGTAGCCTTCCTTCGTGCGCAAACGCTGCTTGCTGAGTCATTGCCTATAAGGCAGCGAGGCAACAAGTCAGCTGCCTAAGTTTCCAGATGACCTACCACTTCTGCCGATATTGTGAAGTATGCATCCAATGGACACTTTACTATCCCGTGAGGCCATGGGAGAGGTATGCATACTCCCTTTTTTGGCCATTTGAGAGGAATGCATACTCTTCCACACTTTGTTCCACACTTTGTATGAATGGCAGTGAAGCAACACAACTGACGCTGGTAGATCATGTGACAGTGACAACATGATGAATGTAGAGAATATCCAGATTATATTCATACTACACACATTCATACTATATGGAACATACCTTTTTAATGGTCACAAAGTAATTACTTATTCAACATACTGTAAGTACATTCAGAAAGCTTGCAATTTCGGATGCAGCCCTAGACTGTCATTTAATGTATGAATCAGTCATTTTGAACAAATCCATTGGGTGAATTGATGTAATCCACACGAAGAATCACTGGAACAACCCCACCACCAATCACAGATGTTATTAATCTGAAATCAGTCAGAATCTTCATCCACAGTTTTGAAACTATTGATAGCCTGACTGCAGCAGGATTCATTGGTACAGTATGTCCTTAGAGGGTTCAGACAAGCCAATTCTTCAACGTTTTAATGAAGGCTAATAACAGCCTAACTCTTCAAAGGGAACTTGTTCACATTAATAAACAAAACAAGCGGATGAGCCTGCACACACAAAAGCCTCCATGCTCTCTAGCCAAGGGGCTTTCAACCCTGGCAGTGACTCAAGCCTAATGTTTTCTGTGTTGTTGCTGTGCCAATTTATATTGTAATTACTTATTGGAGGCAGTCATGACAAGGCTGGGTCGAGGGACTGCGGGGGGAGCAGAGAGGAGGACTTGATTGTTGCTGTTAAGTCATGATGGTAAATCGTTTGTGCTTGACTTCAAGAAAATGTGCATTGATGGATAGAAAAGCTGGGCGTTCCATGTCACTCTCAGGATCTTCTGAGAATGTCTCAAATGTCTTTGGCTTTGGTAGGAGAGGAGTAATTGGCAAAATAAGGTGTCAGTTTGTCAGCTTTGGTATCTTTTCCCACTCCCACAGAAACGGATCCCTGTACTGAACTGTTAGCGAATAGTGTAAATGAAACTTGGACAGATTGTTCTGGGAAGTTTCTCTCCTCCTTTTTCTTTCAGATATACTGGCTCACATGAGTAATAGCGATCGGAATCGCAGTTTAAGGGTTCTTATTCCGATTCTGCAAATCTGATTCTTTAAATATTACGGTAATGATTCTTTTAGTGTTTTTGAGTAGTGAGATGCCTTTGAAGCCCAATAACTGGACCTTTGTGCTAAACAACATACTGCACAAAAACAATACTTTTGGTACTTGTGGTTCATTGAGTCGTTCCACTTATTCAGACTAGTCAGGGAACTTGTAAGTTGTTCTTTGGTTTATAACAGGAATGTTTGGTTTGCAATTGCTAAGTGATGTTACAAATTTGTGCATTAATATAGAATTCAACTGATGTGCAGTTTTGTCACCGGTGTCCAGCTTTGAATATAATTTGGCTGTTTTATAATATTTAGAATTTATTACCATTTTGATTATTTGTCTTTAGCTCAAATAATAAAGCTATTTCTTTAATACCAGATTTGCATTTTATATGTACACAGTAATGTTCAAAAGTTTGGGGTCGGTACGTTTTTTTTAGTTTTCTGAAAGAAATGCCCCCAGTATTTGATCAAAATACAGTAAAAAGGTGTAATAATATTTCAAAATATTCCTTTTTTCTGATTCAATAAAAAAAAAATAATAATAATAATAACTTATGCCTGTGATGAAAAAAGCTGAATTTTAAGCATCAATACTCATGTCACATGATCCTTCGGAAATCATTCTAATATGCTGATTTGCTTCTCAAGAAACATTTCTTATTATTATCAATGTTAAAAACAGTTGCACTGCTTAATATTATTTCTGTAAACCGCGATTTCAGTATTTATTTTAAAATTTCAATCTTTGTAACACTGTAAATGTCTTTAATGATGTAAGTTTTTATTTTATTTTTTACTTTTGATCAATTTAATGCGTCCTTGCTAAATAAAAGTACTTTAATTTCTTTAAAAATATGTTTTTGCATAGTATGCACAATAATAACTCCCAGATATTGGCCACAATGAAAAATTCTTGTCTATTATCCTTTTGAAATGAAAAAATCCAAGTAACCAATTGTTGTACTAGCCAGATTTAAAACCCCTTCCCATTTGGCTGTTGAGGGCACAGGCCCAGAGGTGGCAGTAAAGAGGCAGTCATCTATGAGGGTCACCTTGATTGTCATAGTTATTGTCAAAGCCATTGCCAGCGTGGTTCCTCTCCCCTCTGCCCCGTCTGCTTTGAGTTGGCTCAAGTCAGCAGCACATGACTGGGATTTGTAGACTGCCCACCGCTGCCTGCTCTTTCTCACACTACAAGCCTAATGTGAGGGGCCACAGCAGATGTGGCGAGGTGCTCAGGCTGTGGCACATTAAGCCGCTGCCCTCGGGTCGCGAATGTACGGCGTATTAAACGTAACGTGGAGCCGAAATTAGTTGCAGGCTGAGTTTAAGAAGTCTCTGATGGATTAGAATAATAGTTTGAAATAGTTATAGAAAGCTTAAAGTATTAGCCCCTGTCCCAATTGCCGCACTTTCGGTTTTGTGGACCGATAGTCCACGAGACATTTGCAGGTTTCAGAAGTGTTCTCGTGATATATGCCCCCCTGATGCACTCTTTTGCCGAGCCTGCACTGAAGTGAACTCCGCAGCAGACTTCCCATCAATCAAAGCAACGTTACATTGTGAAAGTGCGGACTTGTAGGAAGACCGCGAGTGCTTTGGATGCTATTTGGGACAGGGCCTTAGTTGACCCATTTAACTAGCAGGAAGTTTGTGAACTTTCATGAACTGTTTGTGAACATTATTTAAATGGGACTTGTGTACTGGTTGATATGGGTTTTTCAAAAGCAAGTAGTGATTTATACAATTACTATTGTACTGACAGACTTGTCAATATTATTATATTTATTAAAAATCCCATGTTTATTATTATTATTATTATTATTATTATTATTATTAGTAGTAGTAGTAGTAGTAGTAGTAGTAGTACTACAATAAAAATAGAATTAAATAAAAAATAAATACTTTTTTGATAAATTCATAAAACTATTTAATAAATTAGGCTGATTGTCGATTTTGCAACTTTTCATTATTATTATTATTATTATTATTATTATTATTATAACTGTCTGCTTTGCCAGTTAATATCTGACAGCCTTTTCAATATAATTTTTAAAGTTATCTGGGCTGCGTTCTCCGATAACGTTGTCTCTTAGCGCGCTACGAAGACTCAAAAGGTACACCTTAACTACAGGTATACATTTCCTACGTGTGTTCTCCGAACTATACCTTAGGATGTTGCTTAAGGTAAACCTTCTTAAGTTCGACCTTAGCAGGTGCTGTCCATGGTGGAGGTGCTGAATAGGTTGATATCGATGCCTCGATGATCGATTGTGCGCTCTTTCCTTCACAGCGGTATAGGTAAAGTATTGAGAAAACAATGTTCTTTATAAAGAAGCGTTTTAGAAATAGTACAAACTGCATTTATCGGGGCTCATTGAAATATGTACATGCAGAAATAAATATGAGTATGTGTTTATAATTTAGCAAGTGTGCAATCCCAAACCCTCACGGCCATAAGTGTGTTAATGTTCTCCACAACGTATGCTGATTATCCACCAGCCATGTAGTTGACATACACTAACTGGCTCCGCGGACGGCGCCGTCTTTGATTTAAAACAAGTACTCGCTGTCTCGCTGCCATAGCTATAAAGTTTGTGTAAACTCATCTTTCTTTATATAGACTCCTAAGCCTGTCAAATGTCAAATGGTTCGCCAGCTGATGTGCCTTAGGATAGTAATTAAAAAAGCTAACAACCATTAGTGTATGGAAACTTTATTAATGAAAACACTTCCATACACTGGGTGTAGGCTATAACAACTTAAGTATTTTATGTGTAAAATTTTAAAGTAAAGTAAAAATGTAATTTTAATACTAAATCAGATTTTATATTAAATGTTCATATAAAATTTTCTATGTGTAATTAAACTGCGATGTAAAAAAGCTTTTTGCGTAGTGGTGGCGTCAGCAGCGATAAGGTATAGCTAAGAGCGCTCCAGACCAACCTTACGAACGTATGACTTACAGAAGGTATACTTAACTAAGAAGGTTTCGGAAAACACGTATTAACGATAAGGTACTTCTTAAGGTACAACTTAAGAACGACGTAGCGTTAAGGTAGTTTCGGAGAACGCAGCCCTGATCATTTTTATTAATACAATTATATATAATACATCTATTAATAATAATAATAATGAAAAAAATATACTTCTATTAAAATAATATTTAATAATACATAAATAATAGTGACCAGGCTGGCAGTATATTTGCAGCAATTATGCGGGCTCAAGTTATCTTTGACCGTTTAATTGGTCCTCGCTGATATATTGGTCTGTCACAGGACTTGTGTTTGTGTTGTGAATCTTCAATTGCAATTGATGATTGATTGGTAGAGGCGATGGGTAGACGTGTGTCCTTGTAGATGTTGTGTGTGAGAGCGGTGTGTCTTGAATAAAGGAATGATTGCTTTGGCGAATGGCTGCCTAAAGAGCCGGTGTTGTAAATGTATGTGGGTGTGTGCAGTCTGGCACCTCTCACTCTGCAAAACCAGAAATGAGATCACAGGGGCTCGCATGATGAAACGGAGCCCCAAATAACACACGGCTGCTTAATTAGGCTGTCGGGCCAGGGAGTCCTAGTATGCCTGCCTGCAGCCACATTAACTGAGAGAGTCGTATTGTAATTCACATTTCAGTGTCAACAAATTGTGGATCAAATGCTGTCCAAATGAAATGTTAGTGCCCCGGAGGCTTTTAAATATACGGCCAGACGCTTTAAATAATTCATGTACAGAGACTTGTCAGGTTAAGCAGGAAGCACGTATTCCTAGCCATTTAAGGTTTTTAATGAGAGGAAGTCATGGACTTGAATCAAGACCGTTAACATGTTTTGCTTCTCTCTGTTCCTCCCTAGCGGGCTGCACGTTTGATGAAGAGTCCGACCCCAGTCTGTGTGAGTTCAGCCAAGGGGAGGAGGATGACTTTGATTGGCAGCTGTTCCGCGCTCACGCCTCGCCACACTCCACCTCTGATCTCCTCCGCGGTAAGTCTGCCCAGCGTTGTCCATTCTTATTCCACCAGTTTATTTCACACTGTGGCGCAAGCCGTTTCACGCCCGTGGGCCCGTCCATCTCAGATGCCCTCCTACCGGCCTCATCAGAGTGACAGCTGGAACGATGGCCGCCATAGCAGCATGCTCTTTATTTTGTTTCTCGTTTTAGTTGTTGTTTTGTAAAAATGTAGAGAAAGTTTTACTAGTTTTACAACTACTGAGAACACGTAGCCGATATTCCAGTTTTGTTGAAGGGCTGCTGCAGGAAATTAATAGAACTCCCTCGGACACATTGACCAGTCAAAGCAAGCGGGCGAAATGAGAAAGGTGAAGAGTCGGATCTATAAACGCACATCAGCAGGTCTCGTCTCTCGATGTCTTATTCTGTCCATGTCAACCGGCGAACAGAAGTGATTAGGAAGTTGGCCCTACCTGAAACGAAACGATCCCGACAATCAATGAGTTCTTTGAAATGTAGCCCATCCCGAAACGGGAAGTGTCAGAGAGATGCGCACGGCCTGCTGGGAAGGGGCTTTTATTGAGAGTCATTGTTGAAACTAGATCAAAACAAGCAGAGGGAGGCAAGAAAGTGCAGAACTAGTAATTGGATTAGGCAGCCACCGGTGGTAAGACAGTGAAAGAGACAGATGGATCGCTGGGACTTCGATGCGAGGACAGATAGGATGCCGATGACACAATGAAACAGATAAAAACTTGGTAAGGTTTTCAGCGATGAAGTAAAACACTGGGGACCTGGATAGAGAGGCTTGTGAAAAGCATATCTCAGGGGGAATGTGAGCCAAGCTCTATAATCTACACAAGTTTGAATGGAAGGTCAAAGACTACCAGAGGAATAGGAATTTACAGACTGGGTCGGCTGTCCTTAATCTTTTTGAGGAGACAGATAGTACTACATTTGTAGTGTACATTTATAATAAAATAATAATAGTTTATATAATATAAAGTGCTGAGTAATTGAATAGAGGAAACATGAACTAACAATGAAAAAATACTTAGTTCTTATCTTAGTTACTGTTAATTGCAACATTTACAAATACAGCTACATGTAACACTTTATTTTACAGTGTCATTGTTACGTGTTACATGTAGTTAACTAACCCTAAACCAAACCAATCCCTAATCTTAACCCTATAGTACATACATAAATGTATAATTACAGTGTAATAATGAGACATTAAAATAAAGAGCAACCAAAATGCATTATTAAAATCAAAAGTTGTATCTGTTAGTATTATTTAATGGACCTGAACTAACATTAACCAAGGTTAATAAATACTGTAACAAATGAATTGCTCATTGTAAGTTAATGTTAGTTAATGCATTTACTAATGGGGCCGTATTGTAAAGTGCTTTGGTACTATTCTCAACAGTGGTACATTTTCAAAACTTCTACAAATCTCATAAAAAATAAACAAAAATGCAGTTTTAATGCTTATATGTCACACAAAAAAGTAAATTTTTGCTACACATACTGTAATACATACATACATACATACATGTATGTATATATATGTGTATAGATAGATAGATAGATAGATAGATAGATAGATAGATAGATAGATAGATAGATAGATAGATTTGATAGATTTTATCAAGAAAATAATATTAAGTATAATTTATTTGGTTTTATATATCATATTTATATATTTATTACATGTATTTGTTTTTTTTAAAATTACAAACTGTAATTGGTTTGCATTTCCTGACCTGTTTTTTTCATTCAGCATTTCTAATGGTGATTTGATGCCTGTATCTTGTATCATCTTCTGTTAAAGTAAATGATTGTGAAAATTACTAAATTGAAAGATCACCATTTTTCGGTGATTAAAGCAAATTTTCTCATTATCTGTTACTCTAATCTTGTGATTTGAAGTAATTGTTGTGTGCAAGGAAAGATTTATGCTAATGAAAGCACTGCAGCAGGTTTTGAATAAACGACGTTTGATCAGTTTGAAGTGAAGTCTAAGAGAATGTTCCACGCAATTGTGAACGGTACCAAAGCCACTAAAAGAAAACTATAACTTGTTTTAAATATATGAATGAGTCATTAGGATAGTTGAGGATGATGGAATCCTCCACAGTACATCATAATCAGCATTCTAATCATATGCAGACCCAAGACACTTCACCCGCAGTCACAGGCGCTGTGCAGTAATTAATACATTTCTCTCTGGGTTTAATTAAAGCCGACTGTCTGTCGTGTGACATTCACTCTGCTCCGAGGGCAACAGATGAGTCTAGGCATGCAAAGTTTAAGTAGGTGAGAATGATGTCACACCTTGAAAACACAGCAGGAAGTGTTTGACTGTGTGAATGCAAACACACAATGACAGCACTCGTTCACCCTGCGGTAGGAGTGTATCGTATACTCTTACATGGGGAACCCCACACTGGCATCTGTAATGGGCAATGAGGCATTTAACCGGCAGATTTTTGATCTTCATAACATGGGGCAGATTGGCTTTGGGAAACTAGGTCAGAAACTGCCATGGTACCGAGTGGCAAAATGGATCCTTTCATGTTGTTTTCGGTGTCAATGTGCAAACGTCGCGCGCTCATGCACAAGGCCAGTTGTATTTTCTCAGTTCTTAGTGTTTCAGCAATTCTGCCACCGTCACCCATCTTAATTCAGAGCACGACGCTGAGCTAACTTTTGCTTAGAAGATTACTAGTGGATGGGGTGTAACTCTGGTCCCTGTGTGTAGATAAAACGGCACAGTTTTGCAGTGATAACCCGTATCTCTCTGTCAGGAGACAAATTCAAATTTTCTGTCTGAGGAAGAGGTTTATGAGGGGTGAGAAGGGGCTTTGGATGCCTACAGGGAACTTTGCCTACAGGATTTTCACATTTATGTAATATAAAAATAGAATTTTTTAATAGAAATATATATTTTTCTCTGTCTCACTATGACAACAGGTCATATTTGTGACGAACAGTTTCGTAGTGTAACCTGTTAGAGGCCAGCATGGGTCATTGTGTTACTCACACTGCACGATTTAAATCACAATCTAAATAAAACCAAAATCAGGATATGGTTTAGTACAATTATCAAAAAATATATATAAAAAAAGAAATTAAGACTGCCATAAACTTATTTAAACTAATTAAATATATTTAATATTTCTTATTTAGTAATATTTTAAATGACTAATTATATTAAAAAAGTACAAATATTTATAGTCATTGATTTTTTTTAATCACATTTCAAATATCAATTGCAATTTTTATTCAAAAAACAAATATGTATGTATATATCTCCTCCTAGAATCGTGCTGACCTCCTCAAATCTCTCACAAAACTGAGAAATTGTGGTTTTGTTCCTCATGTTTCACATGTTGCTTAGTTGTTTAAAGGGTCTGTCAATCCATAAATGTAAATGTTTCCATATGTAGTTCTGGAAAAGAATAAAAAAATACATACCCTATGACGGTACATTTTCCACTTAGGGAAAAGTTCTTAGAGACGTCTTTCATAGACTGTATCAATATGTCTTTGATTTAGACTATCATTCTTACAGTTTGACTTCAACCATGCAGCTCTGTTTTATTTACTCACCAAAGCCAATTATGACATATTTGGTGAGTATTCATTTTAGACAGGTAGAGTAGTAGAAGCACGTACTCTTAAGGTCAATCGGTAAACATTCATTTGCAAAGAGATTAAGGGCCCTATTTTAACGATCTTGAAACGCAAGTATCAAGCGCGAAACGCAAGTAACTTTGTGGGCGTGTCTTGGGCGCTGTTGCTATTATACCGGCGGGATAAATGACTCTTGCGCCCGACGCAAATCTAAAATGGGTTGGTCTGAAGTAGCTTCATTATTCATAGGTGTGGTTTGGGCGTAACGTGAAATAAACCAATCAGAGCGACATCTCACATTCCCTTTAAGAGCAGGCACGCTTGTTCTATAGCGGATTCCTATTATAACGGCGGATTTGCCAGGCACACGCCAAGAGCAGTTCACAGCCGAGGAGACCGACGTTCTCGTCAGGGACGTTGGGGATGGAGAAACACACCCAAATTAACTTCGGTTAAACAGGCGTATGATAATTTGGGTAAATGTGTAAGCTAGATGTATGGTTTTATAATAATCTATCTATCTATCTATCTATCTATCTATCTATCTATCTATCTATCTATCTATCTATCTAATCGTAATAATGTATGATTTGCAAAAATGAAAACTGCTGCGTCTGTGTGTAGATGAGAGAATCAAAGTGTATGCGCGTTGTGCACACGCTACATTGATTATGGCCCTTAAAATAGCATATGAATAACATGCGCAATGCGCCACTGACTTTAAACTGTTTTTTTTTCGGCCAGTGGCGGAATTGTTTTCTAAACCTGCAAAATAGCATGAGGGAACGTTTGCGCTGGAACACGCCTCCTCTTTGAGCTGAACCGCCCCGGGGAGCGCAAGTGTATTTCTTAGTTAACCGACGTGCGTCTGTGGAGGGAAAAGTCCGCTTTGCGCGGGTGCAAAATAGGAATGATACATGCGTCGGTGTACAAAGTCAATTGCGCTGGGTGCAAGATAGGGCCCTAATTCTTATCTGATCATTAGTTGGAAGTCAGTCACACTGCAGTCTGATGTGTTCTGAGGTAAGACCTGCGTCCTTGAATCCAGTGGATCGGTTAGAGAAGGGAAGACCTCTCAGTAAACATGGGAGGCAGAGAAACCTGCAGCACTTCTGATAACCTAATTGTTCCTTTCTCTCCTTAAGCCAGGCCTCTGGGTCCAGCACAGATCTGCAGTAATCTCCTCACCGGAAGGAGGTTCCCACAGATATTAGCGCTAAAGCCAGGCAATTCTCTGGGCATGTTGTATCTTATTACGTCCTTCCTTAGTCAGAGAGGCACCGAGGCACACAGCGCTGATCAGAGACCTGTAGGTCTTTATTACCAGCCGCCCTTCACCTTTCTCAAACAGCAGGCTCGTGTCCCATCTGCACATTATCCACACTCTGATGCCCAGGCCTTATTCATCACTGATATGAGAGACCACAGGGGCCCCTGACAGAGGAAGTTGGTGGGGAGACACATCTGGTGGAGTTGTAGGGTCATTATCAGACCTGGCTGGCTTCCCTCAATGATCTAATAAAGTTTCCCGAAGCCCAGAGCTGCCTGCCTCCATCCACCGTCTCTCAATCACTGACTTCTGCTCTGGGACTCTCAAAACTGCCTCTCGACACACGGATGGAAGGAGTTTGTAGTGCACTGCAATTATTTTGAATTAGTCGGCATGTTTACGTTCGGACTTGTTTATGACCAGGGGCCATGTTGCATAAACGTAGCCGCCAAGTTACTAGTCTGACTATTTACTCTTCAGAATTAAATTAGACCAATCTACTGACTTAATAAGACCAATCTTAAAGAACAAAATTAGATGGCTAACTTGTAAGACTAGCCTAAGCATTTTATGCCATCTGCCCCAGGTCTGGTTTGAAAGGATGATTTAACTCTAAAACTAAATAAACTATTCTATTTCTATTCTTTACAATTTTACAAATAGTGTGGTCAGATAAACCTTTTTTTTTTGGTAAAGCATTTTATTCTGCATGTTTATATTTACTATTCATTTGAAGGACATTGAAATAGCTAGTTATATATTTTTTTAAATGTTTAAACATACATTTAAAAAAAAAAAAAAGCATTGAAGCATAAAAACATTGCTTAAAAAAAATAAAAAATAATATATATATATATATATATATATATATATATATATATATATATATATATATATATATATATATATATATATATATATATATATATATAATTGTTTTTTTTTTCATCAAGGCTGCATTTGATTAAAAATACAGTAAAAACAGTAATATTGCGAAATATTATTGCAATTAAAATATATGTTTTCTATTATAATGTATTTTAAAATGTAATTTATTCCTTTGATGACTAAGCTCATTTTTCAGTCTTCTGTGTCACATGATCCTTCAGAAATCAGTATTTGGCGCTCAAGAAACATTTCTTGTTAAAATTATATCAATGTTGAAAACATTTGTGTTTGATGAATAGAAAGTTTAAAAGAACAAGATTTATATTAAATTTTGTAAAAAAATCTTTACTGTCAATTTTGATCAATTTAATGCATCTTTGCTAAATAAAAGTATTAATTTCTTACAAAGAAAGAAGTTCTTGCGGACCCCAAACTTTTTGTAGTATATACCCCCATGCCAATTAATAAATCATTTTTTACGGTTATTTAATTGGCTATGTGATTAATATTTTGAATCATATGAAAACAATGCATTATAAATACGGGCATTGAGTAAAAGGCAACACTGTAGGTTTGGTGCGAAAAGAATGCTTCACGAAAGTAATCGGCAGCTCTGCCAGTGTGTGTATATATACACAGGTACCAGCTCATCTGAAATCAGACTCACCCTTAGCACTCAAAGAATTGAATAATCATGCAATTTTTCAGAAACTCAATGATACAATGATCCTCCACTTCTCTTTGAACTTTCATCTGATCAGAGAAGTGTCTTTTTAACCGTCTCAACCCAGAGTTTCACCTCGCACCTCGTAATGGAATCGGCTCTTGACAAAGGTCCAAAACAAAAAACCTCACCATCCATATGATTGAAATTCCATCATCAAAGTGCGCATGAGATCAAAGCTTGATGAGTATGGTAGTAAAATAGATATGCTGCTATATTAGATGGCTGAAAGCTGATTGAATAGAATTTCATTGGAATACTAGTGGCCAATGTTTTTATCAACATTTTTCAGTACCGTATGAAATTTCAGTTAATTTATTTGATATATTTTTATGGATTGATTTTTTTTCAGAGAGCTTGTTTGCATTCTGGGATTACGTTTTTCCTCAAAGGATACATTGCTGTTTTAGAATCTGGCCAAAACAAAAAATGTAAGGACATGTTTAACTTAAAACTTAATTATGAAATGGATGCTGTATGCAAAGAATGTGAAGTTTGATGATTATTATTCCTGAGCTGCTGATTTACCTCATGGTTAGGAGTACAAATTATTTATATATTTGATTTTATCAAAGGGTGAATTATAAATCCATCAGGCTTGTCCTGTGAGAGATTTGGTGGAACGGAATAAAAAATGTGTAGTAAACAGGCACCAGTGTGATGGAGGGAAATGAATTGCTGTGTAAATCTAACAGGGCAGACTAAATCCAGTTGTATTTGGAGGCAGATAGCATAAACCACAAAGACAGGCTCAGACCACTACTCATTCACAAGAGTTCATATTTACAGTCACACGCAATAAATAAATAGCAAGATGGTTTGTGTAACAAGGGGATAAAATAAAGGCTTTTTCACCTTCAATGAAAGGCAATACAACTGTGTATCTCTGCTAAGATGCTTTTTTTTTTTTTTTTGGAGCAGCTTGTTTCAAATGAGGTTACATTGAAGAAATGTAAAGGGTAAAATTGAATGTTTGCGTTTTAGATCCATCCCTGTAAAAGTTGGTAGCTTCATGCTGCAGATTCAGGTTTTTATATTTTTACTGGAGTTTATAAAGAGGCACGCATTGTCAAAAAGTACCAAATGTCTCAGTGTTTATGAGGCAATATATGCTTATTTTACACTGTATAGCTGCACAATTATCTGTACAATAACTTCACAATTAAGTTGTACATTTCCCTTACTGGATTATAGATATATCTGCTGTGCTTAAAACAGAACTACAGTTCCCATCATGCATTGTGGCATTAATACTTTTTGCAAACTACTGCTGTTTACTGTGTTATTGACGGTTGTGTTGTAGGTGTTTGTGTGTTGGATGTTAAGAACCCTGCAGCCCACATCAAATACTTAAATTCCATGTCATCTTTATATTCTTTAGAGACATCTATTGTTTGGTTCCCAAAATTGTTGATGGTCAGTCTCGTGTAAATGAATTAAAGTACCAGCAACATTCCCACTATGATACTTGTTTTTCGTGTCTCACATGTTATTGTAAACAAGATTTACTCCAAATGTGAGACAAAACCACACAACATGGATCAGTTATCATAGAAATAGCGGACCTGAGTGGATCCGTTTACAGGCGCAGGAAGGGTTTGCACAGACCACAAAACCTTAACCACTTTAAATAAAAATACATTTCTGAAACTACATTATACATTACATTACCCTTCACAAGTTTGGGCCCAGTAAGATATTTATTTTTTTATAGAAATAAATACTTTTTTATTCAGCAAGGATGCATTAAATAGATAAAGTGACAGAAATCATCTGTAATGTTATAAATTTCTTTACTAGATAAAATAAATGCTGTTCTGAACTTTCTATTCATTAAAGAAACATGAAAAAATGTATCACGGTGTCCACCAAAATATTAAGCAGCACTACTCTTATCAACATTGATAATAATAAGGAATGTTTCTTGAACAGCAGGTTAGCATATTAGAGTGATTTCTGAAGGATCACTGTGACACTGAAAACTGGAGTAATAGTTAATTTAGTTAAATTGTTTAAAAAAAAAAAAAATCACAATATTACTCATACTGTTTTTTGATCACATAAATGCATCTTTGGTGAGCATTTCTTTCAAAACAAAAACAAAAATTTTACGGACCCCTATCTTTTGGTAGTGTGTATATACGACAAACGTGGTGATGTTGTTGTTATGTGAGCTATAATTGTTTCATCCAACAAAAAAAGTGTTGTTTTTCCCCATATGCATTAAATTACGACATACGATTTGTTGAACCAGCTGTCAATCAGAGTGGCCACACCCCTTTTCAGTAAAGAAAATGTGGAACGTTTGAAAACACAATTGTGTGACAAGCTTTTAGTCTGACGGCCTCTTCCTCCTCAACCAACCATTAAAATGTAATTTAGATAATCACAATATAGCAAATTATCTGTAATTTGTCTAATTAGAAGACTATAAAAAATAATAACAATAATCTAGCAAGCTGATATCTGTACGCACATGCAAATATGAATTCAGAGCTGATGTTTTGTGAATAAACATGGTTAATGATGATTAAAGGTGTTTACTTTAATGAGGGCACACATTGTTCACAAATCAAATAAGGTCACCATTTTAGATATTACAGTCTTTAAACAGGGCAAGTAACACTTTATTTTACATTGTGCCTGTTACACGTTACATGTATTTACTATTTATGTATGTATTTGTGTGTGTGTGTGTATATATATATATATATATATATATATATATATATATGTATATGTATGTGTGTATATATATATATATATATATATATATATATATATATATATATAGATATAGATATAGATATAGATATAGATGTATATGTATATATGGGCTTTCAATAGGTTCAAATTAAAACCCTTTTGTGCAATTAATCACATATTTCTCATGAAATTCTGCATCTCTGAAATTTGTCCTAATCTAATGCACCAGACGGCCATTTTGGAGCCTGAACCGAGTCTTTAGGTGGGATTAAATTTTCTTTGTTGGAAGTTACATCAGAAAACACCCACAGGGACTTGACATTAAGATAGGCGACGGCATAGCTGAGCATGTACTATGCTAATGTTAGCCCCCCTCTAGCGACAGCCTCCCTGTAATTAATGTTGTTTTGCGGCTAGCAGGCGAGACCTTTCAGAGTAAAGAGGTCTGTTTAACTGTATAATTGAGAGTGAAGTTATGACCGTAACCTTCAAACAGCCTGTGGTGGTGGTCACCTTGACCATGTCATGTAATAGCTGCTTGCAAGCAGCTTATCTTTTGATGGCTCAATGAATAAATAGTGTGTTCGAAGGACTGCGACGTTAAGATGGAGGATGTAGAAAGAAGGATGGAATAGCGGCATGATGTGTCTAAAGGTTCTGCTCCAGTGCGGAGCTTAACCCGCAGGCAAAACGTCTGGTTGTGTTTATGTTGTCATGCTTGCTTAGCTGTTATGCTAAGCAGCATGGAGCTCTGGGACAACCCCCTGATCATGCTTGTGTTTGCTCTCTTTTTACCCTTCGCCTGCTCTCTCTTTCCATGTCACCGACATGTTATCTTTAAGGAGAATTCAGAGCTGCACTTAAAGCCATTTCAGATGTGACATTAGACTAGCGCTGTGAAAGCTAGTCACATAAAGGGCTGCCCATGTCTTTCCGGGCTAATTTAAACTCTGTCTAACTGCGTGACACGAATTAGCCTGTGTCACGACACGCAGCGTGAATGTAATATAAAAAGTTCAGTGTTTAAAATGTTAAACTGATTATCTTATTCATTGTCATGCTTTTTTGTCTTTTCTCTTTGTAGAATAGACTAAAGCTGGTCTTCACTACTTATTCTTAAGGTGTGATATTATATACCGTGACCAAGCCACAGTCTTAGAATATTTATTTGGATTTAGAGAGATTAAATGAATGCTGCAGGTGTTGGGTTGGGCATATATTATGAGATCTGCTGACCTGTCTTTTTTTCGGCTGTGGAAATGGTGTTTTACTGCTCGGAGGTTGTTTTTTAATCAAGGGTTGAGGAGAGTGCCTTGGGGGTCACTGAAACCATTCGTGGTTGAGCGTGGTTTAGATGCTGCCTAATACAGTCAAAGCCCATCAGTAATTCAGTGTCCTGGCTCACTGGCCACAGCATTAGGCTTAAAGGCAGCACATAAAGTGTGTGAACACATTGCCATTTATTTCAGTCTATGGGCCTGTGTGCACACACACATCTGACATTTAGTATCTCATCAGCATGACAGATTGTTCCACCATAGAAATATTAGAAAGTAAAACACTGTATCCATGACTCCGCTTTATTCTCACTGTGGTAATTGTAAGCGTCTGCACATAAGCAGTAATTAGTTCTCAGAGGTATTTTTGGTTTATATTTAGTTTTAGTTTTTTTTCTAAACTGGAAAATGAATGTTACTGTAAGTGAAAGCTGTTTTTAGAACATGGTAGAAGATTTCTAGCTGTTCGTAAGCTGGTTGACCAGCAACCATGTTTCAGAAACCAGCTTGACCACCTTAAGCTGGTACAGTATGAACCAACTATTAGCTGGTTTGTTGCTAAGCCAAGATTGTCTGCTAACTTGCACCAGTTAATGACCAGCTTCAGCCAAATAATGGTTAACCAACTTTGACTGGCTAATGGTCATCTGCTATGATCATCTGAGACTAGCTGTAGTAGTGACCAACTAATGGCCATTTTGTACTAGCTCATGACCATCTTAGACTAGTTAGTGAGCATCTTGGATAAACCAATGAACAATTTGTACTAGTTTATGACCATCCTAGACTAGTTAGTGGACATACCAGTAACCATTTTGCTATAGCTTATGACAATCTTAGACCAGCTGATGATAATTTTTGACAAGCTAATGACCATCTTAGACTAGCTAATGAAAATATTTCATAAACTAGAATGATCATCTTAGACTAACCAGTGGCCATCCTAAACAACCCAATGACCAGAATAGACTAGCTAATGGCATTTTTACTAGCTAATGATCATCTTAGACTAGCTAATGGAATTTTTTTTGCTTGCCAGTGACCAGCATAGACCAGCTATTGACCAGCATAAACTAGCTAATGATCATCTTAGACTAGCCAATAACCAGTTTAGACAGTTTATACCAGCTTAAACTATCTAATGACCAGTTTAGACTAGATAATGATCAGTTTACACCATATAGAAACCAGTTGTCATGTTCCAAAATGCAGTACCATCTTAGACTGGATTTTCCAGCAGGGAAAACAACAACAAGATGGAATAATTCAGCTGATGGTTGTTTGGTTATTTCTGTCTCAAGAGAATTTGTTTGAGATGAGAAGTCTTCGGAGTTGGAAATGCTGGTTAGCTCATACTTGTACACAAGGCCTTCATTTTCAGTGAAAAGTTCAAGTAGAATCTTTGTCTTTTATTGCCTGGCGTGCTCTCTTTTTCCTTTATTCCTTTGCTCTGTTCTCAGGTGCAATCTATTTTGGGAAGAATTACCATAATAACACACGTCGCGCGAGACTGGCTGTCATTGTAATTGATATCTAGATGCGGCTGCTGGGCGGAGCCATTTGCATATAATCACTTTAACTGATATGATAATGAATGTGGTGGGCCTGATGCAAGCAGAAAGTCTCTCTGGAGACGGATGGCTATTTGAATTATACTCAATAAGTAATATATTATTCTATGAAGTGAGACTCTTTTGGCACAGCCACACCTGGATAGATTTAACAAGGTCCACCTTGCTTATATAAGCACTCCTCTTCATGTTTGTACATGTTTTCTCGTAACCTTAATTAATTGGCCTTGTTCACCCAGATCTCTCCTGAGTGAGTTGTGTCCTTGTAGCCACCTGGAGTTTTTCCTTTTATTTATGCGACTGCCGGTAAATCCTCACTCTACTGGTGAAGTGAAGAAGTCGGAACGAAAAGGGGTTTGTTACTTCTTTAGAAAAAAAAAGAAAGAGAAAAAACTAAAATTACGGATACGGTAAAATTATGACAATTACGGTACTTACTCAAATCAGAGATAATTAGGCCGTTAGTTTGTAAGTCATTGGTTCAGGTTTCCTACAGAACTGGAAAAAACAAACAAACATCTGAAGCCTTATAACTAACAACCAATGAAATATTTTAACATGCACAATGTACTCTGTTGATGATACAAAAGGGAATAAATTAAAGGAACACTCCACCCATTTGCATTAAGCTTTGCATTGTTAGAAACCCAGTCATACTATTGAATGGTCATGCAACACTCTCATTTTCCCCTGAGACGGGAGAAATCTGTATTTACCTCTTAACACTTCCTCCCACAATGACACAAAAATCGTCATTTTGCGTCATTGTCGGAGGAAGTGTAAGAGGGGGGGATTTCTGTTGAGACTACAAGCACTAGTTCCCACCCTTTCAAACCCGCCCATAGGGGGTTGGACCTAATGCGCTAACAGACCTATCACAGATCAGTGCCAGTGCGTTTGATTTCCAATGCCATCCTCTTTTTCCCGGACATGTCCAGCCGTCGAGATCGTCCAAAATGTCCGGGATTCGGCTTTTGCTTCCTGCGGTCGCCATTCATTGTTTACATGCACACCTTTTGTTTCAATCTAGCTGAATTCATTCCGATTGGTGTATCTGAATATAGTGTTTACATGAACGCTAAACAAGTGATCGGTTGATGTGCGTTTTAACATTGCTAAGAAAATTCCCGCTCCTCCGTGAGAGATGCGAGACCGGTGCGTCTCAGTAATGACGCCACCGGCCTCGCGCCGTTCTCCCGCGCCCCTCAGCCTCGTCCTGCTCGCCACAGCAAACATGATGAATGGCGACTGTAGAACGCAAAAGCCGAATCCCGGACATTTTGGGCGATCTCGAAATCCAGGGCAAACTCATCACGGAGACTCGCTAGTAGCTTAGCTTTGTTGTTGTCAACTGCCCTCTCTTACCGGTAGGCGTGGCTTGGGAGTGGCCTCCTAGGGCAGCGAAGCAAGTGCATTCTGGGAGTTGTTGTCTTTCATCCACATAAGCCAAAAATACATTTTCTGGCTTTTCTTAGTCTAGAAAGCTCCAAATTCAAAAATAATTTCTTCTACATAAATGACCTATTTTAAATACACATTCATCTTTCCAGAGGTAAAGTGTCCCTTTAATATATTTAAATTAAATAACTGTTTTTGACCATACAATGAAAGCCAATGGTGTCCAAAAAACTTTCTGGTGTCCAAAAAAAAGAATTTTTTCTTTTTTTTCTTCTTTAGTATTTCACAGAAGAAAGGAAATTATAGAGGTTCTGATTGAGATGAGGGTGAGTAAACGATGACAGAATGTTCATATTTTTGGGTGAAATATCACATTAAGGGAGGAAAATCTGTAAAATTAAACTCAGAGGCAAACACATTTCCCCTCTCTGGTATCTGGTGGGATGCTAAAAGGGAAAAGGTGATACGGAGAGAATAGATTAGAAAGTGAATTCAAAATTGGTTTGGGAAAGGCTTTCTGGCAACTCTTACATTGAGTTCATTTGTTCCTCAAACACACACTTCTTCAGTTGACCTCCAGTTAGCCTCAATTTCTGCTAACTGGCAGCAGCAACAAGCTGAGAGCACAAAAACACTCCACTTCAGAAAAACAGCCTGAGGAAGTTTTAAAAAACTCTTTGCTTACAAATCTCATCTTGTATGAATTACAGTTGAATATTGATACAGTTTATTATCAATAAACATGGTCTACTTTTTGCGCTATCAGTGATGTCACCCAAAAATGAAAATTCGGTCAATTTACTCTAATGCCGTTTCAAAACTGTATGCCTTTCTTTCTTTTACGGATAACAAAAGATGATATTTTAAAGAACTGTTTTTATCCATACAACGAAAGAAAATCTCTTTTTTATATTTATATTTTCATATAAGGAATTAACTTAATTATTTTATTTCAGGAGCCCTCAGAACTGTTACACTGTAAGAAAAAAAAGGAAAAAGTACATGATTAATTTTTATTTTAGCTTGTGTGTGAAAAATGTTCAATTCAGATACACAACTATTCAAAAGTTTGTAATTTAAAAAAAAATGTTTTTGAAAGAAGTCTTTTGTGAGTTTTATAAGTCTCACCAAGGCTGCATTTATTTAATCAAATCAACTTTCGATCAATTTAAAGGAATAGTTCATCCAAAAATGAAAATTCTGTAATCATTTACTCACCCTTATGTTGTTTTAAACCTGGTTACCGACCTGGTTAACTTTCTGGTTACCGACATTCTTCAAAATATCTTTTATTTGCTTCAACCGAAGAAAAAAACTCATACAGGTTTGGAACAACATAATGGTGAGTAAACGATGACAGAATTTTAATTTTTGGGTGAACTATCCCTTTTATACATCCTTGTTAAATAGAAGTATTCATTTCTTTCAAAATAAATAAATAAATTGACCATTGTCAGGTTAAACTGGTCTTACATGGCACCTAACCATGCTAGCTTACATTGCTAGCAATGACAAAGAAATGAGCAGGTTAGCTAACATTGTTGAATGACTAATGAGCAGGTTAGCTAACATTGTTGAATGACTAATGAGCAGGTTAGCTAACATTGTTGAATGACTAAGCAGAGATGCTCCTGCTGCTGGAGTAATTGGCTTTCTCTCCTCCACCTTCTATCAATCCAGGACTCTGTTGTTTTTTGGGAGAATGGAGGTTTTGAGTGAGAGAAAATGTTAGGCTGACTACAAAGACGTGCTGGTGTCATATGAGCAGAGGCAGGAGCACAACCGACTGCAATTAACCGAACACAGAGAGAGAACATAAATGAGGATTAGTGAAAGATTAGAGAGAGAGAGAGAGAGAGAGAGAGAGAGAGAGAGAGAGAGAGAGAGCGAGAGCGAAGGAACCAAAGGGAGTGAGAGGTCCAAAAGAAAGAGTAAACGAGATAAGAAGTGTAACAGGGTTGACAAGAGCGAGAGAGTGAGAAGGGGGGATTAGAGGAAGTCTGTATATACGACACCAAGGAAGAACAGAGGATGATGAACAGTGAGGAAGATGCTGAGTTCCAAGACATAAGAGCAGAGAGGAGCGATAACGCTGCTGAGCATGAAGAGAAAGAGAGAGAGAGAGAGCGAGAGCCAGAGATGGAGCTCTCTGAAGGATTGGTAATAGGAATGGTGAGAATAAAGCTCAAAGTTAAATATAAAATATGAAGCACAAGGAAGACTTTAAAGTGAATATTTTGTCTGTTTTTCTACAAATATGACAAACACTGGCTTTTATCTCAAGATAACGTGGTGATTGCATTGAGCGGTTAGATTTGGCAAAACGGTGTGTTTTTTTAGGTTGAGGTCTTGTGTTTGTGCTGATACATAAAATACCTTTCAGTGTGAATATCACCAAAAAGTTGTATTTTAAGATTTGATTTTTGTTTTTGCGGTGGAACTCAATGGCAACTAGTTTAGTTTGAGAATAATTGATCAATTGAATTTAAGTGCCACTATTATGCCATTTTAAATGTTCCTAATTTTGTTTTGGAGGTCTCCTACAATAGGTTTACATGCATCCAAGGTAAAAAAAAAAAACTCATATATACATTATACATTTCTCAAAGAGTATGAAAATAGTTCATTGGAAGATTCAGCCTCTCTAAATCCCTCATTTCCGAGAGCTTCCTCTGCTCTGATTGGTCAGACAGCACAGTCTGTTGTGATTGGTCTACCGTTTACAGAGAACAGAGGAGATGAGATGATCGGTTCACGAGCGCTTGATGTGCTGCCATTTGAACTAAGGCAGCTACAGTGATCTGTCACGCCATATTAAAGAGCACCGAAACAATTTTGTTTTTTATTCTTTGAATTTCGTAATAAAATCGACAGATTTTCAAAGTTGAGGCTTTTCTTCATATAAAAAGTAAAAGCTTTTTTGCGCTTATTGAATGGCAGGCAGTGTTGTCAAAGTACCGGTACTTTGGTACCAAGTCGGTACTGAAAATGTGACGATACCAGCATTTCTGTAGTACCGGGTATATTTGGTACCCACATAGGCAGCTGCTTGAAGTCGCTTCCGTGTTTTTATCTGAACGGGGGGCTCTAGACTAACTTTTTTACTTGGAGCACTGGTCTGTAGCAGATATATACCACGATATATATAGTGTCTGTGTATATTAAACTGCAAAAAGACTATTTAAATATTAACCCTGCATGTTCTGCTTGTCTCTGTGTGAATGAATGGCGCAGACGCGCGGTTTCATTTACCTCACACACACACACACACACACACACACACACACTGAAGCACGAGTGACGCTCGCGCTGTTTTCAGTCTCTGCTGCCTCACGATATGATGACATGATGAAATTCATCTCCAGAGCCACTCTGAGAGTCACTTCATGAGCATTTTACCGTTTAATTTGAGAAAAACTATCGTCATATCATATACACACAGAAACTCAAAGGTCTTCACGGCAACCCGCCAAAATAAAAGTTCGGTTTAACTTGAAGAAATTGACAGAAATAATTGGGCTACTGTACAGTAGATTTAGCTACGTCTCCATGGGATTTTTTTTATAAGCAATATTTACGTTTAAACAGCATGTAGCCTTTAATGCTTATATGTATTATTTACTTATGATTACCATCATAAATAAAGTAATTTAATTTAATTTAAGATTTTTTTTCAAATAGTTAAATAAAATAGAAAAAATAGTTCCAACAGATTTTGCTGTGGTACCGAAATTGGTACCAAATTTTAATGGTATCTGTACCGACTACTGGAATTTTGGTACCGTGACATCCCTAGCAGGCACGCTACAAATGTTTAGGAAAGTTTTGTTCACGCATCAACAAAAAACAGCGCAGACTAAAAGATTTAAGGTTTAAGAAACCATATTATTACCGAATAAAATTGAGAAATTAATATTGTCAATCCAGAGCTAGTGTCCACACAGCTGACATGTTTAACTGTTGTAGCTTATCCACGATGAAATAGACTGAAAACAGGCAAAACACGCCATTGGAGAAGCGCTAATCCCTGATTTTACTGATTTCAGTTTTGGGTTTGGGCTGAAAATTTCGATGTATCCCTAACATTTAGAATTAGTTTAGAAAAGAATATCTAATCAGTTGGGGGAAATACGTTAAGATATCAGGGTTAAAAACAGATTTAAACAGTCAAAATCAATAAAAAAATGATTGGATTTGTTGCAAAAATTGTGACTATTGAATTTAAATAAAAAGGAACCCATTCTAAAATTCTTATTTTAAATTCTTGCACTACCCAGGCTAAGAATAAACGCTTTAAATAAAACAAACAATCAAATTAGTTTATCAAATGTTCAAGGGGCAGGTGATGTATAGCAAAGTTGTTCCTATTCTGTGGAAACCTGCTGCGATTTCTGCAAAGTTCTGTGCGTGCCGATGACTAGTGGGTAAAAAAGTTAAGAAAAAAAACTGCAGAAACTTTTGTTGACCATAGCTTTAAGCTAGTCTCAAAGTCTAGCTTCACTGTCAGTGCTCCCTCCAGAATCCGAGCACTGTTTGCGGTGGAGCCGAACAGCAGGACTCTCAGTGGAACCTCACTCAAACGCTCCCGACTGCCACTACAAATGACTTCTGGGAATCCTCCAGCGGGAGCTGTCTGAAGTGATCTGCTCAGGCTGAAGCGCCACTAACGTGGGCGCACGTGAACTCAAGTGTGGAATTGTAATAATGCCATGCGTACAGCTCCAGACCGACAGTAGCGAGACATTCGCATGGAATAATGAGAAACATGTTCGCTCACACATACAAATACTGTGGGCCTTCAGCAGTGCCAGACAGAGACGTATGAGTTTTATGTATCCATAATGAAATTTAGTTTTACAAAGAGAACAGCTAATCGAGACAAGAGTCTAGTTTCATTTGATATTTGCAGTTTACGTGATAATAGCATATGGAACACCATTTACCTTAGGGCTGGAATACACTTCATGACTTTTGCTCAGATTTTTGCCAATTTTTGCAGTCTGGATAGTAGTTGCCGAATGTCTGTTGACAGATTTAACAGTGTAGTGACAGATTTAAAATCGTGTAGTGTATGATGGCCACAGACTCCAATGTTTTAGCTTCAGACTGTGAAGCAGAATTCCATCCAGTCAGAGGATATCAAAATATGTTTTGATATTTTGAGCCGATTTTAGAACACACATCGTAGTGTTTGACGCGTCACTACTGAACCCAAAGCTGTCCTCTATCTACCAGTGTTGCATATTTTATATATGCATATCTTGACACCTTTTATTAAAATATTTTTTGGAAAATATTATTGAAATATTTTAGTAACAATTAAAAAATATATATATATTTAAAATTGTTTTATTTTGATCTTATTAAAATTTGATTAATTTTAATATATTTGATTTATTTTGTATTATTTATTTTTATTACAGTAAAGTCTCATCAACAAATCCTAAGATTTGCATACAGGAGTAATCAGCCAATCACAGCAACTTGGAGGTCCTCTCGCATGTCACTTCACCTCAGTTTTGCTGTTTTCTCCATCACATCATTTTTTAGGAATTTACAGAGAACGTAATGAACTAAAGGGAAGGCAGACTTGGCATCACTGTTAGAACAGTGTTAGTTTAGTAAAAATGAGTGTTACATTTTATTTTGTAATATCGGTTTTGTTTTTGTACTGTTGATTATTTTCTCATCCATATTTATTTAAAGACGTCTTCCTCCTTAGGCTCCTCTGCGAAATTATCACTGCACCTTATTTACTCAGAGAGAGAAGTAGAAAGTCTGAATAAAGTTTTTTTTTTATTATCCCACTCTTCCATCTCATTTCATTCCATCAGGAAGAAAGTTTATATGGATAACTAGCTCTGTTGTTCATAGCCTCTGGGCGAGTGCCATAATGGCTGCATCATTTTCATGTCACTGCTTGCTAATTTGCAGGTGCCCTCTGGAAGCAGGAGTGCTGTTGTCACATTTCACAGGACATTATTCGACATCCCTTTGGACTCGCTGTATAATAGTGATGACCCAGTCAATCATGTCTATCCACTCTCTCCCTTTCTCCCCGTCTGTCTGGATGGACATTGAAGTGATTTGGCAGGGTTTACCCTTGGACTAGTTGGGGTCATCATGTTCGGTCATGCACATGTCCTGCTAGACATGGCTCAGAGACAAACAGAGCTAGATTTAGCTTTATACCAGCAGTTCTGTCCCCTAAGTGCTCTTACACACCCCTCTAGAGAAGAAAAGCCCTAGTGGCCCCTGTTCAAATCCAGGGTCATTTTCCCTTTGACCTAAAAGCAGTCCCAAACCTCATTAGAGCTTCTCTCAGGGCCTCTTGTGGACAGTTGTCTGCTACACTAATGACCCATGGAGTGACCAGAGGATAAGATTTGAGAGATGACCTCTGACCAGACACGTGCATCTACTGAGGTGACATGATGTAATGTAGTGTCAAGGTGATCTCACAAATTAGTATCAAATAGTATTAAAAATATCTAAACATCATTAAAACTTTGGTTTTTAGGTAACTATATTTATATTTCACAATTGCAATTCATAATTGCTTTTTTTGTGATTTTTTTCTCACCTGAAACTTTAGGCTCTATCTCACAGTGTGAGTGTTATTTATTTTATTTTTATTTTTATGTAATATAAACCTCACTTAACTTTGTCTAAAATAAGAAGGTATAGATATATTTAAGAATTTTTTCAAGATTCAATATGAAATGTCCTGTGCAGTTTTACTTGTCAGATAAATTTAAGGATGTTTGGCTATTTTTATTGACAAATGAGGCAGAAATGCTGATAAAGAAAATATTTTCTGCAGCGTAATCTCTGATATCCCATCCTTTAGCTAACCCAATAAAACGGGCTGATCTTGTAGTGGTAATTGAATTAGCCGTAGATCAACAGAAACAGATATGAGAACGTATTCCTCATTACATTGCATTGCCGGTTTCAGCTGCCCTAGTCTATTTTTGACTGTAGAGGTGTTATAGAGTGGCTTTGTTATCTTTGCTGACGATTAGACTGCAAGATAACCAGGATTTATTGGCCCAGTAAGGATAACAATTCATTACTAGGCGAGAACAGCAGTAATCCTATTTCCACAGGCCGTAATTGGGTCTCAACACCCCCCTTCCCGCCACCAACACCGTCGTCACCTAAACTAGCAACCATCGGCACTACCTTGAAAAGTGGTAGAGAAATCTTTCAAAGTAAATTCGAGATGAAGTTTAAAGAAATCCCCGAGTATCATGCGTTTGTGTAAAATGAAGTGAGGAAAAGACGGCAAGACTGGGACCTTGATGAGGATACACACAAGCTCTTGTGTACCACAGTGACACTGCGCTGCAGAGAGCATTTTGCCTTTGTTTTAAAGCGCAAAGCTTAACAGGCTCACCGGTTCAAAGACTTTTCCTTTATTGCCTTCGCCTGCCTGTTTGCCTGCTGCCATTCTGCTTTCTGTCTCACATGGGCGTATTCACACTAACTGCTTTTTACTTCTCTTCTGTTGTTCTCTGTATGTCAACCCACACTCAATTTCTCCGCAACCATATGCTTATTCAAAAAAAGAATAGCACTTGACGCTGTCTAGTATAGACTATTACATGATTACATGCATTGAAAGTACGGGCCACTTATTATTCACAGAGGGAGGCCGACACATAGGCTTCAGACATGAATGTAATATCCTGTTCCCTTCTTTTCGGGCCACGTAGACTGTAGTGAGCCAATGATTTGATGTGGTATTCCTGGTGAAAACTAAGCAAAGGCTCAATACTAAGCAAAGGCTCAATACACACAATTTCTCAATGAGCACTTTAAAATGCAGTAATGCAGTAACAGGGGTGTTAAAACTGGGCTCTAGTTAAAAGTTCAGAGAAATATAAGTGATTTTGTGAAAAATCTAATGCAATTTTACATAAAAGTTTCATAGTGTTTTCTGGTTGGAAATCATAATCATTAATTATTTGAAAGGCACCATAAAAAAACCCTATTATTTATATATAATATTATATAAACATTATTATTATTTTATTCTGTTGACTATTTCTAGATAATATTTTAAACATATTTAGAATATTTACAGTCTGAATGGGTCTTCATTCATGCGGTCGGTAAGGTTTTTTATTGCTTTTAAAAGAAGTCTCTTATGCTCAGCAAGGCTGCATTTATTTGATCAAAAATACAGTAATATTGTGAATTATTTTAAGGATTTTAAATAACTGTTTTTCATTTTATTATATTTTAATGCCATTTATATCTGTGATGGCAGATCTGAATTTTCAGCAGCCAAATCCGAATTTTACTCCAGTCTTCAGTTTCATATGATCCTTCAGAAATCATTCTAATCAAATAATTTAAGAAACATTTCATGTTATCATCAATGTTAAAATGTACATGTAATGTACATTAAATATTTTATGAAGTGGGTCCCTCGCAAAGGTGTCATCATATTTGGGGGCCCATGGCATTAAAAAGTTAGAAAACTCCTGCTTTAGAAGACAGCAGAGCTTTGTGTGTAATACTGTACGTTGTGTCTCATTGCAATCACCTTTAAGTTGATGTTTCTCTTCATTTTCATCTCAATTTTCCAAATTATTAGTATTCCATAGTTCTGCCTCAGCAGTAATAAGGGCCAAAAAGCCTATTTCACAAAAATAGCTAATTTCACATTTTCCTCTGGCTGCTAGCATATGGTTAGATACTCCCTGTCAAGCCTGCCGTCTTAGCAAGATTCATTTTGTGATAAGCTAATAAAACGTATCCTCAAAATGTGTTAAAACAGGAAGCTTAACCCGCTAAAGGCTACATCAAGGAAAAACATTATTGGCACTTTGTAGGGTAAAGTGGGGCGTAGGAGGGGAAGAAACATTATGCTTTAGGGATTGTGGAAATGCTCCGATGTAAGGAATGACTCTCCTGCTCTTCAATGACCCTATTTCCATATCCATGTGGAAGAGCTATTGTCAGTATAGGACACAATCAAGCTTCCACATATGAGGTTCATATTAAACAGCTCCATCTCGAGCCTCTGGGAGCACTGGAGTCATCATCGGCTTGTTTGTGGCTTGACAAGTGAACTCTAGCTTCCATTAAACGTTCTCGTGACATTTTAAATGTGGGCTGTTCTGAGTCATACCTTTTAGAAACAAATACCTTCATCACGTCGTAATTGTTTTTTTGTTTTTTTAATTTCTTTTCAGGTTCAGACATTTGATCTGCTGTAACTAGCCAGTATAAAAGCACTCGCTTGTGTTCTGTCATCATAACAGAAACAGCGCTGAAATCTTGGCTTGATAAGTGAGAGAGGGAAGCTTTAAATGGGAGAAATCTTCTAAAGCGGAGAGCTGTGTGTGTCATTAGCCTCTATTGCATTACAGATTTGTGCAAAACTTTTGCGATATTTTCTAAATGTCGATAAAAAAAAAAAACTATTGCGAAATGACGGCGTTTCCATTAACCAAATTATGTGACTAAAATGTAATTCGTTCCAAAAATCATGACAAGGGATGTTGGTACATGTAGGTTTACTTATATCCCAGCCACCACAGTAGTCATAATCTTTAATCGAAAAGCAGGTGATTCTCGGTGTTTCTCCTTCTTATCTGCTTCGAAGTCTTGATAAATTGTGGCATTTCTTTGTTGTTTAGAATCCAGTATTCCCATAATTCTTTTGTCTTTTATGAGTTTAATAAGGAACTCTCGTCTTCTGGCCAAACATACCTGTACCGCGGCATCTTTAAAGAATGATTGACTTTTACGTACACCAGGTGACCTGTAAATGCAGTTTTGCTAAATTTTCCTTATTCGAATTGCCTGAAAAACCACCTCATGCGAGTGTAAAAACTTTTTTGCCATATATGGGTGTTTTTGTAAAATTGACGTTTCCATTGGGCGTATTGAAAGTTTTCGTATTCGTTTTCCATTGTATTCCATGTATTCCACCATATTCCATTGAAAGTTTACATTGGGTGTATTTTCAATTCTCAATTTCAATTTGCGCAATTTGAAGGGTAATGGAAACACGTCTAATGTGTTCTACATTTGCATCTCTTGCTATTAGCGGATATCTCTTCCTACAGTGTTGGAGAGCAAATAACTAATAGTTGTGAATGTTTACCAACTACATTTTCAAGTGTGACAGTTGTTAAGCTGTTTTCAAAAAAATTGTCACATTGTTCTGCACTGAATATGCAGCTTTAGTTTAAAACCAAGTGAAATGAATTAGTTAGTTCAGTTGGTTTATGTAAATGAATCAGTTCAACAACAATTCACTGTTCAATTTAGTTCCTGATCAGAAGTTGAATTTTATGCCATTATTTATGTAGTGAAATCTTTAGTAATTTTTTGCCATTGTTTTTTTAAAATGGTTGTATTACTTGTATTTAGCGAAAATGTATGTTTAAATTTAATGCTGACACTCCATAATAAATGTAAATTGTAAAAATTAAGCAGATTGTCAGGTAGTTAAATATTTTAAAATAATATTGCTCCCTTAAAGCTAAAGTGTGTTAATGCTTTTTTTATAAAGGAGTGAATGAAGAACATGAGGTTTCTCAAATGGAGAAAACAGCCAGAACAAAACACTCACAACTATACCAGTTTAATATGCATAAACCATTTGTTGGCTGATTTCCCTAAAAAGTGTAAAAAACTCTCCCTGTGGCGTTTTCATAACATTTGAGAATCCCGACCTGACCAGCATAGCAACACTGGCTCAACCAATGGTGTGAGATTGGGGCGGGGCTATCTATTTGACTGGCCAATGGGAGATGGTGACTGTTTGGAAACCAATTTGAAAACAATCAATAAGTTTGTTTTGTTACATATTTCTTCTTCACTGTTTTTTGCATCTTTTAGTTAGTACCTTTACTGTAACTACTAAATTACAAGTAGCTTGTAGTTTGGGAAGCTGTCTGTTTGTGTGAAAGATGAGACAAGCTGGAGTTTAGGTTAGAGCTTCACTTTTACACATTGTCTGGTGTGTTCTGATCATGTTGGTTGACTGTTATGTGGAGTGAAGCCGCGACAAATTTTCTGTCTCAGTGAGTAGTGCGTTGATGAAGCCAAGCTGCCATGATTGATGTTCCAAGACTGTCTCATCCATTTTTAGTGTGATGGAGAGAGTGTGGGGGGGCAGGAGGAGACTAAACGAAAAGAGAAGGATGGAGGGAATAGAGAAGGGAAAGAGTTGGTCTGTCTGAATTTGCAAATGAATGTGGAGATGAACTCAGAAAAACTTTGGGTGAGCAAATTTCAAATGTAGCCAATTGGCTTATTGAAAAGGGATACATAATATATATATGTATGTATGTATGTATGTGTAAATATAGTCACTCATTCAGACAAACCAACAATTAGTCAACTATCAAGAATTTCTTACATTTTTAATGTGTTTTAGCCTAATTTGTACTTTTCTATTAGTATTTGCTTCTATTTTTTTATACTTTTTAATTACTTTTTTTTACTTGAAACAAGACTGCACAAGACATTTAGATATTTCATTGGTTGCATCTTGAATAGAAATACTTTTTGTCTTGATGCACTGGCAGTTTTTTTTTTACTTTTTTTTTTATACTTAATTTATATGTGATTTGATTTTTTAACACATATTTTGTCTTGTGAATTACTGTCATAAGAAAAAAATACACTAATTACAAGTCTTAATATCCAGCCCAGCATCTTATGCAGTGTTGCTTCTTAGGAAGAGGATCTTGTTTCAAGGATTTTTAGGTATTTAACTGGAAAATTAGTGAAAATACTCATTAGGAGTAGTGTGTATAATTAAGCTGGGTTTAAATGACCTTGACTAGACATGTTTCTCAGGGCGGCGTTCACAAAAGATGCGGTCTTGCATTCAAAATAAGGAACAGAATGCACGGGTCATGTGTTCAAAAGGTTTTACTATTCTTTTTTTAGTCGTGACGTGTGTGTGTGTGTGTGTATAGCTGTAGCGGTGGTGTGTTTAAAAGGTATTCAAACTAATGTTATTTAGATCACTGCTGCCAAAAGTATTTAAATACTAAGATATAGGCTACAATAAAAAATCTAGGTAAACTAACCAACTTTCACTTAAAGTAGAGTGAAACTTACTACATAACAGCATTTTAAGTCCCAGAATTCCACATTTCTTTGTCAGCGCAAGTGATTTTCCCTTTTGTCTCGTTTTCTTTGGAGAGCAGAATGGTAGTCAGGTGGATGTCAAGGCCTCAGACACAACACCCTCCTCTGGTATGCCCATGAAATGAGCTGCTTAACCACAGTGATGGAAAGAAAACATCTCGCTGTTTTGACTAGATGGTATGTTTGCAGTTTGAACGGCAGAAATGTGAAGTTTAGGTGCTTTTTGCTGCATTGTTTTTGTTTGTGTAAACAGAGAGGTCTCCCTGTTGTTGTTTCAGCAGCAGTAGAATTTAGTTAAAACATCTAGTGACACAGACAAATCCCATCATGCTCTTGTATTTGAAGGTGACGGAAGACAAGTCGCCGGAGCGCGGTTGTTTATGGTAATGTTGGCGCATTATAGCTGCTGTGAGACTCAGTAACAGCACACTGAATTGTGGGATTTCGGTGACCCAATTATTTCGTTGCGCTGTGGGCGCCGAAGTAACTCAATATTATATGCTCAAGCAAACCTAGAGGAGGAAAAAAAAAATCTATAAATCACATTCCAGTGCATTTTGCATAAACCCACACTTTTCTAATAGAATATGTATGAGAGTCGAGCTCCATTGGAAAATGAAACCTGCATCTAATCGTCTGCCCAAGTTATTTCCTGCTTCAATATTAGCCAGCTTCTTATCTAGTCCAAGGCCTGGCGTGAGAGGATATGCTCTGCTTTCCCTCGCTCTTTCTCTCTCCTTTCCCCCCGTTTTCCTCTAACTCACTCACTCCCTTGATCTCTCTCCTTCTGTCTTTCCTCCATCTCATTCTCTCTCTTTCTGTCCTCCATCTGGCTCTTTACCATCTTCTGTGGCAGATCTAAGACACGGCCTGAGCTCTCAAAAGCCTCCTATGAGGCACAATCTGCCCAATTTCTGCTAAAATGTCTAGTTTAGACCATCGAGAATTTCCAGACTGGACTAGGTGGGTTTTTTTTTTGCTGGTTAGCGGTGTTTTGTGCTGGACTAGATGGTAGACCAGCATTTGCCTTTTTTTGTCTTTTACAGCAGAAAGGGGGAAAAAACTATTATATGCCTCTAAAATTCAAGATTTCGGGTATGAGTTTTTGTCTAATAGTTATATCATATGACATTAAGCAATATCACGCTTGCAACAGCCTATCAATAAAATGTGACCTACTGATTTTATGTAACAGTTCAACAAATAAGAAGTTAATATTGTGTTATATTTTAGACACTATATTGTCTGTTTTTGTTACCTATAAAGCCATAGCAGAGCGATTGTGTGTCTCCGAGTGTTCCTGAATGAATTCTTGTTTTGAACGAATTGGGGATACAATGATTCAATGGCCCATTCATAAAGAGAGCCATTTAATTAATTCCTGAATGAATCAGTTGTTTGAATGAATCAAATTAACTCAATGACTTACTCGTTTAGACATTTACCGCCACCTACTGGCAGTTGTAGTTTCTTATTTAGAGTATTTTTTCATTAAAAATATCATATTCCAAAATTAAAGGTATAGTTAACCCAAAAATAAAAATTCTGTCATAATTTGCTTACCCTCATGGCTGTTGTAGCCTAAATGTTTGTGTAATAAATTCAATATTGAATCAAATAGAATATTTCTTTCTAAAGCTATACTTTTTTGTAATGTCTGTTTGATGCTTTTCTCATTTAACACAATACTGATTTTAAATATATCCTTTAGGGGTAATTTCTCAGCCAAATTTGATGTACTATTAATTAGCAATTAATTAGAATAATTAATCACCACATTGTGTAATTAATTAATTCAAAAATGTAATCCCTTGACAGTATATCTACAGAATGCCACACATAATCCTAAATAAGTTCTCCATATTTTACAATCTGTCCTTTCTACAGGCTTAGACGAAGTGCTATGTTTGCAAATTAAATTGTATTGATTATTTCAAAGCTCGAACATGGGAAGCAAAATGTCGTTGGAGTAAAGTGCTTCAGAGTAGAGGTGATGTTCTGTAGATTTATCATCCCTTCATAATGATAAGTGAAGGTGCTTGCGTATGGTTTTGCTGACAGCAGTGACTTGCTAATGGACCGAACACCACTGTAGTATTTTCCCACCAGAGACCCTCTCTCTGGGAGTCTGTATATCATGGTTTAAGTCATTGTCCAGATTCTCTTAAACCGCACCCAATACCTCTTTGCTTTGGGGGTATTTCCGTTCATTGCTAATTCATGTTTTAGTTCCATTTGATGTTTATGGTTTCTGGACTGAAGGCATATGGGACATTTACCTTAAATAAGTAATTTAATACTTTGTTGATACTCAAAATGTTAAATAAAACCTTATGTTAGGTGATAAAGTGTTTAAATTGTGTAGAACTTTACTGCACCATCTTAAAGAAGACTGTTTCTAGCGTTTACAACAATGCCTGTTTTGTGTTCCGCTAACTTTGATCTCATTCTTTCAGCGGTGATCGAGAGGTTACTGTAGGTGTTTCATGCTTGTGTTGCAGTGTTTTACCATTTGACACCCTAACAGAAGGAACTGCTTTTTCATAGAGAGCTTTGTGTAGCCCACTATGCCTAGACTTCCCTAATTAATTCCCATGAGGCTTCCATGGTCTCCGGCAGTAGTGGTGAGCAGCATCGTGCAAGAATAGGTGTGTGTGTGAGAGAGAGAGTCTTCCTTTGGTTTCATTTAATTACTTTTCTTAGTGTGTTTAAGGGATGGGACGGGTCAGCCTGGACATGTGAGTATTAAAGTGACAGTTCATCCAAAAAATAAAATAATGCCATAATTTACTCATGCTCATGTTGTTCCAAACCTGAATGACTTTCTTTTTTCTGTGAAAATCAAATAAATAGTCTTCTCTAGCCAGATAATCTTTTCCACAGGAAAAAGTTAGTCATATGGGTTTTGGAATGACATGAGGCTGAGTAAATGATGACAGAATATAATTTTTTTTCGTTAACTATCCCTGTGAGGTTCATTTTTAGTTTGATCTCTTGGCAAGTGTAGATCGCTAGACATGTAGCTCAGAAAGACCCACAAATAATTCACTGTTCTTACAGCGCACAGAAACATCAGTTGAAACACCTTTTGCAAAACATCAGGGGAGGAGCAAGTTTCACTGCAAAAAATCAAATAAAATTCTTAATCAGTATTTTTGTCTTGTTTCAACATTCTCAAAACAACATAAATGTACCTGAAAAGCTAACGTGTAAAGATGTTAGACTTGTTTTCAGAGAATTTATCTTGAGTAATTTCTTACTCCATTGGCATTGCTTTTTCCCCCTCATTTTAAGCATAAACCTCAGTAAATTTATTCCGATTTATGTATTCAACAAGCAAATGTATGTTTGCCAATGGGATATAAAAATAACTCAAGATGTATTGTATTCTCTGAAAACAAGTCTTACATCTTCACACAATTTTTTTTTTAATCTAAAGTAAATTGATCTTGTTGGCTGTTTATTTAGTATATACACACAGTATTTTATATTTATTTGATTTATTTATTTTTTTTTTTTTTTTATTATTAATAAGGATTTTATGCTGAAAAAAAATAGTTAGTATTTGTTTTCCCATTTAAAAAAAACAAAAACAAAAACTAGACTGCCAACAAGATCAATTTACTTTCGAAGCAAATTTGTGTGAAGATGTAAGACTTGTTTCCAAAAAATACATCTAGTTAAGTTTATTTTTATTATCCCATTGGCAGATTTTTGCTTGTTTTATACATAAATCTGAATAATTTTGAGGTTTATGCTTAAAACAAGGAGAGAAAAAAAAACAAAACAAAAAACAATGCCAATAGGGTATGAAATATACATCAAGATAACATCATCTTTTATTTGGAATAACGTGCACTGGTATTTGTATAAATTTCATAGTTTTTTTTATGCCACGTTAAGCACATTTCTGGTCACACATATAACTCATTAACATACAGGAGTGATTAATTGTTTATTAAAGACTTCAATGGATTTAGTGAGGTCAAGCAGACGACACAACAGCTTTTGTTCCGCATCCTATATTTCACGAGTCGTCGTCTGAGCCTGTTTGTCTGGTCTCCAGCCCGGGCTCAAGGCTGAGAGTGCGCGGCCTGTCAGAATGATGAGTGTGTCTAATTGAGACGGAGCGCTGCTGGCTGAGCCGAGGGATTGACAGTTAATCACAGACACGTTAAACTCTTCAGCACACGAAGAGCGCCTCCTCCTGCGCCGGGCTCGTCTCTCCCGCTCACCTCCGCACCCCACTATCTGCGGCCCGCCGCTATCTGCGCAAGATTTATGTCATCTTCGCGACAGCTCCTGGCATCCATCCATCAGGGTATAAAAGCCCCTCCGGTGGCGTTACGTATACCAAGCCCGCATGCTCAAACCACGTCAGTGCCAGAAACAGACAGGCCATCTTCACATCACGCGTACACTCCCACATTTTTAAAGGCTTTGGTTCGCTATTATCAAATGTGCCAAAAATAGAAAATAAATCACCGTGTTCGACGGTTCAGTTTCTGCAGGACATTTTTAAACCCCTAAAATGTCACCTACTTTACGCAGGAATGCTTTTCTGAGTCTCTAAGGATTATCATTTTGGGTGAATGACAGCTCTATGGTTGAAGAGGTCTGGTTTTAATTGCTGACTGAAAACTAGGGAGACCGAAACAGCAAGCACACTAAAACTACTTTTAAATGATGTATGCCTCCACCCTTTGTCGTTTTATTTTCTCTCTCAAAGGCATAGGCGGGTGAAGAAACAGCAACCAGCTGTGTTAAAGGCTGCTTCTTGTTGAATGCCTTATTATGCTGATTTATCACTATCGATTTTAATTCCGTCAATAGTTGCCTCAAGCTACATAATTAAAATACTGCATTGCTGAGCCTCCACAGAGTCCCTCAAGACTGCAGATAACTTGTAAATTTGTGTGTTTTTTTCTTCAATAAATAATGCCTAGTGTGCATTCACAGGCCTAAAAGGGCAAAAAATGGATGGGCACTGGAACGGAACCGGGGCTTAGTTTGGCGGTGCTTGGCGCAGAGGAACATGTCCCCTGACTTCAGGACCTGGAGCTTATATTTAGCACCTGAAGTGTCAGCGGCGCTGTTGATGTCAGCCCAGATTTCGACCATACTTTTGCTTCCGGGCCCCAAGGGCTCTGGGAAAGGTGCACTTGGGATACCACTGTCAGAGAGGGTCAGCAAAAAAAAAAAACCAGGTCCCATCCAGTGACGCTTAGTTCTGACACACTCCCCGCAGTGCTGTTTTCCTCGTGGGTCCAAATAAACAGATGCCTCAAATAGGGAAAGGGAAGTTTGGGAGTTTGCAAACCTTAACAAAGCTGCATTGCTCCTCATTTCTCTCCCTTGCCTATTACAGCGCCACTGCAGCAAAACAAGACCATTTGAGCTGTTATTTAAAGGTGAAGCTTGTCATTTCTGCACTAAGTAGAATTGCAAAAACATGACTGTTTGCAAACATGCTTGCCGAACTTCATCTCATCTTCCATTGCTCGGTTAAACAGTAAACACTAATTCATTCAAGAATGAAACAAGTGACTGCGGCTGCATCCAGTATCGCATACTTGTAGTAGGCGAAAAACTGTATGTGACAAAAGTATGTCCAAATTCAGTACTGAGGAAAAAAGTACCCAGATGACCTACTACTTATGAGCCCATTCGCGTCATTGATTCATTCTGATTTATTCAGAGTTAAATCAAGTGACTGTCTTAATGAGTGAATCACTTGAATCATTAACTCAACCTATTCGTTTAAAAAACAAGTGACTCTATATGAGTAAGTCATTTGAATCATTCACTCATCTAATTCATTTTTATTTTTCAATGGTTAAAGGTGGGGGTATGTGATTCTCTTTTTTTGTCCATTTTTTCAAAATCACTTGAAATCCTATTCCTAACCCACTTACAGCCACTGAGTTAGAAGCACTGAAATGAAAATTAAGCAATTTAATCATCTGTGGAACGGGCAGGACTCGAAAAACTCCAGCCAATCATTTCCAAGACCACCTTGAATCATTGGACAGCAAGTTCGTCAATCAAACGGTCGTACCATACCCCCCTCCCCCCATCCCCCTCCCTCCACATGAATGGGTGGAGTCAGGGCCAGCGTTGGAGGAAAGAAGGTAGGACCATTTGAGTTGTGTATTTTCAAAATCTGCCGGCCGTTTTGCAAATCCCATACCCTACCTTTAAGCCAAAACATAAGATATTTAAAAATATATGTTACTCAATATTAACTTTATTTTTTTTGGAACTGTTGTAAAATTTCTCTAACATTGCTCTGTCTGAATGATTTTCCCTTTAGCTTTCTGCTACATTCATTAGATGAAATCTGATAAATGTGGTCTTTTGTAATTGAATTCAGGGTCTGGAGACATACAAAAGACACTTATGTCCCTCAGACAGGGAGTGGATCGTGCGTGGTACACAACAGCTTCGCATCCGTCCCCCTCCCCTCGATCGCAAGCTGACCAGAGGACGTTTCGAAAGGTCACTGCGTATAGACAGTTTGGCGAAGCATGTTTTTCCCCAGCGCCTTTGGCGACAGCTACCAAAGAGTCAGCGGCTCCTGATACGGGGCTTATCTCCCAACCAGCTCCAGAGGGCACTGGTTACACTCAGTCCAGCCACGCTTCGGCTGTTTATCACTCCTTATCATGGATGTGGTTTTGTTTTGTCTTCCATCACTCCTATAGCCTTTCAGAGAGGGTTCTCTCCCAGTCTCCAGCTCACCTGGAGCTTTCTATGCATTGTCTCGTCCCCTGAGAGGCCGGGGTAATTGCGGCCCACCCCTCTCATTGCCGATTTAAAGAGCTGGAGCTCTGCCAGTGGATCCACCTGTGAAGCAGCGTGTTGTTTGGTTAAGGAGGTTTTGTTTGTCTCGAGAGGAACTGAGGGGCTGAATTGGGAATACGAATTTCAGTTTGACTCCCTTTGAGGCAATGTACTTTTCAAGTCAAGTCTTCATTCTGTCATTGCTTGTTCTCAAGCAGGAAATACATTTTTAATATGCTTCTGCTAACAGTTTAATAAAGGAAAACACTGCCAAACACTTTTCAAACTTGCTTCAAGATGTTTGCCTGGTTATATAACAGGACAAACATCAATTAATTATTTTTCCATCATTTACAGTAGCATTACATTTAGATAAGTGCAGCATTTTTCACAGAGGAAAACATTATTTACAAAATAAAATCCACAACAGAACAGCCATCTTTTCTTCTGCTTTGAGCTTTTATTTAATAGACATTTGATTCTGTTTCTATTTGATTTTATGTCTATTTAAAGCTGCAGTAGGTAACTTTTGTAAAAATGTATTTTTTACATATTTGTTAAAACTGTCATTATGTCCTGACAGTAGAATATGAGACAGATAATCTGTGAAAAAATCAAGCTCCTCTGGCTCCTCCCAGTGGTCCTATTGCTATTTGCAGAAATACACCGCTCCCGATCAGAAACAACCAATCAGAGATAAAATGTCACGCACTGTGCAAAGCAACAATTGAAACCTGCTTATTCACTGGCTTGTCATGTTGCATGTACTAGCAAACCTTATTTAGCATTACACATCGCTAATTACTTACATACTGCTACGTTACCGTTATATTATCTTGCTAGCTATAACTTATAGAAAGAGTGCAACGTTATGAAGTTGCATTACATGTATTGCAAAATACGTAATGATTTGAGGACCAAGTTTGAAGTCAAAGTATGGGCAGGCCATAGTCAATGTAAAGCATATTGTTGATGTTTCGTCCCTACCAGTCAATGTGCGATAACTGTTTATCCGCCGTCATCGGTGGCCCTGCTTACTAGCCTGCGCGTTCACGGCAGGCTCCGTTGTGGTGGGGGAGGAGCTGTGGAGGGAGGGCTGTAGCGCAGCAGAGAGCGAGGGGGAGTGACCTGTAAGTTGTGCTTGTTCAAATTTTCAGGCTAAGTCAACGTTTTCTAAAAGCTCCCTACTGCAGCTTTAAACCATGTATTTTTGATCAGTTTATGCAATTATTAACACTGATCTTTTAAAAATATATATATTTTATGAAATATTTTATATATATCTACACATCAAATAGTTAATGTATTATTATTATTATTATATTATAAAATATGATTATTATTATTTTTCCTTTATTTGACCGTGCAAGTCACTCAAGAACAAGATCCTTATAAGGATATTGTCCTGTTGAAGGAAGGAAAGGGGCAATTAAGAATAATTCGATACGATACCTAAGTTTTGATCATTTTGATCATTCAAACGTCCAACACAACAGAATATAACATTTGTAATGCTGATTAGTTAAATACTTTCTTTTTAACCTGCGTTAAAGACGTTTAATAGCATTAAACACATTTCATTAATCTCATTAGTTGTGTCTTAATGTTGGCAGCATGCATCCTACCCAGCTCTACCCACCCATTAAACTAGTTACTGTATACAGTAGGGCTGGGAGAAAAAATCTATTCACCTAGCTATCGCTATTTTTTAATTTTTTTTACGATTCTGAAATCTTTTATTTTATTTTTTTATTCCAGAATCGATATTCATTCAAATTCAATTGCTTTATTTGTGTCCTTGCTTGTAGATGAGGTTGACAGAAGTTAGCCACTTTGGTTCCAACAGAGGATGAAATGTAGACTGGGTAAACCCAGCCCGATCTGCCGGCGATTTGATTTCGCCCTGCTGCTTAGGCTGGACACCTGTACATTCTTCTATCCTGCTCCCGTTACAAATTTGCGGGGACCAATCACAAACTGACTTAACCAGGCGGGTTTAATCCAATCCAATTCCTTTTAACCTCTCGACAATGCTCAATGGCTTCTTTAGTTTAGCAAACAAATCGCTCGAGTGGGTGTAAATACCACTCACTTTTTTTTTCCTTTTTTTTTGCACAACCTGCAAAAATCACTCGATGCCATTGCTGCTTCTGCAAACCGCTGATCAATGCTCCAAACCAACACGTTTGTTGACACGTTTCCTGCCGCTGACTTTTCGCTGCAGTACGTCACCTGGATCGTTGGTCTGATTGGTTGAAGGACTATCCAGTTGCGTACAGAGTCATTTGAACTATGCCTGTTGATCACGCCTCTTGTGCAGTAGAATATACAGAGCAGACTCCCCAGACTAATGTTCAATCTTAAAAGATTGAGCTTGGTCTGGTGATAGCCAGACTAGATGAAATGTGTCGTTGTCTATGAGTGTTGAGTGACGTAATATCCCAAGTGGACGCGTGGAAGAGACGTGAGACTGAAAGCACTGAAAAGCCCTCCCGCTACTCATTAGGGGTGCGCCAAAATATCGATATGGCGATATCTCGCGATATTTTCTCCTGCGATCGATTCTCGATGCACTCTTGCCAAGTATCGATATTAAAAGCCGTTAGGGCGGGCGTACACGGTGCGAGTTCGGACAGTCGGGAGGTCGTGAGATCAGTTTAACTGATAATCGCGTCAAAGCAGCTGGTACAAGGCACGATTGTCCTGCATGAATTTTATCCCGAGCCGGCAGCAATCACGTGGGCTTTCGCGCTAAACCGTCATGTTGCGAATGGGAGAGAGAGAGAGAGAAAAGTGTGTGTGTGTGTGTGTGTGTGACAGTGTATGCGCACACTGTATGGTTGCTGCCACTGAGGTATAGCCCCATCGACGTGGTTGTGTATGATTTGGCAATAGGGGACAGCTGGTGAAAAAACATGTTAAAAAATTTAAACATGTTAAAAAATTTAAAAATGATTATAGAAGTGCTTGGATAAAAGTTTGAAGTTCAAATATGAACACTGATGTCTACGATAGCGATCAAAATCAGCTTTTGATAGAAACTTGGTGCTTAAAATAACGCATTTATCGATTACATTGCTTCGCCACTAAGTGGCTACAAGTGACTGTTAAAAAATGTATTTGTTATTGAATCATTTATTCAAGAGAGTGTAGTATTGTATGATGCTTCTCAAATAAAATTCAGAAAGATGTGATGATTTGTTTTTGTAAATATGACTCATCTTATACATCATGTACAGTCTTTATGTGTATGATTTAACTTTTCCCAATGGTCTAGTGTTAAAAAAATGTGCAATATATTGCAATATCGAATCGCAATACTTGTAGAATCGCAATTCTTAAAAAAATACATATCGCAATACATATCGTATCGGCGCTCAAGTATCGTGATAGTATTGAATCGGGAGATAGGTGTATCGTCCCATCCCTAGTATACAGTATATAACTGGGTTAGCAGAGGAATCCCATAATAATTTTCACAAGGCATGATGTAAAAGTTATTTTATGTTTTAAATTGTGATTAGTGGAATTAAATGACACTCAAAACTTCATTCAAAAGCCAGTGAATACATAAGGAACAATGAGACAAGATAAGAAAGCTGACAGAAACAAGCCAAGGTGACTAGAAATGTATTTATGAACATAGTGGAGCACAGGACAGGTCTGAAGACAACAAGTGATCTAAAATTCAAGAGAGAGACAGTGTGATGGGAAAGTCTGAATAGAGATTAGGTCACACTTTAGGTATTGTGGCACACCCAGGAGTAGAAAACCTGTCATGGGGCTCTACGCTGAATTTCATGGGAGAGAGAGAAAATTGATTTTTTGCAACTGAGAAGGTTTCACACTGTTAACAGCAGCTTTTAGGTATTTCTTTATTACTACACATGCTGTGTGTTTTTCTGCCATTGCACATTTGAAGCAGTAGTAACGCAAAACGCATACGTTGCTTTTTAAATAGATACCATTTGATTATATTAATAAAATGACTCAAATCGCATAACCAGCTGCATTTTTCCTTGAAATGGCCAGAAAAAAACAGCCTTGGGTCAAAGATTTATTTTTACATGTTTTTACAAGTCCATGAGAGCAGGCAGGGAATTGAGATTTGTTGTGAAGACGGAGTTTGTTACAAATTGTGCATGACATGTATCGGTTGGAGTTGTATTGGTAGTGATGAATGAATTTCAAATTTGGCCTATTGGGGTAATTCCAAGAATTGGCTTTCTCATATTTTCATGCTCAGTGTACCACTACATTAAGAGGACCTGTGGTAATTGCATTTCAATACGAAAACTTGGCCGATTAATGAATGCTAATTAAATGTTTCCCCACTCAACTAATGAGACGTTTAATTTGATGACAAAAAGGCGTAATTTAATGAAATTTATGATGGAACATATTAGTGGGGTTACTTGCATTATAATCAAAATTAATACATTTTTATGCACATGATGTCAAATTGGGAATTCTGTGTATAAACAGTTACATTGGCGTGGCGGTAATGCATAGATGGACATTGTGTGAAGATGTGGAAGAGTATAAAAATAAAGGTACCTTATGTGTGTCAATACATCGTATCGCTAGTCATTTGTCTGATATATCTATCCATATCGATGTATTGTTACTCCCCTATTAAAAATAATGGACTGTTGTAAGTGTTGAATGCTCTGCTTTATGCTTTCATAGCGTTTCATAGTTTTCAAGTGCTCTAACAACTATTAAAAATATGTTAGAGACCGTAATTGTGAGTAATATTCACCACTACTTGTTTTTTAATGTGTTGTATTTTTTAATGCACTGTTTGTCATTTCAAAAACATGTTTGAAGTGATGAAGGAATGTGATTACACAACAGGGTTTAAAATATTCATTTGAGATGAAATATTCATTTGTGTGTGTTAATTCCAGCACACACTCTCGAATAGTAATTGTGTCTTTAGGGGGAAAGACATCAGCGAATGTCAGCCGCATGGAAATGACATGAGACGTTACCATCATGATTTTCTTCAGAAGCAGAATATGAATGATGAAGGATTTCAGTCCTTTTGCATATTTGCAAGTTGAATGATTTTTTGAATTTATTCAGAAATACAGTAAAAATGTGAAATGAAATTTAAAAGAAAACCTTTGTCTCTTTTGGGGTTGTAAGTCAGAGAATATATCTTGATTAGTTGGTTTACCTGTTTGTACACTTTATATTGTTCTGGCATAGGTTGAGGTAAGAGGCATGATGACAGACCGCATAACCTGATCTTCTTTTGCTGTCCTCCTTCAAAAAGCATCCCCACGTGTATGCGAAGAAAGAAAGCCAAGGCAGAATGCCTTAAATTTCAGCTGACCTTTTGAGAAAGGCTGAAAGACATGGGAAGAAATGAGCACCGAGGCTATAAGAACAGGAGGAGCCTTAAAGACTTTAAGGAAGTGAGATGTGAGCACGACTACTTCTAAAATTGAAGTGGGAAGAGGACCTATTGAATTGATTCAACTATATTCAGCACTGCACCCCTTCACCTCTCTTTTTATTCTCAAACACGCCTTTGAAGCATTTTGATGTCAGAGGCGAACAAAGCCCAGCTGATGGGGTCAAATGGAGGAAAAAAAGATGCTCTTTAAAGTTCTGAGAAACAGGAAAACAAAAAAAAGGACAGTTCTCATTTCTGTGAATATGGTGCACTTTGGTGTTCCATGACTTTGTACCTATTAGTAATAGACAAACTAATATCTAACACAAAATTAGCCTAGCCTGAAAAGCAGCTAGTTTAAAGCACATTAAATATGTGTATCTCTCCATACAGAAATTTAAAGTGATTTTTGTTTTCTACGTTTTCATGTTTGGACAAAATATTGTGTTGACTGCATTCATCAAACTCAACCATTTAACCCTGTTACCCAAGTTATTGCTAGAAAAATGATCAAACCATTTTTTTTGTAACTACAAGGAAACATTTTTGGTCAACATTTGGTTAAACTAGCTAGCCCTTACTCTATTTCATTTCATTTCTAAGATTTAAGTTGTAAATGAACTGGATTGCAAAAATTTCAAACCTGATATAAAATGAATAGACATATACAATAAAACATCTCATATAATATTTAGTTTGACCTCCTGGGGGTAACAAAATTTTTTTAAAGATTAAGAACCTCTTTTTCACAGACTATGCTCTACCTTATTCATGCAAAGTGGCAAGTGCCGTTACCCCAGGTCTGTCCCTGCTTCTCTGACTTTATATCTCTTCTTTTCTGTTTCTAATAATCTTCTTGTTTTCCATTCCACCTTTATCTGCCCTCCCTTCCTGTTTTTGTCTCTCATTCCTCAGACTGTTTCAGGCCTCAACTTTTGAGTTCTCTAACTTTTTTGTGATTGCATCTTTTAGCCTTTCTCTTGTCCACCTCAACGCTGTCCTTGGTCCTTTCTTGACTCGCTCTCTCTCCTGTTTTCTCCGAGATAGTATCTCGGTTAGCTGGCGAGTGGCTGTTTTCCTGCGCTGCACCGTTTGAATGACGATGGGCTCAATCACTTCAAATCTTGTTATGTATGTTCCTGTGCCCTTGGGAAGGGTTAGCAGCGAATGGATGGGACTTTATCAGATTTCACCAGCCTTGGAGGCATAATTCACCAAAGGTCACCTTATGTTTGATATTTCTAGTTTATGTGAACAGTATGTCTGTGCCGGTGTGTAACGGTGGCTTCACGATGAGGTGAGTAGTCAAAGGTTAACCTGTGACGCTTTCAGTGTAAATATCAAAATGGCAAGAGGGACGTCTGACCTTATTGAACGGTTCAGCAGGAGGTTCTTTGCTCTTCCTGACGAGTTCACATCAAAAAAATGCCCTAAAAGTACACAAAGCTTTGTTTGGCACAGTACCTTAGTGCTTTTTCAGTCTTGGTTTGTTACATATTTTTCCTTTGCCGTGTGTATTGTTTGTTATGTCTGACATTGTGTCTTTCATCATTCCAGTGCTGATGGAATTCACACAATCCATTTTGCAAAAAAGAAAAAGGTTGAAGGAGAAAAATAGACATTGAAGGTTAGAAGTTCACATCGTTCATAATGGAGAAAGAAGACAATGCTCTCTTAGACTTGACGCTGACTGACAGTGATTAGGGTGACTCGGTTTTACACAGAATAATTGCTAACCTGGAGTCATGCTAGGTAATAAAACTTTGGGTCATTTTCAAGGATATCATTGAATATGTATGATCTCTAATGCATGGAATGATATATGATGTCTATCTCTAATACAACGAGGAGCTTGATCCATTACTGCTTACGTTTCCCTAGACTTAGTTGAAACACAGTGGAAATGTTTTATGAATGCCACAAATTACTGTGAACCGTTGAATCGTCTTTACAAGAGTATTTTATTGACTGCTCTTGAGAGTAGCTTTGTAAACCCAATTAACCTTTGAACAATCACCAGAAACATTTTCTTTTCGAGCAATAAGACAGAATCAGTTTACTTAATTACTGACACACTGAACATTTCTAACAGTAATCATTTTATAAATCAAATTATCTCAGCTCGAATGAGCTTTTCTTGTGTGTTCAGCCTTGGTCGTCACCTTTATTTTAGCACCTGATATTGACAGTTAACAGGATCGTGCTTTTGGGCGAATCAACTCAACAACAGTAATAGACTCAAAGTGAGGACAAAAACCTAATCATAAGGCATTATTTGTAAGACCTGTTGTTATCAGAAAGTTTCTTCAGAGAAAAGTTCTCTAAAAATGTACAGGTTTAAAATGATATGCGTTTTGACTGAACTAATGTATCACCGTGTTACACATAGTTATGGATCTGTAATGAAACTATACAGGAGGTTAGAGGCTGCTGATAGAGGCTGTAAGGACACAATTCTGGGAACAAAAAGCATCTTTTTGCCTTTACAGCCATTTAAAAGTCTGACAGAATTTTTTGGGAAACAACAAAATAACTACGGAAGAGGATTAGGGCCAAGCAATAATAACCATCTCGAGATTAAAGTCACTATAATGCGAGATTAAACTCGTTAAATTTCGAGAAAAAAAGTCGAAATACAATCTTGAGAATAAACTCATTAAATATCGAGAATAAAGTCATTGTTTTTCGAGAAAAAACTCGTTAAATTTCGAGAAAAACGTCAAAATACAATCTTGAGAATAAACTCATTACATTTAGAGAATAAAGTCGTTGTGTTTGAGAAAAAACTCGTTAAATTTCGAGAAAAAAAACTCGAAATACAATCTTGAGAATAAACTCATTCAATTTCGACTATAAAGTCGTTGTGTTTCGAGAAAAAAACTCGTTAAATTTCGAGAAAAAAAACTCGAAATACAATCTTGAGAATAAACTCATTCAATTTCGACAATAAAGTCGTTGTGTTTCGAGAAAAAAACTTGTTAAATTTTGAGAAAAAAAGTCGAAATAATTGTGAGAATAAACTCATTAAATGTTGTGTTGTGTTTCAAGAAAAAAAGTCTAAATGAAATGTAGAGAATAACGCATTCGTGTTCATTGCATAGCCTACTGATATCAACCTCATCGAGGTTTCGTGGTTTCCCAGGATACCATAAGACACATTATTAATCGTTGTTGGTTGTGTACGCCTCCATCCACAGAATGTAATGACTGTTACCATCTATACAGCCATTAATGGCAATGCCGTACGGTTTTAATTTATCATAGCTGTCCATATGCCATATGAGTGCATTTGGGCCAGCGCAAGTGTACTCGCGTCTTCTCAAGCGTCTCCTTCGTCGAAATTCCACACCTTGATCAACAAGTTTAATAATGCGTCTTATGGTATCCTGGGAAACCACGAAACCTCGATGAATTTCATGTTGGACAAAAGCGAGTACATTGCGCAAATTGGACTGATTTTTTTCTTCTAAAAAAACCTAGCCGACCTAGACCTAAGAATGTTATATTCTTTGTTACTGAAAGAAAGTCTAAAATATTGCTTGACTAAGTGATCCAACTCTGCCATGTCCTCTATCAGTAGGCTATGCAATGAACACTGATCGAATGCGTTATTCTCTACATTTCATTTCGACTTTTTTCTCAAAACACGACGACTTTTTTCTCAATATTTAATGAGTTTATTCTCAAGATTGTATTTTGACTTTTTTTTGAATGAAGTCAAGACATTGAGGATGAATTCTTGCGAACGAATTTTTGATATCTCGAACGGTTTGGCCGTGGCAAGGAAACGAATTTATGGCGAATAATGGGACACAGGAAGTGTGTTATAACTTCTGCATACATTAACTGATCTTGATGAAACTTCAGCAGTGTGTTCGTTGTAAGAGGCCGATCACATGGATGTGACTATTATGAGTCAAAGTTATAGCGCCACCAACTGGCAGCAGGAAGTTTGTCACTTTCAAAATGCTTTGAAATCACTCTCTTATTTTTACCCGATTTGCTTCAAACTTTGTGTATAATGTAGACACACGGCAGATGTAGACCTGTGAAAGGATTATTGATATCTTAGATACTGTTGCCATGGCAACGCATCAAACTTTAATATTATTTTTTGATGCTTTTGAGACTCTTAGCATGCTTGAAATTCGATGAAACTCGACGGACACATCACATTTATTAGCCAGTAGACATGTGCAAAGTTTACAGAAAGGGCGTGGCAGGGGGGCTCGCTTGGTCCATAGATCAAACACGCTGAATTAATATGAAACTCGGTACACATATTGATCTCATCGGGCCGAACAACTTTCCTTTGGTCAAGTTTTACGCCAGCTCAACAGGAAGTCGGCTATTATGGGTTGTTTGGAAAACGCTTGCTGTGGAATTTAATGGCCTCCTCCTAGAGAATTCAGCCGATCCGTTATAGCGCCACCAACTGGCAGCAGGAAGTGTATCACTTTCAAAATGCTTTTGACAAAAGTGGGGGGGTTAGTTTTACCTACAGTTTAAAAAATCAATACGTATATTGGTCTCATTGAGCCGGACAACTTTCTAATTTACAGTCATTATCTCCGAGCAACAGGAAGTCAGATATTTTGGTTTAAATGTGGATTTCTTTGCAAAATCAACCTCTGAATTTTTACCCACCCCTGATAAATGGTTTATTTTATTCACACCAAACTTTTTCAACACGATAAAAAAATACATTAAAGATGCTAAATTGTGAACGGATAATAAATATCTCAAACGGTTTTGCTATGGTGAGGGATTAAATAATGTCAGAAAAGGAAAAACTAAAAGCCTCATATCTTCTAGAAATGTAATTATACATCATTTATTTCTATATAAAATTATACAGATATCAGAACTATACCCATTTTATTCTTTTTTTCAATTTAATAATTGTTTAAGTTTAAAAACAGCCAGAATGTTTTTTTTAGTCCAAAAAATAAATAAGTCATGTCATTCATAGTGCTATACTGCCCTCTTGTGTTCAAAATCAGGTAGGCCTATTGTATCTATATAAAAATATACTAGGTATGTGACGGTGAGAGTATTTTACCACCGGTTAATCAACGGGTTAATCAACGTTAATCAATGTTGTGGAATAATTTGAGTGTATCATAAAATCAGAATAAGGTAAGACAAGTAATATTTTCTGTCTTATATATATATATATATATATATATATATATATATATATATATATATATAAATATAGCTGCGAGCAGCGATGAAGGGCCAAAGCCGGCGGCACCGCCACCGGCTTGGGCCCGCAATCGCTGCTCGCAGCTATATTTTATTTTTTATTGCTTGGCCCTAATCCTCTTCCGTAAAATAACAATGTAAATTGTAGGGCTGGGGTAAACGATTATTTATTAAACGATTGGTCGGGCGATTATTTTATCGATTAGTCGACTAATCTAACGACTAATTTGAATTAATTATCCTGTCTGTTATTCGCATATCTCTTGAACCGTTACTCCGATGGATTTCAAACTCGACAGCTGTCTGGGCACGAGTAAGTGTAGTGCCAAGTTTGACGTTGTTTGGATGAGAAATGCAAAAGATATTGTTAAATACATCAGTAAAAGAAGCACTTAGAAGGTTGTGGTTTAAAAAATAAACATTCTGACATAAACACACTGTCAGCTACAATGTTTACTTCTGAATAATATAGTATAAACGTGATAAATCCATCTGGATTAATTTGAGTAAAACATTTATTTTCTTTACCAAGATGAAAACCACTATTTTCTGTTTCAAACTTTCACATAGCATCTTTAGGTTATAATAACATAAATAATTAAAATCCATATTTTGATTTTCAAAGATTTATTATAAAAACAGATGATTTTTTCCCAAAAATGCAATAAATTCATAACACGTTTTTTTTTTTTAAATGCAATTAATCCATTGAATCAATATAAAAGTTATTTTTCATATTGAAACTGTTGAAAATACACAACAAAGTAAGTTGATCCACATGACAGCCTCTGAACTCGGTTAATACTAATCTTATATTTAGCACGTACTGGACTAAACATAGGCTACATCCAATCAGCCATCGCTAAGAAATACCTTCTGAAATTTTTTGACGGCGATCAGCTGTAAAATGGCTTGGTCCTGCTCGGTTTTCGTTGACTGAGTAAGTTACAAGAATTGAAAGTTTTTTAAAAGATCCCCTGGGGTTCACGTGTCAGCATTCGACATAAGTTTGACGCTGTCGTGTGAGAACAAGTAACAGTCGGCATTTCTCTTCCTCCCGCGTGCCTCATCTTGTTAATCTCCTCACGTAAATTATTAGATTTCGATGGCTTACGTTTCGGCAGAATCCACCACAGGTTCATCAATGCCGTCAAATGTATTCATTTTTTTGTTTGTTTGTTGATCAAAAAGTGCAAAGTAGATAAGGAAAACTAGGATGCCGGGTGTATTCAAAGCGCCACCGTTACTGTTTACAATGCGTGGAATGGTGCGCTGTGATTGGTTGAGCGGATTTATCACATTCTGCAGAGAAAGGAGACTGGCGTTTGTCACGGTTTGGAGAGAAAGGGAGAAAACATGACAGAATAACACGGCGGGCGGTGTGTGTGTGGCGAGCTGTACCTCCGGGAATGGTACAAAAAATAATATAAATAAATAAATAAAGAAGCGTCGACGCAAAAAATATGACGTCGTCGACGTCATCGACGCACCGCTACAGCACTAGTAAATTGTAATTTTTTTTAAATTATTTTTATTTATGAATACAATTTTGTCTGTGAGTGATATATACAGTGTACAATTTTATAGCACTGGAATATACATAAACATACACTTATCACACCATTTCCAAAATTCTAGCTTCACATTTCTTCTTTATGCCTCTGGTACACTTGTCCCTTACATATTTTTTTTTGCTGTTTTTACAAACTGAGGGACAAGCCAAAATAATTTTCTGTGCCACAGATGCTGTCGATAAAGCTCATAATTATGCCGAAAAAAATCCTTTAATGCTCATGGTTTAAGGGAAATTAAATATTGAATAATCAACATTTTAGTCCTCTGGGAGAAATTGTGGCAGCCGCCCTGGCTTTCTGAGGTTTCAGGCTGGCTCTGAGAGATTGGATTCTGATCTGAAAGCAGGAGAAGATGGCGCGAAGCAAAATGTCAGCACCAATATATTGTGCTTTGCCCCATTCCCACCTGTGAGAAAGAGAGGGACAGGGTGCCAGCGTACTCAGATGGGTTCTGGGGCCTCTGGCTGAGATATATGGTCAGCTCTGTTGTTTGGGTTCAGATTCAATATGATATGACGAAGCACAGACTCTCCGCTGTGAATTCAATCAGCGCCTCCTTGAGAGAGTTCTGGAGTGTGCTCTCAAATGTCGCCATGTGTTTTCCACTGTTTTAGTGGAAGCTTTTTTGAATGTGCTGGTTGCACTATAATAAAGCAATATGAATGCATCTATTTGGCTGTCTGGTTCTGTCTGTTCAATCGGTACATCTCTCAAAATATCACATTATCTATAAATGTATTCTTGTACATTTCTGTTTTGGTTCAGATGCAGAAATGTTTTAGAAGATTATGATAGCCAGACATTATATTCACAATCTTTGTATTAGTTATGGTGGGGATTTTTATGCCAGTAGGTGGCAGCAAGTAAATGTCTTTGAGCGAGTCATTGAATCATTTATTTAAATGATTAATTCAGAAATGCAGATTAATTCAGGAGCGAAGCTGCTGCTTGTTGCACAGAGACTTGTTTTTGAAAATATTTTTAAGAAGTAACTATAAGTCAGTTTGCAGTGTGAGTGTGTGCACTGCAGTGTACGTTGTAGAATAAAACGTCAAAGAATCGTCAAGTTATGTTCACCACAGGCTTTATTTGACTCATAAATTTATAAACTCCATTATAAAAACCCCATTGGAAAACCTCAAAAGACCCAGCAGCGAATTAGACTTCCGGGGTCTGACGTCCTTCACCCCTCTATTGAATATGTGATACCAGCAGTCAAAATATTTATATTTACAATAGAACGGTGGCATATAAAAAGAAGTGCTGGGCAACGATTGATCGCGATTAATCACATCCAAAATAAACGTTTGTTTTTAACATAATATATGTGTGTTCACTGTGTATAATTATTTTGTATATATAAATACACATGCATGTATATATTTAAGAAATATTTGCATGTATATACTGTATATATATTTAAACAGTTATATTATATATAAATATTATATATATATATATATATATATATATATATATATATATATATATATATATATATATATATATAAAATAAAAATTCTTAAATGTATACATGCATGTGTCTGTATTTATATATACAAAATAATTCTACACAGTACACACACTTATTATGTAAACACAAACTTTTATTTTGGATGCAATTAATTGCGATTAATCGTTGCCCAGCACTCATAAAAAATGATGCTATACTATATCTACTAGATAAAAAGCTCTAATAGTATTTGCTTCTAGTGTTGGACTTATATCTGGATGTTGGACTTATATGGATTTTTTTGTTATTTGATTTATTGTACATCCTTAATATATCAATTTGTCCATATATCGGTCCATCTAGTTTATTAATTTGGCAGCAATTTAGCTACATCAGTATTGAGAGCTTTAATTAGCCATTTCATCAAAGTCAACAGCTTTACCTTCATGGGCTTGAGAAAATCAACAGTACCTCGTGAACGTCATAATTCCTTGCTTACAGTGACTCTCAACAGCTCCTCTGTGGGTTGAGGTGCATGTTTAATACAGTTAAATCACTCTTTATCTGTAGATTTAGTGGTGTTCCCTCCTTTTCCATCCTTCGTTTCTTCCTTGTGATGTGCTCTTCAGATGTCTCTAGAGTGCAATATGAAGAAGGCTTGAGAAATCTAATTAACCAGAATGCCTTGAGAGAGCAGGGCTTTTCACACACATGTACACCCAGACATACATAAATCAAGAGATGTCCTAGGTGCTTTGGCGAGGGCTTGGTCCCAGAGCTATTAGTTATTAGTTATGATCCTTTTTACGAGTTTTTTTTTAAAAGTGTGTGTACATGTGATTTTCATACTTGAACATGTTGTGGTAAATTCTGTGCTTATACCATTTAAAATAAATGCCGTCTGATTTGATGTTTTATTTAATACAAAGGCATTCATACATTTGTATGCAAGGCTTACATTCAAATACTTTTTGCGGCCAGTATGCATTTAAAAAGCTGTTATTAATCAGTACATGATTGAAGAAAGTGTCCCCAACACAATGCCGTCTTTTGCCCACTGCCTAGCTGATTTCTACCTGTCATTTCAACTTGAATGTAAAGTGTCTTGGTACTGTAATTCATAGCTGTTCACCTTCAGCTTAGGAAAATGAGGTTGTCTTTTAATCAAGGTTTTGCTCTGTCAGACCATATAAAAACTCATTTGATACCAAGGCAACAAGGACAGTCTGGTCCGGTCTCGTATTTTTCATGTGAATCAACACAAAGACCTTGGGATGGAGTGACGGTTGAAAAAACAGAAAAACAGAAAAACCATGGTTAGAAGTTCTTCCTCATGTGCATGTATATGAATGGTTCATATGTAATTATTCACTCAGCCTCAATTTGCAAATGGAGCTCCTAACCCCAACGTCCCACTGTCCTCTGATTAATAACAAGCAGGCCGAATGTTGTTTTATGTGCTTGCATGTGAGATTGTGCTCAATTAAGGACGTTTGACTATATAAAATCTTGAGACTTTAAACTTCTTTAAACCTTTTATGTTAAAACATTACATGTTCTTATAATGGACTTTATGTATACATTATGTAAGGGTTAATGCCCGACGAGGTGTCCATTATCAGGTTTTAATGGACGACGGCGAGGCGTGAACCGTCCGACGCGCAGCGGAGGACGGTTGCCTCCGCCGAAGTCCATTAAAACCTGATAATGGACACCTCGAAGGGCATTAACCCGCTTATACCATGGTTACTTACGAAAGAAAGAAATATTTAATCAATTAATAATACTTTAATGTGTTTTAGAGTAAAAATCGTGAGGGTTTTTATTTAAGTCGAGCGCACTATTTAATATCTCCCGTATACAGGCGTTGCCAAGCAACGTGGCCACAGCGACCCGACCGCAGCAGTTGATCAGTGAGTTTGAGCCAGCGCAATCATTTAGAACTGTCATCAGGCAAATTGACGGGACGCCTTTCCTAGGTGTCCATTATCACTTTTTAACGGACACCCTGCAGCCAATCAGAATCGAGTATTCACCCAGACCATGGTATAAGTTCATGTATGTGATGGTGTGGATTTTTTTTAAAATAAAATATAAATCTTACTGACCCAAATTTGTGAATGATAGTGTATATACTTGTTCATAGAATAAACTGTTCATGTTAACAAAAAATATATATAATCTATCCTTGAAAGCTAGAATGATTGTTAAAGAATGTTTTATTTTCATTAGATTTTTTTTTTTTTTAAGAATATCTATAATAATTTTTGTCTTTAAAACCATCCTAGGGAACAGAAAAGTTCCCCTAATTGAAGAGTCATATACAGTATGTGTATATATATACAGTATTTGTGCCTGTTGCTATACCAACACCTCACAAATTTCTGTCTTTGTACAGAGAAATTTTGCATTTGTCACACTCCGCAGAGACAGAGAGCCTCGAGGCTAAAAAGAGCATGAAAGACATTTTAGTATTCCGTGCTGTATGTTGTCTCTCTCTCTCTGTGTGCTCTGTATTGAGAGAGTAATGCCAAAATTGTCATCCTTTGTGAACTCACTGAAGGGAGAGATAGTCTGCGGAAAGAGACAAATAGACAAACAAGAGCTTTTGAAAAGTAGGAATGGGAAAACTACACAGAAGTTTCTGAGTAGGCTGTAATACAGCAGATATGCTCCGCAGAGAAGCTGGATATTTATTTCCCCCTCAATTTCTTTTATTCTCTCTGAGCTTAGTGTATGTGTGCCTGTTTCTTTAAGCTGGCACACTCTAATATGCACTAAAGCTCTCCACAAATGTTTGTAGCCACACAAAGATATGAAATGTTTTCTTATTCAGAGAAAATATTTCATGTTCTTGCTTTCAGATTTCTGTTTTATACTATATTTTATTACCGAAACCCAAAGTGACTATGTATGTTAAACAAATCGTTAAAAAGAAAATCTGTCATAATTTACTCACCCTCAAGTCAGTCCAAACCCGTATGACTTTTTTCCGTCTTTCTTGAACATGAAAGAAGCATTATTTCCCATATAACGAGAGCATACAGTGAATGTTAACCTCCACAAAGGATAAAACGCAACATAAATGTATCATAAAACAGGTTCATATGACCCGTGCGCTATAGGCTATTCCATGCCTTGTGAAGTGATTGCTTTGTGTGAGGAACCATATTCAATTTAGGACTATTTCTTTTAATAGTTGATATTTGAGTGTGTTTGTTTGTATGTGATGGTTCTGACCTTTGGCTGATTCTTCCTTCTTGCTGTGTTTTCTTCCTCCTCAAGGCTCCTACATGATGGTCAACTCCTCCCAGCATGCAGCGGGGCAGAGGGCTCAGCTTCTGCTGCAGACGCTAAGCGAAAACGACACGCACTGCGTGCAGTTCAGCTACTTCCTGTACAGCAGAGACGGCCACAGCCCGGGGGCGCTGCGGGTTTATGTGCGGGTCAACGGTGGGCCGCTTGGCATTCCCGTATGGAATGTCTCTGGCTCACGTGGACGACAGTGGCACCAGGTGGAACTGGCAGTCAGCACTTTCTGGCCAAATGAGTACCAGGTGAGCAACATTATGGTTTAGTGGCTGTCTTTTATGGTTGGTTACACAAACTAGGACATTTGTAAGTTATTCTTTCTGTCTGACATTGATTGATGTCGTATGCAGTATATTTATGGATGTGTTTAAATGCTTAATTTACAAAATGGAGGATGTTTTTGGTCACTAGATGAGGGTAATGGTACTCTCCAAAGATACTTTTAAAAATTTGTATAAATACCATGCCCACTATCAAAGTATCAAAGTATCATGGTAATCCTACTGGAAACTGAAGCACGTCCTAGCTAGTCTAACTGGTCATTAGCTATTCCAGGAGAGTCATTAGAAAATACAATTTGGTCTTCAGTTGGTCTAAGATGCTCATTAGATGGTACAAACTAGTCATGAGCTGATCTAAACTAGTCATTATCTGGTCCACGAGATTCAATAGTAGGTCCAAGTTGTCCAAATGAGATCTAAGATGATCATTAATTGGTAAAAACAGCTCATTAGCTAGTCTAAACTGGTTATTAGCTGGTCCAAGTGAGTTGTTAGTTGGTCTAAGGGGCTGTTTACACAATCAACTAAAAACGTAAAACTTTTTCAACTAAAAACGTTTTCATTTTCGCGGATTCGTGTGAATGGGATCGTTTTGACAATGGTGTCGCCTGTACGCGGAAAACTCAAAGGAAAAACTTCTCAGTTTTATGTCGTGTAAACGTACCCTGAGTTAGTCATCAGTTGGTCTAAGTCTAAGATGCTCATTAGTTGGTACAAACTGCTCATTAGCTTAGTCTTTGATGGTCATTACTGTAGTTAGTTGGTTAAACCTGGTCATTAGCTAGTGCAAACTAGCAAACCATCTTGAACCAGCAATAAACCAGCTACCAGCTAGTCATACCAGTTTAAGATGGTCAAAATGTTTATTATTATTATTATTTTTTTGAACATCGTGGCTGGTCAACAAGCTAATGTCCAGTTTAAAACCAGCTAGAAACCAGCTATCACGTTCTAAAACATTTCAGAAATGTCGGATTCTAAGCTAATTTGTCATGTTTGCCTTGATACTGTAGAGTATGCCACAAATGAACAATATGACTGACAGCGGTTGTAATCTCAATGGCAGACCTTGTAAACTGTTTTTTGACTATGTGCCCTTAAAGTTGCTTTGACACAAAGATATTATATCAGAGCTCGACCAACAGTAGCATACACAGACGTCGATTATCCTCACAAAGAGGCATTACACAACCAGTGATGGAGCTACTGTCTTATTAGTCATGCCCTTTGCACTGTTTAATTAGCATTGATCTCGGCATGAATTTAGGTTAGTGCTGTAGGGCTTGGACAAGCCCACAATATAGACCAAGTCAATAGTGTTGACACGTCTTGGTCAACTAGTAACCTAATTTCCTTACTGTACCATTACGTACGAGACACAATCTACCATCATTGCTTATGAAATGACAGCTCATTCATGCCCCCCAAGCCAATCGATTGGTGTCAATGGTCGGTCTGCATTTGAGCAGACGCAGGGGGCTTCATCCATAAATTCAATTTCTCCTTTCTGCAAACTCTGCGCAGCTGTCAGAAAGCAATTAAGTTGAGTAGTGTTTGCTTTATCGTGAACTGTCAATCTCTCCAACCTAATTAACTTTCACATGCCAGTGAAAAGATGTGGCCTTCATGTGTAAATAATAGTCCTCCCGCCAGTCAACAAGATGTGAAGGTGGAGGGGACATGACAATAGGTGGAATTTGTTGTGTTTGTGTGTGCCTACACAGTCGATTTGGTGTCGCTTTGAATTTTGCTGAGTGCACACATGAAGAAAACCTATTTTTCACCATAAACCAAGGAATTCTGCTGGCTAGCATGACCCCATTAGCCCTTGGTATTGGATGGTTCATAAAGCATCTTCACTGACGGCTTTTAAAATAAGCTGTGTATGATTACGGAATAAATTTTTGTAAGCAACATACATGTCGCTAATAATTTGTTTTACCTTTACCTTTTTAGTGACGCACTGAAATTTTGGCAACCAAAAACATTCAACAGATCAAACAGAAAAAAAATATTTTTTGGTCTCGGCTGAAATAGTTTTGGAGAGCTGAAATCATTGACCAAAACAGTGGCTAAATCCGAAATCGCCCCCTATACCCTTATTTGTAGTGTTGTCCGTATCCATAGTGAACGTTATCGAGTGCACTCATTCTATCCCACATTGCACTGCAATAACGAGTTTACAAGTGATGTACACTCAACAGCTGTCTGTATTCACTCACTCGTTTTCATTCACTCCTTTAACTGAACTGTATTTTTGGACTAAAAAATACAGTTCGGATTTCACCATCTATTTTGTGCACATAATGTGGATAAGCTAGAATTAAGGAAATGTGATTCCCCCCTAGAGTATTGATATTTAAAATTTCTGAAATAGGGAGGTGGCTTGTTGCCAAAAATCTTTACAATGACTAGCTTAAATTATCACCTGAGAACACAACACTCTGAACAGTTTACTGACTTGCCCAATTACCCAAACTCAAATAAAGAATGAAAGCTTAAATTTTGGATTTGGTTAAAAGTTTAAGGTGCATTACTACTTCTTTTTTTTTTCTTTTTTCTTAAAAGCAACATCACAGCTTACGATTGTTGCTAATGTCTCTGCATGTTTTTGTTTTGTTTTCTTTAATAGCCAATGATTTTGTAATGCCCATTCAAAAACATCACGTTTTTTGTGATTATCATCTTCAAGATAATTAGAATAGCATTTTTGGTTATACTTGTAGCAGGTAGCTAGAAGGCTAATCAGTTACTGGTATGCTAATCTAGCAGGCTACTCAACTTGAGGTATGCAAAGGCAGTCAGCTCACCAAAGCTAGCTGAAAATGTTTATTTGACCTTTCCGCTGTGTGCTATGTGACAATTTAAAATAAGAGGGAATGGGAATGTTAACAGATAGCTTTCTCCAGGTGTTATAGACCTCCTTGTGTATCGCTAATGATACACTGTAAAACTATAATAACAGCACGGAGGTTTTGTCTTTTGTCATTAACAGTGAAAGAGTTTGAATGCAGGGTGTCATAGACATCTTGCTTCTGTATTTTAGAACCAATGGCTGAACGACTGCCATAATAGTTTGTGCATTTGATGAGGTGATGAGCTTTCTCTTTCTCAGCGTAGTTTTCACTCAACGGGGTGTCAGCACACTAAATCACATTTTGGGCCTGGAAGATGGCAGACTGTCCTGATCAATGGTAAAGCCAGAGCTGTGCCACAGTCCCAGCGGGTGCCACATTAAGGCTAGTTTGCTAAAACTGAGCCAACAAGAGAGATCATTTAAAGCTCAATTCTTGCATTTGTTATATTTTGAGACCATTCAGGCGATCTTCCATTCAACCCCTTAGCAGTTGCCCGTAATTAAATTCTCTCTGTTTATGTGTACTTAGTTACCTTTCCTTTGCACTTCCTGCTGACTCTGTTTAGCTTTTTCTGTAGTTTCTGTTTTGTGCCTTCTACTGTTGTTTTTGGCAGCCTGTTTTAATTTTAGTTTTAGTCTAGTCTTTGTGTCAAGCTGTCATTTTAGTTTTTATTAGTTTTAGTCACGTTCATGCTCTTTTTAGTCTAGTCAAGTTTCAGTCGACTAAAAGTCTGAGCATTTTAGTCTTATTTTAGTCAGAATTATCCATGACTATTTTCGTCTAGTTTTAGTCGACGAAAACTGATGACATTTAGTTTATTTTGCATAAACTTTAGTGAAAATTGTATTTTAGTCTCTTTTTAGTAATGCAATTCTATTTAACCCAGCCAATATAGTATAAGTACCTAGTAGTATAGACGAAACCAAAATTTTCTTTTAGCCAAACTCATTTCAAACAAGGTTATCTTATTATATTATTTTGACCTTATAGACTCAAGAATACATTCATTCCAGACACGGAAGACGCTCTGATTATGGGTAAAGAACCACATAACAGATAAAGGTTTGTGGTTCTTTATGGAGCTTGACATCCCCAGGTCTCTATGAACTGTTTTTGTTGGGCAAGATTCAAAAGATTATACTATTGTTTCACAGTAGAAAAAGAAAAAGAAAATGAGTAAATAAATGAGTGGATTTTTTGTTTTCTGATTAACTATTTCTTTAAACTGAAGAGTGTGTGAAACATTGTTTATCACTTTAAGCCAGGCATTTTTTTCCCCCAAGTCTGAGTGCATAACAAGGGTAAATGGAGATGTGTGTCCATCTCTCTGTCACCCTGGTCTTTTTCCTGGAACACGGAGTCAAACCCATGAACTCTGTTAATTTGCCTTGAGGATGTGCTTAGACCTTTGCTATCAGACTCAAAAAAGCAGAATCACAGGCATGTTGCATGTCTCAGTTTGTTTTCCAGTGTTGTCTTTTGTGGATTCTTGTCCGCTTACTGTGACTGGCTTTTCTATATTCAAAAGCGAGAATAAAACATGAAGTTGGTCCTCTAATAAGTCTTAGGCTAGTAATGTCTTCAAAGACCCTTTCAGCCTTGATGGCAGCCAAAATTGCCCAACAATTGCCTCATGACTCATCACAATAAGGATGAGAAGAAAATTGAACAAAACGAGTACATCAGAAAAAAAAACAAAAAAAACAAAAAAAACATTGTCTGCAGACATAAAGTAATACAAAATGAATAAAGGCAGAAGTATCAGCGTTAAGGGCAGCATAGTGACATTGTAAATTTGTGTTTCAGCCAGTAAACAAAAATAAAAAACCTCACTGGAAAGCTTCTAAGAAGAGTTCTCCAAGGAAAAGCCACAAAATGGCTTTTATCTATGATGTTTAAATATTATCCAGTGTTTGTATCAATAGCCTGTCTGGCTCATCTAGGAGTGATTGCTCAAGTTGAAGAGGTCCACTTCTTTTGAGAACATGAGGACTTTGCTTTCACAGAAAGAAGTGAGTGCTAAGAGATCAGATAACCCATACAACACTGTGATTTCCCAAAGCTAAAATCAGTAAACTGATTATTTTCATGGAATTAAATCCTTTGTTCACATAACAAGGCCACCCAGACTGAATTTCTACTTGGAAGGAGCTAATAGCCTGTTTGTTCGACTTTTGTTTTGCCTTATAATTAAGGGTTTCACCCTAACTGTTTATTTCCTCATAACTGGAATGAAGGGATTTAGCCCATAATAGATTTCTGATAAACAAGCCCACAGGTTGATTAATTTGACAATATGTTGTCCACACTGGTTGTTTCTTGCCTAAATAAAATTTTCTTTTCTATTATTAATAAAGGAAACATAGTGTTGTGTGCCATTCAGAATTTCACTGACAATTCCAATTCATAGATTGATACTGAATTAAGGTATATTACATTTACAGTGTAACTTCGCCGATTTTCACACTGCTTTTTATTGTTATAGTTTCGGTAGTAAATGTAAATGAACAACGTTTAATTGCTCTCCGTGTTACCTGGACCAAGAAATTCAGGTTCATTTGTCAGCAAAAGTTCGCCGGATTACTCATTTTCTTAAAAAAAACCCCTACAGATTATACTTTTTTGTATTGCCGCCCATGGACAGCTGGATCAACAGAGGGTTATTAACAAAACCGTTATTGTGAGTAGGTTTATTACTAAAAATTGTACCGTACTTTGTCTACTCTTTAAACAGAATTATGGTAAAAATGGAAAACTTTGGCAACAGCTTTCTTACCTGTACACGACAGGTGGGGGTTGGGCGAAAAAACCCCTCTGTTTGGCCTAAAACACTGTTCCTGATCATCTAGTTTGAAATGTTGACTACAAACACAGAGTTTTTTCTAAATTTTCCGTTGTAGCATTCTCTCCATATTTACGATTCTTTGCAGCCTTTATCCATTGCCTACAACGCGTTAGATCCTTCACTGGAAACCGAAAGTATCTCGCCCCTGCTGCTTAACGTTTACTCTTTGAATTGAAATGGTCAACACTATTAAGACTAAAAGTTTGCTAAGAAGTATTTCCTATTAAAGCAAGTTATTTTTTGACTGGTAAGCGTATCCATAGCAGACTGGTGGGAGTATCCTTGGATGGCAACATGCCCAGTGCATTATGGGTGTCGAAGTTTTCCGACCTATTTGGCAAAAGGGAAGACAACAGCTTTTTTTCTCTGTTTACTCTAGTCATGTAGCACCGATTTAAACTTTTTTCGCCTTTTTGCTGTATAGGCAGCCAATTTATTTTTTGGGCTTTTCACTTTATTGAATTTTAATTGAACTTACTTTAAATATATTGATTGTATACATTAAAATTAAAGTTAGCTAAAAACAAGAAGATTTTTTGGTGTTTGACAATTTATGATGTTGTTGAGCAAAACAAAAATCTTTTCTGACTGCTCGGTTAATTGTTTTTATAGTATTGAACTATGTCAGTTGAGAAATGTCTAATTATCATAAATCATAAAGTAAAGATCTGTCAGACTAATGAAGTTCCTGCGTTCTGCATTTGATTCTGTCTTTTACGAGCTTCGTACAACGTAACAATGGGCTGTCTATCCCTATACATGTAAAATGAGACTGCGGCCTGTCTCTCATGATATGATGGGCCCCCACGTTTATGTGTCACGAGATACCATATTTCCTGCTGTCTGTCGTGTTTGAACATCAATAGAGAGAAAGGAATGGAATGAAGGAAAATTGAATTGACAGAGATGGGGAGAGATTGGGATGAAGAGCAGAATGGAAATGGGTAGGGATCACCTTGAGTTTGAAATATTCGAGTTGAAATCTCCCCTGTCTGCCATGCTCGCTCATATATTTCTGCTGTTATTGGTGAAGGTGTAATAGATAGTGGGAACTTGTTATCAAATATTAAATATGTTATCGGGCCTGCCAGGACTGCCAAAAAGAATCTAGCTCCAGCCCATCCGCACATTTCTGTCTGTCTATCGTGTCTGTACTCTCTCTCTCTCTCTCTCTCTCTCTCTCTTACGGGCTTCCAATTGAATTCACATCACATCAACAAATCTGTGTCTGTGTATTTGTCTCTCCGCCACGTTGAACAACAAAGCTGAAGCCACGTAAGACTAATTGAACCTGACACATTCTTAAGAAAATGCACAAGAGTGTAAATAATACAAATTGATGGTGGGTAGAAGTAAGACATAAGAGGACATTAGGTCAGATCCATTAATAATAATAATGTAGATGGATAAAATGCATTCCACCAGGATGGATTCATTGCATGAGCAGACAAGGTACAATGCATGCTTTCGAGTTTCATTATTTTAATATTTTCGTATTTTAATCTGTTGACTGAAAACATGCCAAATAAAGGGAGTCTATAATACCTGGAGAAAGATATTTGTTTGTATTATCATCTTTGCTCTTAACGGTTTAGAGTCATACACAGCTATTTTTTATAAAAGGCCATCAGTGGAGAAAGATTCTGTCTGGATCCAGATGCTATAGTTACAACATCTGCCAGTAGGGGCTAATTGGATGGATCAAGCTAATCAGCCAAACCTTGACCCGTTGGTAAGGACTGGATCATTCTGAGGAGAACATGTCCTTGTTAGAGAGCCTGGTTTGTTTGTTTGATTGCGGTCCTTCACATCTATCTTTTCTCTAACTCTGTCTTTCTCTCTGAGCTCCTCTTGTTCCTTCCCTCATCAACCCCAACATACTTTGTGCATTTTGACCTTTTCAACTGGTGCGTCAGCGTCTAGCTGTTTAAAATGTGTTTTAAAAGCTTAGAATGTGGAAAGGCTTAGATTTTAAAATCATTTTAGAATGAAAATAGGCTATCTGACGTAACAAATTGTAACTACTGCAGTTTCAAGTCTGTTTCATAATTTAGGTAATAAGATCATAGTAATCTTAATAGGAATTGGTAGTTGTAATGGATAGTCATGCCATACTGTTGGAAAGCTCTCAGTTAGTAGACGTTTGCTCTTATGAGCACATACGTGTTACTATAAATAAATAAATAAATGATCAGTTACAATTATTGATTGTTATTCCACTGTTGGGAACAATGTACTAGAATGTAATTATTGTAAATGCTTTCTATTACTTGGATTCAAACATTTTTCAACCAGATTGGTTATTTGTTCTTTAATAATAATAATAATAATAATAATGTTCTATAGAAATTGGGTCACACTTTAGATTAGGGTCCAATTCTCACTATTAACTAACTAAACTACGACTTTTACCTCAATAAACTCCTAATTACTGCTTATTAATGTAGTTAAGTTTAGGTATTGGGTAGGATTAAGGAATGTAGAATATCATAATTCATTATTTATTCATTATTCTTTTCATAATGATATCATTAAAAATAGTGGTCATCATTTAAGAATAACATTTTTTGGTGCACTGTAAACACAAAAAAGCTAAATCGAGTGAGAAATATAAAAAAAAAAAAATTTGATTATACTTCTATCTTTGTGTCTGTCATGTGTAGTCTGTTTTGGTTTTGTTTTCTGTGTTCTGTTCCTGTTTTGCCTGCATGTGTTCCTTTTGCTATAGTTTGTCTCAATGGTTTTTAATTGAGTTCTCACGTGTTGCTAGTTGTGTTAATTATCCCTGTATTTAAGCCCTGAGTTTCCTTTGTTAATGTCCGGTATCGTCAATGCATGTTATTGTCTTTTCTTTATCTCCTGCGATCTCCTGAGTTTGCCGTTGTGGATTTATTGATTAAAGACTGTTTTCTTCGTTGTGCGCTTCATTAATCCGATACAATCTTTCTTCCTTGAAAAACACACATATGCCTCTTTTGATCTGATCCATTGCTGTCACAAGTCTTGCTTATAGAAGGACTATAGAGATGATAGTCTCCTTAGCAGAGTAAGAAAATATAGGGTTCAACTCAGCCATGCATTGCTATACCCAGAAAGAGTCTTTTTTATATTCATCATAAATCAGAGAGATTTGTTCCGTGAATAGTCTGCATGAGGGAAGTGTAGCCACTGATTAGAATAAATGTGATGCGGGTAGAGGATTTTAATAGCATAAGAATGCCTTAAAAAAAAGTGTGATTTGGTCTTTTGTTTCAGAGCGCTGATGGCATGTCAGCAGCAGCACACCCGTGGAATAGTGAGGGAAATTCCAAAACACATTTCAGAGTAATCTCCCGTTGCATCATCCTGCAAGTCTGTTGTCAGTTTATTGTGGTTATATAGCAGTCCTTTCCAACAGGAGATTAAAGTTGTGTTACAGAGCCTGAGCCAGCGCTGGCTGCATATTCTGCTGTCTGGAGTCACTTTCCTCCTCTCTTCCCGCAAAGCACGTAGTGTTTTTTAGATCCCAATCAGAGACTTCACATCCATCTTCACGTGTGTCGGCGCCGTTTGAGTTCAAGGATAGGTCGGGAGCATGAAATCATGCTGTTTCGTGATGAAATAAGAGGCTTTTGACAGCCTGGAATGTTCTGCTGACCAGGTAATGGGGAAGTTGAACATGGAATGAAGCGCCGCCATGACAGCTCGGAGAGATACCGCTGTCAACTAGTGCAACGGCTGCAAAACATACATATCCCCTTTCACTGATAGCAACGCTCCTGGATAATTCTACCCATTTTTGATGATTTTTTGACAGGTTTCTTCAACCTTAGACATGTTTACATTAGCGTTTAAAAGTTCAGGGTTTTCTTTTTTTTTTTTTTTTTTAAAATCTGAATATTGTTCGAACGACCATAATGAGATGTTATTACACACCGAGAGCACAGAGGCTTTGCTCTTCCAACAGTACTCTGCTTTGCTGCCCACGCCTGAAGGTATTGCTTCAAAAAAAAAAAAAAAAAAAATATATATATATATATATATATATATACTTTTAGTAACCAAGCAAAAATCACAGTTGTGTATGAACGTTGTGTTATTATCATTAACTAAAATTATTAAAAACATTTAGAAGCTGAAATAGGATAAAATATAAATATTTGTTGAATGCACATTAAGGATCAAATAATCCTTAATGTGTAACAACTTTTTTTGTTATATAAAGATCACATTTAAACTGTTTTGAACTTATTTTCATGTCTTTCAATTTAAACTTTTTCATGTCTTTGTCATTTATTTTCACTACATTTAATCTTTTATGTATTGATTTATATAGTTTTATCCTTTGCCTAGAACCAGACTTTCAATTTGTATTATGAAATGCATCATAAATTAACAGTTTCAATATTTTGAGAAAATGATTCATGGCTGTATCATTTCCACCACTACAACATTTTTTCCCCCTGGTGAATTACAAAAACAGTAAACAGTAAATATCACAGATTAGCAGATTTTTATTTTTTTTATTATGCATCATTCATTACCAATTAATCTTGCGATTTTGTCACAATATGCAAAAAGTGTGAAGGTAGTATTAAATTGTATTAAAAATAGCCTACATGCTAAATGTGATATCAGCCTTATTTGTTTTTTACATTTTTCATTTCAACCCCATTTATTTCCATCACATAATGTCATTAACCACAATTCATAATTTGAGATGACTTTCAGGGTTTTTAGTTTTATATTTTATGTTTTCATGTTAACTTCAGTTTATTTTTAGTAATTGTATTATTTAGATTATTTTTTATTTTATTATATATATATATATATATATATATATATATATATATATATATATATATATATATATATATATATATATATATATATATTTCATTTATGTGCTTTTATGTCATTTTATTAGTTGAAAAAAATTGCTATTTAGGTTTATTTTATTTTTATTTATTGTTTTTATTAATTTCCTGTTAAAAATTTTAGTGCTTCAACTTACAATAAAATGATTTCAGGTTATTGCCAAGGCAACATTTCTCATTTTCGTTTGGTTTGTTTTTCAAAGAATATTTTATTCTATTTCAGCTTCTAAATGTTTTTAATATTTTTAGTTAACGATAATAACACCACAACGTTCATTCGCAACGGTGATTTTTGCTTGTTTACTAAACCGTAAACAAACACAGTATTTATTTTCCTTTTTTTTTTCTTTTTTTTTTTTTTTTTTTGAAGCAATACCTTCAGGCGTGGGCAGCAAAGCAGAGTACTGTTGGAAGAGCAAACATAGCCTCTGCGCTCTCGATGTGTAATAACATCTCATCACTGTCGCTCGCACAATATTGATTTGATTTCATTACACTGGAGCGTCCGTCCTTTGCTCACAGCCTTTGGCGAGTGTGAAGCGTCTCACCCGATCCCTGGGGACTCGTGCCCCTTACGCTCGCATTATGAGCCGATGCGTCTGTGTGTGTGCGCTCAGCATACCGAGTGAGAGCCATGTGTCACAGTGAACGCAGGCCTCCTGATGAAGCCATTATTTCCTCTATAGGCCTCAGGGAAGCTTTAGTGAAGTTGGCATCCATTTTCTCTCTCTTTCTCATTCTCTTCACTTGCTTTGGCATCCTTTTTCTCGTTTTCTGTTCTCAATGACTGTCAAAACTTGTGCAAAAAGAAAACTCAAGAAAAAGATGTGAAATGCCAAAACGATGAATAATGTCCTTTTCATTGTAGTTGACAGACTCGTCCTTGTTTTCTCTCATTATTTCTTAATTGTTTCATTAATGTAAGATTAATGAAGCACACTGCAAATATAAGACAATAATTAAAATATAGCGCAGACAGCCCATTAAAACACTTTTTGTGAGTTTGATTGAAACTATTATGATGGTTTTTAATAGATACCACTTTGCGTTGTTTAATATACAAGGCATCATGTTTATTTATGTATTTGCACTGTATAACACTGCGTATTTAATCGTATTTAATATCCAGCCTTAAAACAAGACTAATTTACTTGAGAAGCAAAATTGTGTAAGATAATACGATTTGATTTTATTGGACTTGATTGAATACGACTTGATTTCAGAAAATAAATCATGAATTAAGTGTATTTTCCCCAAGATGATTTACTGCAATCATTGCAATTTCGTTACTTCAAATGTTGAATCTACTCTGAGGTCATGTTTTCCTCTTTTTGTGTTTTCAGATATTGCTAGAGGCGACTGTGGACCGTAGAGGCTACATTGCAGTTGATGACATACTGCTATTGAACTACCCCTGTTGTGAGTAGCACACAACTGTCATTATAGTGTGAGGGTGTATGTGTTTGTTTAAGCAGCATGAAAATGTGGAGGACTTTACAAATGGCCTTTAGTGTAATATTGTTATCTGTCTATGCTATTTTGAGCCAATTTGCTGGAGCAAAAAAAACAACAAAAAAAAACAACAAATTTACAGGATTACCATATAACATTGTGTTTATCCTAATGAAAAGCTGATGTTTGGCCATTGTTGCAATTGACTAAAACAATTAGCTGATTAATAGAAATGACATCATTTGCTAAATGTACTTCACAATGGTTGAGCAATTAGATAAATAGATAATAATTATGATTGTCAAATGTTAATAGATAGATTTCTTAAATTATAAAGTCTGATATACTATTTATGTAACTCTTCCCTGCCGGCATTTTTTTTTTTTTTTTTTTAGTTACCAGTCAGTGGCAGCATTTTTTATCATTTTTACAAAACTTTCATGGCACCCATAATATTTGATGTTATTAATATCTTAACATAGAATATGTCAAAATGAATAGAGCATCTGCTTTATCAAAAATAAAATAATAATTTAAAAAAATCAACATTTTGAACAAAAAGATGAGGAAATCACGTTTTTGTCAAAGACTGCATCCGGATCGGATTCAGAAGAACAATGATCAAAACACAGATGGAGTAGATCGAGTCCATCAACACCCTCAAAGCTTCACAGTCCTATAGCTCTTCCTGGGTTCGACATTTTATACGGTAATGTTAGGCAGTTTTGATTTATATGCTGTTATATGTTTGATGATTGAGTTATTTTATATGTGCATATAAAGCAATGTTTCTGTCGCTTGTTTCTGCTGCTTCTTCACCTGTGTTTTGATCTGGAGATTCTGTACTCTTTCAGAAGATGCGTATTAGTGCCACCTACAGTACCATATAACAGTGAAAACATGGATAGCCCGAAAATTGTGTCAGTGGCGGGGAAGTGTTGTGTCATAAATGATGGAAAATTCCGTCAATGGTGGGGAAAAGAGTTAATTATAATTAATTATATAGTTAAAGGTATATTTCCAGCATGCACTGTAGAAATTACCATCAGCCATTGACGTAATCCAGACGGTTCAACCACTGTTTTATAGTAACTTTTCTAACATGAAACATGATGCTGTGAGATTTGCATTGCTCTCATATACAGTACAACTTTCTCAAGTACATCTTCCTATGCAGGACCAGTTCCACACAGATCTGCAAGCACACATAATTTGGATATCAAAGTCACTTTTGTACCCAAATTAACCTTTCATCCTTGTTTCAGTACTGCTTTTAGCTCAGCAGGATACAGCTACATGGTTTCTTTGAAGATGAAAAGATCTAGTTTCCATCTTGTGTGAGAAGTCTGAGGAACAAGTTTCTTTATGTAGACCATGTCACACTTTCCCATTTCAATTTTAGGTCAGCTGGTCAACTCCCTTTCACATGTTGCACCTCCCCCAACTCCAACATCACAAACACAGCTTTTACGGGTGCTTGCGATGGCATGTTTCAACACGTAAAAGTAGGCTACTTTCAATAAAAAGTCCAACATATTAGGAAAACTTTTAGCTGTATTGCTATGTGTCATGAGTGAGCAATCGAGGAGACTAACACTATGTAGAGTGAACGCAAGCGTCTTGCTTTTAATTAGCCCATTCAACGTATGTGCACCGGGCAACACATTTTTTTACACATTTTGTTTGAGGCTGTGTAAACACTGTAAACTGGCTCTGGCATTTGTCTTTCTGAGCGGGTGCATGATGATGCTGTATGGTATTGAAGAATCCTTTGTAGCGCATAGCATCTGCATCACAATGCCCCGTTCACTTTGACGCGTTTATGGCCCGTTTAATCTTTGAAGATCTAAATGCAGTAAATTTTGGCTAGCAGTTCTGTAACCAAAGCTGATTCCACAGCGATTAAAAAACACTCTGGCTCCGCCTGCTACAGTAGCCACGCCCCAAACTCTCACTATTGGCTTAGCTGGAAAGAGATTGACGGATCTGAGCTGACCTTAATGTTTTGATGATGCTCAATGTTTACACTTTTGGGAGAGATAAACCCATGAATGGCATACTAATAGTAGTAAATGAACAATAAACTGGGTTAATATAATGCATTTTAACATAAATCTTATATACTTCAACTTTAATCAAGTCTCCATTTGCACTCTGGGAGTAGCAACTGAGGTATATCAGCTATCTCAGTTATTTGTATGCGGGTGCTACTATTTAACATTTACTATTCAGTGCATTCATCTTTATGCTGCATATGTACTGCATTAGTTAGTGGGGAGCTGAACCCTGCTGGTTGCCGGCATGCTGAGATAGCCTGGTAGCTGCCGGACATAGTAGAAAACAAACAGATCAGAGTAGGGAGGAGATGTTGCGAGGGCATGTGTGATGTGTTCGGCCCTCCAGTGCAGTGAAGACTCTGTGTGTACGGAGCTGTGATTTTTTTTTTCACCGCAGAAATCCTTTAAAAATCCCTAATCCAGCAGAGCTAGATATTTGTTTTTGTATGCTGACTGTACTGGAAGTTAAAGTTCTAATGGTAGTATTGAAGACTGGTGTTGTTTATTAAAATCGTTTCTAAATGACTAATTTTGGTAATTGGTGTCAGATAAAGACTTTAATGGACAAACTATTTGACCTACAATCTAGTTTAACAAGGTGGTGTATTTACATGAAGTCATTGTCATTTTTTTTCATCTTTTTAGACTTAATTCTAATTATATTTTTATAATACAATAATTTACAATACAGATTGCTTCAAAGCAGCTTTACAGTGATAACAGGAAAATAAGTATGTTTCGCCTGTACTGCAGATCTAGAAGAAAATAGTGTAATAGTCCAGCTAAAGTAAGTTCAGTGATGGTTCATTTCTGTTGTATAAAAGTTAATTAATTTAGTTCATTTATCTATACAGCCGCTCTAGAGAAAACAGATGTCATCGTCCAGCTCAGTTCAGTTCTCATACAATGGTGTGTCAATGCAGATTAATATGGTTGAATATTAAGTGTCCCCAACTAAGCAAGCCTAAAGCCAAAGGTGACAGTGGCAAGGAACCAAAACTCAATCAGCTGACAGAATGGAGAAAAAAAACCTTGGGAGAAGCCAGGCTCAGTCGGGGGGCCAGTTCTCCTCTAGCCAATAAATGAACCGTGTATGATTATAGCAAGGACACATTAATTTGTTCAAAACTAGATATATTGGGCAGTCCCAGTAAAGTACACCAGATCGCAGTACATCTAGAATCAACCTGTAAGTTCAGAAATTGCTAATTTCTCATGCATATTGCGTTTTAGGCCATGTTTGTGCCTACTTTACATAATTCCTTTAGTGAATCGGGTGCTAGAACAATGCAGACTGCGTGTGCAAATAATAAATGATGCAGCGTTCATACCATTCATTCTTTGTGAATCCTGCCTAATCTGACTGGCTCTTATTAAAACAAGCTGCTTTATACGATAACAACATGTCTGTATATTTATTTCAGAGATGCAAGCCTTTTCTAAGGCCGATTCAATAGGCTCCGACAGCGCAATTATCAACTGTAATGGTTTCTGATGTGCTGGAATGTGTTTTAGTGACCAGCCGATAGGGATAGGTGGCACACCGCAGAGATGCGGTCTTCGCTCCAAGTTAACAATCCCTTTCACAACCCCTGAGGGACACCTTAATGCTTTTAAGGCTTCATAAAACTGTAGTGATCTTTATACATATTTAAACAGAGAAAACTGACAAAGTACTATTAGATGGTAATAAAGTGGAATTCCAAACAAGCAAATCAACAGATGCTGTGGTCAAGACAGCTCATCTCTGCTGAGTCTCCTAACACCCTCTTCCTTCGCTCCCCTCCCCACTTCCTGCAGGCGGCAGATGGCATCATCTAAGCCCCACTGTGCACATTAAATAATTAAAACTCTCATCAGGACCTGGACACACATTGTCGTGAGTGGCATTGCGCCAGACTGCGGAAATCACCGTTTGGCAAGACAAGTCAAAAAGGAAAGGCAGGCAAAAGAGTACAACGAGCGAGAAAGAGAGAATATTTCCTTCTGATTCCTGCTATTCTTTTGTATTCTCTAATACATCATAAGCTTAGTGTTGTGGCAACTGCAATATCTATTAATCAAAGTCTTCAGGACGAGCATATTTAATAATCTAGCTGACAGATTTCCAGTCCCTTTTCATATTTTCTTGCCTTGTGATTCATGTTGACTCATAAAAACATGAATTGAGCATCACACAGTGGAATCCACACCGAACGCCTGGCCACCCGTCGACTACAAACAATGTAGCTTGGGCCTCCGCCTGGTTTTTACAAATCAGATAAACAATATACGCTCAGAGTGGAACAGCATTCTGTTATATCAGACCTCACAGCCTATTTATCTGCTTTGATTGACAGTTTTCAGATGTGTGCAGTGTGGGTAGGCGGTTTACAGTGATTTTATATACATCCTTAAGAATACGTTTTTAGAACTCCAACACAAGCCTGCAAATCTAACCAAGACAGCCTTCTCATAAAACCTACAGTATGGGAGAAATCATTTTTTTTTTATGCAACCATTACGGTACCAATAAGGAAATTAGCCAAAAATTAAACAAATTCACATGGGAGATTGTAATGGAATGAAGTAACTTTGCAGCTCAAAAGCATTAAAACAGTTCTTCTGAAATAAATCCTTGTATTGTAGGGCAAAATTATACCACTGACTGCACTAGTTATTCTTGTAGTTGTGGCTACTGAATCAAAAGTCTCGCACATTCACAGAAAATAGCTCAGTTCGGCATTGTAAAATAAGGTGGATATCGAAACCATGTACAACTTTTTTTTAAAGTTGCAGTGTATATATTGCATGATTTTTTTTTCATCAGTTCTTTGAATGGCTGTCAGATGTAAAAAATGCCCTCGAGCAACATGAATAGCTTCATGTGTTAGTTAAAAGTTACGGACTGGAGCTTTAAGTAAGTCTATTTTTTATTAAACATGCATGTAGAGTTGAATTGGTGGGACATTAAATGTGATTTCATCTCTTATCACCATGCAAATAGAAACAGTTCAGTAGTTCAAAATATGAAATTATACATAAACTGTACGCTGTTTAAGTAACAATCAAACTGTCAGGCGTGCAGGGCTGGCTGCGGTTCCCATAGGAGCTCTCCTCCGCTCTCAGAGACTAAACACTGTTAACTAACACATGAAGCTATTCATGTTGCCCGAGGGCCTTTTTTACATCTGACACCCATTCAAAGAACTGATGAAAAAAAATCACTTATACATTTGCAACTAGAATGTGCAAGCCATATTTAATTGAACCTCAGCATTTATCTGTTTGTTTTCATTTTTGCTCTTGTCCACCTTCTTGTTTTGGTAGGAATGAGTATTGTATTCTCTGCCACCAGCTGGCTCTAAAATTGGTTTCTTCATACGGTGTATTTTGTAATATAATGTGCAGACAATGAATGTAACATCTTGACTGCACTGTCTTTTCATAGGGGTGTTTTTGTGCACTTTATATAGCATATTGTAGCAATCTTGCACCTGCATTTTCTCCTGGGGATCAATAAAGTATTTCTTTATCTATCCGATCTATTTCTTTCTTCTATTTATCCTGTTTAATCCCTATATTCAGTTGAAAAAAAAAAAGTCTTCAAATGAATAGATATGACTTTTAAATTCAAAAAGTCATATTTCAGTTTAGTTGAACTGAGATTTAATTTAAAGGGAAGGAAAGCAAGAACCATATATGCTGGAGGAAGATTATCTAGACCTTTTTATGTCATAGGATTTATCAGTTGTCTCACATACAGGCAAGGAAACAACCCATTTATGGACACAGTGTTTAACTAGCAAGTCAAACTGGAACAAATTAACATTTCTGGCCACTAAGAGATTGTTTCCCTGCATTTGAAGTCCACATGAAACAACTTTCGCAATGCATTTTGCTTCCAAAATATGACGCGTTTGATGGAAGATAGAATGTTTAAGTGTAGAAATGTTTGGCAGGACTTGACTGGATTATAAAATGCGGGCATTACGTACCAGAAATGAGCCAGTTGATTCAGTCATGATGTTGACAATAAAGGGGTCTGATAATGTCAGCAGAAATGGAAAGTATTTTTTCTGTATATATCAGAAACATGCATTTCAGTGTTGACATGTTGTAAAGTGTGAAAGTGTGGTCAGCATCACTGTGGACTACTGTATGCACACTACCATTCAGAAAATTAGGGTTGGTAAGATTTTTTTTGATTGAAATTAATACTTTTATTCAAGCAAGGATGCATTAAATTGATCAAAAGTAACAGTAAACACTTTTACATTGATACAAAAAATATTTTTGAAAATATTATGTTACTTTTGATCAATTTAATGCATCCTTGCTTGAATAAAAGTATTAAGCATCATTACTCCAGTCTTCAGTGTCACATGATCCTTCATAATTCAGTCTAATCGGGCTCATTTTGGTGCTCGATGTTGAAAACAGTAATATTTGCGATACATTTTTTCAGGAATCTTTGATGAACAGAAAATTCAAAAGAACGGCATTTAAATCTTTTGTAACATTATAAGTGTCTTTATTGTCAGACTTTTGATCAGTTGAATTAATCCTTGCTGAATAAAAGTATTAATTAAAAAAAAAACTTCTGAATAGTGTGTTCTAATAATTATAATATATATATTTTTTCCGTTACTTTGGATATTTTGTTGTTATTCTGAACCCCTTATGTGTCTGTGCTCAGATAAATCTCCTCATTTCTCTCGCTTGGGAGACGTGGAGGTCAACGCTGGACAAAACGCCACTTTCCAGTGCGTAGCAGCAGGACGTCCCTCTGAAGCAGAGAAGTTCCTGTTGGAAGTGAGTATAGATTGATTTTTATGGAGGTATTTTTAGTGAGTATAATCATGTTTTTTCAAATTCTTCTTTTTTATGGAGGTTGTCATCTGTCGTGACAATTTGCACCAATTGTGCTCAAAGCACCTGAATGTTACGGTTTTAAAAGGGCAGCATTCTTAAGTTGGGCACTGTAAATTTTAAGAACACTTTGGTTTAAATTGATTTTGTTCTAAAACTCCTATAGTTCCTCAGATGCGATCAGAGAGCTTTACAGAGCTTTACTGTAAACTGTAAATCTTCAAAAGAAAAGCCATGTAGAGATTGCGCTTTCTTCGTCTACCTTTGTTATATAATATAATTGTTCTTAGAGTTTTTTTAGGATCTAACATGGTCTTTGGAAGGAATATTTCCAACTGCCCTCAGAGAGCTGAAGTTTCTGGCATCAAAAGGTGGAATTAAATTAAATGAATGATTGTCACATCAAGGTCAAGGACAGATGCCTGTGGTTACAAGCTGTCACAGCGACACACGATTTTGCAATAATCAATGTCCTCAAACCCTCTGAAGTGCTCATTCCTCCCCTAAACACAGCAGGAGATATATGATTCTGTCTTCACTTCCATTTTATATGGATGTTTTCTTACTTCTTCTGTCTGTAGTTGCAGCTGCAGCCTAGTTTCTGCCTTTAATCATGGATATCGTACTCTGTAGATGCTTTTCCCCCCTTTTTTTGGCAGCTGTGGTCCTTACAGGCATTATAGTGTGACATTTTGGTAACCTCTATATTTTACAGTTTATAGCTGTCATTAAGTGTGTGTGAGAGAGAGAGTATGTGAGAGTATGTGTACTTTAATGGGAAAATATTGTTTAACTAATGATTTTTTTTTTAATTTTCCCTATAAAAGTATGCATGTAATTTACAGAGAGAGGCTATACAGTATATTTAACAAGACTATGAGGTCAGTAATTTTTTTTGTGTATATATCTTATACAGTATGTGTGTAATTTATATATTATATACCTACACACCTAACCGACCCCAAACTTTGGAACGGTGTATGAATAGTAAAATGATGTGTATTATCTTTAAAAATATAAAACATTTTACAGTATATGGTCAGGTAACTTAAGTTTTAACATTTTTTAAACTGATACCAAACAGGGGCATTGTTCAAATGCATCTGTAATATGTGGCACGTTTAGTACAAACAGATTGTCCCCAGCTCTCTTACTGTATGTTTTCCCTACATGTTTGCCTGTCTGGCAGTTCACTGAATGTGATTGCTAGGTTGAATAAAGACAAAGTGGCCCTCAAAGCCAGATGATTGTACGTTTGGCTTTGTTTTATGTGAACCTCAAATTTGCAGCCATTGCCCACACATTACCCTTACATTCAGGTCTGGTTTGTGTGGTCTTGAACCACATTGAAAGCCTAAACACTTTAGCAGCCCCATAATAAACGCACATAGTTGTGTAGCAGCCGCTGACCTCCTTCTCGAAGTGCTTTCTGTTCGTATGAGTGCACTCTCAACGCTCATTTTGTGTCCTTGGTATTCAGAGAGGGGAAAATGCGAATGCGTTGACATCTTGGATGGGTGCTATTCACACCACTGTCTCGCTATGATTACCTGAGCCGCAGTGAAAGGTTGCTGCTATCAAGTGTGGTTTTGTGTGAGAGATGTGTCTGGTTCCTCACCAAGCTCCACGTAGCAATTCCCAGTACTAAGTTAAGTGCAAGACTTCTTTATTTTTGGTCCTTATTTTTGGTCCTTATTATATAGATGAATCATACTTCAGTCTCCAACTTGTATGGCTTGTCTCTCAACATAAATGTAAGCTTTTCACTGTCATTCATCTGCATGAAATGGCGTCATTGCTGCACTTACAGTAGTATACACAGAGTACGCATGATCGCGAATTGGAAAGCGAAATTGCATTCAAAAGCGATTTCAATACCCCACATATTGATAATGGCTCCTTGATGGCTGCATATTACAATATAATAACCCAACTGTTGCGAGAGAACGTAAAAACAATCAAATATATTTTTCCCGTCCCTTTAGGGTTTCTGTAGAATGCGTCAGTTCCTTTCCGGACATACGTAGTGTACATACTTGCCTTTTGGAGCTTGACAGCCTGTTGTCACTATGATATATGTGTGTACCTTAAATATAAGATGCATAACTGGTAACTTTGTCAAGTAATTGGGCAAATGCAATTTTAGTCTTGTTTTGGCTCAGAGTATCTGAGTTTTATGACAAATGGCTTTATCTCAGAAAAGTGCATTGCTCATTCAGTGTTTATATAAGTACTTGGCAGCGTATGCTTGGTGAGTAGACTGTAGCGTGTTTTCATGTTTTTCTTCTTTTCTAGCGGCACAATGGTGAAGTGTCCTCAGGTGGTTCTGTCAAGCACTTGGGCCGCAACCGCTTCGCAGTGTCCTTTCAACTGGAGGACATCCAGAAGCCAGAGCAGGACCTCTACCGCTGCGTCACGCAGTCCTCAAGAGGCTCCGGCGTCTCCAACTTTGCTGAACTCATTGTCAAAGGTGAAGAGCTTGTTTTCTTCCTTTCTTTTGTCCTTTGTGTCTTCGTTTTACTGCCCATAATGTGCACATCACAGGATAATGGGATTCTGGCTAAATCCATGTCATTGTATTCTTTTTCTGTTATAGCATTGCATTCTCTCATCTTAGGCTCTTTTGTTCTGAAATTATCAGTTTTGTAAAACGTGTGTGTGTGTGTGTGTGTGTGTGTGTGTGTGTGTGTGTGTGTGTGTGTGTGTGTGTGTGGACTTTTGTTTGCAGTTGGTTTTTAGTAAAGCTTAAGGGGGTAGTGCATACCAAAATAGTAATTCTGTCTTTATTTACACAACCTCATGTCGTTTCAAACCTGTATGCTGCTTTTTTTCCCCTGTTTTCCTGTCCTAACACAAAAACATTCAAAGTCTTTACATACACAAACTCAAGCTCCAAAAAGGATAAAAAGCACCATTAAGTAGTCCATTCAAATAAAGTCATACAAATTAAATTTAAGTTGTTTAAGTTGAATCTTCACCTCCGCTGTAGCTAAATTCAAAATCAGCATCGTATTTAACCAAAGCAAACATCCTCCCTACTTGAAGTTTCAACCATATAGCTTGACACCTGCCCATCAGCCTACAGTGGCAGCTTTCTGTGTCCACCTTTAAACCCTGGTCAGATTGATGTCCCCTAAGCAAAAGGAGAAGTCAGGAGTGGAATAAGGATAGGGATGGATGGAGCCATGTGGGTTATTCAGCTTCCATCCTCAAGGCATACTAAGAGAGGCTATGAGACAGCACCATGCTAATCCTATTGATAGATGTAGCAGCACGGATTATGGCGAATTTAGAAATACGGCTTTACTGTATGCCACAATGTGACCTAGAAGCACAGCATTATAAAACCTTTAGGCTGTTTTTTAATGCAATCATAACAAAACTAGAAATGAAAAATCACAGGTAATACCCTCAGAGATCCTAAAAGAGAAACTTCGAGCCATTCAATTATTTTTATTTCTCACACTGTTTATTATTTAACTCTGGTTAAGCACTTTGCTTCCTTCTTACCCAGATCACAGAATAAAACCAACTTTGCAAGGATATTTTTGAGTCCTAATGGGTTTTTATTTTATTTTATTTTATTTTATTTTATTTTTTTAAGAGAAACGCCCCTTGTTGTATAGATGGCAGATAACTTTCTAATTGGCATGTTTTTCTTGCTTGTGCTGCTAAAGCGATTGTATAAGAGCATCTGCTAAATGCCTTAAATTAAACCAAATCACAGGATAAAATTATAAATGTTCTCTAGATCTTGTCATCAAATTCAAAACTCATTTAACATGCACTGTTTTTAGGGGTCTGACTAATCAAATGTTCAGCAAAGTGCTTAGATACAAAGCGCTTGCTCTTGTGGCACTTGTCACATTGACTCATTACAACTTCATCATTATATTTTTACCAGAGCTGTAGGCAGAATCCACTCGGGAACATCGCAGTATGAAGCATAACTTATAATGAGACCCGCTTGCATCTGTGTCTCTATGTTACAGAGCTTTAAAGCCATTTCAGACTATAGCTGCATTCCCTCTGCAGCATGTTATTGGCATTGCTTCCTGATGGCTTTTACTTCGACAGGAGGTCCTATTTAAAATGCATTACTGCACCTCAGTTAAGCACGGCAGATTGGCCCCACCAGACGAGTCCATAAAGCTATAGGCCCACATTCTAGCGTGGCAGCGTTGATGCAAGCTCATTACGCTCACCTTAGATTTCCCTTTCCTTTCGCTCTGATCTTCTCCTTGTCTTTTCCAAACTGCCCTCCCACGCTTGCCCCCGCTAACGAGAGGCTAATCAGTCCTTTAATTAGTTTGATCAACTCATTTCACAACTCACTGTTCCTCAATGGGCCCATAGATTACATAGCAACAGGGCTAATGCAGAGGAGCCAGAGGGCTAATGAGAATTGTTCTCAGTCAGTCCGTAGGGTTCAGATCTGTTTTTCGCAGTAACTCTGAACTCTGGCGAAAGAAGCTTTCTCGGGGTGGAATTAATGATCTGCCCTAACCAACGCTGGATAGAAGGAGAATCATAAGGCGGCCAGTTTTTATGTCTCCTCTCATATGAAAGTGGAGTTTGAGTTGGCTGTATTCTTCTATATAATAGGAGTTCTTTTATTATGCCTTTCTCTGACAGACAAGATGAGCTTTATTACTCGCTGCATCTCATATCTCTCCAAGGAGAGGCTTTCTCTGTCCCTAGCTGGATATTTGCCATCTGCAGCTGGCCCTGAGAGAGAAAGCTTGCAGACACAGCAGACCCGAAGATTAGTCATGGGAAAAGTCAGCGCTGATATCTTTTTTTTTTTTTTCATTGGACCCCTCGCTTCCATCCTTCTAAATCAATTTCTCTCACTAATTGTTCGATAACTCAAGACCCTTTGAAGCTCTAGTGATTAGTCAGGGTTTAAATATATATCCCAAAAAAACCTTTTACCTTGCAAATCTAATAGGAGATTTTTTCCTTGTTATTCTGGCTACTGTGTATCTGCCCGCCAAGTTCCTCAGGGGGCTAGATATGAAAATTTACATTTACATTTATGCATTTGGCAGACACTTTTATCCAGAGCGACTTATATTGCATTTCAAGGTACACGTTTACATTCTTATCAGTTCTTGCCTTCCCTGGGAATCGAACCCATGACCGTGGTGTTGCAAGCACCAACGCTCTACTGTTTGAGCTACAGGAAAGGTAGCTCTCAAAATCTCACATTAAATAGCATGACCTTGTATCTGACGTTCTTCCACAGTCTACAGTCTTGCACATCTGTTGGTTTACTTATAGCCCTCCCTTGAGGACCTGAAAGAACCATCTATTGGAGGTTTAATGTGCATGGCCAGATTGGTGTTTTAACCCTTGAACCTTGCATTTAAGTTGTACCATTTTGAACCGCAAATGTTATTTTATCTCATGTCAACTGCTGTCAAGATAAGCTTAAAAACTGGGTAAAATAGATTAGACTGATTCAGGTTAGAGTACATTAAAACATTTCATATATTCCTTCTGGGGGTTGCTTGAAAAAGGCTAAAATATGAACACATTTTCTTCATTCCTTGAATAGACTTTTACCGTAATCTTCTCTGTTTCTATCACAGTTCCCCCATCTCCCATTGCTCCGCCCCAGCTGTTGAGAGCAGGCTCCACGTATTTGATCATTCAACTAAACACCAACTCCATCCTGGGCGATGGCCCTATCATCCGTCGGGAAATCGAATATCGGGCCAGCCAGGCACCCTGGTCGGAGATCCTTGGAGTTAACATGGTTACATATAAACTCTGGCACCTGGATCCAGATACGGAGTACCATATCAGTGTGCTGCTCACTCGGCCGGGTGAGGGTGGGACCGGGCCATCTGGACCACCCCTCATCAGCAGAACCAAGTGTGCAGGTGAGTGACCGGAGAACTTCACTTTCATTACAAAGTCTATTGAAAATAGATTCATTTAATGTTGGAAGACTGTGATGTGAAATGTGATGATCTCATTTCACAGTGATGAGAAATTAATTAAAATATCTAACCCTTTCTAAGCTTTCCATTTAATCTTGTTATGTAGGGTAAAAAAAACAGCTCTATATATATTTATAAACTAGTGGTCAAAACTTTGGAATAATAAAGGTTTTTTTGTTTTTTAAAAGAAGTCTCACGTGATCATTCACAAATCATTCTCATACTCTTATTCGGTGCTCAAGAAACAATGTTTAAAACAGGTGTTGCTCAATATTTTTGTAGAAAAAAATGTTAAAAAAGAGTATTATTAAAGCTGTTCTAATTATTAAAATGACTATATTTCAAATAAATATTGTTCCTTTGCCTCACTCCATCTTGCTTGTTGATGAATCCTGAAAAAATGTATCACAGACTTTCCTCAAAGATATTAAGCTAATTATTAAGCAGCAAAAATCTTAATTATTCCAAACTTTTGATTGACACTACCAGTATATTCTCCCGATTAAATTTTCTCATAATTTTCCATTAAAAACCCATATTGATCAACCACTAATGGAACAGCATGTGAATTTGAAAAGTGTTTAATGCCAGTTCGTAAAATATATCCAACTCACTTTTTGAAAAAGTGGATGATTCATTTAAATTTAAATGTTCTGAATCGAAACTGCGGGCATCTCTCCTGTGGCGCCTTCTTGTGCCTGTCAAAACAAACAGCAAGGGGTGCGGTAATGCGTGGTTCTACCTGCAAATGAGAGTCTCTGCCACGTCCAGCTGTTTCAGAACTGGAAAGGGTCTGATTAGGAAGATTGATCCTGTTTTTATCCGAAAGGAAAAGAGAGTGAAAATGCAGGTTGAGGATTCGCCCCTGGACCTGGTCAGCGTGGTAATGGTCACCATTTTACGTCACATCGTCTTCTAAACACGCACACATGTTATCACACAAATCATCGCCTTCCTTTTTAAATGACACATCACAATCCTTCCCACCTTGTTCTGGAAACCAGACACCTACCATTCATCAGCCAGCAAGACAAAGAGAGGCAGCCAGGTGAAACACGGAGAGCAGAAGAGCATGACAACACAGGAGACTTCAGAATGGCATAGCAGGGAGAAAAAGACATCAGCAGATAAGACAGAGTCGGAGCGAGAAAGATTCGTCTGTGAATCACTTGGAGACGTGTTTTAGTCTTAAACAGCTTTTGTCTCTAAAAGGAAGGCGGAGAAAAATGAGGAGCAGACATTCTCGCTAAATATTTCCAACTGTTTCCATTTTCTCTTCCACATTAAGTCTAGATTGAAATTCTTCTTTAAATGGAGTATTTGCATCATATTCCCTGTGGTGCCTCGCTGCACATGAATATTGGGGCTGTTTAAGCTGCTGTCATATTTGCTGAACTGTTGAAGATGTAATTTTGACTCAATAGAAGCACATCAGTGGGATTGGAAGTAAAATGAGGTTTTCCATACTCCGTTCGTGCTCAAATCTCCTGTGTATTCTGCCGTCAACTGAATAGAAGTCGAAGATATAATTGAGTGCTTGGAGAAGTGCGCTAGTGGGAACGCCATGTTGTGTCAGAGGCTATGAAGTTTGATTTGTTTGACAGCGCTTGCTCACATACACTCTGATGACTTGTTAATCATGGTTAAAAGAGGGTTAGCATCTACAGTCATGTGACTCGATATTCTGATTAGTCTCCAGGGAGCTCAGTCTCAAAAGAATATTAGCTGCTGCTACAAGACAAGATCTTTGTTTTGTAACATCATCTTCAATAGTTTATATTTGAAACCGATCCATTCACTGAATTTGATGAAGGATTTATAGTTCTTTACCTAACGCATTAGCTTCGCCTGTCAAGTGTACTATGAAATTTTATTCCTCAGAGGTGTGCTCATGAGACTTGATGGAGCTCTCGGGTATGTTTTACTTGAAGGGATTGTTCATCCATAAATTTAAATTCTTCAGCTGAAACATGGCAGTTGAAATATTATTAAAAATTTCTTTTGCTTTGCAGAATAAATTTATACAGATTTGGAATGACATGAGGAGTGTAAATGATGACAGAATTGAAGAGTCTCTTTAAGTATAAAATGTTAGGTGTCTCTTTTAAAAGTTTAAAGGCAGCATGAAATGAAAATTCGCTATTATCTATTCTCTAAATGCATGTTATATGTGTTATTGTGAACAATTCATCCATGCATGAGTTTTGACCTCATAATGTCAAAATGTCATAACTGGACTTTTCAGGGAAAAGATCTCTGGTGACATATGCAGGACTTTTCTAATCATTTAGTCCACTTAAACCCTGTCCATGCAATCTCACATTTGTCTGACTCTTCTTTTGAGTTCAACGTCCACATTACAAAATTTAATCAAAAACTGATGCATAGAACTAAGCCCCACTCTTCATTTGTTTCTTTTTAGATAATGCGTTACACTTGTTTGTACCTCACAATACGGAAGAAAGTATCTGTCTCTACCTTCATTTCATTGTGACTTTATAGTTATAAAATAGTTATGATAGCATTGTGTATAGATAATTTCATAAAGAAATAGTTGAGGTCATTTTGAAATGTCTGACTTGTGATTGTAGATGTTTTAATCCATCTGACCACAATCTCTTCTTAAACTACAGACATGAGATTGTTTTCTTGTAGTGTCCACTTGCTCTCCATTTAAGCTAACTGGGAGAAATGGTTAAAATATTGACTTTGCTGAGAAAAAAACCCCCAGCTAAGCCATTCTAAAATAGTTAGCAGGTCATAACTAATTGTAAATGCCTGGTTTAAGGAGGTCTCACATATTGGTTCTTAGCTAGTCTCCCATCCTGAGTCCGGACCCACTGAAACCCCTTTTAAACCAGCCAACAGGCCAGCAAGTCCAGCTAAAACCAGAAAACTAGCTTAGGCTGGTTTAAAGTCAGCGTGAAACGGAATTTGTGATCGTCCTTTCTTCCCTATTATGATGAATATCTGAGTGAAACAGCCGAGACTTGGGCGAGACTTGATTTTGTCCATCAGGAATTGATTGGATCGTTGGATCATTGTGGTTTTCTACTGCGGCGATATCATGTGAGTGACAGGTTGTCCCGCCCTCACACCGAGAAACACATAATCAGAGAAAAGATGTCATTGCAAAAGGAAGGGAAAGTTATTTTGAATAATGATTGAGCCATACAAGGGCACATGAATTAAAACAATATATATATATAGAATATTCAATATAAAAACAAGAATTGTACATTTTGATTTCATGGTGACTTAAAGATGTTTTTATTCAATAGGGGAAGAATACATCATTTGTTGTTTTTCTTACCTATGGGTTGTGGCACTTCTCTTTATCTTTAGGCTGGGCTACTATTATACATCACAAACTCCCACTGGTCACATTTTCTGGTGTGGGGGAGATAGAGTCTAGTGTCAGCTCATCTGTCTTCATCCAGCAGGTGAATCCACCTACTCTGTTACAAAGGTGACTTTAATCATCTCCGGCTTCATATGATCTGCTCAAAATGGCCTCCATCCAGGGATGCCATTAACGCCTGTACACAAACCTGATGCTGTCAATCTTCCCTGTTGATATATTCCTAGCTCGCATCCAACTAGATCTTATTAGTGTATTTGTTTGTATGTTTAGGCTCACCTTGTATGGCTCCTCACTCTTAGCAGATCATTTTTATTAATTTTTTCAACTGCAAGAACTTTAGATACTTTCACAACCCTGGGTGACTTCTCCTCCAAAAAAAAAAAAAAAAAAAACTGGAGGAAAGTGATATGAATGATGGGATGACTGGGTTGGTTCTGGCTGCAGCTGAAGATTGCATCCTGGTGCGCGGCTCTTGGAAGTGACCTACATAAAAATGATGAAAACAGGCGCAGTCCTGTGGGCATAGCCAGGGAACTGCTGGACATTTCACAGAACACGGCCAGGTGTGCTTTATGAGGCGTTGTTGTGATTAGGAGCAAGACTTGATGTGAAGGAATGTTCCTTGGAGGAGAGGTAGATTAGAAAGAGGAAAAAGATGGAAGAATGGGACAAACATTGCACTTCTGCCACAGTCTGGTTCACAGATGGACCTCCACCTGCCACTGGGTCTCTTTAGGTGTTCCTCGGAGTGAGTTATACTCTGGACTGTAATGACTTAAAGGTACATTGCTCCCAAAAATGCAGATTTTGTCATCATTTACTCTCCCTTGTGTGGTTCCAAACCTGTATGACTTTCTGGTAACACTTTATTTGAAGATGATATAGTTACACATTACTACATGTATTTACTTTAGTAATAAAAGTAAATTATGCATAATTACAAGTAACTAACCCTAACCTTAACTGTAACTATAGTAATTACATGTAGTTAATTAATATTACTTTTTTAAGTACGTACAATGTAACTGTGTCACCTTAAAATAAAGTGTAACCGACTTACTTTCTTCTGCAGAGCACAAAAGAAGATATTTTGAAATATTGTGGCCGTGCAATTAAGGTTAATGGGTGTTTTGGACCCCATAGACTTTTATTTTATTCAGGAACAGTTGAAACATTATTCAAAACATCATCTTTTTTTGTTCTGCATAAGAAAGTTAGTCAAAAATGCTAATTTTCTCATCATTTACTCACCCATTCCAAACCTGTATGAATGTCTTGCATCAAAAAAGGTGATGCTTTGAACAGTACTCTTTTTCCATGCAATGAAAGTAGATAGTGGTCAATGGCTGTCAACCCTCAAAAGGCCCAAAATGGCACAAAAAACATTATGTGCTGTATACGTTTTCTGAATATGGAAGTCTGAGTTTTGTGTGAGGAACAGGCTAAAATTTAGGACACAGAGTTTGAAATCTGTGATTACTGAATATGCAAGTATTTACTGAAGATTTTCAGTAAATAATTATTTACATTTCAGTCTGTATGTTCATATTCAGTCTGCAATATTTTATTATTTTACTTCAGTCTTTTATGCCATTTTTATGGTATTTTGTAGTTCCTTCTGCGGTTAGACAACCACTGCTCACTATATGCACTGCCGTTCAAACGTTTGGGATAACTGTTAAATAAAGAAAGAAATACAGAAAAGACATTTATAATGTTTCAATAGATTTCTATTTTCAAATAAATGCTGTTCTTTTGAACTTTCTATTCATAAAAGCATCCTGAACAAAAATGTATCATGTTCGAAAATGTATCAAAAAAATCTACCTCATGTATCAATATTATCTAGTGTAATGGGACAGAAACCGGTCTTGTTTGGACTTCCAGCTGCCCGTGAGGAATTGACATGCTGCCCCAGGCCTCTGGCTGCTCTCTCTGGGTTCGGTCCCATCTCTGATGGGTGCCAAGGAGTGGGTGCTCGAAGCGCTGCTCTTGGCATCCAGACAAAGCCTTCGAACTAGGTTAAGGGAAGTAGGGTGGCACAAAAGGCCTTTTGGGCTCCTCAAAGAGCACAGTGTAGACTCTTGGATTGTTTTTTAAAGATGGCACAAGCCAACAGCATCCCATTTGTTTGCTTTTAACTAACAATCAATAGTTCCATTAAGACGACCAACACTATTCTGGTCGTATTTCCTGTGGAGGCAAATGGGACCTCTACATTCAATGTGTATTTTCGGAAAGGAATATCTTTAATTTGTGTCATTTTCAGGTCGACTAAGTGCTCCTCTTGATAAGAAACCCAATCGCACTGGAAGTTAATCTGTATGTAAATATATGAGTGAAACGAAATGTAAATCTAAATATAGATCTTAAGGAAAAGGTGTGGCAAAAGCTCTCTGATGTGTGAGATATTTCAGGATTAAAAGAGCTTAATGTCACGAGTGCGATTCTGCAGGAGAAATGCTGAATTAGTATTTTGTGTTCCATACGTGTTCTCCTCTGAGGACTTCAAAAGGAAATACATTTCCTCTAATTCAGCCCCGCTGTCCTTACGGTCTCGGTGCATTAGCTTCCTCACTTTACTCTTAGTAGTAAGCCTAAATCTTAAGAGTGTGTCTTCTAAGCATCGGTTCAAGAGGAACAATAAAGACCTTGAGCCATGACTTTACACAGGAAGTACTCACTTCACATCTCCTTTGTTGTACCTTCCCACTTGGGCCCATTAGTCACCAGGTCCCATTAAAAGAACAAAGAAATACAATACATTATGTGGAGATCTATTTGACAAAAATGCATTGATTGTCTTAATAATGGACCGTGACAAATGCGCTCATTGATAGTGGGGCTGGATGTCCTTGGTTCACCCTCCCTGCTGTCTGCGCCTCTCTGTGAGAAACACTAAGGTTCCTGTGTGCCCTACAGACAGTGGCTTCCTCTGTCTCTTTATATTATATACGCCAAAGGTGGTCGCTGATCTTTCTGCCCTCGGTAAATAAGAAAGTACGAACACAGATGTGAGGTATGCCAAAAATAGTTGGCCTAATGCAACGACCTTGCACTAACGGTAACTGGCAGAACTGAATGTCCTTGAACGGGGCTCATGGCCCCTGGACGGTGTGCAGGCAGATACTCGATTTGCTTAGCGACACGGAGGCAAATGGCGGGAGAGAGAGTACTACCTGCAGCCTGTGGAATTAATTAATGTAATTTGGCATGAGTTGTGTCCTCATTAGCAGGTGGTCTGTCAACCTTTTTTGACCGTGGTTGTGCCTCCTACCTATGGAGGGTGGGGTAGGCGAGAAGTCTTATGACCTGGTGATGTCTCTGTGCAGATTCCCTGCTTTTTTGGCTTATGTTTACAAAATGTTCCACTTTTTTCCATTCCAATAGAGCCCATGCGGGCGCTGCGTGGTCTTAGAGCCTCGGAGATCCAGTCCCGGCAGCTGACCTTGCAGTGGGAGACGCCGGCCTTCAACCTGACCCGCTGCCACACGTACTCCGTCTCCTTGTGCTACCGTTACACGACTGCAGGGGGCGGCGGTGGGCACAACACCACAGTGAGAGAATGCCTGGCTGTGGAGCACAACACTTCGCGTTTCACCCTCAGAGATCTGCCTCCTTTTCACACCATCCAAATACGCCTGGCACTCGCCAACAGCGAGGGCAAGAAGGAAGGGAAGGAGGTTATGTTTCAAACTGAGGAGGACAGTGAGTAGTGGAGCTTTCAATGAATATTAATCTGTATATATCATTTGTTGTACTTCTGTTGCAGTGACAGCTGCTTTTTCAGGAGTGGGGAAGCGCAGATGTCTTATGAATGGCAAAATGTGTAATATTGTGTTACAAAATGTGTTATTACTACCACTTCAGACTGCCACTAATAAGTAAAATAATTGTACAAGCTCAGAACTGAATTTTTTTACAATGTTTACAAATGTTTGCAGTAGGCAAAGTTTGCCAAGTCTTGGCCATTTAAGTCTCACCTAGCCAATATATAGAGAACCAGGCTTCAAGCAAAATAGTGATTGAAAGCAATCAATGATCAGAAATTTTCCAATTAAAGTAAACTGTTATGGAATCTGTCACTTTTTATTGAAATACGGATGGATGGATGGATGGATGGATGGATGGATGGATGGATTTACTTGTGGAGTCTTCTGAATAAAAATGTTTCTCTTAGATTTGTTCAACATCACAATCATAAAGACATTCCCAAATAGATTTGAAATTAATTTTTAATCATTCTCTTCAGGAAGCTGAGCATGAGCAGGTCAGGGGAGATTTTTATGCCTGTTTCTCAATTCGTGTAAAAATTTTGGCTGAAGGACAAAAATAATTTTCTGGGGAAAAATTTGAAACACAAGCATTTCACCCAGACAGGAAGTATGATGAAGTGAGAGAAAAGGAAAGGGAGGAAAGAGAGTGCTCAATTATCAACACTCCTCTGAAGCCTCAATCAGCAATTCTTTTCTTTCAAGGCCTGTCACAAGAAAAAGTGATTGAGTCAGCAATTTTGACTCAATCTGAGTGAGCGTGTTATTTTCGCCACTGGCTATCTCTGCCTCACCAACTATCACCCCGCACACACACACACACACACTCTGTGCACATACCCAAGGGCTAACAAGGATGGCTCAGTGACAGAGCACAAATGTGCTGTAAAAACATCTGCTGAGCTCAGAACGTCATCTGTCTCTCTAGCACCATTTCCACTTCCTCCTCATTCTCTCTTCCAGCGTTTATGTTTGTTAATGAACCCGTGTTAATATTAATCAGCCAAAAAAAGCCATGTCATCAACTGCAAGTGTTGCCCTTTCTATCTGTCACACAGGCTTTGTATCTCCTGCTGAGAAGTCCAGCTCAGACCAGCATGAATTTCCATGCTGCTCCCGGCTGGTTAAAGCTTGTTTTATGGTGTGGTTGACTGAACAGCGTAACTCCTGCTGTTCATTTGTAAACCTAAACAATGAAGCTAATTAACCAGCATGGCCTTGCTGGTGATTCTGGTTAAGCTAGTTAAAGGGACGGTACACTCAAAAAAATTAAAATTGTGTCTTCATTTACTCAACCTCATGTCTTTCCAAACTACTACTCTACACATTGAAAGCTTGTTGGGCTGTCAAGTTCTAAAAGGACAACAACAACAAAAAAAGAATCATGAATGTGATTCATGTTCTTTCAAGCATTCTGAATCCTGAATGATGGTTTTGTGTGACGAAAAGAACAAAATGTGTATTATTATGCACTGAAAAGCTATACTGTACAATAGTAATCAAATTGTACTCAAGTATGCTGTGTGAAAATGTCAAAGGAGATTGGTTCTCATTTGTCTTGTAACCAATCAAAATACATCAAATTTGAATATGCAGAAGAGCTCATTTCAGAGCTACAGTAGAAGGCAAAAGTTTCTGAGTAAAGACTGAGATCACACAAAGATAATATATGGCTCCAGAAGACCTAGAATATAGGGCGTGAGTCATCATGACTATCATTACTATGATATTATTATGGTTATTTATTTGCTATTATAGTATGTATTCATATTTTAATTAGCTTTTATTTTAATATATTCAATTTTAATGTTAGTAATTTTGTTTATATATATATATACACACACACACACACACACACACGGTTTTTTATATATTTATTTATTTATTTATTTTTATTTAGCTTTATTTTTATTTCACTTTATTTTAAGTACTTCAACTTTAACTTATTTTATTTAATTTAGCTGCCAAGGCAACATTTATCATTTAAATTGTCAAGTTTTTCATCTAATAATAGTTTTATTTTATTTCTGCTTTATTTCAACTAACAAAAAACTTCAATTTAATAGCTTTAGTTTTAGTTAACAATAACAACATTGTATGAAAAAGATTTGTGTCAAAAGAAAGTCATACAGGTTTGAAAAGATAGGAGGGTGAGTAAATGATTACAGAATTTTACATTTTTGAGCAAACTGTTACTTTAAGGAACAGTTAAGCCTGATGGGGACCCAAACAATTCAGCATTCAAAACACAACATATACTATTCTTTATAGTAGGATTCCCAGAGCCTTAAGCCCCCAGATATATACTTCATGGATCATCTCTTTGGTTCCATATCACTTATATTAGTTATAATGGATGAGTCTATGTAATATGTTAATAACATAAGAGGCCTGCTTTTATAATGACAACGGCTGTAATGAGGATATTAGAGTTGACCTTTGGGGGACTTTAAGCGATTAACCTTCTCCCTTTGAGTAAATGCTAGAGAAATTACTAGTCCAACAATGTACTGTAGGATCCAGAAGGTCTGTATCTTCATTCATAACCATCGGCTTCTTCGGTTTCCCATAGTTCCCGGTGGCATTGCTCCCGAGTCTCTTACCTTCACGCCGCTGGAGGATATGATCTTCCTGAAGTGGGAGGAGCCGGTGGAACCCAACGGCCTCATCACGCAGTATGAGGTATGTGCCTTCTGCTCTTTACCGAACTCATATCCATTTATCTCACGCTGTCTGAATCCTTGGAGATTCGCTCTGATGTGTCAGCATTTTTACCAGGTGAAATATCGATGAACCACAATCCTTGAAAGACAAAACTTCCCACTGTGTGTTAAAATTGGACTGCCAGTTTAAATTATTTATGAATGTGCCCGCTAACACATGATCCTCTGCATGCGATTGCACACAGACCTGACTGACAGTGCGCTGTATTAGTGAGACCTTGGAATGTGAGTATTTTCCACCCCTGTAAAATTCAGAGTTTCAGTCTAGTTGGCAGGAATGCTGAGTTGTTGGTGGTGTTCTTTCTCAACTTAGTCAGTGACAGACAGAAGTATGTATGAAGTCATGATTTGGACCTGGAACTCTGCATGCTGCCAGAGACACAAGAGCCACCAAGGCCAACCCTGCCTCTAATTGGTCCCTACTGCACCAGCCATCTGTTAGTAAATGACAGAAAGATGCCTCTATCTAAAGTTATATATGTGGTCTCCTACACTTTTTGCCATTTTAGAAGCTTGCTTGTTTAAATGTGTTGCCATGACGTCACCATCGAACAGCGTCATGAACCTCATAGTGCCTGGGGTTAATTGCTTTGCTTGAGGACACATTGATAATTGCTCATGGCTCAGTTCTCGAGGGGATTGAATCAGCAACCCTCCAGTCCCGAGCCTTAACCAACACACCACAATGTTTTATGAATGTGGCTGCTGTGCTGTAGGAGCTTCTGGAACAGTTTTGGAATGATATCAAGAAGTCATTACTGAGGTAGTGTCACGTACAACCCATAGAAGATTGTAGAATAATTTAACTATAGAAGATTTTTTATTCAAATGAAGTGTGCTTTGTATATAATAATGATCAACAAATTATTAAAATTAAACGCACTCAAAAATGAAATAAAAAAGAAAGGCATTTTGCATGATAGTTTGCATGACTTTAAGTTGAGTTTATTTTTTTATATTTATTATTTATAATATTTTACGTTAAATTAAATAAAAAATTTGAATTTGAATGAATCTAACTGAAAATCTGTCTGCTTGTCCATCCATCCATCCTTCTCTCCATATCACTGTTTGCATGACTTTTTTAGTTTTATTATTATTATTAATATTATTTTAAATATCTTGAATGAATTTAAACTAAGAACTTTCCTACTAACTTACAACTTATATGATTTACAAATTGTTCTATTGCACTACTGCATGAATAAAACAAAAAAAAGTGACATTTAATTAAATATCTGGTTATTTTGATTATTTCCATCTGGGATCGAAGAATAATTTTTTGACAGTGTAGTTTTGAAAAATTATTATCATTGTATAATTGTACTCTTAAGATGAATTCTTCAGAACTGCAGCAAATTGAAAGCTTATGCCTTTGTCCCAAAAAGAAGGATAGCTAACAGCCTAATAAAAGCCCTTAAACTGTTTCTCCATTCTTCCGTTCACTGCACACAGATTCGGCCTGCTCACTGAAAAGGTGGTGGGCCTCCCACAGCCAGCATCTGTTTCTCTGTTCCTCTGTTCCAGAACATTCTCACACTCTTTCTCTTTCTGGTCACACTGCCTGCCTCAGTGTCACCTTTCTCCTCACCCATGATTCAGGCTCTCAGTCAGTCACTAAAAAGTTGTGAGAATGCCACTTCTGTCACGCTCTAAAACACACATCTCACCTCAAGAGGAAAAGTTGCTTTTGTTTGTGGAACCGTCAATCGGCTCGGCTATGGGCCGAATCGAGATCATCACGTCTTTTGAATGCCACCTCCGTCCATCAGGCGCCTCCTTTCTTACCATTTGCACTTGCTGAGTTATCTCTCATTGATAAGTTGCTTTTCTTTTTTCCCCAGGCCATAGCTACCAAAGTCGCCCCAAGGATGTTTTCTAAAGGGGATTTAAAGGCTTGGCCTATAAAGTGGAGGCAAGGACAGATTTTCAGGCTCAAGGAGCCTGATCTTCTCAGGCATACAGAGAGATGAAGAGGGAAAGAATAAGAGAGAGGCAGAGCCTGGAGAATTCACTCTCGTTTCTCTCAGATTAGCACATTGTCCACTTTTCTCTGAGCACTGCTGACGAAAGGCTCGCAGGGCGCTGCGTTCTCCCTCAAACCTTCCCCCACTGCTCTCATCCATGCCTCTTATCTTAAAAGAGGCCTGGTACAGGTGCAGCAAATGTTTCTTAAGTCCCAGAAGCCCACTGCACTGTGAAAAAGCAGGCATTAGGCAGCTAACACACTAATGCTTGATATCAGAAAGTTTGTGAGACCCTTGCACTCCATGGTGAGCATTGATTATAGTGTAGCATGTACTGTACTGATAGTACAGTATAGTACTGATTATAGTGCAACAAATGTTCTTTGTTTTTACTGATAAAATTGGTGTGAATTTGAATTAAATTGGAAGTTAAATTAAAAGTTATATTAAAGTCCATCCATCCATCCAATAGTTCCAATTAACCTTTAAACGTAGTTGAATTTCATTGAATTTCCATTCGATTTTGTTTGCAACTATCCATCCTGTTTGATACTCGATTCAATTAAAACTCTGCAAATTCATACCAGATCACATGTTGTTCAATGTAACGAGGCCAAAAGTCCAAGAAAAGTTCCCAGAATAGGTTTACTAAAGAAATGAATCGTTTGCATAGTGACCGAGCACACTGAATAATTTCTCCTATTTCGTGTATATATATGTATGTACTGTGTGTGTGTGTGTGTGTGTATATGTATATGTATATGTATATATATGTGTATGTATATCTTTTTTTTTCACCATTTTGACTCGAACAGAGTATTTGAGTGCTGTGATAATATGGTACCATCACGATTACTTTTTGCCGTGAAGATGATAGTCTTACATGCCCACTAGCTTCCCGCTGATATTTATGAGTAGGCTACCACGTATCGTTTATAAAATAAATGTTTGATTTCATATATGAATCATTTTCAACCCACTCTGAATATGGATGTCAGGGTTAGCAAACTTTTATAAAACATTGTTTGATCTGAACTACCACACACTGAGTCACTGTTTGTTCAGTTCCAAAACAACAATGATTTAATGAAAATATGAAAAGGTTTTAATATGTGCAATTACAGATCAGCTACCAGAGCATTGAATCATCAGACCCCGGGATTAACGTTCCAGGCCCGAGGCGCACCGTATCCAAGCTGAGGAACGAGACGTACCATATGTTCTCCAACCTGCATCCTGGCACCACCTACCTGATCTCTGTTCGGGCACGCACCGCCAAAGGCTTCGGCCAAACAGCTCTCACTGAGATCACCACCAACATCTCTGGTGAGGACTGCATATGGTTGTTTTTGGGGGCTTACGTGCAAGAATGTGTGTAAAACAGGGCACATCCACTTCATATCCGACCCGTCAGTTGGCCCATAGTGAATGTGGTCTGACCATATTTCTACTAATTTCTAGGGCTGTCCCCGACTAAAGATTTTTCAAGTCGACTAGTAGTCGTTCATATAAGCCAATAGTCGACTAATCGCACATTTATGAAGTTAATGGGGAGGAGGGGGAATGGTTTGAGTTTCAGGGCTGAGAAAGAATAATGTATGTAACATTGCTAACATTGGTTCTTCATTGCAGAGAAATTCCAAACCATAATATTGAGCCTTTAAAATTAATTAAGCACTCAAGCGCACGCATAAAGCTTGCCGCAGTATACCAGCAAAAGTAATGATTATGAATGTGTTGGGGAAAAAACATTGTCTGAACATTTTAATAATTTATTAATAAATAGTGATTTCTGAGTCTATGTCAGCTGCAGAGATGTAGTTTAGGATGCTGACTCGGCATCTCCACAATATAGTGGATGTGCCTTTAGAGAGAAATGTTTCATACAGATTACATAATCAGATAATATTTGTTTTCGATTTGAAAGGGTTCATTTAAAAGTAGACATTACAGTATGTCTAGACATACTGCATTTCTCATGTCTGTGAAGCAAATAGGACTATATGCTGGATTTCGGTTCTTTTTTTTTTTTTACATACTCCAGACTGCGATGGCAGAAAGCACACCCTGTTTGTTTTCTTTATTTTACCAAAGCACAAAGTTTTGGTGTTATTGTGAGTGTACACATATTGTGAGTGAAACTTTACAGTTTCAAGCATTGTGTTACTCTTATCTGCATGACAAAAATGTTTGTATTTTAAGTTCTTTCCACTGTTCCACACAGGAAAAAATGATTGTGCCACCGGGAATACTATCTGCCAATAATAGTGCATATTTATCTAGGTGAACATTAGAGTGAGCAGCCATGTGAAGTGGCAAACATTAGACTGCTACTTGCATGTTTCAAATCGAGGAATGTTTGGCGAATATTTGGATTTCCTGCCCCGACATACGGTAATTACCACATGGACCAGCCATGTTACGATCGCCACTTCCTGTGGAGTTTTTCCCTCTGCGACTAAAGGCGGGCGTACACGGTGCGATTTTTGCTGTTTTTACGAGCTCGCAGATGATTTTTTTCACTCGGGAGAAATCGAGTGGAATCGGTGATGCTCGCATGGTCGCGGCTCGCAGCGTGTGAGAGGAATTACGAGCCGAGCCGAGCACGTTATGAGCACCTCCCCGACCTCCCGATAATTTTTAAACATGTTTAAAAAAATCGGGGAGTCGGCCCGATTTTCACAAGCTGTCCCCTATTGCTAAATCATACACAACCACGTCGATGGGGCTATACCTCAGTGGCAGCAACCATACAGCGTGCGCATACACTGTCTCTCTCTCTCTCACACACACACACACACACACACACACACACACACACACACACACACACACCTACCTCTCTCTCTCTCTCTCTCTCTCTCTCTCTCTCTCTCTCAAGTTTTTATGTTGAAAGGCTACTGTTCTCTGCTTTACAACAAATCATTTGCACACACATTTGTCATTTTTTCTATCTGAAGCTGCAACATTGACGGTCTCTGTGTTTAGCGCGAAAGCTCACGTGATTGCTGCCGGCTCGGGATAAAATTCGTGCAGGACAATCGTGCCGTGTACCAGCTGCTTTGACGCGATTATCAGTTAAAATGACTCGCAACGTGTGCAATATCTCACGACCTCCCGAGTGTCCGAACCTGGTCCGAACTCGCACCGTGTACGCCCGCCTTAACCGACTAATTAAAATGTGTTCCACTATTAGGGGGCAGTGCTTATAATTTCCAAACACACTTCAGGCACACTTATTTTATTGAGTCTTATCCAATTAAATGTACTGTTTTTCATGTTAACGTCACTTAAAATGTAAGTGCTACTGCTGAAATCGAATAATTACTCTGAAAATTGTTTCATCCCCTTCAAGTGGTCATCTTTATAATCTGGTCTCTGAAAGAAAGTATTTTAACATCTGTAAAGTGATTTTAGTTGGCATTCATGAAGTGATTTCACTCGCCTAGGCTATGGTACATGAAAGAAAAAGCTTTATATGTTAAATGCATCACAGTTATGCACATTAGTAAGAAAGTGTGGTTAATTTAATTGCTTTCATTCTCCTCTGATGGACGGTCACTGACCTTTGCATCTGTTCATCTGTTCTAAATAACTTCAGATTCAAAACAGGTGCTGCAATTTCATGTTTGAATGAAAAATCAGAATGTTTATAAGGAGTTTTTATTTGAAATTGTAAAAATGCACACTTACATTTCACATCACTGCAGAAGTGTTCTGCTCCTGTAATGCTAAACTAAAGCACCTTGCTTTAGTTTAGCATTACAGAAGCAGAACACTTCTGCAGTGATGTGAAATTTAAGTGTGCGTGCATGCGAGTGTTTCCAGATGAGATCAACAAACTGTTGATTGAAATGCCTCAGATGTTTCAGGAGATGTCTGAGGTACAGAAATATGTGGCAGCGGTTGAATAGACTGGAACAAAGTGAAACAAAAGCAGGTTTCGCAAAAAAAGGAAAAATGCGAAGCTCCAGAGTTTCCGGTTCATCATCCTGCGCTTCAGGTGCACTATTGATCTCTGAAGCGTGTTTGTGCGTGTATGCCCATATCGCCGCTTAAGAGCCATTATGTATTCCCGAGTGGAACTGAGGAAGTGATAGTGAAACTGAATAACAGCAGATGCTCAGAACCCAACAGGCCCATCAAGAACATTACACGTTTCCCCTTGCTTCAAAGAGAACTGACATCACTGTCATCCTCACCATTTGAAAACTAGCCGGCTTACAAAACGGCACCATATGTTGCTGTCAACCAGATTCAGCTGATGCTAAATCAGGATTTCTCAAACCTGGACTGATGCAAAGCGACGTATGTTAAGCCCAGCGTTTTATATGATGGTAACGATGGAGATGGCGGCAGTGCTGAGGCATGATTTGTTGAAGGAGAAACACAATTTCAAATAAGAGGATTTAGTGTGGTGATAGACCTTAATCTGCCAATATTTGGTTGTTTTGAGATTATTGGCATTGGCCCGATAACTCTGTCTACTTGGCCGATTAACAGTCGGGTTGTTTCACTATGCATCAGGTTCAAAATCTGCCAATGGATAATTACATTTTTGCTGTTGTAGTGAATTTTTATTTTTTTTGTTTTTTTTGTTTTAGCAATTGTGTGTGCATTGTTTTGTTCATCAATTGTATTTACTTATTTATTTATTATTAAGATGATGATGGTGTCCAAAAGTCTGACACTACTTTGAATTCAGCATAACATTTTGTATGCATATTTAGCTTCATAATATGATCATCAGGTTTTACACAAATTGTGGAGTTCATGCAGTTTGAGTGATGCTATGAAATAGATTTCAATAGCTTTTTTAAAACTAATTGTTATACTGATCATTTAATTTGTAATGGGACTATACAGTACCTCACTGTATGTTATCCGCATTATTGGTATATATCTGGAAGAAGAATAGAAGCTTTTTAATTATAAATACTACAGCTCATTCAGTTCCAGGACTCTAGAAGTCAAACAGGGACTGGGAAAAGAGACAGATGCATTACGCCCTTATTTCTGTGCATTTCAGTATGCAAACTACACTTCAGAGAAAAGTGTTGCGGCATAGACACTTTGATGTTCGGTAACCCAAACGGTTCAGCGGTGAGTTTGGGGGCTCTGGCTCCATACCTTAAGCCTGCTGTCAGAAATTTGGGGGTTACTTTTGATTGCAACATGAAATTTTACAAGCAAATCAGCAATGTTGTCAAAATTAGTTTTTTCCAGCTTCGTCTTCTAGCTAAAGTTAAGCCTTTTCTTAACAGGCATGATCTAGAAAAGGTGATTCATGCTTTTATTAGTTCGAGGTTGGATTATTGTAATGCTCTTTATGTTGGTTTAAATCAAAGCTCCATTTCACGACTTGAACTTGTGCAAAATGCTGCTGCTCGGTTTTTAACAAATACACCTAAGGCGTGCAGTGCACACATCACTCCCGTCCTCTACACTTTACATTGGCTTCCAGTGCAGTTTAGAATAGATTTTAAGATTTTGTTGTTCGTTTTTAAGGCCCTAAATGGCCTGGCCCCGGAGTACTTAACTGAGATTTTAACCCTGCGTGAGCACAGCCGGTCGTTACAGTCTTCAAATCAACTGGTTTTAGAAGTCCCAAGGTCAAAGTATAAGCGATGGGGTGATCAGGTGTTTGCAGTTGCTGCCCCGAGACTCTGGAACAAGTTACCCCCTGATATTCGTACAATTGCAGATGAAACTCTTTTTAGGTCTAAACTCAAAACCCACCTGTTTAGAATGGCTTTTAATACGCAGTAGTGGTGTGACAATTTCCCTTTTCCTGTTTCTTTTCAACTTTTTCTTTTCTTTTTTGATTTTACTGTTATATGTATTTATGATATGTTGCTTTATTTTATTCTATGATGTGAAGCACTTTGGATACCTGACGGTTGTTGTAAAGCGCTATACAAATAAATGTTGATTGATTGATTGATTGATGTTGTTATATCGATAGAGGCTGTTCGACTAGATGTACTATAGCTTGAAGTTTGTATGTCTGGACAAAAGTACATATATGACCAGTTGTATACTCATATGTATGTGGACCAGCATTATTTTATGCTTATGTGTTTTTATTTTGTGTCTGCAAGTACTCAAATCCATCCGAGACCTCATTTTTACTGAAGTTCCCCCAAGTAACTGCAGTTTTCCCACAGCTTTTAATCATAATCATAGATTTCGCAGATTGTTTGCCTTTGTTCGTCAGCTCTAATTGACTGCTGATATTAAGGAAAACGTTATTGCTCAACACGACCATCTCGGGGGAAGGATGCAGTCCAGACTCAAATCCGTCTAAATGAGTTTCCCCTTTATTTGTCTCACATGCACAGCTTTTAATTACACCCTGAGATCAAGACACGCAGAGGGATGGGTTTGGAGGAGAAAGCGGAGTTCCTATGAAGTGTTGTTGTCGTGAATTAGGGCGGTCTTATATCAGACAACAATGTAGGCGTTGTTTGCGAGGTTCGTTTAATTAAAACGTTTAGCTGGTTATGTTGGCTTTTAATAATTAGCGTAAACTTCACTTTGCCTCACGTTGAAATGACAGTCAATGTACACAATGGATTTGGATCCTGAACTATTTCTTTTTGACTGGTGAGCTCTTGAATTATTATTATTATTATTTTTTTAATCACTCTGAAAAACTCAAGTTTACTTCTGAAGAGTTGGTTAAAAAGTTTTAGGAAGATATTCTCATATCATTCTGTCTCTTTTGTTTTCTGTCTCGCTTTGAAGCACCAACATTCGATTACGGAGACATGCCATCCCCTCTGAGTGAGACAGAAAGCACCATCACAGTCCTGCTGCGTCCAGCACAAGGCCGAGGAGCTCCGGTCAGGTGAGAATGACATCATTTGCCTTAAAGGGATAGTTCACCCAAAAATGATATGATATATGTATATATATTCAATTGAGGTTCTCAGTATATCCTAAATATGAATTGGAGTACTAGCAAGTGCCTTGTTCTACAAAAAGGGTCAGAGTCATTGGAATGGTTAAATTACTTTTTTCGGGTTGAATGGTGGCCGTCTCGCTTCCCCCTAGTGCCTGTGAGCGGAAAAACCAGCCTTGCAACTTTGGGCCGGCGAGCTTTGGGCCTGCACACATACATTTATATGCTAGCCTTCTGTGTATCATACATACCTCAGTGGACATGGCTCTGTGCGTTCGTCGGCTTCTTTGAAAACAAATGCACATGACCAGAGGGAGAAGATGGGAGGGGGGAGAGTCGCTAACGAGTTTTAAGACAGTGTTGTCAAATATCTATTCCGAAGCTGTAGGGGGCCCTCTATAGAGAAACCCGCGAGCAAAAAGTGAGAAAACAGCAAAGAAATTGCCAAAACTGCATAGCAGTTGATAGTTTTAATCAAATGTAATAAAAAAAATAAAAGAACAAAATATACTGTACATATTAGTTAATCTAATCTAATGAACTACATGAACTATGATTTTTTGTTTTGACTATAGTCAAAAAAATGATTCTTCTTTTTATGACTATAGTTTTACATGAACTATGATGGTATCTCTAGTTCTCAACACTGGTATTTTATTGTTTTGTATGTTCTATTTTAATATATTTTTATGAATTATAAACTGAAACCCAGATTTATTTATTTGCGGTAATCAACATTATGCCACAAGTGCTGTCAATTGAGCTTAACTTGTATTGAACCCGGAATATTCCTTTAGCAATGCATTATTACTATTATTGCTATAGTATTGTCATTAAAACATTGTTGTGTGTATGTATGCACAGCACATATCAAGTGATCGTGGAGGAGGAAGCTGGGAGGAAGGTGAAGAGAGAACTGGGTGTTCAGGACTGCTTTCCCATTCCTACATCTCACGGTGAGGCTCAGGCCCGTGGAGCTCCACACTACTACACTGCCGAACTGCCCCCGAGCACCCTGCCCGAAGCCACACCATTTACTGTGGGGGACAACCACACCTATAACGGCTACTGGAACACCCCCCTGGACCCCAGGAAGAATTACCTCATCTACTTCCAGGCCATGAGCAACTTCAGAGGCGTGAGTGTCAGAAACTAGTGCTATGTCTCATTCCGATCCCTAGTTCTCAATATATCCTAAATACGAATTGGAGTACTAGCAAGTGCCTTGTTCTACAAAAAGGGTCACTTATTACTCAGTTATTTGATTTGATTACAAGATTGCTTATTAAAACATCAAATGGTATTTATTTATAAATAAAAGAACAAAATATACATTATAATTAATATTTGTCCTCTGAAGTCCCCTCTTGGAACGCCCCCTTAAGTTGCATTTAGGAAACTCTTCAAAACTTCAGAATCCAAGAAGATGTTCCGCACATCAACCATGAAACAGTTGTAATCTATTGTTTATTAGCACTTCTGTTTGTCTGTGTCTCAATAAACTCTCTGGAGTGCACAGTACTATCCAACCTCTATTTGTGGACATGATACTTCAGCATTATCTGTGCAAAATACTACGTGTTTGTATTCCGAAAGAGCAAGCACAACAAATGTTTTTCCCTGGATGCATCCATCTTAGTTTTCTGACCTGTGTACTGGAACGCGGTCAACTCGAGTGTGACGTCATTCCCAGCTACGACATCCCTGCTCCGGGGTAAATGGAACACAACGCAGCATATTTCTAAGAGCATTTTAGTGGAAATTATGGGACAGCCCTACAAATGTCCTATTCTCTGGGCAGTGCCCTAACTTTTAAACTAGGGAGCGTTTTGAGACACACACTGTTGTTTTTCTGCATCTTGAACATAAATGTAATCTTTTTTTGACGGAAATGTTATACCCTGATTTGAAACTTTTTATTTTTACACACTCCTACAGATTGTTTGCAGTATGCACAGCGGGAGATAAAGTGCAAAACAGGGACCTACAATAAATAGTGAGAAGCACCTGAAGCTAGTAAATCTGCAAATAGCTGGATGTACAAAAACATTATATCATCGCTCGTTCTTACGGGATGTTGTTTTTCTTCCCTTCTCCAACTGTTCAAACCCATAAGGATAGTGTGTGTCTCAGTCCCAGTATGAAATTAATAATAGAGTATCAGCACACACCAAGCTTTGGGTGTCCAGGCCTTATTCAAATGGGAAAAAACAGCCCCTGTGCTCCCCATCCATGCCTAGATAAGAAGATAAACAACAAGGAATATCGTCTTGCTGGCATACACCATTTCACAGGGATAATTGGGCACAGGTGCAGCTGATCAGAAATAGATCAGCTGGCAGTTTATGTTGTTAGAAATGGCTGGGGCTGGGAGACAGAACGAGCTCGATGGCGCAAGCAAAACAGAGCCTGGAAAACAGCCGGGGAAATGGGAATCTCTGTCTGTTCAAAAATCTATCCGGAAAGGTGCCAAATAAGTTTCTAAATGGGAAAAAAAGCATTTGTCGGAAGCAAAATATAGATCTTGCTTAATAAAGCTTTTGATTAAATCAGATTAGTACTTTTCCAGTGGACGGAAATAAATCTGTGAATCATTGTTTTTGATCGAAGAATAAATTGGTGTATCATTGTTTTTAGTCTAAACCAGTCAATTCACTAAAGCGAATCAGAAAAATATTACTGTCTAATCGGTAAACTATACTGTCACATGTTTGTAAATTGAAAAAAGTTAGTAGTGTCATTATTTTTAGTTGGTTTTCCCCACCACTGCTGCATAGATAGTGAATAAAGCAATTTATACAGTAACTGTGCACAAGTCAACCTCCATCTTGACCATGACAGGAAACTTCTCTGACTTTTGCCTTATGGTTTCATGGTTATTAGTTACCTGCCGCACTCAATTATGCACTATTAAACCTCAGAGCATTTCAAGGTTGTGGGAGTGAAAAATTATTTGTAATGCTCCATTTAGATTTGACACCAGCTAGCAAACCTCATGCTCAAAAAGATGTGGGTGACATTTAGAAGAAGGTTATCACATTGGCTCAGCACCTGGAGGAATGGATGAGCCAGCTTGGCTCATTCCACTCTTCTGAACAGCAATTCAGAGACGCAAAACTTGGACGGACTTTACCTACACCATTACACAGTCGGGGTTTTTTGGCAGCCTTGAAGGAAAATTCCTCTAGATGACCTATAGTACAGACTCAAACTCCCTCCCCGCCGAACCCCTCAGGGCTTCTCACTCTTTACAGACTGAAATGCACCTGTCAGCCAAGCCATTGTGACTCCACCTCCCCTTCGGTTTCTTCCTACTTCAAACCGTACGTCTTGGAAACTGATCGCACGGTTCAGTCTCCTTTGGGCTCTGCTGATTTACTTGACCGACCTTTAGCTAAATATTCATTTTTATTCATCTCTATTTTATGCTGCAATAACTGCCGTAAAGGCTGACAGTCTAAGCTAAAGGGAACGTAGCTCAGGAGACTTAACAAGCATTTAGCACTCCCCTGCTACCAATTCTGTTTTGTTTTTTGTTTTTTTATCCTGACTGCATATAAACAATACTAATATACTTTGCTTTGTCTCTTGGTCAACTTTATGGTTGAAAGTGGTTTTCAAAGCTTTTGGCAGCCGCACAGGAAAGAAAGTCCTCTGCTGCATTTTTTTGGCCGTTATTCTGACAATTAGTCATTGGAGAGCTGTGAATGCTGTCAGGGCTTCATGTAATTGCTTTCAGTGATAAATATATATAAAGATGCTCTTAATAGATCTTTGATTCTCAGCTGTTTATAAAGGGCTGGTTTTCTTCCTTTATTTTTATTTTTTTGTCATCCGCTTCCTTAACAGTCCTTAGAGGCAAAACACAAAGATTGTAGCTGCCAAACGCTCTCTTAAACACAGAAACACTTTTCTTTTTCTTTTTTCCTTTTCTTTTCATGGTACGAAACCCTATAGGACTGACCAACCACTTCCAATGAGACTTTTTCCCTCTAATTGGCATCTTTTGCTCTCTGTTTTACCAGGATGAATGGCATGAACTGATGCTGATGTTTCTCACTAAAATACCATACAAGTATGCCTAGGTCATATTTATAATTTTATAGTATGTTTATAATTTGAAGTAAAGTGATTTTAGGTCTTTATGCAAATATGCTGTACGTTCAATATTATTATTATGACAATTCATCATTCATTAAAAATGGATTTTCTTTATATTTTACTTTTTATTTTTCCTGCTTTCAGTGTTTCTCATTACTGTATTTTTCAGTATTCCGTATTTATTACTGTACATACTGTAATACATATAAGCATTACAGCTACTGTGATAATATACCTTACAGTTTAAACTATATATCTATATTTTTTCCCCCTTTTCCCTCGATTTTCCTTTTTTCCCACCTCTCTTTTTCTCGCATACCTCTTCTACTTCTGGAACCAAGTAGGAGCTTTCTAATAAGTTCCTTTCCCATGCCTCCCTGGGCCTGTTATATTTATAGTGCTCATAATTCATTTACTTAGCTTGAGTTTGCTGACAGATCCCCTTTTGCAGTGCCTGCCATGACCGTTTTCACAAATTTGATTAAATAGAGCAGGGAAGCTTAAAGCTTTGTGTCTGCGTCTGTCTGATCAAAGCCCACTGGCTGTCTCTCGCCTGTCATTTGGGGTCAGTCTTTTCTCACACGCATGGTGAGCTACGAGTTCTTATGGTGCGACATCTAGGACCGGCTCTGTGCTCGGAGAAAACAGGCAGTGTTTGCTTTATCCCTGTGATATGCTCTCATGGGAGAGTGTGTATTGGGAACCATGGCACACTTGCATCCCAATGATGGCTGCTGGAGCAGATAAAGATGGGTTTCTCGTAAAGCCTGGATTGGCCTACATGACATTTTTAAGCGTGGGAGTGGAAGGGGTTGCTAAAATATCCATGCGTGTCCCTCTTCCCTCTTTTGAAACATCAGTGCAAGTCCGTCTTTACTTTTTTCCCCTCTTCCTACCACCCTTCCTTCCCCTTTTGTATGTTTTCCGAGATGATATAGGGTTATGGTGGGCTTTAGGAGCCAAGGCAGTTTGAAATAGGTTTTCAATTAAAAAAAGCAATTCAGCCGCAGTTTAAGCAGAGGCCTCTCTCTCCTTTTCCGGATGGGAAGATTTGCATAATTGTTCCATAATGCCCGAATTAGCATCTGTAAATCTTAATTTGATAATGCATCTTCTTGTCGAGGTGGCAGGCCGGAATTGGATTATGGGCTTGGATCTCATTAGCGCTATTTGACAAAGGTCGTTTTCATAACACCAGTATGTCATCAACTGCGATTTCGAACAAATTAATTCCTTTTTATAATTCTCTCCTGGCTGGAAGTCATTCCCCCCTGCCTCTTTTGTCCTTTTACTGTCATTTTCTGTACATTTAAAGGCTTAGATCTTATCAGCACACACTAAAAAATACACACGAATATGGTGAGTGAGGCACAGTGCTGTTTTTGAATGTATTTTTACTCTTTTACTGGCATTCATGCTGTTGTTGAATCAGCAAAAGTCAGTGTGAGCCTATTTGACATCTCATCAGGTATCGTGCAGTCTTATTTCTGCCGTTTGACTGTTTCCCACAGCGTGACACTGCATCTCTGTTCTCTTTTCTCACAGGAAACGAGGATAAACTGCATCCGCATCGCCCGTAAAGGTGAGTTATTCAATGCTGATGCTACAGAACTTTTTTTTGTAGAAGTACTGTGCAGTTTTGTACTAAATAGTTTTTTGAAAGACAGTGTGAAGTGGATTTACCTACTGTATGCAGGGTCGAAATCAACGTACTGAGAATTAACATCAATTTAGATGAAAGTATATTTTGTATTATTTTTTTATCAAATATGTTGTTGTAAATATGATAATGGGATTTAAAGACCCTCTGTGGTGAAAATCAAGCTTTTAATGTTGGTTATGTTTACGTCTTTGTGGTGTTTTTAATATGCTTTAAGACAAACCATGTGCAAATTCATAAGTCAACACCATTACTACGTTTTTTTCTCCTTAAAACTGCAGTGAACCAAAGACAGTTTCAAAAAAGATGTTCTCTACGTCACAAACTATCTTGTAACCGATCACGTCAAAGTGCGGACGGGCTTTAGCATATCATTAACTGCTGCGAAGCAGGGGAGTCTCAAGAGAAGCCAGGTTATCACGGTATATTCGTCTGTTGATTTGAAAAATCGGGTAGATTTTGCAATATAGTGGGTGAATTGAGTATATGATGTTGTATTACCCTGTTATGATGAACTATATGCCTTTCTGCATTGACGTTCTAATTTGTTCAAAGCATTTCTGATTTTTAGAAAGCAGATTGAGATTGCGAACAGGAACATGGTTTGTGTAACATTAGCAACGCATTATTAGCTCTTTGATAATGTAGTCAAGCAAAAGGCTAATCATATCAAATATGTATTTTTGTCTATTTGACTATAGGATTATAGGATTATACTCATAGTTGATTCTAAGGATCAGAGAATGGTAGAAAATATGGCCATGAAATCAATTGTCTTTGTCACATTAGTGGGAAAAAATTACAATACCTATTTAAAAAATGAAGAGAATACAAAAAGTTAAAGTTAAAGTTAGAGTGGCCGCAAATAGTAAAACATAAAAATTGTAGTGGATTGGATGTAGGCCTATGCTGTTATTCTGACTGCACGAGTGGAGGTTATTTTTCAGCTTATATTTGCTATTCAGATTCACTTTTTCACAATGTTACATGCCTGAGGGTCACAGCTTTTCTAAGATGTCATCAGCATTTGACTTCCAGATCCCACTGGAACTAACAGTTTGCTGCAGGCGGATGGTGCACCAGTGTTGTTTTTAGCATCAGAGACATCAAAAAGAGAGCACTTGAATGGGAGAAATTGTTACGCTAAATATGGCAACTGTAGTCCTGCTTTAGAGTTAAACGAGTCAGTTGCCTTATTGATAGAGCCACTGCAGCAACTGTAGGTCTTAATGGTAACATGATTGCTTACTCTAGAATGTGTATGCACTTTAGCAGGACTAGCCTGAAAAATAAAAATTTGAATGATTTAAACTTTTAAAAATATATATTTCATGATTTAAGAATAATTATTTATACAAACTAAGTTTATGAAGTCATTGTTGTCAGATTCTATAGCTGATTTGAAATATGGTATAAGAACTTAACTTCGCAAGCAGATGTGGGCCAAATTCTCACAGAATACAGATGACAGTGCTGTATTTTTGTTATTTGGTTATTTACAGAAGTGACAACCGCATTCTATACTGTAAGTCCGTAAAAAAGGGCCCAATGTACTGTGTTAATATGAAGGCATATTGTGCCGTGTTGATTTTTCAAGTGTTTTACCTGTATTTTGAATTAAACATTGCATTTTGTTGTGTTTTAGTGTTAAAGTCTGTCAAATTGACGGATAATGTCCTGTACCTGTACACTTTAAGAACACAATCCATAGAAAACAAAAACAATATGGATTTCCCCATTCAAGTAGTGACTGAGTGATCTTACTTGGCCTAAAGGGATGCTGCTTGGTATTGGTTTCAAAGTGGTTTCCCTCTTCCAGCTCAGTAGTCCAGCTCTATGATCATTGCTCAAACCTTTCAGAGCTGTACCACTGAGAAATACTCCATAACGGTTCACTAGCTAATCTTACATGTGCACTTTTTCCCCCAAGCGCTCAGATTTCCAACCTGAGTTGCGAACGTCTGTGAATTCATAAAGGGCACAGTGTACGGCTTTGGGATGTGTATTGGTTTACAGTGAAATTTTGCGTCTAGACACAAACAGATTTTTCCTTTATACGTCCCCCGCCCCCTTTCTCTTCTGGAGACAAGGGCACTAAGGGAGAACAGGTCACTCTTTCATCATGTTTGTTTTGGTTGCTTGCGGTAGGGGAGTGGACTGTATCAAAGCAGATTTGTCTGGGGCAGGCAGTCTCTAGGCAAAGACACGTCGCAGCACGCAGACAGAGAGCGAGATCGGTTTTCGGGTCCCTGTCTGGTCAGGAGACAGACCTTCACATCAAACACCACTGATGGAGTCACCTGTGCCTGTCAATATATGCTACCATCTGTCAGGCCCCTCAGAGGAAGATGAAAACTTTCAGGAGGCATAGATTCCTGTCAAGGCAACAAAAAAGAACTGCTCTACCCTCTATCGAACGGCATCAGGGTTCAGTACGAGCAGGACGGTATTGTAGTCTTCGGCGTTCGACGTTAGTGAGCACAGCCTCCCGCTTAAATCAACCTGGCTTTCTTTTTGATACTGAGTGACTGAGGGTGACGACTAGCCTTCTGAGCATGAAGCCAATAGGAGGAAGTGGACATTTTATGCCAGTTTTGCCATCCCATCTGCTCAGTGGGCACAGACAGATACACATTTGGTATGTGGGCTAACACGCCAACATATTGATGAACAGAATAGAGCTCTCTCGACTTTCCCAACAGGAAAGAACAATTAAACAAACTAACTGTGCGCTAACAAACAGAAGGGCAAGAAACAGTTTCACTGTTTTAGTCATTTATTAGGGTCTCTCAATGACAAGAAGGAATCCAACTTGTCAACAAAATCCATTATTTGAGGCTGTTGATTTTGATTGGCCACATAAATTTCCTATGAATCAACGATCAAGGTCCAGAAGAAAATGAGCACCCTGATGTGCTCAAAATGCAACCGAATTGCATAGTTTTACAAAACTAAGCTGCCAAGACTCCAATATCCTTGCACAGGTGACAGTTTAATTAACATTCCCTTGGCAATCTTCACAGAACAATAGACTTTCATTGTAACTCCAAGTGCTAATTTCCACTTTTGGTGCGCTCAGCAGGTGCTCACATTAATCTTGAAACAAATTTCATGCCTGTGTTGGGCTTAATTGATATTCTGAAAGGTAACTCAGCATGGCGATAAAAATCTGATCAGGTTTGCATCAAACTTTAATGGATGTTTTCCCATCTATATTTCCTGTGATGAATATATTTAATACCTCATTAAGAATACCGCATGATTTAGCTGATATTGTGAAGATTATGCATGAACTATGCAGATTATGCATTTGTATTTTATCTTATGTTTGGAGTATTGTACCTGCATGTTATCGTATGGTTATTATGTTGACACAATATCCTATATCATTGTCTTTTTTAGGTTTAAATTTGCTGAGGTTTATGCTTAAAGTGAAAAAAAATGAAATGTAATCTAATGAGATTTTGCTTCTTAATATGTTAAGATATTGTTGCTTGTCCCAAGACAAAAAGAATCAAAAAGAAAATATTGATAAAAATTATATAAAATATTATCTTTATTTAATTTTAATTGTAGTTCAAAAAGTATCTGCAAATCATTGATTTCTGCTTTTTTCACTTAAATATTTTTTCATTAAATTGTTATATTTACATTTCACACTGTCTCGCCATTTTTGGAAAAGAGTTTTGTTTTTTAGCAGTTTTTAGAGCATTTAATTGTAGACGTAAGAAATCTAGATCAGATCCTTTCACTGCTGACATCTGAAGTATATGTATATTTAATATTGTTATCAGTCTGATACAGACACACACTGTATTGGTGCCTTAGATACAAATCTGTGCCTGTGTCTGTGAAGATATGCACCAAAAGCACTATACTCTATAAAAAGGATAGTTTCGATACTTCATGGTTGGGTTCTTTTCAAAAGGTTCTTGTGGGAGTCTGACTTCTCAAGTCTAGAGTAATGTGGGGGTCTCAATTGTGGGGTTGTGAAAGTATAGTCTCAGTTGTCTTAAGATGTATAAAGTCTATCACATAGAAAGTTGCATTGGATTGAAAGGGTAGAAATGGTTTAGAATTACGCTTCTTTAAATAAACTCTTCTCCGTCAGAGCACTTTGAAAAATCTGTCATCTCTTATATCGTTACAAACCTGTATGACTTTCAAAAATAAATGTTAAGTGGAATTATGCTGGTCACTTTTTGTCCATGCTATTACAAAGAAGGCAGACTGAGGCTCTTAAGCTTCAAAAACTCAGAATTACCATGAAGTTATTGTAGAAGTAGTCCATACAACTATACGCTATACACGTTGTATAACACGTGAAGTCATACAATAGCATTGTGGGAGGAACAGACTGAAATTTAAGTCGTTATTCACTGAAAATATTGAGTGAATCTTTCTTTTGATTTGGATCTTTTCAGTAAATGATTCATTGTTATTAAAACGACCAGCACAATCTTTCGAATTTCTCCTTTTGTTTTCCACTGAATAATCAAACCTGAGCAGGTTTGGAACCACATGAGGGTAGGTATATATATGTATGTGCTCAATCCAATGCCATTCTGTTACTCCAGTCAACAGAAAAAAATCCAAAAACAAAGCTCCTCAGTTTTCAGAAGCATTTCTTCCCAACACTGAGTGAACCGTTGTCAGAAAGATGGGGAAGTTTTGAAACTGCCTTTGGCATTTGAGGGAGCAGAGAGCGCCATGGCAAATTCATTTTCTTGCCGCCCCACATCACTCCACATGCTTATGATTTATTTTTAGCCATGGCCTTGCATGGAGAGCCCTAAAGCAGACCTTTTTCCTCAGGCCTCAGCTCACTCTCTTTTTCATAGAACCCTGCAGCTTTCAGGCCACTGAGACCTTAAGGAAGCGCTAACACCAGGCTTCTAGCACTAAAAAGATCTCTAGTCCCTCTTCAACAAGACGTACAGTAGGACTCCCACTGTGATTTGACTAAGGAGACATGGCCCCATTGGCAAGCAAACCACTATCAGTTTAAATAGCTTCTGTGTGGTGGGAAATTACACTCAGTTTCTTGTCATTTGCAGAGAAAGGTTGGATTATGTCACAGGTTGTTTGCTTGTGAGTTTATCTTTCTTTCTTTTTTTTTCTTCTTCTTTTTTTTCCCACTAGTCATAAGTTGATGTGGCAACAGACCTGCTTGCCTCTGCCAATTTAAATAAATAGTGTAACAGCCGAAAGTCTGCCTCGAGGAAAATGTCTGCTTGATATATTTCATGGACCACTTGATTGTAAATTATACTTTTGCATCTTAATGTGTCTCGCATAATTCCTTCTACTGTTGCCATATGACATGAAGCCAAAATGTTATTTTTTTTAATGGCATAGATGAGAGTAAAGAGACAGAAAATATCAGATATTTTATCATCAAAAAGCCTATTCGAATTAATCAAAAATATTTTCTTGTTAGCCTTTTGCAAAGACGTTTTGATAGGCAGGTTAGCCTCTGAGCAGCATGCCATGTTATCAGGCTAATAATTATTTTTTTTAGGCAACTTTTCTCATTTCTTTCATTTACATGTGATATTTATAATTACTGAAAAGTTTTTTTTTTTTTTTTTTACACAATAACAAATTCTTAAGACAACATATATTAAACGGTAGTATATCATTTCAGCATATAGTTCTGTTAGCCAATGAAATAGCTTTTTGGTCCAAGGAAGATTAGGAAGTATATATTTGAATTCTGTCATATATCATTTATCATAATCTTGTATATGTTTTATTATGATTAGGATGTGGCACACAACCTCATTTGGAAAAGCCTGTAACTATTGTACTTAAATTTGATGTTTTTGTGAAAACAGCAGAATATGCAGAATTCCATTCATGTTCACACATTCTCATCAGCACATAAAAACCCACAAAAACATGCAAAACATTCCCGTACAAGCATGAGTGTGTGAAAACGGTATAAATAGCCCAGCTGCTTCGTGTCCAGGTCAGGGCAATTTGCCTCGGGCTCTGCTGCATATGCACACTTTCTCTTTGCTCTCTCTTGGATCACACAGTCTCATTTTCTGGTGTGACAGAGTCATGCTATCCCCAGGAGCCGCCAATTGTGAAATGACCCCTGCCCACACGCTGTCAATGGAGACAGGTGCCTGGGATAAATAGCTAACCGGGTGCAGTTGGTACTCGCGCCACAGAAGAGGCGTGCAATCTGCGTGGTACAGTAGAGAAACATCTCATGATGAGAGATAGAAGGAGCCCTCAGAATTGCCAGCGATCTTTCATTTCTTTCACCATGGCTCATGACTGCATTTTGGGTTTTGACTCAGGCCTAGACTGCAGAGGCTATTTACTCAGATTGTCAATTTTGGCTTGCCTCGTGCACTCTTTCTGTCAGTGGATGGCCATAGGTCTCTTGTTTTCTGTTTTTCACTTTTAATATCTCTTTAAACCTGCAGAAGAATCCAGCTAAAATCAGCTTTTCTGTTTTACATGGTTTCTAGCTTGGTACAAGCTGGTTTAAGAGCTTGATCAGCTGTACTCATGTCAATGCCATCCATTTGCTCGACACATCTAATTTTTCTGTCTTCACCCCGTCACTGTCTTGTTAGTCAGCCGACCACTTTTTAGCCCTGTTAGCTCTTTAGTCACACTAAGAACGATGACTATAAAGATAATGACACATTTTTTTTTTAGAAGAGTTCACTGCAGTTCTGTGCCGTCCGCCACTTTAAATGTTGAGCTGTTTAAAGTTGGTGGATTCTGATTGGCTGCCAGTGTTTGTATCTTTCATCAGCTGGAAAAATCACTTTGAAAGTGATTCCAATTACATCTTTCCTCTGTTTTAGTAGTGGTGTGGACTGCCCAATTATAGCATTATTAAAACTTTATAGATATTCTTATAGTTATTGTGTGAATGGGCCTTTAGTGTTGAGATCATGATTAACATAGCTGTGATCAGTGTGACCATCTTAATCTGGTGCAGTATAAACTATAAAATATGTTTATTTTCCTTCAGGCCTCATTTGAATGTCTTTCCTTTGAATGTATTTGTTTTTGATTTCTTTGCTGGTTAATATGTTAATTCATGCTGGTTTATATGTATGTAAATAATTGCTGGTGTCCTCAAAAGTTAAGTGTGTGTGTGTGTGTGTGTTCTTTAGCCGCCTGTAAAGACCATCAGCGAGCTCTTGAAGTCACTCAACGCTCAGAGGAGATGGGGCTCATCCTAGGAGTGTGTGCTGGTGGGCTGGTGGTCCTGATACTGCTACTGGGGGCCATTATCATAATCATTAAAAAAGGGTGAGTTCTATTGGTCAGGATGAAGATGTGAGAGCCAAAGCATGCTGTAATGCAAAACGTATTTGTACATTTAAGTCACAATTTCACATGCAATTTCATTGTCATTGCATTAGGTTTCATAAAACATATGAAATAATTAAAAAGTTTCATTCAAAATTTTGGGGTTTTCAAAAGAAATGAATGCTTTTATTCAGCAAAGATGCATGAAATTGATCAAAAGTGATAGTAATGACGTGTGTAATGTTACAAAAGGTTTATATTTGAAATTAAAGCTGTTCTTTTGAACTTTCTATTCATCAAAAAATCCTGAGTCACAATAGTAATCATTTTTTAATCATTGTAAATTGTAATAATATTTCACAATATTACTGTTTTTGCTGTATTTTGATCAAATAAATGCAGCTTTGGTGAGCACGAAAGACGTAAAACATAAATATTTTACCGACCCCAAACTTTTGAACGGTATAGTGTATATTTTTTATATCTTTGTTTTAAAATTATCTTTCAATTAAAAAAAAAATACTGTATATACATTTACGTATATTATATTTAATTTTGTATGCAGTGACATTCATACATTTTAATATGATCTAAGTGTCCGAAAACTTTTTGGCGTCACTGTACTGTATGTGTTGCAAACAAAGAAATACTTCAAATTTTCCTGTGCCTTTATGTTATAGACGCTGATAGTTATGCGCCTGTGGGCTATTTTAAAATATTTCTTGTGAAGGTGCTATTTAAATGAGACTTAATCTGTTCCTGAGAGTCCAGGCTATTGTGCGTTCAGCTATGACTAACTTAAACCTACCCATTGCAGTTTATGACTTCGATTATTCGGCTCAGTCAAAGGGCACCCAGGTGTTCTCCCCTGCATTCTCACGTGCATCGGTGGAGAGATTGCCAGGGGTTTTCATCCTCTGAGATTATCTGAGTGTGAAATATTTAATTAAAGAGAAATGCAATTCAATTACTCACTTAATTAGGCCCTGCCCGCTGCCGCCCTGAACCAGAAATGAGCCCGTAATTGGGATGGAAAAAGTGTGCTTTCAGAGATAATTAGCCCACGGTTCTCAAAAGGTCATCAGATCCCGTGGCAAATGAGAGACACGGGCCTCTCGTTCCTCAATCACTGGAGATGAATCTACGCAATGGTCATCTCATAGATTCATCTTCAGCAACCGATAAAGACCATTCACATTCTGTGTTTCATATGAATTTCTCACATGCATGAATAGTGATTGCCTAAAGGCTGCTATTTTAGACTTTAGTCTGTTATGTCAGTTTTAGATGGTTTATTGCTGTTTAGTCTTGCACGATAAACTGATTATTAAGCTAATTATTTTTATGTCCAATTTACTTATTTAAGAAAATATTATATTATATAATATAATATTTTGTCTAAAGAAATAGTGTTCTACATCTCTTAAAATGTTATACCAATAGTAAAATTATGGCCTGGTTTCACAGACAGGGCTTAGATTAAGCCAGGATTAGACCTTAGTTCAGTTAGGGCATTTAAGTAGCTTTTATAAACATGCCTTAGAAAAAAAAAAAAGCATTACTTGTGTGCATCTTGAGACAAAACATTGGCACTGACATATTTTAAAATGTATCAGTGCAAGTTGCTTTCAGTTAAAACAGCTCAAAGATGCATTTTAGTCTGGGACTAGGTTTAAGCCTTGTCTGTGAAACCAGGGGTGAGATTAATAATAATAATGAAGTATTCTTTTTGTTGTTGTTTTTGTTATTATAATTAGAAAATGTATTAAATAAAATATAATTTACTATTTCGTCTAAAATAGTGTTCTAAAAAAATCGCTAATCTCAATATAAAAAAATGTGATGCATTCCTTGCTGATTTAAGTGGTTAACCTGGTGGACCCTCTTCATCAACATGTTTACACTACTGGTCAAACACTTGGAATAGATTTTGTATTGTATTTTAATATATTTTAAAATGTGATTCACTGTATTCCTATAATGGCAAAGCTAAATTATAAAATATATTAGAATAGAAAACCAGTTATTTTCAGTTAATATTTCACACTATTACTCTTTTTACTGTATTTTTTAAGCCTCTGTTAGCATAAGAGTAAGAGATTTCTTCCAAAAACATTTTAAAAAAAAACTTCATTATTCCAAATTTGTTACCGGTAGTTTAGGTATACTGGACCACATTGGTTAAACTGGAGGGGATCCATCTTTTAACCAGCTGCCAGAAACAAGCCATATTGACCACCTTTGGCTATATTTTAATGTGGTATTTCAAATATGATGGCTAATTTGTTTGCATTTGAGCATTTTATTTATCTTTTACATGAAAAATTATCAGAACATACTTCCTCAGCCTCTCTTTTTTCATTCTCTGACTTCTGTGGGGGGAAAAAACGTTTATGTAAGCTAAACGTTTGATTGCAGCAAACCCTCAGCTCAGCCATTTAGCCGGAGATAAAGTGCCACAGTAACGCGCCTACTTCAGTTAGTGATGGGAGTCCTTCCTACTGAAATGGAAAGAGAGATACCGGGCCTTTGTGCAAGACAGAACATTTTAAGCCATTTAATCCAAATGCACCCCAAAATGGAGTTGAAGAATGTTTGTAATACGAATGCAGATGGAAGTGTTCTCCAAGCAATTCATTGGACAATTTAGCGGATATTGGGTTAGATTGTGCCGCCGAACCGCAGTGAAGTCGACATTGCAGAGAGCGCATATAAAAGTCCCTCTCAGCAGGCCTCTTTGTTAAACTCATTAAAAGCAACAAGAAGACATATTTGATTAGGCCGCCATTTCCCGCTCTGGCTGAGGTTTTGTGCATATCTGCATGCGTCCCATTACTCGCGTGGCAAATGCAAGCTGCTGACGGCTTGCCATTTTTCACTCTAATCAGGGCTCTGCCAGTGCTTGCATCTCATGTCCCTTCTTCTTCTTGTTCTCTTTTTTTCCCCTTTCTTCTCTTCTTCTATTTTTTTTTTCCTCTCTCTCTCCAGAAGGGATTACTACTCATACTCTTATTATCCGTAAGTGGCTTCTTCTCCATTGCACATCATCATTTCTCATGGCTTTTTTGTGTGCATTTTGGAGAGGGGGGTGGCAGCAGAGTGATGATCTTCTCTTTCTCTCTCACCAACTCCCCTAACTCGCCTCATCTCTCTCTCGTTTCCTTCATGTTCCATATCTCTACCCACCCCCCCCACCCCCCTCCTCGCCCTCTTCTCTCTGTCTCCTCAGTAGGAAACCGGTGAACATGAATAAGACCCCCATTACGTACAGGCAGGAGAAGAGTAATATGATGGGCTCCATGGAGCGCAGTTTCACTGATCAGAGCACTCTGCAGGAAGACGAGAGGATGGCCTTGTCATTTATGGACACCCATACTTGCAGCACTCGCAGTAAGACGTGACACGACACACACAAAAAACATTGACATTTCATTAAAAACAAAGAGCAACTGTTCTCCCTTTGAGTTCAATAAGAAAAAGACATTGGTTCCAAACCCATTAAACTTTTGTTCATCTTTAAAACACAAATAAAGAATCTGAGAGATTTCTGTCCCTCGATTGAAAGTCTATTCACCCAAATCTCGGTTCAAATCATTCATAAAAACATTGTAAAATATATCCATATGAATAAAGCGGCAAGGATGTATGGTTGAGCTTCTGTTTGCCATATTTAAGTGCCCTATGTATGTTTGCTGATCAGTGTTTACATGTGAATAAGACCTAAATTAAATCTGTTCATCATATAAAGCGATCATGGCTCTTCAGAAGACTTGGATTAAACCGAGTTCATATGAAAATATTTTACAATTATTTCATGAACGTTTTGTAGAATTAGAAATCTTGTGAGTTTGGAAGGACATGAGAATGAATAATTGATGACAATTCAGAGTTTTCATTTTAGGGTAAACTATTCCTTCAAATTTAATTTGTGCCTTAAAAAGTGGTTTTATCATTTGAGCTCCCTGTGTAAAAGTAGATTCATTCAGAATTGTTTGTTGAGCAGAAAATTGTTTAAACTATATATAGTCTGCTTTATTTATGAGGCAATGCATGAAAAAATCAAGTAGCATGCTCTTGTCTTACTTTGCTTCAACTTATTAACTCCAGTTAAATGAACTTGCACATTGCATTACATCAACCGAAACAATGACTACATAGCTAATACTCATGATAAATAACATCGAGCAACAACTAACAGATCAACAACAGCATAAGTGAAAACAGCAAACACTAAACCATATAACTGATTAATGCATTGTATGATGGGAACTCAAGTAGGTCTTAAACTTAAGCTATAAAGTGTTGAAGGAAATTCACCCCTAAAATGACATTTCTGTCATCATTTACTCACCCTTATCTTGTTCCAAACACGTTTGACTTTCTTCCGTAAAACATGAAAGGAGAATTTTTAAAGAATATCACTTTAAAGAAAATTGAATGAGGACTGAAGCTGTCAAGCTCTAAAATGACACCTGGAAAAATAAAAGTATGATTAAAGTCCTCTGAAGCCATTGCTTTGTGAGAGAAACAGTTGTACATCTAGTCATTTTTCACTGAAAATCTTGACTGTGTGAACTTTATGAGTGAAGTATTGTTATCCAATTTTGATAAATTGTTCTCTTAAGTCAAATCTTTTTCAGTGAACCAGTTGATTCAGTTCACAAAACTGTTTTGAATGATCATGCTCTTGGATTGTCAGTGAATAAGGATTTCAGGTTCCTCACACAAAGCATGGCTTCATATAGACTACTTTTATTAAAGTTTTTTTTTTTTTTTTTACTAATTTTGAAGTTTAAAAAGATTTTAATATAAAAATAGCATTTAAATTTCACTAAAAAGAGCAACTATTTCTCATTTTGTGTTCAATATGAAAAATACAATGTTTCAGAATGACACAAATGTGTGTAAATGATGACATAATTGATATTTTTTTGGGGAAACTATTCCATAAAATTCATTAGACATAATCCAGCACTCTTAATTTGTGATTAAACTGATGAAGAAAAACTAGTCGCAAATAAAAACTTTGAGAAAACTTTCACAGAAAATAGATATAAACATATATATACTGTTCTAGAACTCTTGAATTGTTTCCCCTCACACTCACAAGGTGCTAAAAGCGAGAGTACCAGACACTAATGGCAAAGATCACATATGAATGGTTAGAGACTTTCAGTCACGTACACAGTTAAAGTCAGGCTCAGGGACTAGGTAAGCTCCTAGTAATTTGTCCTCATTTGCAGTCAGTGTGAAAGCTTCATCAAAGCCGCAGTCCTTCCGTAATCGCTCAATCTTTCACAGCTCTTAAATATGAGATGTAGTGCTGTCCACGTCCTAATATAACACCAAGTCTCCCTTGACATAAGACTATAAATCCTAATATAAACATAATCCATGGAAACCAGTAGGAGAGGGAGAGAACAAATAGTATACTTAAAAAAAAAAAAAAAAACACAATCAGTTTATATGAGGCAAATGGACTCAGATCTGCACCAGAAGCTTATCCTTAAAGGCATCATGGTCGAGGATTTCAATTTGGTAGAAATAAGAGCAGACCAAAAAAAAAAAAAAGAAGAGAAACACTAATAATATCCAATTCAAAGGTATCTGACTCTGCAGGCAATTAATAGTTGATGTCTGAAAGAGAGAGATCTCTTGATCAAAATGAAGTTTTAATGGCATGTCTCAGAGCTGTCTTGGTACATTTAAAGTGTCTACTGCATGGAATATACTGTCTGGGTTTCTTCTTTCCTATTTCCGTTGAGAAATGAGTAGCAGACTGCTAATTTATTTGAATACACAGCCCTAGTCATGAATTCATAATTGCTCCCTGATCATATTTATGAATACCAATTATAAACACAGAAGATGAAGTGCCATAAGGGGATGATAATTCTCAGATTAACCCTATTATACTTGTTTGGAGTTTTGTTATTTTTTTATAAACTATTTATTGGTTATTGCATGAAACTTTTCCAAGATACTTGAGCTGCTTACTTCAGGTGCAGCTGTTCAGCTGTTCCTATGCTGTGTTTATTGTATATGTTTATACTGTATGAAAAATATTGTGCAAACATTCGGTCTGTGCTTGTTCATTTTCACCAAGGTGATCCACGGAGCTCCATGAATGAGTCCAGCAGTCTGCTGGGTGGGTCCCCTAGGCGTCATTGTGGCCGTAAAGGATCGCCCTATCACACGGGTCAGCTTCACCCGGCAGTGCGTGTTGCTGACCTCCTACAACACATCAACCAGATGAAAACCGCAGAAGGTTATGGCTTTAAACAGGAGTATGAGGTAGGTTTTGTGTTGTGTTTTATTATTTTTTACATTTAAATTTTATTTTATGTGCAGTATGAATCCGACTGTTCATGAATGGTCTGTCGACGTTCCAAGGTTTAGACTAGACTTTTTAGACTGTTTAACAATAAGTTTAAGAATATTATTATTATTAATACTATTATCATCAATAATAATATTTGCATTTAATTTATAGAACACCTTTCCAGAAGTATCTTTACAAAATATTGAGTTATTGAAGTAACTGTTCCTTAAATAGCAGTTTGACACCGCTCGTTTTGAGTTTTATTTCAGAGGAAACCACCACATCTATCGGGCTAGTTAGGCTTTGATAGCATATCTTTGAAAATGGTTGAGCAAGAGGTTTCTGTCAGATTCATATAAATCTTTCTCAGCTGCCACTACAGGTTTTCTGATTTATTTAAATATGCTCAGGCTTTAGTGTTGCTTATCTGGGCGCTGCTATTTTCTTAGTGGAGGGGGCTGTCGGTGCAAACAGATGTCTCCAGAACTCACTGCAGGCCTTTAAAAACAAACCTCTGCATCGAATCTATTTATAATTTGAATTAGCTTTTATTTTTATATTATTTTAAATAATTTTATGTAGTTTTCTCATTTTTTTTCAGTTTTTATATTATATTTCTATATAGCTTTAATTTATTCTTATTTGTTTTAATTTTAGTATTTTTTGTTTACTTTAACATATTTAAGTTACTTGTTTTTCATGTAATATTTCCATTTTATTTTATTTCCATTTTATTACAATTATCGAACACAATTTTTAAGTGTTATTTTTAGTTGACAAAAGCCAAACTGATGTAAAGTGATGAGTATATGTTGTAAATGAGCAGTTCACAAAGAACCTTGATGCATTACACATTACATAGCAAAACTGTGGCTTAGCTAACTTTCAGAACGCTATGTAAAAGCAAGTTTGAGTCATTCTTCACGGATAGGTTTGCATCTCTCCCCCATGGACTATAGAAGGAGCAGTTATTGAGATGAAAGTAGAGGTCATATAGCCCCTCAGCATTACTGCACAAAGAGCACATACACTGCTATCTCTTTTCCTCCCTCTATCCCTTCCTCCGTAGCTAATTTTCTCTCCTCAGAATGCGGCTTGAGCATCTTCTCTCGCCGTCACACTCTTGTGAACTGTTGACTCTCCTCTAACTGTTGTTGTCCACAGAGCTACGAGACAAAACATCCCTCCACGCAATCAGAGTTCTGCCACTGGCCTACCTCTCTAGAGCTCAGCTTGTGGACTCATTAAACTCTCCCCTCAGTGTGAAACAGATTCAGCTCAAAAATCAATACGCAGTGACACTGTGTGTGTGTGTGTGTTTGAGGTCAGTGTCTTTGTGCTTCATAAGCGGAAAAGAAGAGACACAGAGTTTGAGAGGGAACACAAATGTACCGGCTGGGTTTCATAAGCTTTATTTCCCCGCGGACCACAAGTACAGTCCATTGATCAGTGCTTATTGTCAGGATCTTTAGTTTAGATTGTGGAAAAGAGAGAGTAGAGGTCTGTCCTACAAGCAAAGTGCAAAAAAAAAAAAGTTTTTCAACAATATTTGTGTTGTTTTATAATGTGAATCTTAATATACTGTATATATTGAGAAATGGTTTGCTTCAACATTGTGCTTGTGTTGTATTTCCTTAAAATATATCAAGTGGCATTTTTGTAATGCAAAGACATTCTCAGTGTACTTTTTTGAGGTCACTGTGTAAGAATCTCACACACACACACACACACACGTGTGTGTACAGTGTTTGAGGTAACGCATTACAAGCAGAGGTGGACCGTAACAAAGTACATTTACTTGAGGTCTGTACTTACTGTAAGTACACTTTTTGGGTATCTGCACTTTACTTGAGTATGATTTTTTTCTGGAAACTTTTTACTTTAACTTCACTACATTTGAAAGACAAATATCGTACTTTTTACTCCACTACATTCTGTCAAGGTCCTTGAGTAGAAAGTAGTAACGTCAGTCAGGAGATGATTTTGGTTGCAGGGGTTGCATTTTGGTTGGAATGAAAGTCGGGTTGACGTCAGAACCCGACTGTTGTAGGTTTCTGACGTGGACTCGATTTTCATTTTCAAACACAATACAATGTCTGTCCAACGTTGGAGATTAATGTCAATCTAGCGTTGGATTCTGACATCAACCAGAATTTCATTTTCAATGTTGGGTTTGGTCTTCTAAATGCGAATTGTGTCATTGTTTTGGAGCACACTAGCTTATAGATAACAGTAAGGCTAAAAGCCAAAAAACTTTAAATAGGGCACTATTTGAGGGAACAGCCATTTGGGTGTCCGAAACCATTGTGGACATTATTGAGTGCACTTATTCAATCTCACATTCAATCCCACTACTGGAACTGTGTTCTAGAAATAAATTTGATATTGATATGAGGGTAGGTAGGCAGGCATAGATTCAGAGGCATAAGGTACTGTAAGTATTACATACAACAATGCAACAGTAATAAAACAATGCATTGACATTTACTTTTTACTTTTGATACTTAAGTACTTTTAAAAAGTACTCCTGTACTTTTACTTAAGTAAAAATCGGTCTTTACAACTTTTACTTGTAATGGAGTAATATTTGATCAGTAGTATCTGTACTTTCACTCAAGTAAGGAAGTTGTGTACTTTGTCCACCTCTAAGTAATGTGAGTTACTGTATGTAGTCAGATTACTTTTTTCAAGTAACTAGTAATGCATTACTTTGAAATTTACAAAAAATATCTGAGTTACTTTTTCAAATAAGTAACGGCAGTTACTTTGTTTTCTTGACTGACAGGTCTCCTGTCCATATGTTGAGAGAAATCGGAGAGCAGTTTTTGTTGTGTGCGCTGTGTAAACCTGATGGTTATTGTAGTTCTAGATTAAATGTGAGCATGAATAAATTGTGAAATGCAAACTCAGAATATTACGCAAACCTGCAATTAATCTCAATTTATTAAGCAATGTCTTTGCTGTTGACCTTTGATTAACCAATTCAACCATACTAATAAGCAAAAATTACTATATAAACATCACAGGTTTGAATTTGCATTTCCTTCAGCCTGAGGCTTATTCATTTCACTTTTGGTAGATAACGGCCTTTACATTTGCCAAAATAAATGTTTATTTTTTTTAAACAGCAAGCCCAGGTTAGAAAAAGTAACGCAAAAGTAATGTAGCTCATTACTTTACATAAAAAGTAACTAAGTAATGAAATTAATAATTTTTTTAGGGAGTAACAATATTATAATACATTACTTTTAAAAGTAACTTTCCCAAACACACATATATATATATATATATATATATACATACATACATACATTTCTGTTCCATTTTAGTTCACTAGAATTGGCAGTCTAAGAAGTGCTTACACCTAGTAAACCTAGTTTGATGTAAAAATGTTGCTTCTATTCTCATTTATATTTCATTGCATGCCAGATTTGATGGTCAGGGTTTGGGAGCATCTGAGAATCTGAAACAAGATGAGGATGCAAATCAATTAATCTAGAAATGTTTTGGTCTACCTGATTCAACATTCCGTTTCCCCTTACCTGCCGTCCACTGTGTAATGTAATATTTTCATCTCTTTTCAGTAATATAATTATGCAGTTGCACATAATAAATCAAGTGTTAACATAATTTGTTTTTTCAAATGACCTCCTTTTATGTTCAACAGATCCATGAAATCATATTTATCCTTCATGAAAGTGAAATTGTATTTAATCTAGCTTAATGTAATAACAGAAAATAAAAATGTTGAGGGTTGCAAAGCAATCCAGTCTCTGGTCTAAATGCTGTTTATGTCCAAATTTGTCTTTTAATAAAATTTATTTCAAACAAAATCTAAGAATACTGTGATTATCTCTGACAACTAACAAAAAATGATCTTTCTCTCTCTTTCTTTTTATTTGATTATTTATTTGTAGAGCTTCTTTGATGGCTGGGATATCAATAAGAAGAAGGATAAAACTAAGGGAAGGAACGATACCCTGATGGGTTGTGAGTCCATTTTTTTGGTCTTTGCTTTCTTATAAAAAATATCATGATTGAAGAGCAATGCCTTTAGATTTTGCACATTCTTTGCCATTGCACATTCTATCTGTGATGTTATAGGACCCAGTTTACTAAAGGACCTTTGTAAATCAGATAACAGCTTTAACATGCCAACAAATTTCCTGTAATAAACCTAATTTGCATTGAAAGGAGACTTGTTTACTGCACAAAAGTAATGCAGCTGTTTAGTGACCAAAGTGAGCTCATGTGATTGTGTTTGTGTTTCAGATGACCGTCACAGGGTGAAATTGCACCCGCTGCTCGGTGATCCCAACTCCGACTATATCAACGCCAATTACATCGATGTAAGTCAGCAGTCACATACTCTCTTCAGCCAGACTCGCAAACATTCACACTGTTTCTGTTATTATGTAGCTCCCCTGGACTTTATTCAATATCTGTGGACACTCTCACCATATGTGGCATATCATCATATCAGGTTTGATAAGAAAACTTTTTAGGCCTCTAACTGTCCTTTTTGTGGTGGGTGAGGCTTGGTAGCTTGTTATTTTTGTCCTTGTGTATCTGACCTCCCAAATGATTTTGGAGAGAATGTGGTCGGATATGAAGCGTAACCTACTAACATGTGTGGCAAAGGGTTTTAGGGTCACTTTGTATCCGGTTTCCCCTTTAATAAAGAGGCAGGTGGACACATATGGTCAGCCATACCAGCTGAAACCTTACCCTCTTTAAACCTGCTTTTCAGAGCTGGCCCAGAATGCACCAGGTTGGAAATGACCACCCTCTCTTCATGGGACCCTCTCCACTTATTTGCTTGAACTGATAATTCACCCATAAATGAAAATTCCATTATCATTTCCTCTCCAAACCTGTATAACTTTCTTCTGGGGAAAAACCTTTTCGGTTTTGGGTGAACTATCGCTTTTAAAAAAAGTTTTTGGATCAAAACTCTAAATCCTTGCGATTTCCTCACCTTGACTGTTTGGACCTTAGATACAGCAAGTGATTTGCTGGATTATGTTGTTTATTCCGAAAGGAATGCTGTACGTATGTGTAGCATTGAGTGATTTGAAAGAAATTGGAAGAGGATGAATAGCCATGAGTCAAGACACATAGATGTAATTATATACAGTATTGGGGTATTTTGTTATTTTTCTCCTCCAAATCTTTCATGATTGGCCATAATATCAATTAATCTTGAAATACCTTGGAATTCCAGTGTTTCAGTATAAACCAATATACAGGAGCAAAACAGGGCATAGGCCAATTTAACAAGAATTGGGGGTTTTGTGTGTTTTTTTCCCCATTTTTATTTTGTCCTTGAGTAGAAAAGCACAAAAAAGTCAAGAAAGGACCTATAATGAAAGGATGCTTCTTTTCAGTGTTTTTGTAAACTGGCAGTAAGTAGAGGCTATTAGGGAACATATTAAAGTGAGTGCAGCTCTGTTGTTTAATGTGTTTACTCTTTTTCATTTCTGTCCGTTCCTTTTGAGTATCTCTTGAATCAGCCCAATAAAGGAACTAGCTTATACAAGAATAAATGAGCAATTTAAATGAGAAGTGTGTATTTTTTTTCTCTGTTAAAATACTTTCCTAGCCTAAAAGCCTAGCCATTTGTTTAATTTCCCTGAGAAGTGTAAAGACAATTTCAAAACATTCTGTTGTTTGAACATTTCAACCAGCCCCACATAGCAACACTGATTCAACCACTGGAGTGAGTTTGGGGGCGTGGCTATCAGTTTGTCCAACCAATGGCAGAGACAGGGAGTGTTCAGGAAGCCTTTTTGAAAGCTATTATTATTTTTTCAATTCTTTTTGATGGCGCTTGAGGAACAGAAATAACACACATCACACTTTAAGGTTAGTCTGCAAAGATTTGCCCACCTTCACATCCAAAATGTATGCCTCCATTTTAAGTGTCTTTCCCCTGACGTGAAGCTTAGCCAGCTAACACAAGTCTCTCTTTCTTTCTTCCTCTAATTCTCTCTCTTTCTGTCTGTGATCTGTTAATCCTCTAGCTCTTTTCAGCCTCTCATTAACTAGAGTCTGTCTTGTCTTTTTCTACCCCCCTTCCCCACATCTTCGACTTTGGACCCTGTAGATTCGGATAAACAGGGAAGTAAGTACTTCGCTGCTCTTTCTTTTCTTTCTCTCTGGTTTCTTTCCCTCTGTTCCCCCCATAGATCTCTTTTTTTGTGTCATGGCATTGCTCTGTTTGGATTACTTAAACTTAAGGAAGAGTGGCTCCGTGACACACAGATCTCCTTTATATTCGTCCATAAAAGTGAACGCATAAAACTTTCAGGTTCCATCTGTTAAATTTCTTTGATTTATTTCTTACGGGTACCTAGTTTTCAGTTTCACTTTAGAACAAAAAAAATCATCTTTTCACATTTTCACTTCCGCTCTTTTTCAAAAACACAGGTGGCGAGAGGGGTCAGAGGTCAGGGGGTTAGTCTAGGATAGTTGCTGGGGGGAAAAAACCTAAACCAGCCTAAGGGGGCTTGAGAGACTACTGAATTGCACCTGAACTTTAGCAGACTCTAACTTTATCTTTAACATTGATTTACTAAAGTTAAGACAAAATTTGTTAGTGACTGACAGGAAGTCAGACAAGCAAGAATAGACAAGCAGCCCATACTCAAATAGATTCCACCTTTCAGATTGAAAGAAAAAGCAGGTTTGCTGGTTTTTAGAAGAGTTTGTGACACTTGACCATCTGACCACTCTGCTAAACACCAACTTGGCAGGCTGGGAGACCAGCTAGACCAGATCGAACCGGTTAAGACCAGCAAACCACCTGAAGCTGCTTTAAGCCAGTGTTTTGTAATTATTATTTTCAGCAGAGCTCTACTGATGACATATGTATGAAAAAGAGCAGGGTGACACTTCATAATAACTTTCATAATAAAATTATATAATTATTAAACAGATGAGGAGCTGCGCATTTTTTAATATGAACATATGAGAATATAAATCAGTGTTTATTATACATATGTAAGACTTAAAAGATAATTTTTTTCGAAAGTTATTATAAAATATTATCAGTCACAGAGACCTTTGGAGAAAGCATTTTGATCTCTTGAGCTTTTTATGCTGTGAGTTTTAAGTTGCTAAGTGTTGTAAAGTGTTGCGTGATGCCTTTTTTATTATTTTTGTTTGTTTGTTTTTCTCCCTTTAATGAGCTTCTGTGTCCTGTAAACTTTCCTTCTATTTTCAAATCAACCATTAAATATATAACTTTAGGTACGATGTATCATCATCTTGATAAATCTTACTAAAGCTGCATTTCAGCCACAGTGGTTTGGTGCAGTTGCATCTTTGGGCTTGTGATATGATCATCACGAATTTGATGGCAGATAGGGCAACCTATGAACTGAATCATTACTGAGATTCCCTATCGCTATGTGTCCTTGAGCAAGACATGTACCTCACATTTTCTCCAGCGGGACGGTCACTGTTAGTGCGCTATAAATCCTGTTGCACTGCTGCGGAATGTACTGCACCTTCGTTTATTTCTTTTTAATACCTATATGGCTGACCTGTGCTCTTTGGTCATGGTTGTCTTAGATTTGGAGATTTATATAGAGACATACATAAGACTATAGCATTTGCTGTGTTTAATTTGTTGTGAATAAAAGCGAGGCTCCGAGGGAAGGCTTTTTGGATTTGCAAAATGTAATATTTCATTCTACGTTCCAAGGTTGGAAATCATGAGATTAACTGCAAGCTCACACAGTATAAATTCATCTTTATAGATAGCTGCCTTTATGGGGAGTCTTTGACAAGGAGGTCTTCGTATTTGGGGTCCCTGGCATTAAAAATATTTGAAACCCCCTTGAGTAAGTAATAGAAAATCATGCTACTACTTTATGAATCAGCATTACAAAGCTCTTTTGGACCACAGTTATCTTCCAAACGTTTTTCCCTGCATCCCCTGTAAACCCCATAGAGTGATGAATCCTTTCTATGTGGAACAAACATCCCCCACCATTTCTTTTTCCATCTACTGTGTGTCTGTTTCTATGTTTGTTTGTACAGTGTTCAGGAAATAGCTTGGCCCAATCTAAAATGTAGTGGGCGTCTGCAATTTTCTAAATGGAGCAGCAAATGCTCAGCAACAATAAAGAACATGTCTCTATTATTCCGCTAATATCTGTTTAATGAAAACAGATCCAGTTTTTGGGAGCATCCCCAGGTAGTTCTTTGAAAAGGCTTAGCTTTGATGAGTAAATTGCATGTTTTGAGATGTTCCTAGAGTTTCTTTCTCCCTGTACATTTCAAACATGAGTTGATGGAGGAATTGTGTTGGGAGCTGATGTCCTCCATGATGAGTTTTATGTTTGGGCAAATGACTATTACTTCTGTAGCAGAAGCCTTTTTGTTTGTTTGTTCTTTGTTACTCTCCAACACTATTAATGCAACTAAGTCTACAAACACACTAGCTACACTACTAACCTGACTACATTTTTTCATTTGCTTTCAGTTTTCGGAATAAAGTAGCTTTTCCCCTAAGTCCCGCAAAATGGACTTGCATGTCAGTGAGTTATGTTGTCAAAATTTAAACACACACTCCTTAGAAATTCTTGAGTAGTGTTGAGAGGTCAGATTAATTTTAGCGAATCAGTCCATTCGAATGGTTAATTTCAGTGGTTTATTTGTTTAGTTGTGGTTTAGATTTATGTGTTTAGAGTTGCTGTCATCCTAATTTAGATCCTCATTTTCTGTTCCAGGCTAAAAATAAACAACTTTAATCATATAATATAATTATTTAATCACAGAAAAAAATGCCCTTTTAAATATCTTTTTATTTTTTTATTTTGTAGTGTAGCTAGCTCATTACAAATCTTGACTGTAGCTTAAAGATGCAATCAGTAATTTTTTCCTTATTAAAATGTTTACCCCTAAAGAAATTAATATTACTAGTAGTATAGTAGAGACATATTCACTATTGGACTTTAAATTTACATTAATTTATCATGCTTAATGCATCTGTTTTTTTAATCCTGTTAATGCATTTTACATTATAACACATAATGGAACCAAACAAAAATTTGATTAATCTAGATTAATGTTTTTTAATCAATTGATAGTCCTAATTTACAATCATGCACACCTACATAAGATGAAGATTGCAGTCATTAGTCGTTAGTAGCCTAAAAAAAAAAATATTTATTTTACATAGAGTAGATCGGGGTGTCCAAACCCGGTCCTGGAGGGCCACTGTCCTGCAGAGTTTAGCTCCAACTTGCCTCAACACTCCTGCCTGGAAGTTTCTAGCATGCCTAGTAAGACCTTGATTAGCTGGTTCAGAGGTGTTTAATTAGGGTTGGAGCTAAACTCTGCAGGACAGTGGACCTCCATGAGCAGGATTGGACATCCCTGGAGTAGATCTTCTTATGGAGGTCGCCATGTTGCGATCATTTTCAACAAACAGTTCTGCTAACAGAGTAAATCAATCACGGTTGATTTTGAGAGACTTTTGAACTGGACAGCTAGAACTAAAGACCCTGGACCTCTGAGGAATATTTGTTCTCTAAGAGGAGTGAGATTCACACAAGTGATGTTTCTAGGACAAAAATGGCTTACACAGCACGTCATCTCTCTCTCTCTCTTTTAGGGTTACCATCGATCCAACCACTTCATCGCCACTCAGGGTGAGTATCTTTGTCTGGACAGGACTTGTGAATAGATGGATCTGTGTTTGTGTGTTTGTGTGTGTGTGTCTGTGTGTGTGTGTGTGTGTGTATTTTGATTTAGTTCTGTCTGGCAGTGTTCATTCCCAAGAGGGAGAGCCTATTTTCTCTCTTCAGTCTGAGCCTTTGGGTTTGTGTGTGTGTGTGTGAGACTGACACCTTGAGAACACAGAGATCTTTCCAGATGGAATCTAATGAGTTCTGATCCAGGAAATTATAGAGGTGTGTGAATCGAGATGCTGCAGCAAAATTGGGATTACCACCTGCTGTCTTCTTACCCAAAATCCCCATCAAAACCACCAGCACAATGACTACAGGACCTTGGGTGGAGAGGAGTCTCAGATTGTGTTCACTGCAATCATTTTCGTAAAATATTTTGGTCTTGTTCTTGAATAATAATATTTAAACATCTGGATAAAATGCTTTTTTATTTATTTATTGTTACCTTATGACAATTTTTTCTCTTGCTTTAACCATAAAAATCTCTCTATTTATTATATTTATATTTAAAACAAAAAAAGGCAGTTTGCTTATACTGTGGTAACCAAATGTCCATACAAAGATAGTAAAAGATGAAATCACCTAATTTGAGCGTCAGCTAACAGTCCCTACTAGGAAATCGGGCTTCATGAACATAATAATGTAATACTTAAAGTGGCCCTATTATGCTATTTTAAACATTTATAATTTTGTCTCCTGTAGTTTGCATGCATCCAAAGTAAAAATAAATAAAATAAAATAAAAAAACACTTTCATTTTCTCATAATATACTTTGCAGCATCACCTCTTTTCTCACAGTGCCTGAAATGGCTCTGTAAAGGATTAAGTCTCTCTAAACTTTCCAAGAGCTTCCTCTGCTCTGATTGGTCAGTTAGCCCAGTCTGTTGCAATTGGTCTACTGCTTACAGTGCATGTTGGAAATGAAACAACCATTACCATATCTGAATTTCAGCTTCCTCAGTGCTTGCATACACAGTGATACAAACAGTAATACTGGCGTCCGTTTTATTCTCAGTGCATGCAAAGTGGATTTGCAGCGCAGAAAACCACTTCTTCTCGACATGTCGACAACACTAAAATGTTTGAGGGTGGGTTAAAGTACCAAGTAGACGTTGTTCACACAGGCAGCCAATGAAGACCATAGGCTGGTATTATGCAAATTTGTTACAAACCGACGTAGATGTTTTACAGAAGTGAGGCTGGAAAATTCTTTTCGGCAGTTCAGAATCAATTATTTCTTTAGGAGGCAATAATTTGAAAGGTAATATTCGAAAACCATAATAGAAGCACTTTAAAATCTTAACATGCAAAAAAACTTTCTGTAGCTCAGTTTAAAAACAATAGAAGTCAATGGAAAGTCCCCCACCGTGGCAGAAAAAAACCCTATTCCTTTCTCAGCTCTATTAAAACAAGGTCACCCTCTTCTCTCATCGTTTCAGATTCCCATAAATAAATCATTATACATGTTTGTGGTTTGTCTGTCTTTACCCCTTATTGAATTTCGAGGCAGACTCAATTGATGATAGAAATTAGCTTTTTCTATCAGAGAGCCACTTCCTGCTGGGGTTAAAAACGGTTCTATTCGCCAGAAATGCCTGCTATTGAATTACTCTCTGTGAGGCTCTGGATTACTGAACTGCCTTATAACATGCAATGACACTTGGTAAATTAAACCCGCTGTCTGGAGCATTGGCTGCCATTTTATTTAATGTGTGTGTGTGTGTGTATGTGTGTTTGTTTGCAGGGCCCAAGCAGGAGACAGTGTATGATTTTTGGAGGATGGTTTGGCAAGAGAACTGCTTTAGTATCGTCATGATCACCAAGCTAGTGGAGGTGGGCAGGGTATGTTCTAGATCCTTCCTCATCTGCACACTAACCCATGAACTAAAGACTCCCCGTTCACAACAACCCTACACATTTCATTCGACCATCACTTTGAAATGTTTGTGTATTTGTGAGTCTGTGACTTTTATGTGTGCTTGAACATATGTAAATTGATTTTAACATCACTTCCCATTCATCAGCCATCAGTGGACTATGTTTGGAAATATTATGTTTTATATTTGATTATTACTGTATGCACAAGAATTACCATTTAACACTGTACCATAGAAATATTGGGTTTTTTGGAGTACCTTGGAGTATCATGTAAATACCATGCTATATGAATATGATAATCATCTATGCATGGTTCAGTTACGATATTACCATATTGCTATAATATATACTATGGTATTGAATGATTACCATATTCATGTTCTGTAAAATTTACAGTGTCATGTAGAGAAGCACTTATGCATATATCGGTACTATATAGGTACACATATCAGCTGGTTTCTGAGTTTTTTTATGTATTTATTGAAATGGTTGATTTTGGATATTCCATTGTGCATGCTTATTTTCACTATTTTTACATTTAGAACATGCACTTCATCTAACACTCACTTAATGTAAACCTAATAATGGAAATCCATTTTCTTACAGTACTTTATAATACTGTGATGCCTGTTCACTTAGCATTTAAATTTATTGATTTAACTTTTCAGTGTTTATTTCAGTGTTTAGACAAAATGGTGTAGTATTTTAATATCTGAAAATAATTATACAGGTCCAAAAATCCAAGGTATGTCATGATACTTTTTGTTAGTGGAGGCAATATGGTATATATCTAAGTACAGTGATATTATCATATGATACCTTCACTGTACCATGGTATCACCACGGTACAGTGCCATTATCACATGCTTTTGTCAAATACATATGTCTGTATTGTTGTCAACTTAAAATAAGATTTGAATTATCTTTCGTTCAATCATAATTCCCACTCTCATGTAATGCGTTCTGCTCCCTTTCTTTGTGGCCCACACGTTCCAGCCTTTTTAAACACCTCTATTTCATCCTCCGACATAATTTCCTCTTTCGTTTTCCTCTCCACACCTGCATCGCCCCTTCAGTGCTTCGGAAACAGCGTCTGCTGCTGTCAACAGTCCTCTTAACAGCCCGACCCTGCCCTCTTATGAAATCGGGGCTCTATTATGAATAATACACTTTCCCACGTTATGATAAAAGCTGTGAACAGCAGGGATAAATAGAAGATGGCTTAGGTCTGACAGCAAATCTTAACAGTTTGTGTAACGATAATAAGCATAATAAGCATGCAGAAATAACCCAGTTTACATTACGCAAGGAGAGACGTTTTAACTGAGAGAAGTTTTTTTTTTTTTTTATCCTTTTGAAAATATTCAATATGCATATCTATATATGTATTTGCTCTGAAATGTCTTAAGGTAAATCAGATTGTTAATCATTTAATTATAATTGTTCATAATTTTAACAAACATCTATTTTTGCCAAGTGTATTCAAAGTGTTAAAGTATATGCAAGAAGTAAAACATTACAAATCTAATAATAAAAAAAAAAAGAATCAAGGTTTGTTTTCTATGTAGTATTTCATTAAATTAATTTAAATTTGATTATTTTCCTTCATATATTTGTATTAAAACATTTTAACATATGAAAAAAGGCCATGCAGATATTTTGAACATTTTTGGTCAATGGTAAACAGACAGTTTGAACTGATACATGAAAATGAATCAAATGTTCTGACTTTAATACCGTTATTGCTAGTGAAGTTTTATTCTGCTAAGCTGTTAAAACATCTGTCTTAAACACTTTCATACTCATACAAGGAAGAATAATGAAACTTATGTAATGAGTTTACATAAAAAACACTTCATAGTGTTTTCTAACCTGAGTTTGTTGGTTTGTCTTTCAGGTGAAATGCTGTAAGTATTGGCCAGATGAGTCAGAGATGTACGGTGACATAAAGATCACGCTGCTGAAGACGGAAACTCTGGCGGAGTATACAGTGCGAACTTTTGCCCTGGAGCGGGTACGAGACCGTTTCTTTTCCTCTAGAGACAGGACGGGAAATGATGGGGAAAAGAAGGGTTGCATCTCCCGCATGAGCGCCGCAGCTCAGTGTGTCAGAGCCTCTAAGCCACGGCTCCAACATGCTCTCATTTCTCAGAGAAGCTTGTGTGATTTGCTTTGCCATTTGATATGATGCGATCTGCTATGCACTGATTAATGTACAGTCAGCAGGCCATTTTCGCAAAATGAAAACAGACAGGGTGATCAGGTCTCGCAATGCACATCTCGTATCACGTTACTCCACATTACCCTGCTTATTACACTCTCAAATGCACACCAAATAAATAAATAAATACACATGAATTATTGATTTTAAAATAATTTTGATATATGAAAAGAAAGAGCCTTATGATATGAGAGACATGAAATTATCAGGAAACTTTTTCTTTTATCATCTGTACAGTTTAGCAACATTATACAAAAGTATTTGACCTAAAGGCCTGTTCACACCAAGGACGATAATTATCATTCTAAAAATCATTCTAAGTTTATAAGAATAGCAGAATCCATACCACAACTATAACGATAATGGCACAGAGGAATTCAAAACAACTTTTTACAGCTGGTGAACGATAAAAACATTGTCAATCAGAATCCATCCTGCTTTAAAGAGCTCGAGCATTTAAAGTGGCAGATGAGAAAACTGCAGTGCACTTATGATAAACAACATCGTCCATTGGTGTGGATGCTAATATAATTATCGTTATAGTTATCATCCTTGGGTGTAAGTGGGCCTTAAGAATGCCATTATTGACTAATCATAATCAAGTATTCCTGGCCGTTCTAATAGTATGTGTTGCTATGCTGATATACATTGGCTCTTTGCTAGGATTAGGGTAGAACGCAAATTGTGTGTGTGTACTCTTTTTGTGTGTGTGTGTGTTAGGGGAGAATTTGGAGTGACAGCCCTTTAAATGAAATGGAGAGAAGCGCCTGATACCCAGCAGAGACCCACGAGCTGTCTGTTCGAGGATTAGAGCTGCCTCATCTCAGAACGCTTTTATGGCAGGCACATTAACTAAAGCATCTCTTTCTCTCTCTCTCATTATCGCTCTCTCTCTCTGTGATACAATGGGCTAAATGTGGGTGCGTTTACTGAAATTAGCTGAATTTAACCTCTTCCACCTCACCTCCCTGTCTTCTCTTATCATCCTCTTTGCTGCCCTGTGGAGACGCAATTCCGTCACCAGCCTTAGATGTGAGTTTTGTGCTTGCCTCGGCCCTGTCAATCAAACACGGGCTGTGGGTGGAACAATGTGCTTCTGTGTGTTTGTCGAATGGTGGGGAAAGCTCCACATAACCATCAGACAGGCTTTTGGGTGGAGCTCTCCTTGCGTGTATCCATACAGATGAGCAACTGGGATGCAGTAATAGGAAGTGTCTTAGTGACCTGTCAAGTAGACATGCGAACCTCCCCCGAGTGGAACCACAGAGCTGTGTGTTTATTTTACTGTGGCTTTTGCTAATTCATCTGGGTTTCTCTTAGGTGTCTTTGAGCCATTTGTCACCTTTGTCGCCTTTCGCTGCTTCTCTCCTTTCGGGTAGCGGGTTTCTGCCTGATCTTCATCTCAACCAGACACCTCCATCTGTCACGATCGTCTGTATCTTCCTTCTCTAAGCCACACCACTCCATGTCTGTCTTGATGGTGTCTTTCCTGCGGTGCTTCGGTCTTCCCCTCTTTCTCTTTCCTCCTTTCGTCTCCACGGCTCTCCTTATGTCCGCCTCTTCGTTTCTCCGGCACACGTGTCCAAACCACTGTAGCCTTCTTTTCCTCATCAGATCTTGTATTGGCATTACTTTTGCTTGCTTCCTTATCTCTTCATTAGTTTGGTGTTCCGCTAGACTTATTCCAAGACAGTACCTCAGCATCCGCATCTCACAGGATCCTATCTTTGAGCCATGAGGTATACAAACTCTAGAAGTGAGTTCCCTCAGATTTTTGAGCCATAAAATTAAAAGGTGCCTGATCGTGATCTCCACTACTCGTAACATAAAGCTAGAAACCATACAAGCGTATGTTGGAGCCGTGGCCCGGTGGTTAGCGCACATGGCCTGACACATTGAGTCAAGATGCTCATATGGGCAATTCGGGTTCAGGCTGCTTGCAAATGGCAAAAACTGAAATGATATTGAATTACATATGATATTAGATACAAGTGTGGAGCATGTTTGTCTTTCAGAGGGGATACTCCGCCAAACACGAAGTGTGTCAGTTTCACTTTACATCATGGCCTGAACATGGAGTCCCATACCACGCCACGGGTCTTCTAGCCTTTATTCGCCGGGTCAAAACCTCCACGCCACTCGACGCAGGGCCTGTGGTGGTCCACTGCAGGTATAGAGCTCCTTATTTCATCACATTAACTGCTAATGTTTGACAACCAGAAAGTGTCTAAATATATCTTGATTTTGAACAATATGCACTGCCATTTAAAACATCACCAAGGCATTTATTTGATCAAAAATACAGTGAAAGCAATAATATTGTGAAATGGTATTACAATTTAAAACAACTGTTTTCTATTTTAATACATTTTCAAATGTAATTCATTCCTGTGATGGTAAAGGTGAATTTTCAGCATCATTACACCCGTCTAATCATTCTAATATGCTGATTTGGTGCTCAATAAATATTTTTTATTATTATCAATGTTGAAAATAGTTGTGCTGGATTTTTGTGGAAATTGCCTTTTTTCAGGATTCTTTGTTGAATAGGAAGTTCAAAAGAGCAGCATTTATTTGAAATAGAAAGCTTTTGTAGCATGATACATGTCTTTACTGACTTTTGATCAACATTTTGTGTATTTTCTGAAAAAAAAGTACTAATTTATTTAAGTAAAAATCTTACTGACCCCAAACTTTTTTCTTACTTTTTTTTTTTTTTTTTTTTGTGAGATGTTTTACTTGAAAAGTGTGCTTGTGCTGTCTTTCTTTCAAATACTCCAATGAACCTCAAAGAATGCCATGGTAATATCATGTTACAGGATAAAAAAAACATGATATTGACATGTCTAAACATCTGGTTTATTATTTTTTGGTACTTTTTTGTTAGTGTTTACTGTCAACTGTTGTTACCTTGGACTTTGACGTTGACATCCTGCCAGGTCGAACAGGACTGCCTCAACTTCACCAGCTTGATTTTTGGTTCATGTCCAGTCAAAGAAAATAACACTGTCCCACGTCATCATTTTTGACAAACATCTGACTATCCGTCTTTTGTTCTTCCTCTTCAGTGTGGGGGCGGGCAGGACCGGCTGCTATATCGTGCTGGACGTGATGCTGGACATGGCAGAGTGTGAAGGAGTGGTGGACATCTACAACTGTGTGAAGACCCTCTGCTCTCGTCGAATCAACATGATCCAGACAGAGGTGCAGATGCTCACATGTTTACCCATAACTCTCTGCACCCAGACATGGCAGGAGACTTAGCAAATGACATCTCTTGTATTTGCATAGTCATAAGCTCTGTGGGTGTTGCTATGAATATTCAGAATGTTTAGCTTTGGAATGTTATGAAAATTGTGTATGGATAGGTGGGAAATGCAAAAAAAAATAAAAAAACATCTCTCTTGCATCTGTCCTCTGTGCGGAGGCATGTGCATTTGCTTAGATGTTCCGAAATTTACATATCCAAACTTTATTATGTAAATCCCACAGTCATTTGACTGTTTAAAACATTAGTAATTATTTACCAGATGCTTTAATTAAATCCATCCGCAAGTGTTTGTTTATGTAGAGTGGTGTATACACTTGCAGTCCCACTTTGAAACATGCCACAAATTTAGTTTGCGTTCAAACATGGAGGTTAAACAAATTCTGCTACTGGCATCTATTTACCCTGTATTGTCCTTTATCCTCCATGCATTCTTCCTCCTCTAGTCCTCTCTTTTCTATTCTCCTTGTTCCTGTTCTGATCTTTTCTCACTTCATCTATCAAGGGCGTTTTCTCAGAGGAGACGAGGTTGGCAGTGAAGGCCTCCTGCAAAACTTCAGATGATAAAATAATCGACAGAACAAAACCGAAACAAAGCAAATAGTATCAAATATTAGATTAAATTGGTTGTAAAAATTTTTTTGAAAGTACACTGTCCAACAGCAACACCAGTGGATAATGCTTCAGAGGGAGGCTTCGCTTGAGCTCATTCGAAATAAAGGTGAAAAATCACAGGAAGCAGTGCCTCCATGTCACTGTGACTGGCTGATTATATGCACGTTAATCCATTGATGTCTTGCCAATCATGCACACAACAGCAAATCCACATGAATGCCTCAATCTGGATGGAGTAATTACAGAGGGAATGGCTCACCCACTCGGACATCATCACTTTCAGTCCAGTCTGAATCAAAATTTAGTCTACCACAGAAAGTATGTAGCTATGTCTTTGGTCTCTCTCTCTCTCTCTCTACAGGAGCAGTACATATTCATTCATGATGCCATCCTGGAGGCGTGCTTGTGTGGGGAGACGGCCATCCCTGTGAACGAGTTCGCCCTGGCTTACAAAGAGATGCTGCGGGTGGATTCTCAGAGCAACTCTTCACAGCTTCGAGAGGAGTTCCAGGTCTTTGTTTCTCTCCTTCTCTCATATTGTTTTCTAATTTTCCCCGACGTGATGATCGTGAGGTCTCATTGGTGCAAAATCCCACATGACTGTACATTTAAAACATTATATATCTTCTGATTGGCTGTGATTGTGTCACATTGCAAAGCAGTTTCACATTCAGTGACGACAGATAGAGATGCTCCGGAACCATCAATCAGAACCGACCGTTTTTTGTTTGTTTGTTTGTTTGTTTGTTTGTTTTATTTTGGCCAATCTCTGGCCAGCACTGATCAATCATTTCCAAAAATGTAATTTGTGTGGAAATATTATGGAGGAAAATACTGTACCAGACACAGGCACTGTTTGTGATGCTTGAGAATTTGGTTGAAAAATATAAATATTGAATTGGGGGGTGTGGGTGTACAGTATATGAATGAATTTTTTCCCCCCTCATACCTCCATATAATGCTTAAGTTATATTTCAAGCGACTAAGTATGATGCTTTTGGGGGCCTTTTTTTTGTAGATTAGTTTCAATAAATGACCTGAACAGGGCAGGAAGTTTGAGCTCTGAAAGTTACTATTATTAACATCATAAATTGAAAAAAGGGAAATGGCATCTTTCTAATTTCTCTATAAGTATATAACTTCCTATGAAGTTCTGTAAATGTAAATTTGCTCAGTGGAGCAAAGCAAGTTTGAAAGCAGCAGTCAAACAAGATGCTGAGCTACACAAAGTGTGAAATGCGCTGCCACATAGATTAATGATCAATACTGTTGAATAAATGTATTTGAGTGTGGCTAGACATTCAAAGGATATTTAAATAAACGTTTCAACTATAAAATAAAGGCCAGACTGTGGAACTCGTACACCTACACGCATACAGTAACACAATGATTTAGAGAAAACAGAGCAGTAATAAATTACAGAATGTTGGAAACACTTTCAAAACTTCTCAGAATTTTTCATTTGTAAATGCTGGCATCTAATGTGAAGGTTCTTCAGTAAGGAGGCTATTGATTACAGAGGTTTATTCAGTAATTGTTTTACTAGACTGCCAAACATAAATAATAAAGTTTGCAGTGCAAAAGCATGTAATAATAGTAGAAGAAATACCTTGCATTCCTCTTCCATTGGGAGCAGTATTAAGTTGTGTTTCACTTTGCAACAGATCCTCAGGTAGCGAAAGGCCGGTGAAGGTTATTTAATATACCATTCCAAATGTATTGCTGAGAATACTTTTATTGATTCAGAGGGAGGAAGGCTGAACTATCCTTGTTTTCCTGCACTTACCTCTACATTGCATTTTTCTGACTTTACGCTCCAGGTAAATTGTAATGCATTCATTGTAAGCGATTTCTTGCTGAGGCTTTCAAAAATCGATGTACAGAAATGCAGATTTGGATTACAGGGTGTAGTTTGCTGCAACTCTTAGGTGTTGATGGAGGATATTATAATGGGATTTGTACATCTATTTCACAACTATATATTTTCTCGTGAATTATGGCTATATGTTCCTTGGCTCTAGAAGAGAACAGCAAATCTCTTTACCCTTTGGTTTGCACAGGGAGAACAGTGCATGTGTGTGTTTGAATAGCACCATTTTTTCCTGACTTTAATGAGCTCATAGAAACTGTGTTTATTATGTACTATGAGGTTGGCCTGATTTTGCGATTTTGTTTGGTAATAGCAGTAACAGTGTGGAGAGTCATATGTAATGCGTTTTAAAGCTAGATCCAAAAGCTGTCGTTGGAATTGAAGGCGCATCTGCAGTCACCAGATGCACTATACTATTAGTGCATAATGGAAATCTTCATAATCACCAATGTGCCAGCAGGAATCACTCTAGTTTTCTCTCAACTTTCCCTCAACTTTCTTTCTTTCTTTCTTTCTTTCTTTCTTTCTTTCTTTCTTTCTTTCTTTCTTTCTTTCTTTCTTTCTTTCTTTCTTTCTTTCTTTCTTTCTTTCTTCCTTCTGCTTTTTTGTTTTCATGTTTTTTAAAGAATGTGCCCACTTTGTGTGAAAAGAAGAATAATTGTGAAAAAAAAAAAAAAAATTGGCATTCTATATGTAAAAAATGCTACTTTATCAAAAGAAATGCAGCTCAATTTCTCCCAGTTGTGACTGTATTTCTCACAATGTAACTATTTCTTGTAATTGTGACTTTATATCTCTCATTGTGACTTGTGATCACATTATTTATTTATTTATTTATTTACTTACTAAAAAGCTTGCTTCCATAGTTTTTTGTGCTTTCTTTAAAATGTTCTGTTTTTCTTTTCTCCTATTTTATCATGAAGAATCAACTTTTGTATTTCCAGAACTCTAAATGTCTCCCCCAGTCCAAAAAGAGCATTTGGAACAGTTATTTTAGTATTTTGTCATTTTTATAAAAAGATTTACTATTTCTATTAAATTCATTTTTTGTCTTTTTAGTAAAACTTCAACTTATTTTATTTCAATTCATTGCCAAGACCAACATTTCTAGTTTTCGTTAAGTTTTTTGAAGTTCAAGTTTTTCATCTAATATTTGTTTTATTTTATGTAGCTTTATTTCAACTTTTAATAGTTTTAGTTAACAATAACAACACTGATTTAAAATGTCTCAATCTAAACTTCTGTAACTTTTTGATGTCATATGGATGCATCATCACGATAATAAACCCATTGACCACAAACACTGCGAAGCTTGATTCGTCGTCAACATCATTTCATTTCTTTTTCCCTCAGACGCTAAACTCTGTGACACCTCATCTGGACGTTGAGGAGTGCAGCATCGCTTTGTTACCACGAAACCGCGAGAAGAACCGCAGCATGGACGTTCTCCCTCCTGACAGGGCCCTCGCCTTTCTGGTGACCACCGAGGGCGAGAGTAACAACTACATTAACGCAGCCCTGATGGATAGTTTCCACCGGCCTGCTGCTTTAATTGTCACCCCCCACCCGCTGCCCGGCACGACCTCTGACTTCTGGAGGCTGGTGTTTGACTACGGCTGCACCTCTGTAGTCATGCTGAATCAGCTGAACCAATCTAACTCTGCCTGGGTAAGCCAAAGCATCCACACAGCCACCAGAACTTCCACTACAGCTCCCAAGAGGACTTTGGGTTTTTTTTTTCTTCAAAATACATCTTTATCGGTTGCCTTTTTGCATTCGCATCATCGCATGTCCTTTGAAGTCGTTTAAGCTGTTTTGTCCCCAGCTTCTCTTAATCTCCCTGTGAAGTGTTATATATTCATAAGCCTATAGTCAAGTCTCATTTACATACAGCTTTCCTTTGAGTTTGCGGAGTGGCGTTCCGGTGCTCTTCTTGATCACGACTCTCTGAAAAACCTGACGTGCGCTAACATGCCGGCAGTTACTCAGTGTCACTCTCGCAGTCGATCTGTTCGTTTTTCTCTCTGTGGTGGATTAACGTCTCTCCCTCTTCTTCATTCGCATGATTGCTCTCTGCAGTCCATAAGTGTTAATATTCATCACCTCACTTGCCTCGCTGTCATTAATGTTCTTCCTCTTTCTTGTCTGTTCTCACTGTCTCTGCCCATTTAAGTTCAACTCAGTTCAATTTAGTAAGGCTACAGAGTTTCATATGTATAGATGCTGATTTCTAAGGCTGCAATATATTCCAAATACAGTGGAGTCAAAATATTGATGAGATTTGAATAATAAAAATGGAATGATTTCATGTATCAAATTGTTAAGCCCAAAGTATACTTCGGTTTTTACCATAGACTGTAAAAATATATGGACGTAGTGTCCATGACGTCACCCGTAGGCTTTTGAAGAGCATTTTTGAAGCCCAAACTGGGCGGTGCCTGTCAACGCCATCTTGAAGCGCGTCACTCCCGGATAACCGAAAATGGGCAAAGAGGCGGGATTAGCTGAGGTGATGTGATGGCTAACAGACAGCAGACAAACGGCTGGTAGTGACATTGGAAGTCCACCTGTCACTCATGTGGCTACGCCCTTAATTATGAAGAACTTTAAGGCTTAATAAAATTTAAACGGATGAGTCGGAAACGGAAAAAATTCACCCCCCTCACAGTTGTCATGAAGGGCAAAATTAGCTATAGACCAAAACCACTTTTTGTACCAGGCTGTAAACATATTTTTTTCTGCTGTAAAGTTGTTCATATTAACATGGGGGGGTATATGGGATTGACTCTCTTTTGGTGACTGTCTCTAGTGGCCAGTCGATGAATTGCAGTTTAAGTCATTTCTGTGTTGGATTCAAGTGAGAGACCGGAAGGTTGCCACTTGGTTTTTATGCATACGCAAGGTTCCGCGTACATCCGTGTGATGCAAATTTCGTCACCAGAATAGTATGTGCAGGTCTCACATGCTCATTGAATTTGTTCTGCACTCAGTTGTTCTGCAAGGCGGCCCGTTCCACTGACCCGGCCCGTTGTTTCACAATAGAAAATGAAACTAAGGAGACAGAACAAGAACAAAATACCAGAGACTGCAGCAAGAACAAGCGCCTGCATTGACAAGCGCTTGTGTGAGGGGATTATGAGATAGCCGCAACTGTAGTTTGAAGAGCACGAAGACATTTTTATGGGTCATAACTTCTGGAGAAAAATTGTGCAGACACTGGACAAAGATTAAACTTTCTAGTGTGCATGTGTCGACTTCCTGTGTTCGTGCACTTTATCAAATGGAGTATAATTTGAAAGGCTACGCGTTCGACTGTACACATACGTACAGTCATAATCCCATGGGCGTCGGAACCATTGTATGTGGGTGGGACAAGACCCACCCACTTTTTAAAGTGGGGAGGACCCATTCACATTTTTTTTGCTTCCGACTCCCATGCATAAGCCTATAGTCAAGTCTCATTTACATACATCTTCCTTTTGAGTTTGCGGAGTGGCGTTCCAGTGCTCTTCTTGATCACGGCTCTCTGAAACCCCTGACGTGCGCTAACATGCAGATGTTCTGACGATTTGTGCGACCCGCTCAGATTGTGCTACCTCCCATTAAAACAGTACCTATCAGATTATGCTACCAGCATCATATTCTCCTTCCCTAAACCTACCCTTAAACAATGCAAATATAGTGTTGGTAGCACAATCTGATAGGTTGCATTATTCATCAGAACACCTGTTACTCAGCGTATGTGTAAAAAAACAAAGTATACTTTGAGCTTTAGATCCAAATCAGTTCAAATTTTTGTTTTATTTTGGGGGTTGGCCTCTGACTGTCTTGCATGATCCTTCTGCAAGACAGTCAGATCCTTATACTGATCCTTCCTTTTCACTACTTGATTCCTTCAGAATCCCACTTTTGCATAGACCTCTTAACCTTCAGAACCCTTTTCTTCCTCAACCGCATTCCTTCTAAAAAACACTTTTCATCCTAAAACACAATTTCTGTCTGGAACCTCTCTATCCACAACGCTTTTTCTTCTAAAACGACATTCCATCTAGAACTTCAGAACCACTTTTCCTGCTCCCTCTAGTACCAGTTTCTGCCTAGAATCCCTTTCCCTGAAGAACCCATTTTCTTTTCTTTCTTATTATCCTCTCCTTTTTATTTTAAGAATCCATAAAGCGTGAATGGTTTTCAAACACCTTTGTGAAAGAAACTTGACTTTGAAAAATCCATCCAGAAATAATCAAGAACTTGTAATGTCAAATTATGGCTTCTAAACACTTATTCATCCATTCTCTCTCTTCCTCCTCCTGTCTTTCTCTCTCCAGCCTTGTGTGCAGTACTGGCCTGAACCAGGTCTTCAGCAGTATGGTCCTATGCAAGTGGAGTTTCTGTCCATGTCTGCAGATGAGGACATCATCACCCGCCTTTTCCGGGTGAAAAATGTGACGAGAGTGAGTTCCATCAATTATCATTCACTCTCTTCCATAAAAATGTCTCTCATTTTTCCCCTGTACATCATAAGCTTAGCAGACCCTTAATATACCCTTAAGTTATTAGAAAGGTAATCACTTAATCATCATTTTACTCACTTCAGAAAATTGCTTTAATTGAGTAATTATGCAAAATTACAGTATACAGAAGCATTTACAAATTTACTGACTTGATTCTTTTGGGCCTCTAAAGGTACACATAAGGTAAAAAGTCATCCAGCTGTGCAAATGAGCCTCTTAAATTTCTTTCTAAAAATACATCAATTCCAAGTAATTTCCTGGGAGAATTCTTTGCATTACCACCACAGGGCTTTAATGATATTCTGCAATAATACATTTTTCATACCTTAGAACCGATTGATCATTATGTCGTGCCATTTAACTGTCATCTTAATTCCTTATGTTTAAAAAGTGCGGAAATTGAGGTTTTTATGTAATCTCTGAAAAGCTTTAAAAGCATTTTGAGGCCTTTTATATTACTCTGTTGGCCATTATGCCATGTTACATTCATATCACGCTTTAATAGACTACGAGATAAAGTGGTATAATAAATAGTGTTTGTCAGTCCAATATATTTTGTCAGGCAAAGCTACAAGAGCAATTAAAGAACAGAGGAAAAGCTATTTCAAAATATCCATTTTCATACCATCAGCACATGACACTTCATATGGCGCCACTTTCGCAGGCAAGGACAGATGGTGAAATAAGTTTCCATAAGCCTGCAGATATGAAATATACATTAATGAGCATGCCACAGAAGGTCATTTTTACCACTTTCAATTTGCCCCAGCTTGTCATTATTGTAAGGACTAATTTTGTTCTGTTTTTCTCTCCGAATGTTTGATGGCAGTGCTCTTTGGCTAATAGACATCTGCAGTTTCCTCATTGCTCAATGTACTTTTGACAGATGTGACAGTGTTTTAATGCTTTGGCATGCTGCGTGTCTGTATTAGAAACTAAGGCGATTGAGTGGGGGAAAGGCATTTTCAGCACTACAGAGAGAATTATGGGGGTGTGTGGATAAGATGCTTGTGATTGTGGGTGCATGTGTTCAAATTTGACATCTCTATTACTCAGATTGTGTGGTAGAGAATGTTAGTGTATACTGCTTCTGCTTTAAACGGTGTGCCCTGTCTGTGGTGTTGCCAAACTTGTTTCTATGAAGTGGCAGCCATGGGTTGTGATTATCCAGGAAATCTTACATAATAATGATCAAATTAAATCTTGCATGTTCATTTCATTTTCCATATTATGTGTCATTATGCGCTTGGCTAATTTTAAAGGATTAGTTCACCTCAAAATGAAAATTTCCTGATAATTTACTCACCCCAATGCCATCCAAGATGTTCATGTCTTTCTTTCTTTGGTGGAAAAGAAATTGCGTTTTTTTGAGGAAAACATTTCAGGATTTTTCTCCAAACAATGGACTTCAACGGTAAGTCCAAATCAATGCAGTTTCAAAGGGCTTTGAAGTGCTTCAAAGGGCTCTGCACGATCCCAGCTGAGGAATAGGGTCTTATCTAGCGAAACGATCGGTCATTTTCTAAATAAAATAAAAATGTATATACTTTTTAACCACAATTGTTCGTCTTGTGCTGGTCTGTGCGTGCCAGGCATTACTTAATCACGTTGGAAATGTCACGCTGGATGTAGCGGTCTCCTCCATCTGCCTAAGGTCTTCATCTGTGTACTCCGGTTCAAAAAGGTAGGGTAGGGCAAAAAACTCCATCTCATTTTCTCCTCCAACTTCAAAATCGAATTTTACCTTTTTTGTTAAAGGGCTTTTGTATTAGTCTTCGCACGTTCGCTTTGTAAACAATGAGGCGGTACTTCCGCCTACGTCCAGCGTGACCTTTCCAACGTGATTACGTAATGCCTGGCGGGTCGCAGACCAGCACAAGACAAACAATTGTGGTTAAAAAGTATATACATTTTTATTTTACCGATCGTTTCGCTAGATAAGACCCTATTCCTCAGAAGCCCTTTTCTTCAAAGCCCTTTGAAACTGCATTGATTTGGACTTCAACAATTTGGTTACCATTGAAGTCCATTGTGTGGAGAAAAATCCTGAAATGTTTTCCTCAAAAAAACTTAATTTCTTTTCCACCGAAGAAAGAAAGACATGAACATCTTGGATGGCATTGGGGTGACTAAATTATCAGGAAATGTTCATTTTGAGGTGAACTAATCCTTTAATGATTGATTAAACAATGAATAAAAACAAAATGGTTTGTAGACTGATGTACATCAGGGTAAAAGATATTGGAATATAGAGGTAGAGGAACATTTTCTAAACCTGTTAAAGAATGTTAAATTGTCTGCTTTGGGAACCAAAAAGTAATGTTTCTAGAACATTCTGGGAAACTAAAATAGTTAAAATTGCCGGTTTGTTATTTAATTTTATTTATTTATTTATATTGTTCATTAAAAAAGACCCCTTAGGTCTTAAATGTTAATGCAATTCCTATTTTTCTAATCAAATTGACGCTCGTTGAGTTACAGTACATGCAACAACCGATTCCATAATGCATCTAAAAGTCACCATATTCTAATTGAACACAAATGAGATTCAATGAGGGCGGTTATTATCAATTATTATCACTTGAATAGGCTTTAAAAGTTCTTTAATTCGGACATAGCTTAATACATCTTAATTTATCCTTTAATTTCTTCTGGCATATATGCATTTTCTATTAATTGTTTACAAATTGGAAGAAGATTTGGACAGAAAAATCATTATCTCAGACTTGTTAAAGATATGCGTGTCGCTCAGCTATGGTCAGTGTGTTCATTTTCTCCCAGCAAGCCTTAGGGCAGTTTTGGGGTGTGCCTCAGGGCTCTATATTAATTCCACCTGTGTTTTAAGCCAAAGCAGGCATGTATCAGGGCCAGCCTTATAGTGTTTCTTCCCCACCCGAGTGAAACTCTTTCCCAGCAGACTCATTCATCACAACCTAAACACTGCTGACTTGGCACTGCTGGAGAACAGTCCTACGCTACTGTACACATCCATAAACAAGCCCAAATGCACAGCTGGCGATGCATTACTGATTGTGACCTTTCCTTTTCCCCCATCTCATCCATGCAAAGCTGCAGGAGGGTCAGCTGGTCGTCTGCCAGTTCCAGTTCCTGCGCTGGTCTGCGTATCGTGACGTGCCTGACTCCAAAAAGGCCTTCCTCAACCTGCTGGCTAGCGTACAGAAGTGGCAGAGGGAGTGTGGGGAAGGTCGTACGGTGGTCCACTGCCTGTGAGTAGTATACCGGCATGTTCCACACAATCCCAACTCAACTAAACAATGTTTTTATTCATTTACAGCATCTTATAATATAACGCCTGCTGAATTTCCGTTTGAACAATGGCTCTTAAGTGTTTTCAATACATTTGTTGTAGTACTTTTTTACTTGTAGTAAAAAAAATAATTTGACCAAACATCTACTTTTTATTTCTTCTGGTGGACAACAGGAGTCAACTTCCATCGTCTCTGTTTTGGTTTGGATGTCTATACATTCAGTTAATACCAATGAATACTATTCATAGTGTTAATGCAGACAGATTAAGTAAGCTTCGATTTTGTTAATTAAAATTGCATGCAATTAAATTAGGTTGCGACAGTGTGATCCAGAGCTAATTTTAATTAGCTAAACTGAACGAACAATTGCACTTTTTGTGAGTGTATTCTAACATTACTTTGTGAGTGTATTGGTTTGACTGTTGTCTGGTATTCTGTCCATTGATTTCTGCAGAACAGTAATATACAAATGCAACTGTGTATATTGTGATGTCATATGCGTAATGTACTGCTAATCAGATACAGACAAATGATATAATGAAAAATAAACAAAAAACATCATATCAGCTTAATGATGTGATCCTGCTGTGTTCAGCTACATCTTTTACTTCCGCCATGTGTCTTCTGCAGCGTGTCATTGATTGATGTTTCCTCAAACCACTGATGCAAACAGATTTTTTTTTTTTTACTGCTTGTACAGTGAGATGTGTCTAGTCTAGCAAGTGCACTGGCACTCTCCATCAGTAATACAGGTAGTGGAAGATTCATGATCCAGTGTTTCTCAAAAGACTTGCCCAATTGAGATTTTATTATCTTTGAAGTTATTCTTTATAATTGAAGTATTGCTTTTCAATTCATGAGTATGAATGTAAAGTGAATTGGCTACCCTGTACAGGAAGCTGAATTCGACTTGGAATTGTAATTACAGGAAGCGTAATTCCCCCAATTCTAAAGGTTCAAAGGTCTGGGGTCAGTAAGAATTAAAAAATAATAATGATAATACTTTAGCAAGGATGTATTAAATTGATCAAAACTGACAGTAAAGACATTAATAATGTTACGAAAGAATTCTGTTTCATATAAATGCTGTTCTTTTGAACCTTCTATTCAGCAAAGTATCTTGAAAAAACTTTTTTTGCTTCCACAAAAATATTAAACATTAACTTTTTTCAACATTGATAAAAATATTAATTTGTTTAAGGGTTAGTTCACCCAAAAATGAAAATTCTGTCATCATTTACTCACCCTCATGTCGTTCCAAACCCAAGGCCGGGACGCACCAAACCGACGGTCGGCCATCGGGCAACGTCAGGCTGTTTTGAGTTTTTTTTTCATCGAAAGTGATGAAAGCGAGCAAAGAGATCAAGACAGCACTGACAGAAGGCTGTTCTAATTTTGTCATCTTACCTGAGCATTCGATTGTACAAATATTTTCATAATAATGTGAGCCGACTTGAATGAAGTAAGTGATTGACATTGACGTTGTTTATGGTTTGTATATCAGCAGTCCTAGTTTCGGTTTCCCTTTTTGAATGCAGAAAATAGACTATTCATATCTGCTGATACAGACAGATATTTACTTACACGCAGGCACAGAACGCATGTGCTAATTGACAGTCGCCTTTAGTCCCTTTGGTGTGTTCAAGCGCAGCTTTCGGCCGAGACTCAGTCGACGAGAGGCAACAACACAGTCAGCTTTCATCGCGGCTAGTTCTTTGACGTCGGCTTGGTGTGTTCCTGGCTTAAGATTTTCATTCATCAAACAGATCAGAAAGAATTATCCATATGAACAGCGGTTTAGTCCAAATTTTCTGAAGAGACGCGATCACTTTAACTTTAACTAACACTTTAACTTAACTTATTTCATCACAGAAATAAAACACATTTTAAAATTTACCAAAATAGAAAAGTTATTTTAAATTGCAATAATATTTCACAAAATTAGTTTTTATTGCATTTTTGATCAAATAAATGCAGCCTTGGTGAGCATAAGAGACTTAAGAGCAAAAAATCTTACAGACCCCCAAATTTTGAATGGTAGTGTATATATAATGTAAGTGTATATATAATGGTAGTGTGTGTGTATATATATATATATATATATATATATATATATATATATATATATATATATATATATATATATATATATATATATATATATAGTGTATGTATAATTAGATTTTATAAAAGGCAGTATCATAAAATTAATTAACTAATTAATTAAATTTAGTTTAATTTGAATGATGCCATATAATATTCAGCTAAAATAGTTCAAAGAAATTATGAGCCAAAACAAATATAAGAGATCAAAAAGGGAAAGATAAAAGCATCGTGATAACGCTGAAGAGCAGAAAATAAATGAACGAATCAAAGAGCACTCATACTTTGATGAAAATTAAGAGATAAAGGACTAAATATTAGAAAACATTTTGTGATAAAAAAAAAATATATATGTATGCATGTATGTATGTATGTGTGTGTATATATATATATATATATATATATATATATATATATATATATATATATATATATATATATATATATAGACCTGATCTGAACATTTCACACAAGCTGTATTTGAACTCAGATTGCCCATGCACAGATAAATGGTCCAGGGCATTTCATAAGAGCACGTGGACTGTCCTTCAGGTCACGTTCTGGCCTTGCATATTGTTGAAGTGTCGTCTTCTCGCAGCGGCCCGAGTGATGGCCGTTGTGCCCTTGAACAGCACACTTAATCCTTTTCTTTGCAGTGTTATCTGTGTCTCCTGTGACAACTATCTCTGTTTGCCAGTGAGTCAGATAAGAGATAATTATATGCAAAATACCGAATTCCTGTATACCTCCGCAACAAATCATGAACAATACCCTGATGTAAACAAATTAAACACACAAAATGGTTCTGAAATAACATGTTTTCTAATCAAGGACTTCACTCACAGCCAGCCTCGATGATCTTAGCCTAGGTGTTAACATTGTCGTTATCCTTTTAACCACACACTCCACTTCCACCACATCTTTGTCTCCGGGTCTCACTCTTGCCCACCGAGCCGTCTCATCTGGAACCCCAGGCACGAATTCCCTTCCCATCGCCGCCCAGAAGCACATCACTCAAAACTGTCACATAGTGTTCTCACCACAGGCAGAGAGAAGAGATTATGGAGATGAAATCAATTATGCTTTAATACAGAACAGTGCAGGCCTTTCTCCGCGCTAAATCCAGAACTGCCAAAGCACTGACTGCGATTGATTATCTCAGCGTTGCCTCATCTTTCAGCCGCTGTACACAGCAGAAGATCTTCAGAAAGCTCTTTGTATGCCTCTCATGCAGGCTGGTTTCATATTAACTGGATGTGTGAAATTTCTGTTGTAGACTGAATATCAGTACGCAGCACAAGCCAGATCTTTTTCTTCAATGTCTGTCTCTTCTTTGCTCATGACAAGACGGGGTTTTTTGTATTCCTAGGAACGGCGGTGGTCGCAGTGGAATGTACTGTTCCAGCAACATCCTGATGGAGATGATCCAATACCAGAACATGGTGGACGTCTTCTATGCTGTCAAGACTCTTCGTAACGCTAAGCCCAACATGGTGGAGACACTGGTAGGTACAAAAGTTAAGAAAGTCTTTGCCTTTCAAATAAATACCCAAATACCAAAAATCATTAGTTGATCAGGGCCTTTCTAGAAAGTTCATATAGGCCCAAAACTTTTTACTGGTGATCCCCCTTTTCCCTGATCCCAATTGAGTAGGCTTTACTATAAGAGCAGGGGTTTTCAAATATGATGAGGAACACCCTAACTAAAATGACAAGGCAGCTTAATTTTCATGTATACAAACTTATTATGTGTAAAGAAATATTAAATGTGATATTTAAGTCAACAAAATTTCCTAAATTAAATTGGTTTGCTTTTGTATTGTCATAGTACTAAAGCATTTTTTAAATATTTTTTTAAAAAACATGCAGATACAATAAAATAATATTATACATGATTTCTGAAAGCAGAATGAAATATAAAATAATAATAATAATAATAATCACTGCTGAATGTATTTTATTAATACCTTAAGTGCAAATGTAATCTGACAATTTATACCATTCTTCCACACTACCATTTAAAAGTTTGAGTTTTTTTTTATTATTATTATTTTCTTTATATATATAATACAGTTTTTTCAGCATGAATGCACTAATGAGAGTTAGTTGGTATGTAGTTGCAAAGTTACTTATAGTCAACAGAATGTTTAAAAGGGCCCATCAAAATAAAGTATTACCTTTTGATCAAATAAATGCAGCCTTGGTGAGCATGCAGAAACAAGAACTGTTGTGTATACAAAAATATAGAAGTGAATTATTTCACTAATTCTGTCATTTCTCTGTGTGTGTGTGTGTGTGTGTGGTGCAGGAGCAGTATCGTTTCTGTTATGAGCTGGTTCTGGAGTATTTGGACTGCTTGGAGGTCAGATAGCGGGTTTCCCCCCCCCAACCCCCCATGCTGACCTCACTGCATGGAGCAGGAACACCGGCAGGCTCACTCTACACCCCCTCATCCCCCTCTGCTTCCCGTCTTTCTGACGTCTTACCCAGATCAAAAGGCAGAAGGAAGAAAACGGGACCAAAAAAAAAAAAAGAGGAGTTCTCTGCCGGTTTTCTTTTTTTATCCCAAACATCTAAATATGTTACATCCCTTTCTGTCATGGCTGTTTTTTCGGTTTAGGATTTTTTCAGCACATTTTCCTCAAAGCTGTGAGCGATTCCAGAGCCTGGCTTGGTGCGGTGTGGTTGGTTTACCTCTGCTCGCAGAGATAGTGGGCTGTTTCTAAAAACAGCGGCTTTATTTTACACCTGCCTGTTTCTCTGGCTGGCTGGACTGAAGAGCAGAAATAAACATCACTTGGAGAAGATCTCTTCATGTGCAGTGCAGTGGAGATGAGAGTCGGGCGTCTGTACTGGGGCTCTTAAAAAGGCCCCTAAAATAGCGGCAAAAGGACAAAACACACATGCATGCACAAACGCTGACATCCACACACACACAGATTCAACCAGCAGACAGCTTTCCATCAACTGCCTATCAAGACGTCGATGCCTCTTCGACGCAAAGGACTCGCTTTTCACCACCGTTTTCCGCGTCTCTGAGGCTTGGTTCTTGTATCATCGGAGGCGGAGTTTATTACTATATATGGTGCCATACGTCTCAAGAGGAGATTGACAGGAGGGTCAGGCGGCCATGTTGCCCAGCTGTGGCTTTCCTATCTTGTTATAGCTGTTGTCTTTTTTCCTCTCACTTGTATATATACTTACCGTCTGCTGGAAATCCCTGACGTCTTAAGGTGTAAGTCTCAAGTGCTAACAGTGGCCCTGTGTGCTTAAAGCAAAGGAAGTACATTAACAAGGGGCAGACGTGATGGCATTCTAAAGCTTGCGGTGGATTACACCCTGACCTTTATCCTCTCACTCAATGGTTTTGAGAGAGTGCAGTTAATAGTCTTTTTACAACTGTGCTGCGAAACAGGGAACGGAGGCGAAACTGTGTCAGAAGCGAGGAGAAAGGGACCAAAAAGAACACCGGCAATCTTCTTCTATTCACTTGTAACTATTTATCGGACTGACTCGTGTTCTTTGAGTGGATTTTGTTTAACAATTGTGCAGCTTTGAGTGTACAGCTGAATCCTGGGCTCGAGATTCTTCAAAGCATCCCTTTAAGTTACACATTCACAGTCCATCCTGTTTTATTTGCCGTTTTCCTATAATAGCTGGACACATGATGGTTGATCGTTTGACCACCGAGTGTGCATTCCATGAATACAGTACTGTAGTGTCTCATGAAGGTTTTTCAACCATCAGTGGTACAAGTTAGCTCACTTCAGAAATTTTAAATCTTTTATTCCACTCTTATTGAACAATAAGTTATTTTATGATAGCCTACATATTTTTTTATTATTTTAAGCAACGATTACACATTTTTATTTCATTTTGACATTTCATTGTTATTGCTACATTGTAAAATCATACAAATCTGGCTTTTAAACTTGATTTGATATGTTTGGTAACAGGGTTACATAAAATTGCTCATGTAAAATTGTACCTATGTGACTTTATGAAGATGAAGATCAACATTTTCTAAAGCCGAAGAACCTTCTTTCACTGTCTATTGGTTGAAAAGGTTTGTTTTTTAAGAGCTTCGTGCTGTATTTTGCACCTTATTCGTGGAAGGTGCCAGACAGTTTAGTGCAGGCAATTAGAACTGACAGCCAAGAGTTCAGTGATTAAACTACCACATTTCAATGGTGATAAATACAGTTTGCTATTTTTAACTGCAAGCACTAAGTATAAATGCTGAGAGTATCCACATCAGTATTACACTTACATCTCTCAAATTGTTATGACCCCAACTGTGAATTGCAGTTTCAGCAAGATGCCAAGTTAGCAAGCCACAGGCGTTTTCCCAATAATTACATGGCTCTGCATAAAGCATCTCAGATGCCAGGCTGCCCTGGTCCACACTGAGTGACACAAGATTCCTGATTATATTAACAAGCTAGGTAAAGGGACACCCAAAAATGAGAAGTCTGCCATTATTTACTAATCCTCAAGCCAAAATGATTTACTAGTTCCAAACCTATATTTCTTTATTTCGTACATGAAACAACATTTCGATGAATTAAAAATTGCATGGGTATGGGATGACATGATGATAGAATTTTCATTTTGGGGTAAACTGTTCCTCTAAGGGAGCCAGAGAAAATATTGATTGATTGAAGCGGCTACAAAGACAATGTTGTGACTTTCTTAACCGAACCCCCCCTGTGGACTTTCATGGAAAGTGCCTGGTGGAAAGTGTGTACATATAGATGTATATTTGTGTTCTGTGAATAGTATGTGAATAAAGTTTGTTTGGCCAGATTTAACAATTTAAAAGTAACAGAAAGAGTTGAATGTACTGTTCTGTATAAGACTATTTCCTGAATATGTCGCCAAAAGATATGACACATGCTCAGTCAGCTGAGGATGATCTCTAAAAGCCATTCCAAAGTCGCCCCTTCAGAAGGCCCATTCAGTCACTTTAAACCCCTCCAATGATTTTTATTTTTACCATGCGCATTCCAAAGACATTAGCCAACTTCTACTGGTAGTCACCTATGCTAACACCGCATAACTATCCCTAGTGTCTCACTATGAGAGAGGAAGGACTTTAGCCACTCTTGACAAATGTTGAGCCAGGTCCTTGTTTTTTGTGCGTTTAGTTTGTTTATTTGTTTCCTTCCAAGTGTTCCTGTATGATAATGAATGAATTGAAAAAGAACTGTGTTTTTGACCATGTGTTTGTGGGACAGGAAGAGGACATGGAGGCATATATCTCATGGGGAACTGAGGGTTGGGGTGGGGCGGTGGTGTTCAAACAACAATAAAATGTTCTAAGACTGTAAATGTCTTATTGGAGCGTTCATTTATTCAACCTCTTGTGTGTTTGTGTAGCTTTAAAGGCAACACTAAATACATTTGTTTACATTAGTAAATGCATTGGGTGCTAATGTTTTATTAGCATTTTTTCTGTATGTACATTTTTAACATTTCAAGATGTATACATTAGTTAATGTATTTTGAATGAAAATGAATTAATGATTTATAAACTAATCTAGATCAATCAATGAAATAAATGTTCATTATTAGTAGTTTATACCTAATGCATTAACTATTGTTAACCAATTAAAATATTTTATTTAGGTTTTTTCAAACATTTTAAATTGAGTACATATTGTGTAAAAAAAGGTCTTATTTGATTTAAACATGTCTGAACATTTGATGTCATTAAATTGCATTATAGAATACTCGATTCTGATTGGTCAATCACAGCATTCACCAGTCAGATATAAATACTCACTGTTGACCATGGAAACAATACAAATGAGGCTCATAAGTCCTTAACCCAATTTGCTTGTAATTACATTATTCTCTATAGGGCACAGCTGATTAGTACCCACTATATTGGTAGCCAATATATATATATATATATATATATATATATACATATATATATATATACATACAATGTCCTTACTTAAACAAACACAACCGGTACGGTCTTGTTTTATTTATCTATTGTAGTGAAAATGACCCCAGAGGATTTTAGCATTAATATTACTAATATTGTTGCAGTATGTGTCTTGTTGTTTGTCTGATTGTTGATTGTGATTTTTTTTTTTTTTTTTTATTATTGGTAAGATTCAGATAATATACAGGTAAGATTATAAAGTAAATTAAACTCAAAAAGTCACCCTGTCTGGGTTTATTTTGAGACAATGACCGGCCACGGCCCGGCTGTATATTATCCCTTGCTTATTGTAAACATGGTGTTTATAAAAAGTCATGACATTTGCAACAATGCACACAGTACAGTTGTTGAAAACCCATTACCAGGCAGTCCATAATTAATTAATAATCTTGCAGTCTGGGAGAGAAGTGAGAGCTGCGATTGTTCATGGGCTCATCCTAAATGGAACTTGAACATAAAGACTGTGACCTGACTGACATTTCATATCCTTGTGCTTTGTCAGCCAGATCTGCTCTTCTGGGATAGACTCGCAGCCTCTGCTGATTCATTAGATTCGCTCACCCCTTTTAGACCACCGTCTGTCTGCCTTTTCATCCTTTCCTCCTGTCGGTTTCTCAGTCTGGTGGTTCTTATCACTGTCTTTCTATCTCTGCAATGTCTATTTTTGAACTCAATCTCTCCCGCGCCCATCCCTACCTCTCTCACTTCCTCCTTTTTTGTATTCTCCCCATTTCCTGGATGTGAGGTGGCTGCAGACCGCAGGCTTTCTCCTATGACATACAGTAGCTCGTAGGGGAGATGTGAATTATTCAACAGGCCTGCAAAGTGATCCAGTGTTAGAGCTTAAAGACATGCCAGATTAATTAGAGGACAAGACCTCCTCTGTCACAGCACATATACTGAACTGCAGTGTTGTTGAGGAGTCACTAGCTAAAAGTAGCAATGCTACTAACTACATTTTTCAATGGCATGACAGTAGCTCAGTTGTTTAACCTTTGTAGCTTTTAAAGTAACAAGCTACTTTTTCCAAAAGAATGATTAAATGTTCCATTGCGATATTTAATGTCACTTTGTATTGCACACGCAGCTTTATAACTGAGTGGAGCTGAGGGAGTCTAATTCAAAAATGCTTTCCTAAAACGTCCTGTCTAACCCGTATATATGCAACATTGGAAAATTTCGGAAATAATTGGTTTGTTTGAGTGGTTCATGTAAATTAATTAGTTAAAAAGGAAACCAATTAGCTGAATTTAGCTTTTTTTCTTGGTGAAATAATGGAAACACTGCTGTCCATGACTGTTTGGAATCAGTTATGGGGCTTATTGCTTTTACAAAACGTTTAGTCCATAAAAATATAGCTTTTAATCTTTTAACGCAGTGATACTACTGCAATGAGGTCACAGGTGTATGTTTGTAGAGTAATTTACAACGGCTTTGAATGCGGCTCAACCAATCAGAATCACCGGGACTATCTGTCGGTAGCTATCAGTCGCATCAAACTGGCAGGTCACATTCTGCGGCGATCGGAACAACGCCTAGCAAAAATTGCAGGTGAGGAAGGCTGAAAAAGACCTGGCAAAGCACGTTCAAGGAGGACTTGGAGCGAATCGCTGTTAAATGGGATCGCAGCCAGTGGAATACGCTTGCTGCCCAATGTGCCCTGTAGCACAGTAAGACCATAGACTGTAAAAAATAGAGTAAGACCTATAACGAAGATGATGATCAGTGTAAAAACAACAGCTTTAAACTGAGTAGAAACCTTATAGAGTGCTGCAGTGGTGACGTGTCTTCGCTGTATTCTCGCTTTTTGCTCACAGGTTTCTCTATAGAGCTCCCCCTACAACAGGGATAGGCAACTCCGGTCCTGGAGGGCCACTGTCCTGCAGAGTTTAGCTTCAACCCTAATTAAACACACCTGAACAAGGCAATCAGTGTTTTCAGGATTACTAGATAGATACAGACAGGTGAGTGTTTATCAGGGCTGAAGCTAAACTCTGCAGGACAGTGGCCCTCCAGGACCGGAGTTGCCTATCCCTGCCCTACAACTTCGGAATAGATATTTGACAACACTGTCGAAAAACTCGTTGGTGACTCTCAGATACCAGAGGCTAGTAGATCAACGACATCAAAGCAGATGGGACATTCTTTAAAATGTCTTCTTCATTCGGGTTCGAATAGCGTGAGGGAGCGCAATAATGACAGAATTTTTGCAGATTTTTTTGCCGTAAAGCAATTCGTTACATCGCGAGACCTGATATCACACGATACTTCCTGACGCGGCCCGCCGGCCCAAAGTTGCAAGGGTGGTTTTTCGGCTCACAGGCGCTTGGGGGGTGCGAGACGACCACCATTCAATCCGAAAAAAGTCATAACTATTCCAATGACTCCGAAGCTGTTCGGGTAAGGTAAAAAAGTTACTTAGTTCACCTTTAAGTTGGCATCACCCATTGTTCTTTTGACAAAAACCCAGTAAGATTTTTTTTTCATTGGCTTTTGGATTAACGTTATTGCAGTTGGTCTGTGACCAACAAAAGTTTGATTCTTACACATTTTATTCATCATAATATTCTTCACAAATGAACAACTTATAAATTTGGAAGCCTAAATAGAATCGGCATAAGTAAAATGCTGAGATATAAACTAACTACATCACAGTTGCATGACTTCATAACCACCATTAAGCTTCCAACAACTCTTTTGATCTTTATTTAAAACATTCTCCCTGAATGTTTGAGTTAGAATAGTGCATGAGCGTGATTATATACACACTGAGGCTGTAAAAGCGGACTAGTGATTAGATGCGTTTACCTGTTTGGCATCATGATGTTTATAGTCCATTTTCCCACTTAGCAACAGCCTTTTTCAAGCTTTTTCAAGTATTTTTTTTTTTTTTAAATTACAGATTTATTTTGTCACAGACCTTATTCAGGCGTCAATTCAAAAAACCCATTGACTTCTGGATGATGGAACCGGCAGTGCTAAAATGTTAACTCGTTGCTATTTCTCTTATTAAAGGCAGAGTAGGCGGTTTGTTCCAGAAAATGTTTTGTTATGCTGGTTGAAAGTCTCTTCACATCCTGATAGCAATCACTAGTTAAGTGGTCTAAATGTATGTATGTATGTATGTATGTGTATGTATGTGTATATATATATATATATATATATATATATATATATATATATATATATATATATATATATATATATATATCGTCCTAATGCAATGATATGACGTCCTACCTGCCTGTCAACGCATGTATTTCCATACCTCCGTGCACCCTGCTCGCACATACATCATAATCCATCAGTGCGTTTCATGCTATGCAGAGTTAGACAGATGTCAGTCACCGAGTGCCACAAACAAACAGCAGCCACCTCTTACAGTACAGTACATCCTGAACCAAAACAACTTATCTGTAACTTAATCTGATCTTATGCTGCATTCATACCATAACTACTGTAATTTGGAAGAGATGGAAACCCATGATGACGTTAAACTCAGAGCAGTTCCTGGCTCGAATAAATGCGTTACAATGGCAACATTATCAACGCTGAAAGGAATCTGCGGCAGTCAGGTGGTACAGGTCAGTGCTCTTTAAGTTGTTTTTGTTCATTATTATTGTAATGTTGTGCACTTTGAGACATGAGGTAATTTAACACCGTTTCTTGTGATGCTGTTTTTGCTCCCTGCTGTACGCGTTCATGAGTTTTGAAGGAGGCGTGGCTTTGGAGACGGGAGGGTGGGATCTTATGCTTTCAAAGCTATAGTTCTCTATGGCTAGTCTCTCTGAAAATGGCATACTCTTCCTTTAAATTTTGCATTAGGCTATATAATTTGATCATTTTAAAATATATTGCCCCCTTTAGCATCTGTGCTTTCTTTTTACATGGGTAAAGCACAAACACGTTTGAACATGATCACATTAGCGTTTACAAAACCCTTGCAATACATTTCTTTGCCCATTCCGTATGTAAACTGAATGTAAAGCAAATAATAAATAAATTCAATAAACCCCTTGTATTCAGTCCCTGAAAAAAAAAAAAAAAAAAAGTGTATCTTATCAGAATTCAGAATGGAAAATGTTGCCTTATTTTTCCAAAAGAAAGCATTCCAGTACCCTTGTAATTTTGCCCCTCTTTGAGGTTCTTCAGACATTCTGCTGATCAGCGGCCATACATGCTAATCTTCTGTCCTTGGAAAGGTCACACTGCAGACACTCAGTCTCTCCCATCTTTATCGAGTCTCTGTTTTCATGTTGATGTTCTTAAACTCACACATACAAGTGCCAGTGCTCTCCTCTGAGTTTCGAAGTGTGACTTCTTCATGCAAATTGTAGGTTTGCGATGTATATTGCACACATTTCGCAACAAATGTTTGCTATTCAGCTGTTATCTCTTCCCGTTGCAGAGTAGAGCAGGTGGGAACCTTCCTGGCGCTGTGGTTCGGTGCCTTGTAAAGTGGGTAGGAGAGACCCCAGCCAGATGGCCTGGTTTTGGACATTCCTGGTTGACGGATTCTATGGCCGTCCAAACGTGCCCCCTTATCTCGTCCGGCTTGTACGTGCAGGGCTCCCCGGAGGTGGTAGAGCGGCCTGTTGTTCCAGCTCGGCAGTTAGGATAGAGTACACATAGCTTGGAGGCAGATAGCCAGGTGCAGTGGACACATGGATGAGTTCCATTCCTCCATTTCTTTATCTTCCCTCCACCCCGTGAATCTCCACAACCTGTTACAGAGCGATGGCTCACTGTATGAGGCACGGGTCCGCACCATCTGTTTCTCCTCAGCCTATCTGTGTGAGATATGCTGCTCTATTTATCGAGTGAGGCTTGCGCTGTTTATGCAAAAAAGCACACTTTTTTCACGAAATAAAGGCTGATGCACTTAAAGGGCACCCCTGGTGAATGAATATATATATATATAATCTGAAGCACCCTATTGTTAGTGTCTCCTTTGGTTGACTTGCCATTCCTCATTTGTAATTCATTTTGGATAAAAGCATCTGCTAAATTAATAAATGCCCTAATATGAAATAGCTTGTGATTGTGAATAGTGGTATAAATGTTACAAAATGTTGTTGAGATGTTTTATCCTCCTGAGATGCAGATTTTTTTTTACATGAAAAAATACAAACATTTTCCAAAAAAAATCATATGGAGAAATAACAAATGGAGAAGAAAAAAAAAAACATTTTTGAAAAAAGATGTTATGCTATGTCCTCTGTTGTTAGTGGACACCAGGAGATGACATGTATAGGCAAAAACAATGGGATTTCTTTTTCATTCATCGATACATTTTTAGGTTTCAGGATTTTTTTTTTTTTTTTACATTTATTCATTTTGCAGACGCTTTTATCCAAAGCGATTTACAAATGAGGAATATAGCAGCAAGCGATTCATCGTGAAGAGGCAAATAAACAAGTGCTCAAAATACAAAGTTTAAGACATTAGAGTAGCATATTAGCTATAAATAGGGAGGTAAAATTATATTTCATTTTTAAATCAAACTTTGTATAAAGATGATTTTCAACTATGTTACGAAAGATATAACAGAATTAATTGATATACCATTTTACGTTTTCATGTTTTCTTGGGGCAACATGTAATGAAAAAGAAGAGTAATAATGGGAGTAATAATTGCCAACATTTCATAATAATGACTGTCTAATATTTCATAGGACTATGGATATATAATTTCTTTCCCAAATCAAAATCCCAAAATTTGTAGATCTCTGAAAAGCCCTGACTGTGCTCTTTGCAGGACATCCAGACTTAAAACTGTGGCCTGTGTTTCAGAGAATTTCACTAGACTATAATGTCCACTACAGAGGACAAAAGTCTATTCCTGAGTCCCAGGACGATGTAATGAAAGATGTGAGAGCTCTAAATAAACTCCTTTACAGCCCAGGCTCATTAGAAAAACGTAGGCTACCTGTGGCAACATTTTTGCAAAACGCAAAATACGTTGCGTCGTGCACGTTTCGTGACAGTTTCAGTCAGTGAGGGGCGCTAAAAGCGTTTAGTTTTTTTCCGGAACAGATGAACGTGAATATGGCAACGTTTTATTACGTAGCAGTTTGTACGTATCACTGCAGTTCTGAATTGAACTGTCCAGTTAGTGGCGCTAAAAGATTAATGCTCCATTACGATATAAATTAATGTAGCCTACATCTACACTATACCCTGCACTAAACATACCCGATAGTGTTGAAAAAAGCAAATGCGACACATAACTGTAATCGTAACCATGGCATTTTAGCTTGTTTTTGAACTTTGAGCTATTACATCGAGACTCGTCTTTCACGGGGTTTGTACCCGAGCTCTCCGTATCACACGTATAATTCTGTACCAGCTGAGCTACTGAGCAAGCTTAAGTCAGTAAAACTGATCATATGGAGCTGGTTAAGTGATGCAAACTCCAACATTTATTAGTTTACAAATCATACACTATATGGTAAGAAGTGTTTTGAGGTCATAACATAATTGTGCAAGGAGTCGCGTGAAAACAAGTCTTTATTAATCCATAATCTGCCCCTGTAATCATAATTGTGTGTGAAAACGATTAAAAAGTGCTTGGTGTTTTACTGCCTCTTGTTCATTTCTTTTAGAAACTGCAGTGATTTGTATGTATTTTGCGTTTTGCAAAAATGTTGAGCCTGTGTTGCTATTTTAGCATGGGCAGAAGTTCAGGAAGTTTCCACCTGTCATTAAAGTCAAAACTTTGAGAAAATAGAAAAACTTTTGATGGGTTGGCCTTTACAATTTTCTCTCTGAAAATGATTCATCTCACACTCTAGCAAGCATTCATGAATTTAGAATAGTCAAATGCAAATATGATCAATGTCTAACAATATAACCTTGTTTCACTGTGCTCAGTGCAAGTGAAACTGACAATATGCAACACAATGACAGAAGGTCATCAATACAGGTGGGACTGATGCTATTTCTTTTATTTCTCTGTCATACATTTAGAGCCTGACAGACAGTAATTCTTGGTGAATAATGTCTGGCCCGCCTTTAACGAATGTAAACTTTGGTGAGGCATTTCATCATGTAGCATTTCATTGGGCTACTTCTAGCTGACATGCATGCCTTTGTTTACCTTTTACGCTTATGTTCTTGACAGATTATTTTCGGTAACACTTTACAATAAGGTATTATTTGTTAACATTAGTTCATGCATTAGCTAACATGAACTATCAACGAGCAATACATTTTTACAACATGTATTAACCTTGGTTAATGTTAGTTAAAAAATACAGTTTTGTTTTTCATGTTAGTTCACAGTGCATTAAATAATGTTAACAAACAAAACCTTATTGTAAAGTGTCACTATTTCCTAGTAGCTTGTAAAATAGTGTTATTTTCAGAGTACGAGAGGATTTCAAACTTGTTTTGATTGAGTGCTAGCACGATAATACTCAAAATCAATAAACACATCCTGAAAAGAAATTAGCAGTAGAGATGTGGTCAATTTAATTAGTTCATAATGTAAGAAAAAAAGATAAACATGCTTAGCTTGCATAGGTGTTGTATGTTTATAGGTTAAAATGTAATATATACTCTAATATGGCCCAAAGCGACAACTGGGGCAGATGTATCATTGTCAAGAAGCATAGCAGATTGTCAAATGTTAATTGGATACATCACTGGTGATGCATACGGACGGAAACAAGTGCTTTCCAACAACATAATGATCATGGTAAACTTCTAAGCACTCTGGGCATGAGCCAAGACGAGTCTATAAAAAGGTCAATTCATCTGGAATAAAATGGTGCTGGACAACAGAACAAATGGCAAATTATACAGTCTGTATTGATTAAAGCATTATAGATCCGGCATGTATTCAAACAGCCCCGAAACTGTGAAATAATGCTTTGTGGGTCACAGTCTTGTTCTCTGCACAACTCGTAAACCAGAAATTAACCCGACGTGCTGGGATGAAAAGCCTTGGTTCATAAAACTTTAAAAATGATTTATCTGCACAAATAGGGCGTAACTGTTGAATCTGATAATCATATAGGCTAACTTGCTTGCCAGAGTGGTGTTGGCCAATATCATAAACAATAGTAATGTGCTTATTAATTAATTTATTTGTCTAAATAGAGGGTTACATTAGCCCAGTGGTTCTCAATTCCAGTCCTCGGGACCCCTTGCTCTGCACATTTTGTATGTCTCCTGACACACTCAGTTCAGTTCATGGAGTCTCTCCTAATGAGCTGATGATCTGGTTCAGGTGTGTTAAATAAGGGAGATACACAAAATGTGCAGAGCAGCGGTCCCGAGGACTGGAATTGAGAACCACTGAATTAGCCATTAACTATAAGTAACTTTGCAATTAATGTCATTAATTTGCAATACATGTCAACTAATTCTCAGAGTATTAGACAGACTGTTAGGTTTGTTGTTAGGGTTCGGGTTAGTAGAATAAGTTGTCATGTAGTTGCAAAGTTACTTAGTAGAATGTCTGTTATGGTGGCCATCAAAATAGTGTTAGCAGATGTTAGTCTACTAATAATCTAATTACTAGTAGTTGACATGTAGTTGCAAAGTTACTTATAATTAGTAGAATGTCTAAAGTGGACCATCAAAATAAATCGTTACCAAATATAGTAGCCTATAATAATGTGGGACACCCTGCTATGTTAACACAAAGAAATTCAAAACAGACAATGGGCCCTATTTTAACGATCACTAAGCGCATGGTCTAAAGCGTACGGCACAAGTGCAGTTAGGGTGTTTCCAAATCCACTTTTGCTAAAAATAAAATAAAAAAAAGACTAATCGGTACTTGAAAAAAATCCAATAATATGTAAACATTCTTTAAAACAACAGTACTTTACAAAGTGCATAATATATTACAGTATGACTTATTTTCAAAAACATATCTTTATTAGGTTTATTTTTGTCATTGGCATTTTTTTAATTTATTTTTATCTTGTTTAAAACAAGAATAAAAAAGCTAAAGGGTAAGAAAAAGAAACGAGTATTATCTTCACACAACTTTTCTTATGTTAATGTTTCTTGTTTTAATGATGTTTACATAATCTTTTTTTTTCTGGAAAACAACACAGAAAGACTGATTAGGATTTTTTTATTTTTTTTGTGCCAGAATTTGTAATAGAAGGAAGATATGACAAACCCAAATCTTCCCCCTCCCCCTCCCCCTCCCCCTCCCCCTCTCCCCCTCCCCCTCCCACTCTCCCCCTCCCCCTCCCCCTCCCACTCTCCCCCTCCCACTCTCCCCCTCCCCCTCCCACTCTCCCCCTCCCCCTCCCACTCTCCCCCTCCCACTCTCCCCCTCCCCCTCCCACTCTCCTCTTGTTGTTTATCAGGTAACATGGAATTCTCACCATTGTTATAATAAAGAAACCTTTATGTGTCTTCATTCTATCTAAAGTCATGTTAGTTTAACTGCAGATTCATAGTGGAGTCAATTTTACGTTTTATTAAGGGTGTGAAAACACACTTAGCTCATGAGATAGTCTCGCATAGCCAGACCTTCAGACTGACGGCAGAAGGTCTGGACTCTATCGCAGCTTTTCTTGGACAAGGACCGTCTGAGAGGACGTTTTCTGTAACGCAACCAATTACAGTTCACAATCACAATGGAACCGCGAACTTCACATACTTTTGAAAATCCAGCGTTTAGTTGATCCTGATAAGCGCTCATTGTCACAGTTGTAAACACAACGGAGTTCTTCTTCCACAAGGGGTTTTGGCATAACGGCATTTGTTTCTAGGCGGACCGTTAAAGAACTATAGAATTCAACCAATCAGATCGCAACTTCGATTTAACTCCTGAAGTGTTTCCAGAAAAGTGTGCCATATCAGAGCCCGTCTACGGAGAGCCTTGGCACTTCCTATTAGCCCCATTGTATCGATCTTGGTTGCAGTTCCATTAGAATTCCACTGGAGGTGATCGCGGGCGAATGCAGACTGAACTGGGTTATAGAGATGGGTTAAAGAGATGGGTTAAGAGATGGGTTATAAGAGATGGGTTATAGGTCGAAAGTTGAATGAACGAGTACTTACTGTATGTCCTTTCGATTTCTTACAGGTTGAGTTGTTGTTGCCCATAACACGCTAGCATTCTGCTAATGAACGCTGATTGGTCAGTGAAGGACTGATTACGACCAGAGATACCACTTGATGGCATCGTGGCATCCGAAGTGGGACCAGAAACAAACAAAACAAAAACTCGTCTAGCACGTGTATTTACCTGTGTCAGCTGTGTTGTGTTGTTCAAACATTCAAATTACTTGACAAAAAATTACATCCTGAGAAAAGTGGATTCTGGGGGTGAAACCCCATAGACTCCCATTCATTCTGCACTTGCCTGCGAGCGCCCCCGCATGGACAGAGACGTGTTACTGCAGCCAGTCCAGAAACCGGAAGTAACCAGAGAGTGCCAATTCTCTTCCTATTAGACATACTCTGGCCATATGCATTACTGTGCCTTCACACTGCCACCGGTAAGAGCGCAAAATTCGCTCTCGCCGCCCTACCAACAACAGAAAGATTCGTTGACGCTCTGACGAAGATCGAATGCTTGGCCTTTTTTTAAACTTTATTTAAAGGGGCCGCAAAGCAAACAAGCATGTTGATCGTTTTTTGTGCAGACTGATCAAGTAGGGTATCAGTTAACCTCATGGAATCTCGATGGAAAGAACTTAAAGGCCTTTCTTAAAGAACTTAAAGAACTTTTTAGCTCTTAGGAATATGTTAGCCTTAATGTTATAAAGCGAGTAACTTTAGAAAACTGGATCAGCGCTGAGTCTGACTTTGTTTTGAACGATTCAGTTCGATTTGATTAAACTGGTTCGACCAATACTAATTTGTATTCCCACTGAAAAACAAGCGTTCTAGCGTGAAAATGTTGCCTATAAATAGTGTTGTGCACCTTATCAAATTCACATGATCAACCTCTCCTCTATTTTGCTTGGGAACTAATGTGGTCGGAACCAAAGTTTACTTTGCGGGACTGCGTTCTCTGGACTACTCAGGACTACTCATGAGATGATACACGAAATTAGGTTCACAAGAACAAGAGACTATTTGAACACTATTAGTCGATTACTTTGACGATTAATCGATTATTCAGTTTTTTTTTGTGGTAATAAAAATAGACATAAGTGAACAATAGCCTATAAAATGACTTAAAATACATATATAATAAAAACGAGGCAATAATATTTGGTTCAGATAAAGTATCAAAAGCAATTAATCATTTGGTTTAATTGAACAACACTGTTAAAATACATAATGTAATATACATATAAACAATCAACTTATGTACATTATGTATAACAAATGCCTGCATAGGGCGCCAGCAGGCTGGTGATTGTTACACTTTACAGCAGATCAAATCCTTGTTTAATATTGGCCCAAAAAAAAAACATTTAATCTTTAATATTTGCATGACCACTTCTTTATGATAGAAATGCTACAGCCACTGTAATTTCTTGACAAAAGGACACGTGGTCATCAGCACAAGCAAACTCAAAGCGAGGGATTAAACTTTTATTTTGAAATCACGATGAACAACAATTTGCAAATATAGAAACATATTGATGAATTCTCCTGTGTTGGTGTGGGTTTATAAATGATTCACGTTACAAATCTGAAATGCGTGAAATGACGCACATTGCGTTCCCAACGTTATAAGCTACCCAAACTCACAGCATATGCAGAGATGGAGTTTGTTAACCGAGCTGCTGAGATGCGTCACATGCATATAAATTATAACAGTGCAACTCTTCACTATGAAAGTGCATCAGACTTTATATGTGGAAACCCAAAGACGTGTGGAGCAGCATTTACTTACTGTGTTTAAATCCAGTTTGGAAATTGAAAGTCAAGTCCTATTGCATTGTGGGATACTGTGCATTCTGTATGTTACCCTCACAGCCCTGAGTGCTCCTGCTGCTCCCTATCCCCCAATGCTTTGCTTTATCACACCATGTTCAATGCAATTCCAACTGTACTGTCTGTCAGTGTGACTGACTCCTGGCAAATTGGTCTGCGCCTATCGAGGTTGGGCACCGCTACCTGTGGAGGCGTGTTTTAGCATCTCCTGGTGACCTATGCCATTACTTTCCTATTTAATTAGAGGCATGGAACAGCATGTCCTTGCATTCGGTTTGAACTCCTGTTGAAGCTTGAAATGGTTGACTGACAGAGCATGATGCTGGTGTGTGAGTTCAGTGTGTGTGTGAGGGGAACAACACAGGCTAAATGAGGAGTTGGTGCTCTCTTTGGCATGAACTCTTTAATATTTGATTTTTTCAGGTTTCACTAAACGGAGGAGCTGCTTTGTAACATGCCTACAGAGACTCTTGTCAGACAGGATTAGAGGAATAATTTATACTTGTTTTTTTGCTTCACTTCATCACTCTTTCTTCTCGTACCTCACTCTAACTGTGCTCCCATGTGTAGGAGGAGGAAGGTCACCTCATTTAAAGTGGATTTGGCCTCACAGCAGTTGTGGATCAGGGGAAGGAGTGATAATCTTCCTCTCTGTCTCTCTCAGTCGGTGTTGCTCTGCACCAAAACTCTCCTGCAAAAGCAAATGACAGACATTAAAGATAGGGTAGGCAATGTTTTTCATAAACACTTTTTTGTTATGCTACATTCAGTCCAAATGCAATGATAAGATGGATTGAGTATATATACTTTACCTGACATTCCATTAGAACGATAATTAAACCTGAACACAATTTGAATTCATTAGTAGATCTTGCTGCCAAAAATTAAACATTTCTTAAAATATGACAATAAACAACTACAAACAACGGTGTACATTAAATTCTGAACATGGGTTTGGCTTGCGGACATTCATGGACGTTTTTAAGGAAGGAAGGAGTGGATAGAACAGGAAACCCTGTCATGAGCTGTCTATCACTTCAGTAAAAAAATTTAAATAAAAAACCCTTTCATTCAAAAACAAAAGGAACAAATTGTCATCAGTAGCCTTACTTAAGACCTGCCATCTGACAAGGCTGACAGACAATCCTGGAGAAATAAATGGGATGACAGAGCAGATACTTTGAAAAGACAAGCAAAAGACAGAGGGATGATTTTCAGCTTTTGCATCCATTAAGCAGTCAGTCATGTGGACCAAAGAATGAGGCAAAGACATGCCATGAAATCTGCAAGATAGCTTAGCTATACCATCTGTGTCTCTGGGATACCTCCAGTTTGGCATCCTCTCATGTCAGAAGACATTCACTTATATGTTGAAAAAGTTGATTTCTTTCTCCGTTTTTTTCTAAAGGACTAGTTCAACCAAAAATTCAAAAAACATAATTTAAAGTAAAATGAATCGCAAACTAGTTTGCATGGAAGCTAACATTTTTTTTTAAATTATTATATATACTCACATGCACTATGCCTAAATTGATTGGAGTAGCCCTATGAATAGCGATTGTGAAATATCACTGTGTGAAAATAGCCTAAAAAGATTGATGTAATGTGTTTGACACAATAATAATAATAAACTTTATTTAGCGCCTTTAAAAGTAGCATCTCAAAGCACTTTACATAAAAATATGAAATTAAAAGATACACATAACAGTGCAGGCAGTTAAAAAAAACTAACCAAACAATAAAAATAAAAAGTCAATAAAAAAGTAAGTTTTAAGGGACGATTTAAAAACACTAAATAAGGGATTCTGCATTCCTGATCTCAGAGGGCAGGGAATTCCACAATTTAGGAGCCAAAGAAGAAAAAGCCCGATCACCCATAGTTTTTAGCCGTGTTGTTTGGACAGTTAAAAGACCAGCTTCAGAAGAGCGTAGAGCACGTGTAGGAGTGCAGGGGGTTAAAAGCTCACACAAATATTGAGGGGCCAAATTATTCAAGGCCTTATAAGTGAGCATAAGAATATTAAAATCAATACGAAAACTAACAGGAAGCCAGTGCAATTTTTCCAGGATAGGTGTGATGTGCTCCCTTGCACTGGTCCTAGTCAGAATTCTAGCAGCTGAATTTTGTACCAACTGTAATTTACTTAGGGTAGCTTTAAAAACGCCAGCCAGCAAAGCATTACAATAATCAATACGTGAAAAAAAACAAAAGTGTTGATTAACTTTTCAGCCACAGAGAAAGTCAACATGGGACGTAATTTGGCAATGTTTCTGAGATGAAAAAATGATGTTTTGACTGTGTTATGGTCAAATGTTAAATTGGCATCAAATATCACCCCCAGATTTTTTTGTTTAGTTTGGAATTGCAAAGCAGAGCCATCCACACTTAAGGTTATGGACTCTGCTTTACGCAACTGATGAGGTGAACCAATAAGCATCACTTCAGTCTTGTCACTGTTTAGACGGAGAACATTTTTTTAATCTCAGTAAAACATTGAGAAAGAAGAGACACAGGCATATTGACATGAGGTTTTGAATGTATATAGATCTGAGTGTCATCGGCATAAAAGTGAAAGTTAAGACCAAGTGTTCTTAAAAGTTGGCCAAATGGAAAAATGTAAATACTAAAAAGTAAAGGGCCCAAAACTGATCCCTGGGGAACACCAGAGTCCACCACACCGACCTCAGACTTGTGTGACTTGTTTCAGCTGTCCATCACAGAATGTTCTGAGAGCCCAGCTCAAATAAACTAACTCTGTTTGATTAAAATGTACCTAAATTAGTTCCATTGAATAGAGGTAGCTGTGGACTTCACTTGAAATGTGGCTTTAGTGTTTGAAGCCAAAATAGCTTGATAAAGATCATGTAGAACATCTACACAATTAATGGAATCTGATTTAGACAAAATAAATTAAAGAAGAAAGCTGAAGCTAATTGCATGGTTTAAGTATTTCATTCATATGCATTTTTTTTTCATGGAAAGATCAAACATCTAACGTAATTTAACTATTTCACCTAATTAGTTTGTATGGTTGGTTTGTTGGCATATTTTAAGACTTGTTCACCTTACCAGCATTCATGCATGTAATGAGACAATCCAAATGAAAATAAAGTCAAAAATAAAAATAAAAATAAACAACTTTAATGACATTCATCCACATTTACATATTTTATCACTATCAAATTATAATGATAATCATAATTAATCAGAGGACAAAAATGGCTTTGTAAATGCCCAAGGGTCTCGCTCACCTTTATGTTCTCCACCACATCCTCCACATTTTAGTACAGCTGGTGGTGAGAAGTGGGCTATAGGGGTCTCCTTCACTGCCTATCAAGTGCTACTTTATATTAATATTTAATATTATATTACTTTTATATTTCATTTTATAATTATATCCTCCTGGGACCCAGGAATAGACTTTTGTCCACTGTAGTGGACATTATATTTTAGTGAATTTCTCTGACATCATACATGTCACATGTCACCTGGGTGTCCTGTAAAGAGCACAATTAGGGCTTTTCAGAGATACCTAATGTTTGGAGGTTTCACCATGAAAACAACTTCTTGGTCTTTAAAAATGTCTGACATTAATTTAGTGATCAAATGTAGGAAATATGATAATATATTGTAATTATAATTTAAATCGGTCTACTTTTCAAATTGAATTTCATAAACCAACATCTCAGGAAAATGTTATGGGGTTTCAAATAAAAAAATGACTTTCTGTTACAGAACAGGGCATTGATGTCATACATGTCCACTGTAGAGGACATCAGGACTTAAATCTTGTTTATCAGGCATTTTGGAAGACACAACAAGTGAATATGGAAATAAATTATACATCAATATTCCTATGAAATATTAGATATTATTATTAAAATGTTGCTAATTATTACTCCAATTATTACACTTCTTTTTTCATTAAATGTTGCCCCAAGAACACATTAATGTGCAAATTAGATACAGTGTATAGATACATTGCATTGAATGGGAATATTAATTTATGGCCATTTTACCCACATATTGCATACATTAAAATGGTGTATCAATTCATTCTGTTATTTCTTTCATAACATAGTTGAGAATCATCTTTATACAAATTTTTGTTAAAATCCTGAAACCCCAAAATTTATTGGTGATTGAAAAAAAAAATCCCATTGTTTTTGCCTATACATGTAATTTCATGTCATTTTATTTTTAAACAACTTAGTTCTAATGTCCACTACAGAGGACATAGCATAACGTATGAATAAAATATTATTTTTCAAAAAATTTTTTTTTTTTTTTTACCATTTGTTTCTTGTGCTCTAAACAATGTGATGACATGAAAAAAAACTGAATTCAAAAAACTTTTTTTTTCTGGGTCTCAGGAGGCTATAAACATGCGTGCACACTGTATTATAGCTAGGCTATATATTAGCCCACATTAAATATAGCATTTATTTTTCCACTAATTGGGCTAGCTACATAAGCTTAATTAAACAATTTAATTGAATAAAAGGCACATTTCTGAAGTTTTGAACAGTTTAATTACCTATTTTCCAAATCTATACATGATAGCTACTGCTGTTTACTTGAATATTGCGCTGCGCATGCTCTCAGGGAAGATCGAGAGCGCGAGCGAGAAAAGGGACATTTGGGATTGTTCGCTTTTATGGAGATGTTAAGGTGTGTTTTACGGTACCGGGTTCGCGCGCCTCGTTTACATCAATCCGGATACATCCGTCAACAACATCAAAGGGAAGAGTATGCGCGTGTGCACCTGTCGAGTTCAGAACTTTTCTGCGAAACTTGTACGCAACTTTTAGTGAACGTGGCCCGTTGTACAGTACTTGCTGCAAAGGATACCTGCTAGCGGATGCTGGGTTATCACTGACTTTATGTTGTAAGTTTTAAAGCTTTTCCCATGTTTAACTGTCACCTTAAGTGTTTGTGTTTTTATTAGAACTAGTGCAAAATGCCCGTGCAAAATCAGTTTTTGTGTGTGTTTTTAGTAATTGTTGGTTTGGTGCCCGTGAAAGAGACTGTGAACACATTGAATTCAGGGAGCAGGCTAGGTTACTACAAATGATGGCTGTGAATAAACTATAATATTCAGAAGTAAACAGTGTAGCTGACAGAATGTTTATGTATACCACAACCTTCTAAGTGCTAGTGCAAAATGCCCATGCAAAATCAGCTTTTGAGTGTGTTTTTAGTAATTGTTGGTTTGGTGTGTTTGAGTGCTCTTTGTTACAATTACACAGCAAAAGTTCAGTGACATTTTTATTTGTGCATGGTAGAAAGCACACAGTGAACTCCGAGAAAACGCTACGCTTGAGCAAACAGTTTGTGAATAGGCTACTACAAATGATGCCCGTGAAAGAGACTGTGAACTTGAATAGGATATGTTTAGTTGGTGAATAGCATAGGCTACTATTACACAGTAGCGATAACTTTAAGCGCACCAGAATGAAATCTAATATTCAGAAGTAAACAGCATAGCTGACTTACAGATTCAGTTTACATCCACAAATGAATAAGCGCGTCGAGTCAGGGAGCAGTGCAAAGTGCCCGTGCAAAATCAGTTTTTGTGAGCTGATCGCCGTCAAAAAAGTTCAGGAGATATTTCTTAGTGATGGCTGATTTCAACAGTTTCAATATGATAGCATTTTGAAAAAAAAAAAAAGTGTCATGAATTTCATTGCAGTTTTGGGGAAAAATAATCCGTTTTTATAATAGATCTTTGAAAATCCAAATCTGGATTTGAATTTATGATATTATAACCTAAAGATGCTATGTGAAAGTTTGAAACAGAAAATAGTGGTTTTCATCTTGCCACTTTCTTGGTAAAGAAAACACATTTTTACTCAAATTAATCAAAATGGATTTATCACGTTCTGGAACCAAACTATAATATTCAGAAGTAAACAGTGTAGCTGACAGATGTCAGAATGTTTATTTTTAAACCACAACCTTCTTGGGGCTTCTTTGACCGATACAACCCTCTAATGTCAGAATGTTTATTTTTAAACCACAACCTTTTAAAAATGATATATTTAAGGATATCTTTAGCATTTCTCATCCAAACAACGTCAAACTTGGCACTGCACTTACTCGTGCCCGTAGCAAGACACCTATCGAATTTGAAATCCATCGGACTAACGGTTCGAGAGATATGTGGTTAACAGACACACACACACACACAGACAGACAGACAGACGTTTCTGTAATTTATAGATAGATATTCGTTTAGAGTAACGTTACGGTTTTTGATTTTAGCTCTTCTCTTTTTACCATGAGCTAGTTTTGGTGGTAAATCAAGGATGGTTTAGACATTTGTTTGTTTGTTTTTATTAATTAATTAATTTAGATTACACTGTACTTTTTAAATGTAGTATAGTATATATTTAGTTTTGTTTGCACATTTGACTTTCAGCTGTTGTGTATAAGTAATCTCCAAGAAATAACCCAATTAAAATAAAATATAAGATTTCTAATTTCTACCAGACTTCGTAGACTCTTTGTTGTTTTTCTTGTTTACTGCTATGCCTTTGAACAGGGCCTCGACATAATTGGTGGCTTGTGCAGGATTTGAACCCATGACCTCTAGCACAACATAAAGGAATCAGCTTCTACCACCAGCATTTCTAGATGTTGTAAAGTAAGCTTTGTAACAAATGGAACACGGCAATTGCACAAAGGTGAAATAAACTAAAGAAAGAAAGCAAGAGTTGAGTAGTGTTTTCTAATCAATTTCTCTTTAACTTGTGGGTCACAAGTCCAAAATTGGTTGTATTTTTGTTCTGATAGGGTCGCAGACAGTATAAAAAAAAACAATTTGAAACCATATAATTATGCATACTTAGGATAGCACAATATATATGGGTTGAAAGGGAGAAAAAGTCATTTTGTTGTTCATGTGTGAGGTCATGCATTCAATCATTCTTTTTTTTTTTTTTTTTTTTGCACAAAAATATAATCTTTCTGTTGATAGCTAGTCAAAAAAAGCAAATTAAAGTTTGCATAACATTAGCACATTGTATGAAGTTGTCATCCTCATAAACCATGAACAAAGTTTCACAAGGTAAAAGAAAATTTGACTTTGACCACAATAAAAATGGGTTAAAGGTTTGGTATTGTATTGGGTCACCACTTGATGTATATTGTAAGACCTGTTCTGAACGACACGTAACCTACACACGAAAATGTCAAAAGTAGAGATTTTGTTTCGATGACTGGAGCCTATAGTCTTCAGTTATACTAGCTGTTAGCCAGAGTTTATTAATCTGAAGAACTGTTCCATTTTCTATTTCTCCCTCTCTTCAGGTTTCAGTGATGGTTCAAGAGCCACTGAAGCTTTGGCTGCAAGTGATTGGGGCATTGCTATAGACATTTCCTGCTGTGGTTCCAGGGAATGGGAAAGCAATTCCACGCTCGGGCCGCACTGAATCCGTCTCTGTCAGTTCTGCTGCCGGTTATTCTAAAATCAGTCGGGCTCACGAGACTCTCCAGCTTCTGATCAGGCCGAATTTCAGAGGTATGTTTTCTGTTTGCTCTTCATGTCCAAGATCTCTGAGGCCATTTGCACATATATTCCTGTGTGATCACATTTGCTTCTACTAGTTTTTTTACCTGAAGCACTGTCTCTGCTTGTCAGCATACGCATGGAATATGAGGGGTGGTAGTTCTTTTAACCATCCCTTCATTTGCACAAATTTTGCAACTTGCAAGAAAGAAACTTGCTTTTATTTTTCAAAGACAGTCTCCTCTGATCTTTTGAATCCTATTGCTTTATTAGTGATCACTGCTCAATGCATGTAGCTGAAAAACAAACGCTCATTACTGTGCTGATGTGATTCATCGCTGTGTTTTGCACAGTTACTGAATCATCAACACACTCTCTTAAGGGAATGCCATTTTCATATTCACTCTTTGTTTTGTTTCAAATATTCACTCTTTGTTTTGGAGGATGCAATAATTCGACCAAATGCTAACTTATCACTAGCTATGTTTCCATCTAAAGTTGTGAATTGAACCTGTTCGCAAAATTGGAATATTGCATGAAACATTTGCGATCAGTGTTTCCTTCCAGTGAGTTGAAGAGAACAAAATTGTCACTTCTGTCACAAACTGGCTCCAAGTATCACTAAGAAAAGTAGGAGAAGCCACTGTATATAATAATGTTTGTATATATAATAAATGACTTGCACTTCAGAGCATGCAGACGAAACACAGTAATTGCGGTCATGTTATCTTTCTTTTGGAGGCGTATGCCTGATGTTTGGGAACGCAGTCATGTAAGACAGTTCTTGGAGGTAATTATACCGAACCACTTTGACGACAGACTTTGTTCAGGCATTTAAGAATAACCAAAACACTCAGTCTCAAATCGAAAAATCCTTCCGGTGTACTGGATCGTTTGCTCCCTAAAAAATCCCACAATGTACTGCAAAAACCAAGGAGCATTGTTCCCTTACCGGAAATTATGTCACATTTTTGAAGCACGAAAGATTAAATGCACAAGCTAACTCAATAAATACGACACGTGATAGAAGTTTTGAAGATTTTTTATTATACAGTATGTCAGCATAAACACACATCGCTAGACAGGTAGTAAACACATCTTGTTAACATTTATAATTAATATTCGGCTGAAATGTTGAAAGGATATGGAACATAACAATGTGTTTAAGCAGCATGAAAATAATATAAAAAAGATATAGGTCCTACGTTGACGTTGTACAGTCATATCGCCGGAAATGGAGTAATCACTGTCCTAATGTGTAGTGAACCGTCCTGTATACAAGCTATATTGATTCACGAGCTAGTGATCTGATTGAGACGCACCCTGTGTCTGTCGCTCAGTGTCTACAATAGCTTGATCATGTAAAGATTTACGATCTGTCGGTGAAGTGTCAAACAACAAAACACAGCATAAAGTGCTTCTACATTTGTTTTATTTATCTTCACTTCTAATTATTTACAAATCTTAACTCTCTTCCCATAAATCTGAACGACAGGAAATCTTTAATGTGACAGAAAATAGTCTGAAGAACCATGTAGATGACACATTTGTCAAGCAGTCATCCGTGAGTGATGTATGGACCCTTTTCACATTTGCAATGTCGTCATAGTTGGGTAAACTTCTATAGCGGTGAATGGGAGACAACAACAGCAACAAACATTTTTTTGTATTTGCATTTGCTCTAAAAGCAAAAGCAAAATAGCGTGATGGCGTTTCCATGACTTTCCATGAAATTTAGAGAGACTGATTACAGCAGTCAGAACAGAGAAAGATGTCAAATTTGTTGTCTCTCCTCCCTCATCTGTTGCATTAGAGAACAAATTGTGGCATTTTAGATTTGTAAAATTTTACAAAACTGTATTAGATTAAATTAATATTGTTGGGGTGTCTAGCTCCAGTCTTTATAGTTAATCCTTGTTAATCATTGGATTCCTTTTATTTTTTTATAACTTGTGTACATGCCGTGTCTTCAGTATGGTATAGGCTTGTTAGGTTACTGATGGTGTTATATTAAGGCAGGAGGATATTATTCAAGGATATCATTTACTGCTCTCATTCATATTGTGCGTAATCACTGTTTTTCTGTGATGACCATATTTTAAATAAGAACATTATCTCATGATATTTACGCTCAGGTTGCACAGTTGTAAAGCCAATCATAAAAGTGGAATTTCAAAGCACTATTTTTATCGCCTTTTGTCAGACTTAATGGTAGGATCGAAGCTATCTGCTTGTGACTGTCGAAACAGTCACGAACAAGCACAAGAGGTGAATTCGCCCAGAATATTATGAACAAATACACTAGAAAGAGATTCATATCATGGGCTAATAATGAAAGTCCTTGCTGGCTGTCCGAGACGGTTGGCTTTACAATTACAAATGCCCTTTAGAAGAAAATGGATCAATTTTAATCCACACTTCAAAAGCAGGGATTCTCTTGGAGATAATTGTATGAATCATGCAGGTAAAAAGCTCTGCATATTTCTGTCTGAATTAAGTATGAATCATATGTGTAAGTGCATAGATATTTAGAAATCAAACATTTACTTGAAAGCAAATTTAAATATTTAAGTTCAAAGAGGAACTATATTTATAACTATATTGTTCTCATATAGAATAAATAATTATATTATATTATCATTAACCAAAACCAAAGACATTGCCAAAAAAAACCGAAAAAAAAATACTGTGTATATATATATATATATATATATATATATATATATATATATATATATATATATATATATATATATATATATATACATACATACATACATACATACATACATACATACATATATATATATATACACACACACACACACACACACACACACACACATATATAATGCTGAATATGTGACGTGTGTTTGGTATGTTATATATTGTCAAGTCATATGTTTTCTATTTCCGTTTCATGGTGGTAACTATCTGCTGCAAAATAATTTTGAGATATTATTATTATTATCATTGATGATGATTATGTGGTTTAGTTAATTATATTATTGATATGGAATTTGTAAGTCTGTATCTGCTCTTGTCATTACAAATACTCTCATCAATGATTTGGTAGCATTGGCTGACGTGTGTCGTGGCAGTGCACTTGCGATCTGACACACATTTTCTTTCGTCAAAGTTTCGTCAATGTCCCTTGAAAGCCAATAATTCACATCGGCATCCCTACATACGTACTTTCCTGTTTTTGTTCTGCACCAGGTGAGATAATGATGCATTTTGCTTTTTTTAATGCATCATGTTGTTCATGTAGCTGCAGACACATTTTCCCTTTAGACAGGCATCAGTTTGCACCACAGTCAGGATGTCTTCAGATTTCCATCATGCTCTCTGCTGTCATTACAGATGGAGAGCATGCCTTAACTAAAACAAAGCCAAAGCTATAAGTATCATTTACAACTATTGCTTCATGGCCCATCACTGTTTACCATAAATATGAACCATTCGATGCTGTTGTGGAAGGAATTTGAGGCATTTTCAGGCTCATAACTTGACTTAGGGCCTCTCCAAGGTCTGTGGTTGATGTAATGGCCAATAAAGTATAGCTCTTGACAGACTTAAGTCATATGGCGCGGTCCTAAGGAGAGGAGAGAGAGCCAAAAAAACAGGGGATGAGAGATGCGATAGGGGCTCTAGTGAGCCGAAAGCTGTTTGAGTCTGTCAGTGTAAATGATGTGAACCGCAGCATCCACAAGAGGCTTTTTCTACACACACACACACACTGACTGCAAAGCACTCCATACAGACACTCAGTATGACCAGTGATGGAGAACAAGAGCAACAAAAAATCATCTTCTCATGACAACGATGATTAGTAGTAATGTTAATTGTAAATTATGTTGTCAAGAATGGAGAGGCCATTAATATTAATTGAAATTTGCTTTGATTGTGCTTCAATAGATGTTTACAAAGCTGTTTTCAACTCTGTGTGTATGTATGTATGTATGTATGTATGTATGTATGTTTGTGTGTGTGTGTGTATATGTGTGTGTATATATATATATATATATATATATATATATATAGATACACTCACCAACCACTTTATTTAGGTACACAGGTTTACCACTTTATAGGTATAACTGCTCATTAATGCAAATATCTAATCAGCCAATCACATGGCAGAAACACAATGCATTTAGGTTACGTTCGGACTGCATATCTGGAAATCCGTTTCAGTCTGACTGCTCTGATTGGATTTTGTGTGGTTTATGTGACTTTCTCAAGCCACGTAAAATGTAAATGTCAGACGTTGTTATAGGAAACATGCTGAATGTCCCTGCAGAAACAAGGTTGTGTTGTTGCAAAGTGCCAGACGAGGAGAACATGACAATATAATGGAGACGTGTTTTGAGACCTGTGGAGACTACAGCAGGGAATAAAGCCACTCATACGACCCTTCATACGACACGTTTCTGCCACTGTCCAGCGCAGCGGATACACTTTGTTATGTTGTAAATAAGTCAACATCTGTATTGCAAACCCCTCCATATTGCGGTTGTTGTTGTTTTTGGCATGTACCTACCAACGAGCCGGATCTGAACAGTTGCAATGCACAATGTGGACAGTCAAAAATGTTAGATCAGATACACAAAAAATTTGGACTGAGAGTGTGAACTTGGCCTTAGGCATCAAGACATGGTCAAGATGATTTGCTGAAGTTCAAGGTGATTTAAGTGACTTTGAACATGGCGTGGATGTTGGTGCCAGATGGGCTGGTCTGAGTATTTCAGAAACTGCCTATCTACTGGGATTTTCACGCACAACCATCTCTAGGGTTTACAGAGAATGGTCCAAAAAAGAGAAAATATCCAGTGAGCGGCATTTCTGTAGGTGAAAATGCCATGTTGATGTCAGAGGAGAATGGCCAGACTGGTTCGAGCTGATAGAACGGCAAGAGTAACTCAAATAACCACACGTTACAACCGAGGTCTGCAGAAGAGCATCTCTGGTATGCACAACTCATGTTGTCGAACCTTGAAGCAGAAGACCACACCAGTGTCACTCCTGTCAGCTAAGAACAGGAAACAATCAGAAAAATGTTGCTTGGTCTGATGAGTCTCGATTTCTGCTGCGACATTCAGATGGTAGGGTCAGAATTTGGTGTAAACAGCATGAAAACATGAATCCATCCTGTCTTGTGTCAACGGTTCAGGCTGGTGGTGGTGGTTTAATGGTGTAGGGAATATTTGGGACACTTTGGGCCCAATTGAGCATCGTTTAAACCATAGCCTACCTGAGTATTGTTGCTGACCATGTTCATCTCTTTATGACCGCAGTGTACCCATCTTCTGATGGCTACTTTGTGCAGGATAAAACGCCATGTCACAAAGCTTAAATCTGTTCTGATCATTTCTCAGTCTTCAGTGTGACATGATCCTCCAGAAATCATTCTAAAATGCCAATTTGGTGCTGAAGACACATTTCTTATCAATGTAGAAATGATTTTTTATTTTTTTTTACATTTCTTTATAAAAAAATCCTCCTGACCCTAAGCGGTTTGAACAGTATAGTTTATATTGCGTTGTATGGCACTTAAATTGAACAGGATGTTGGAAAGTTTCTCTCTCCTCTCATGGACTGTATTTATTGCAAAAAATCCCCAATTACAGGGTTTTTGTATTGCTGCTTACTCCAAGTAATTAAAGTGATCTAAACATGCAACTGAAAATCTTGAATATTTAATGAACATTCTGTTCCTAAAATGAATTTAACAGGACAACCTAAAAAGCTATTTGCAGTATTATTTCATTGCTCTGTTTGCAAAGCCAGGATTCTGCAATTATGTGGAAAAAAGGAAATGATCATTAATGCATTCATTCAGAGATAATTACCGGAATCATTCCATTTTATTGGTATGATCAAAATAGCTTTGAAGGAAGTATTTGAGTTATGAAGCATAAAGGCATTTCCGCAGTTCATTTCAGTATAATGAAGTGAGGAGCTTAGCATACAACATGACTGCTAGGCCATATTTTACCTGTCTGAATCAACCCAGATTTTTGCTAGACCATTATTATTTGGCTATGCGTTTTTTAACAAGAATTTGGAGAATTTGAAAGAAATATGCAAATCAAAAACTTTTCCAAATCATTTCTGCACTGTACATGTCCTCTTAATGTTTCTTGTGTTTTACAAGCGTTTACTTCATGCATAGTGATGTATTCTGAGATTGGTATGGGATAAAATCATTAAAATCAGATCGTTTTTTTTTTTTTTTGTTCTGTTCAGATTGCTAATATGTTCAGATTGGTTGTTGTATAGTAATTATGCAAAACTGCTGTTTGTCAAAAAAAAAAAAAAAACTAAATACATTTGGCGAAAAAAAACAAATACAAGCCCAGATGCCTTAATGATCTCATTTGCTTTCTGTGGTTTTCAGAATAGCCACACAGAATAAATTAGTGAATTGTTTATACCTTAACAACTGTGCCAAAAGTAGATCGTATTCATTTTTGGAAAATTAAAATGCATAAAAATGATTGATATGATTCAGTTTATAAGACAAAAAGAAGAATTGCTGAGGCCAAGAACTCTGGAATATTCTAGCTTTATGTTCATTAAGATGTTTCTATATATCAACATGTTGGACATTTCGGTTAATTCATTAATCTTTACCAGTACTGTAACAAATCATGTATCAGCCAATTAATAATCATGCTTTATTTTCAATTATAACAATGTGTCCATCTACTTTATTAAAATTGAGGCTTTATACTGGAGTGGATTAAGGATTTATGGTATTGAAATAAATTAAGCCTTGTTCTGCCAAGTACTTCAAATGAGCTGCACAAGAGTTTACTGAGATTTGATAAGATGGCTAAGCACTATAGATCTTCTCAGGGCAAACCAATCTCCTGATTTAACTAAAAATGTCAGTTATGTCTGTGTTTTGATAAGCTGTGAAGGACTTTAGATTGAGAAAAAGCATTCGATCGAGAAGAACAGACTTCAGTTGGTTCAGTAATCCATAGAGTATTTGCAGTCATCTCAGGAATTAATTTAATCTGTCTGCCCAACCTTAGACCATAAGAATAGTGTCATTACACTGTCAGGTTTGTAGGCTGTCCATTGCACCATGAAAATGAAAGTACATTCTGCCATCTAACACAATATTAGGGCAAGAGCCTCAGATTATTGCTTCCTTACACAGAGCATATTTTTATGTTAGAGAAGCCTGTTAAAATTGTACAGGCCTTCAAACATTTGAGGAACACTTCGAAGGGGAAGTTATATCAATTTTTCCAATTTGCTGTAATTATGTGATTGCACAATTACATTTCTGCTCTGCTTCATTCCAGGTGCATCTGCAAATAATTGATAGAGCATGATATTATATTTACATCTCGTATTTATAACTTGGATTGTGATACGTTTACTCATATTGCATTCATTACCAAGGCTTTATTTGTTTTTGTAAATTGCTGTGCAGCACTTAATTAAAATGATTAACTTTTTACTTATGCATTTCATATCCACCCTACAAGAAAACGGGAGCATTCAAGGGTTACAGATGAATATGCTGAAATGAAAGGTAAAAAAATAAACTAAAAAATACTTTTTAATGTTTTCCTTTTCTTTTAGTGTGTAATGTATCTGTTTGTGCATGTATAATAAGTTACAAAGCTATTAGTCTCCCACAAAGTGCTTTATTCTTATTTTCGAATCCAACTCGGGCTCGAACTGATACGGTAAAACTGAAAACTAGTTGTCCAGTCCGGTTCCGTCCACACAGCAAGGCTTTGCCGAAAATGCTGTTGATAGTCCTGAAAATTTTCCTGGGTGTGTGAGATCGTTTAATGCTGTTGAACTTGTCACTGCTGCAAACTCCCATACAAATAATTATTTGAAAAATGTATGCAGCCCTATGGAAGCCATTGCGTTAATGCACCCCTGACTGTAATAGTAAAAAAAATCATTCTAATATGCTGATTTGGTGCTCAAGAAATAGAGATACTATTTTCAGGATTCTTTGATTAATAGAAAGTTAACACAAGAACAGCATTGATTTGAAAAGGAAATATTTTGTAACATTATAAATGAGTAAATGAATGAATGAGGAAATTATATAGCGCTTTCATTTGTACTACTGTACACCCAAAGCGCTTTACAATCAAATCAGGGAATCTCTCCTCAACCACCACCAGACATAAATGTCTTTTAGTCTTTACTGTCACTTTTGAACAATTGAATGCATCCTAACAGAATAAAGGTATTCATTTCTTTAAAATTGTTACATAGAGTAGACTTTATGTTCAGGCAAACATGTTTACTTATGCTTTTTATACCTAATCCTGGAGTATAGTTATGCTTCTGGAGGGCCAGCATCCTGCAGAATTTAGCTCCAACCTTCCCCTAACATGTATACTTGCCTTGGCTGCGTCTGAAAGCTTAAAAGTGCTGCCTTTGGAGGATTTCAAGGTAAGACATCAAGGCATGTCCGAATCCAACTTAGCTTCACTTCCTGTCTCTTAAGATACCTTCATCTGATCGATTTTTGAAGGCATGATGCCTTCATGATGCTGCCTTTGGTATCCCGCAATCCTTTGCTTTCCATTCTGTGACAGTTGAGCTAAAAATAAAGATGGCGTCTGAAAGTTGCGGTTGGTGGTCAGTTTGTGTGTAACTAAACGTTTGACCAACGTTTTCCGCTTTTGGTGTCATTTCTAGTGAGAAATGACTGCTGTAGTAATTAAATATATGCTTAGTTCTCACCAAAGCTCTCTCTATTTTGCTGTAGATCATTAAACTGTTACGCTGCCTCAGAGGTCTGTCCGAAATCAGTTTAGTTGGGTACCTTCATGTTCAAACGCAGTTTTCGGACGCAGCCCTGGAAGTTTGTAGTGATCCTGAAGACCTTTATTAGCTGGTTGAGGTGTGTTTAATTGTGGTTAGAACTAAAATATGGACTACAGGACTGTGACCCTCCTGGAGCAGGTGTAAGATTATGTGCTCATTTTTATCACTCTTACTATTCAAATGGTTTTAATGTGTGTTCTGCAGTGATTTTTAGTGCGACTGGAAGTGGAAAACAGGCAAAGGGAAACAACTGTGTCGATTATTTGTTCTAAATCCTCATGGATACATTTGTACAAGGCTGACAAGTCTGATATTAACTCAAATACTGTATCTGGAATAAATAATCTTTGTTCCTGTGTACATATGTCAACAGCTACAATCATGATAAAAACTTGCCTGGGTGACTACACATTTTATTCATGTATGATTAGTGCTGTAAGTAGCCGACATGCTTTACTGTCATTCACCAATTCAAGTGCTACTTCCAATATCTGGTGGTATTGCAGTGGTTGCCTAGAAACAGCCGTCACAATTCAATCTGTATTTGTGGTGTTAGTGGTTTTGTATTGTGCATTTCATCAGTCCAAGATAAACACAATGTTCAGCAGCATCCCGGATGCTCAGAGGCTTCAGGTGCTGGTCTGATGCCCCGGACCCTGGGGCTCTGAAGACTAGGGATGAAATTACAGAGTTGATCAGCCTGTAATGTTTCAGTCACAGTGTTTACTGGCCCAAGGCCAGTGTGGAAGGAGAGAGAGGAAGTTGAGTCCTCCTTGCCAGAGGCTTCCACCATTTTCTTGTGTTAGCTCAAACAGGCCGCTGTTGTAAAATGGGGCTGTAATAAAGAAGAGTCTAGGGAGCATGGCACAATATGGCTGAATCTAGATGTTATTTATGGTGTTAATACAGACTTCAGCACTGTTCATTCTCCCTGTGGAAACTGAGCAGTCCATGACTCATAATGCTCTAATGACAATACAGATTAGATTGTGGGATTGAGACTGACAGTGTCTTATAGTCCCTCTGGCAGGAAATAAGACATGTTTCAGAGTAAGTTATCTCTCTCTCTCTCTCTCTCTCTCTCTCTCTCTCTCTCTCTCTCTCTCTCTCTCTCTCTCTCTCTCTCTCTACCTTTCTACCTTTCTACACACACTTCTTGAAGGTATAAAGGACTGGAAAGTATGGGGTATGGGGCTATTACAAAAATGGGCTTTTATTCGCTACCAAAGCCAGAACGAAAAGGCGCTACTGATTGGGGTGAAAGCAGGAAAAACCTGAGAAACAAAAAATAGCACATTAATCATTGTGATCATGTGCAGGCAGCCCTGCTTGATGAACGTGTGAGAAGCGTGGAGCTATTTAACTCAGTGTCAGGGAAGTACAAATTCAGTGATGCTTGGCTCAATATTGAGCCATGTAAAATTGGTCAATCAAAGTTCCAATGAATAATGTCTAATAAAGTAGTGTTTACAGTGCATATGCAGTTTTTGTTCAGACAAGCCAGGATTGAGAAATATTTTTTACACAGCTTACACGCAGTGTTGTAAATGTGAACCGATGCATTAAGCAAATGTGCTTTCAAAAAATGTAGAATAAAGTATCTAAAAAATTATATATAATCATATTTTATATATATACTGTATATTATATATTTATTGATAATAATAATAATAATGTATTATTATTATTATTATTATTATTATTATTATATATTTATTGCTAATAATAATAATAATGTATTATTATTATTATTATTATTATTATTATTGACTCTTTTCTTAAATTTTTTAAAGGCTTTTTGTAAAGGCTTTTTTAAAATCAAATTTTAGGATGTAACGTATGGTAACATTTTATTTGTACAGGTCTTTGAAAAAGCCTTAAAAAAGCCTGCATAATAATTAATATATTTTTAAATATTTAGAATTTTTTTGAATTCATAACACCTTATCCATATAATTTCATTTAATTGCAAAATTGTTGTATATAATATTCTCTCTGGATGTTTTAATCAAGTAATGATTCATAAAAGAGAGAACTAAAACCAGTGTGCCATGTTAAAAAGCATGAATAAGAAATCGGCAAACTGCATCTCTCGTTCAAACTCGCTCGCGCTCTCATGCACTGTACCAGCCCTCTCTCCTCATTGGATTTTAAAAAGGTCATATGCCGCTTAAATTAAAGCTTTTAGTTGTCAGTAATTTCCTTAACATTACTGCAGTAATTGACACACAGTTGGTCGTTGATTCTGTCCAGATTGGCAGTAACAAACCCAACTTTATTGTCTTTATTGTGCTTGATAAAATTATAGGTGCTTTAAAAAGTCCTTGAATCTGGTGTTCATGAAAGAGTGGGAACCCTGTATCCATCGACCAATCTATCCATAGATTGAATGTTTGCATGTGTCAGTGAGTGATGGAGTCTTAGTAAAAAAAAAAAAATGCTGCTACTTGGTCATGAAATTTTATTGTAAACTTGGCAAGTTTGTCTTAGGAGAATGTTAACAGGCTGGACAAAAAAATTTAAATAAAAATAGAAACCTGTCAAAATATAAGAATTGTGCTTTAAGCACTGCAGTATAATAAAATAAAGTAATTAAATAAAATAATAAAATAAATTTATTTACTTTATTGCAGACTGTTTAGCTGAATAATTGCTTGGAAAAAAAGTTATATTTCTATATACTGTAGAACATTTTTATTATTTTTAATATTTACAATTTCTTATAATTTGTTAATATAAATAATACTATTTAATTTCATCCTCATTGGTATTGACTACTGAAATTTTGGTGTCGTGACAATAATGCTGAGTCATTTAATAGTGCTGACGTAGTGTCATGAGGCATTAGCATACATATAGGCTTATGAAGGGTAGATCCTAGATCATCAGAGAAGTCACACTGAGAGACAATCACACTGTCAGCATATACAGTATGTTTAATATGAATAAAGGTGAGTGTTGAATAATAGATCTGGATGGATTACCAGACTTGTCAAACAACTGTAGCACTTTTACAAAGGTCAAATTCAATCTTCTTCCTTCAGGGCTTGTACTGTAGGCTTCTAGTGAACACCATACTTATATGCAACAAATTCCCATCCAGTTTTTTGTGTGTGCAATATTTAAAGACAAAGGCATGTTCACAGTTCCACTGCACGGCTGGTATCCCTTCAGCAGCCTGTTAAAAGATATATCATATCATGTGAGACAGCTAAATGTATATGGAAATGCACGTGGAGCACCTGTCACCTGCCGCTGGCAACTTGAGATGGAAAAATATGAAAATGTGAAGGCAATGCTCAAAGTACATTAAAACACGAAAACTGCCCCCGAAGGCCTCGGCTGAATGCTTCACAGGCTCGATGAGAGAGATGTTGCTCTGTCAGATGTACTAAGATGACCATTTCACAGTCTTTGCCAGAAGCCCAATTCAGCATTCCTTATTCATGCTTCCTTGACTGGATGACAAACAGAAGTAAGTTGTTCTGCCTTTGTTTTTTGTTTTTTTCTTCTTCTGAAATGAGCATCAGGAGAAAAAACGTAGACATTTGCATTAGGATTGAATGCTAAAAAGTGGCCTTTGGGGGGTGGTCTTACTTGTAGTGCATAATCAAATTACTTTGTTTTTTCTTTGTTCAATAGCTATTCAGTGTTTAGCTTGTTTAACACTCTAAATATGCCTTGTTATCAAACTCCAGATAGGTTTGAGCATGCTCGCTTAAAGTCAAGTCTTTGTGTGTGTAGTTGCGTGCGGCTGGTTCGTATGCTGGAAATAATGCCTTTAGCGGAGACTAGCGTGAAGAGCGGTACCTGGAGAGATTCATAAAATACTGAAATTCTGTGTAATGACTCACAGTGCCATTGTTTCCACAAAGAAGTGTCTGTAATATGGGGTAATTAAACAATGCAGAGGTTCAGTGGGGGTTGGGGGATTGCAGCAACATCCCTGTGGCCCTCTGTTGCTTTTATCTGCAGCATGCAGGAATTGTGCCATTTGCAGACACGCACCACTTGGATAAGTTCCATTACCTTTACCTACCTACCTTTTATTTTTTTAAATCAAATTTAGAATAGTCATGCTATGTGGAAGAGGTTAGTTCAAAGTCTATGATTACTTGTTTTGGAGGATTCCAAGAGTGTTATATTGCTAACATCATCTTAAAAAATTGAATCTGCCAGCTGCTTATTAGGACAAATGTGGTGAATTCACTAAAGAACGCACCACTTGTACATATAGTATTTCAACACAAACACCTGCATCTTAAGGCCTGTTCACACCGGGACGAATTTCGCGCACGATTTTCGCCGACGTTTAACGCCTCGTGACTAAACAAAGGGCGCCAATGTGAGTGTGCACACCGACGCGAAAAACGGCACGCGTAAAAGCGTCACTTTTTAAAAAACGCCTCGGGTTCGTTTTTTTGGTTTGACGCGCCGCGTCAAAAACTATCCGACCAATGAGATTGGCGCTTTTGCTCACGTGTCCGGAGCTTCTGAAGTTACAGTAAAACACAACTTGGGGGCGCTCAAACACAAAACGGTCTTGCCGAGCACACATACATAACGGCGAAGAAGATATACGCCAAGTAGTGTCTACACCTCTACACTGCCGCCGGGAAGAAATAAGACGAGGAAGATGCAAGGCAAGATGAATGTAGAGCGCTGGTCTCGTTGGTGTCGGAACATAAATAACTATATGACAAACGCGACAGTGACTACAAAAATCTTGATAAAAGAGAACTGTTATGGAGTGGTATTGCAAAGCAAATGGGAATTTGATGGTTAGTTTCATTTCACTTAATTGTCTTTCATGTACATAGGCTATAACTTTTTCCCACAAACGTTTGACAATCGCCACCGGGGTATTTCTGTTTTACATTAAGCGCCATCTAATGTCAGGGAATGAATTTGCATGTTCACTCGGCTCATCGTCAGCGAAAATCGCTTGGGTGTGAACACAAAAAACGCGTTGAAAAACGCTGGCGAATAACGCGCACCGATATTCGTCCCGGTGTGTACGGGCCTTTATTCTCTGACCACCCGCAATCATCTTTAAACAGGTGCAATGTGTGCACTTGGTTAAACTGGTATTGAAATCATTGTCACTCTTTTTTTATAAACACCTATTTTTATTATCTAAATTGGGTTCATTATAGATTATTTACAGATTCACAAATTATTTATGTATTATGTTTTCTATTGATCATGGTAGCAGTAAAATGATGGCAATAACCTTTAACAGACCATATATCCTGATGCATGATGTAGAAAAGTGCACCTTTGGTGTTTTAAAAACTGATTCAGGTGTGTGGATCACAGTGATGGATAGATTTTGTATCCAATTTCGGTAAAATAGGACTGCAAAATAAGAAATTACCCCAAGCAAATTGCGTTTGCCTTGCGTTGGGGCGTTTGCATTCTCAACCAGATGCTAAAACAACAAAGAGCATACAACGGGTGCCATTCATTAAACCGTTTCAGTAAACAAACTACATTCAATTATACATTTAACTGTACTTGTGTAGTATGTTTTATTGTATATATGTGTATGGGAGATAATATGAATATCCCTCTTTGCTCCCGCCCCCCTCCCCTTTTTATAGTCAGTGAGAGAACAATTTAAAGTACAAATGGAAACCAGCAGATGCTCAGACTCTTGCAAGCAGTCGTTATCTCCTCTTAACCGTTCTCCAGCTCATTGAAAACCAATGAATTACTTGCCCCCCCCTCCACACACACAAAGAGATATGCCATTCTCCCATACCTCCTCCTCTCTCCCCTCTTTCCTGTGAAGGCACCAGAGGCTGGTTCTCTGAGGAGTGCTTAAAATCCTGAGAGATGCATTGAGCTCTCAGCCCATTCAATCTGTGGGTTATAATGGTTTTCGCAAACATCAGAAATCCTCTCATCTCTAAACATCAAGCTCTATTCAAATCCCTGGCAGACTGTGGAACGCCTCCCCGTAAAATACTCTAGCTTTCATTGTCTCCCTCTCATTCACTTATGACACTTCATGCCCCTCAAACACATCATCTACCACCAAATAATCAAAACGGAGCGCTCTCTCTCTCTTCTTTTCATGTCACCTCTTTATACACAAATACCAAGAATTCTTCAAATCTGTGGTCTTCAGCCATCCATTCGGATTCAATGATAGCTAATTCAGTGGCTTTTTTGTTTGTTTTTGGCAATAAAAAGTTTAATTCCGATTAGACCAATTCAGTTTATAGTAATGTTGAGTTTAGAAAATTTAACTTTACCTGCTCAAATGTAAACAAACAAATAAATAAGTAAACAAGCACATGAAAATTTCATTTAAATAATCACATATAATAATAATAATGCTAGACCTTAATGAGTGGGTGTCATAAGGGTCTAGCACTATTGTTTGTGATAATTTTAATGATTATATTTTCATGTAATGAATCAGTCAGTCTGTAATTATGTCTGACTTTTTAAAAGCTCTAAAAAAAAATAAAAAATCAGATCAGACCTGCATGTTCAGTTCTTACCTTCAACACTATAAAGCACAACATCTGTTATCTAAAAATATCAAAAACAGACAAAGCAATAATTGATAATGCTCATTAAGAAGCAAATGATAATTCAATAATTACGATAATCACAAAAATGTCCAAAGACACCCACTCCATGTTATGAGTCAGATTGTATTTGCATCAGCCACTTTAAAAGCTATTGTTAAGGATGGTGCAACAAATGTATCCTCATGTCTCTGGCAATGCTATTTTTCCTCTGCAATCAAAGCCAGATGTGGGTAGCTTATAATGCGCCCTTTGAAATGAGTGTCAAGCATTCTGTGCACCTGCATTTGCCTACTCTAGAAACACGGATGTTAATCAGTGGACTGTGTGAGATGTTGGGGACAGGTGAGAGGACAATTCAGCCCACAGATGACTCACATTGAGGTCTATGTTTTTGTATCTGAGAATGATCTATATCTACTGACAAACATTTTATCATTTTAATTGTTTTAAAATCTTTAAATTTGAATGTTTTAAAAAAGATTCCTCCTGCTTTTTTCAGAAGAATTTTATTCATTGAATTGTGGGACTCGACAAAAGGTTTTCCAAAACTTAAAGGGATAGTTCGCCCAAAAATGATATTTAACCCATGATTTACTCACCCTCAAGCCGTTCGAGATGCATATGTCAATCTTTTTTCAGACGAACACATTTTCAGTTATTTTAGAAAATGCCTTAGATCTTTCAGTGGTTATAATGTGAAGCTATGGGGTCGACGCGCGTTCATGGAGATGGATGCTGGCGTATGACGTAGGACGTAGCATAGGAAGCGTCGTGACGTAGAACGAACGTGACAGCGCAGCCAGAGAGCAGAGCAAAACAAAACTCTACGTTCGTTCTACGTCACGACGCTTCCAACGCTACGTCCTACGTCATACGCCAGCATCCATCTCTGTGAACGCGCGTCGACCGCTACCGGAAGCCAGTTATTTACGTTTATAAAGTTTTAAATATGTTTATTTTTACGACAAAACCGCACGGATTACCCTCAGAAGGCCTTCGTTTATCCCCCTGGAGCCGGATGGATTACTTTTGAGAAGGATGCATGCACATTTTGGGACTTGAACGATGTGGACCCCATAGCTTCACATTATAACCACTAAAAGATCTAAGACATTTTCTAAAATAACTGAAAATGTGTTCGTCTGAAAAAAGATTGACATATGCATCTCGAACGGCTTGAGGGTGAGTAAATCATGGCTTAAATATCATTTTTGGGTGAACTATCCCTTTAAGAAAGAGAAAAGTGAGTGTTATTGCGCAGTGTTTTGAAATGCAGTTACATTAACCAGTAAACTATTTTCAAAACCCACAATATGAGCGATACAAATCTCTCCAAATTTGGTTGGTGCACACAGACCCAAGGGCCCTTGTTCACAATGCCAAATGCTTGAAGCGGCCTTTCTGCTAGATGAGAGACTCCTCTATTCAACATGTCTCTCAACAGTCTCTGTTTGTTCATAATTTAGAGAAAACCAACTCTAGCAGACATTTCATGATTATTTTATGTTATTTTTATTTTATGTTTATTATGCATCAGCTGTTTAATTACAATCTCTTTCTAAATTCTATTTATATATACAAGCTGTATATGGATATTTAGAATATGTCTGATCTTCTTTTTGGCGTCACTAAAAAGGGTGTTTGTTTACATTCCTTGATCTTATGAGAGTGTGCCTTAGACATGAACCAGACTGGCACAAAAGTGGTGATAAACAGGCATTATGAACCTACTATGTTTCTTCTAAGCATGTCCTGTTCAGTGTAAAGGCTGATAGGCTGTTGTCCAACTATATACTGTAGAGCACAGATGAGAGAATCTGCTCAAAATGAGCCCTGCTTGCACTGGATTTTCCATTGCAGGTCCTGTATTCCTGTGTGCATATGTTTGCATTCATCCTTAGTGACATTGCGTTCAAGGTATTCATTTTATCAGGTCCTGCATTCCTGTGCATTGCTCCTTAATTCCAGTTTACATCTACAGTATATTTATGTTCTAATTAATTAATTAATTAATTAATTAGTATTATTTTCTGCATTATTTTCTTTGAAAAAAAACAACTTATTTTATATACTGCAAAAACATTTGCTTAATATTTTTGTTTTATTTACAGTGGGGTGACCAGATTTCTGAAATGGAAACTAGGGAAATTTATTTGAGTGGTCAAAATATCACTGAAATCTCAATTGTTATTATCTGTTAATTAAAAAACGGGGACAATACATTTTTTAATTGTTGTGGGTTCCCATATTATTATTAACATGAATAATTATTATGATTTAGTTACATTATTAGGATTTTTATTCTGGTTTTAATATAATTCACCACACCCACACAAAGTTTTAAATATCACACAATGAAAACAGTTTAAAGTAACCATTGTAAATACTGTAGCAAGCAGATCAAAACAATATTATAACAAATGTATGACTTTACAAAAATAAAACAAAAATAAGATTTTATAAATATCTTATCTAATATCTTATATAAAACATTTTATAATTGTATTTAATATTTTCATTTTCACAAGCTGTTTTTGCTATACCAAAATTATTTTTTTTTAACACGTTTGTGCTTGAAAATGACTATCCTTAATTTGGCTTGGTATTTTGCATTTTAGGCTTATTTTAAGCAGAAAGTATTTTTATTCTGCAAATGTATTTGTTGCAAGTGTAACTGTTCAGTTTTATATACATGTGTGTGTGTGTGTGTGTGTGTATATATATAGTTAAGATGTGTGAAAATTACTGCGTTGTGACTGCAGAACTTTTGGGGACGTTTAAAATTGTGCGAAACAATCCCGCACCTTGTTGAGGCCCTGTTTTAAAGCACATACAAACAGTATTACTTTGATTTAACTATGTTAACATAGTTAGTATGTAACTACCTTGAAAGCGAAAACAATGTTTCTTTTGATATTTAAAGATAATGGCGTTCTGCTCTTTTCCAGGTTACGTTCTTCATGAATTAGCGGCGCACGAGGAAGTATCAGTGTAGCTCGTGAAACTTTTTTATGAACAAAAGGAAGACTTATGCTTGATAAGCTAAGTCAGTGTAGCTCGGAGCGCCATCTGTTGGTGAAATAATCACTACACGATTGGTTGTTTATAAATGGTTGTTTCTGTTTTGAAGTCCATAAAAGTGCATCTATCCATGATAAAAGTGCTCCACACGGCTCTGGGGGGTTAATAAAGACCTTCTGAAGCAAAGCATTGTGTTTGTGTAAGAAAATCCATATTTAAAACTTTATAAAGTAAAATAACTATCTTCCCGCCAAACGGCCATATGCAGTCTACTTGCGCCTAAAGCGCAACTCTCACAACTTATGATGTCGGAAGTACTGTAGTGTGTCATGGCGTAGCGTAAATATCAGCAGTACATCACATTACTCGCATTAGTTGTGCTTTAGACTTCAGTGGAATCCGTATGTTCGTTTGGCCGCAAGCTAGTTATTTTATTTTATAAAGTTTTAAAAATGGATATTTTTCTTACACAAACGCATGGCTTCGCTTCAGGAGCCGTGTGGAGCACTTTTATCATGGATAGATGCACTTTTATGGACTTCAAAACAGAAACAACCATTCACTACCATTATAAAGCTTGGAAGAATCAGGACATTTTTTTATATAACTTGTCATATACACCTAGGATGACTTGAGGGTGAGTAAATCATAGGTTAATTTGAATTTTTGGGTGAACTATCCCTTTCATTTACAGTGAGTTGCATTTACTTGAGAAGAAACATTGTGTAAAATAATAAGGCTTGTTGTGAGAGGTTTGGCTCAGCTGTTTTGGCTAACAGGTTTCACTGTTCTAGTGAATTCTTTGAGGACCAATCTTAATGCTACACCATATGTTTGCATTGTAGATAATTGCGTTCTTGTATCTTTTGTGCAGGGTCCTTTTCTATTCGAGCTTGACCGTGGCACAGAGCAAGGTCCATTTAGAAATTGTTTACTGAGTCTTGTGAAAGAACTTGATTGGCCAGCACAAAGGCCAGACTTGAACCCTATAGAACACCTGAACCTGCAAGCCAGACCCCATCACCATCATGCCAGCATGACCTCCCTGACCCCACTTTCTGAATGGGAGCAAATCCATGCATTCATGTTCCCTAACCCTAAACCATCTAGAAAGCCGTTATAGCAGGAAAGGGAGTGATCGATTGTGTAGGTTAATCAAGTTCTTTTGGTTACTTTTGGCCATGTAGTATATCTTGAACAAATTTGTTTTTTACTTTTTTTTCTTTTTGCTTCTTTTCTGCATATCTAAAATTTGTTCTGGTGTACGGTTAACACAAGAAATAAAAACATTTAATCGATTTAGAAAAATCAACTTAAATTCATATAATTTTTAGAGGTGGACCAATTTTTGACATTGGTCTGTGTCTTTACATTTACTTTTAAACATTTGAGAGACCCTTTTATCCTAAGTGACATTGCGCTCAAGGTATTCATTTTAACAGATAATGCTTTCCTGGGAATCAAACCCATGACATTGGCATTGCTTGTGTCATGCTCTACTGTATAAGCTACAGGAATGCTCTTCACCATATTATAAACAAGACACTCGTGTTCGCTCTAGACAGTGTTTGTCTACTTGTCACAGAGCTGCCCTCTGTTCCCTGTGTTCCCCTTGTTAACCCTTTCTAGAAACACATGAACACATACTTGGGTTTTTAAAAGACTCTTTATTTACCTTAATGTACCAGCAATAGGGCTGGGACGGTATGGATTTTTTCTTACCGCGGTTGAAAAGCAAGAAATTCCTGCGGTAATGCGGTAACCGCCCCAGCCCTAACCAGCAAAGGGAGAGATGGATTACATACACACACACAAACATACACCTACAACTAGACTGTTGTGTCTCAGACTGGCCACCTGAGCACTAAACCAGTGGACATTTAAGCTTTTCTCAAACTGTTGACTATCACCTGGATCAGCATACATGGTGGTGGCCATCTTGATTTCAGTAAAGACCAGAATGGACTATTATCATGCTTTTTATACCTGTGCTGTGTTGCATCATGGGGGTGGGAGATACCAAGTATGGTGGGTAAGGGGTGGAACTGGTTTTGATGAGGTTATTGATCTTTACTTTCTATAATTATTGTTAAATGAAGTTTGTGCTGTGCTATTTAAATTTGTGTGTTGAAGGAAATGGGGTTACTTGATATTTAATACTTTTACTTGATCTTTAATACATTTTCATGGTCTTTAATACTTTTCCATGCTATTTTTGCTGAGAAATGGTCGTACCCATGTGCATAAAGGAAGTGGTCAGTTAGCCTGTGACTGGTGTCAGTGAGTGCAGTATCTGCTGAGTACTCTGATTGAATTGTTCTACCTGATCTAAGGTTTTTTTTTGTTTTTTTTTCATGTTTTTGCACCTGTGAGCACCTTGCACTTTTGTGGCTTGGGAGGAACTAAAATAAACATAAAACTGGCATTTAATGTCCTCCATGTGTTGTTTGAAGAACTCTAGACTGTATCCCTAGTTGATCCGTGACACTACTCAACAGGGTGGGAATTATACCGCGGCCACGCGGCCATGGCCGCCGTTGCCCTATACTTTGGCCTTCATGCCCCGTGAAAAAAAAATCATCGTACGGCCAGTGGCCTGTGTGCCCTGGCCCTGTCCAAGTTCCACCCAAGTAGTCTCTGAACTTCAATTAGTTTGTGGATTCGCGCAGGTGCAGTGTCATAATCACATCGATGATCTCACGCATCAAAACAGCAGTGCAAGAAGCATGTAACGTCAGCACCAACAGAAGAACGACACTCTGTTGTCGACACTGGTGCATAGATATATATACACTAGATTTCGCGGCATTCGGCATTCGTTCATGAACTGCCGTAGCCAAGGCGAAATCTATATGTCTATCTATGCACCAGTCTGCGCACACGTCACACAGCAGGAAGCGCGGGCACCCTCAGATCACTTGGACGTCGCTGTGTTACAAGAGGTAAAAACGATATAAATACTGTTCGTTTTCTCACACAAACCGCTCGTTTCGTGTCTTAGGCCATCAATGTGTACTTACGATGGGGAATTGTTTTAATTTGGACTCTGTGGATGCTCTTTGAGACCGTGACCATAGACCTGCATTATATGACTGACAGACAAGAACGGTTTGACCTAAAAATATCAAAATCTATTTGCTAGTAGATAAGTGCCCTTTTCAGAAAAGGGCCCTATGCAAGGTTCCAGAGGTAACATAACGGCGTCGGCGCACTGAAGCGTTTTTTTTTTAATAGTTCAAAGTTACTATAAGATTTAATGTTATTAACGTTACCTTGACAAACTATAACTTACATCATTAAAAAGATATAAGACTCACGTTTCAGTATTTGACCACTATTGTATTCTGAGAAATTTATATTGACAGTTATGTCTTAATTTGTGTCAGGAGTTATGAAATGCAAAAATGAGTCGATACCTTTAATATGAATTATGAGCGTCAGACGCTCCCATTCATAAACTCCTGTGCTGTCGTCATGAAAGCGATTCACAAAACAACGTCCCTCATGGCTTTTAGCTCAAAAGTGTGCAGATTTGGAGAAATATTGATATATTCTCAGTTTACATAAGATTTCTATTGACAGGAATAATATTTTATTGAATTTATAGCCAAATGCGTCGATGTAATCATTATGAGCGCTGTATACTGATGTGCTGTGTTTTCAATTCATACCAGCAGCCTGAGGGCGCTCTACTGAACATTATAGTCCATATTTGAAACACATGAAGAAGAGCGTTCGACAATGCAGGAAATTATTAATTTATTGGCATTTGTGTTGTTTCTGAATGCTTTTATTGGCATTTGTGTTGTTTCTGAATGCTTTTATTGGCATTTGTGGTGTTTCTGAATGCTTTTATTGGCATTTATGTTGTTTCTATTGTTGTGCGAGTATAAAAAAGTCATAATCCATGTCTTATTCCAAATTAGGATGTTATGCTATCAATCTGAATGGGAAAACCATCGAATTGTATGATGGCCTTTGTGCCCTGTCATATGGCCTTGGTGCCCCTAAAAAAAAAAAAAAAAGGTGGAGGCCAAATGGCCTTGCCCCTAAAATTACATAATTCCCACCCTGCTACTCAATTGCTAACTCGAGTCATGACACATACAATAGCAACACTGCTAAAAGTGTTACTAATATGTTGGACCTTTTATTGAAAGTAGCCTAATTTTAACTGTTGATAAAGCACCCATAATAACTGAATTTGGGATGTTTGAGTTTGGGGCGGTGTGATGCGTGAAAGGGCTGTTTGCTAAATATGCTTTTTTTTTTTTTATTCTTCTAGGTGTCACTTGTGAACTACATACTTCACCTTTAAGTGCAAATATTTATTTTTCGGTATATGTCGTTCAATGTAAAATGTTATATAGTTCTATATTGTTAAATAGAAATTTTGTCTGTGTGTTGTATGATGGTGTTGTTTCCAGTATGCTAAGAACTATTGCATTCAGGATGATGGGAAATGACAGCCTTCAGCACTATTTTTCTCTAATAACACAATAGGCATAGCGTTTGTCAACAAAAGAAGCAGTAAATAACTGCCAGCTTGTGATAAAGACCTTTTTATTGAATGCTCAGCTCTTTTAGTTTTTTTTGCAAGTTTAATACAGGTTTCAGCAAAACAGGCAAAACCTAATCTGTCAAATAGCTACTGGCTGTACAATTCTGTCCATGATTATCTGCGACTGAAAATTCATCCTAGAATTCATGAATAATGTCGTTTTGGACGAGTACCTAGTTGTTTTTCAAAGAAAGTATTTTCAGTGAATCGCTTTTCATTTGAAAGGAAGAATAGGCACAAGCAACCGTCTGTAACTGATAGCCGAGCTGTGCGGCAAACTTTCAACGTCTTTAATATTTTATCTGTGCGGCATCTTTAGTTTATAAAACCTCCACCTCTCTTCAATCCATAAATCAGCATCAGCTTCAGGGAAATGACCTTTAAAGCAAAGCCCTGAAACTGAAGCTTGGAAAAGGAAGATTCATTTCCTGTCCTCAGAGTTTCTTTCCTGGAGCATAATAATAAACATATAAGGTCTATCACACTACTCATCCTATCTCAAAAAATCTGGCGGTACCTGTGTCGGATATGTGTCAGCATTTTAAGCAAATTATACTAATTTCCATGCAAATCTTTACTTTTAATCCTGCTGACAGATTTTATCGAGTGGTCCCGTGCAATTGGAGTTAATGGGATCATGATAGCACGACAATTTTCCGTAATGGGTCAGTGGGTCTGGATTGATGTTGCCGTGATTTTGTTTGTGATGCAATCTAATGTAATGGTGTGAAAGCTAATGCGTTAGCTGATACAGAGAAGTTAATTCCTACGAGGGCTTTTTTGGCCCATTGCTAATGCTGTCTGCTGTGACATTTCATTATGCATTGCTGGCCTTCATCCCGATGCAAACAACCAGAGTTCTGCAGTGACAACTAGATTGCATTCTAATCTTACTGCCACCTAAAATAGCCTCCGTGAATCTCAGCGCGACATTTGAGTGAAAGCACAAAAGTTCTGCCTGTTAATTTGCCATATACCTGTAATGTCCTCACCTCAATTAGAGTGGTCTAACCAGCAGCACTGTTAGCGAAATCGCTTGACATCAAGAGATAAATGTGGACAGTATGCAGTCAAAATGGGCACAGATGAAAGTTTATTTGAGTCCGGTGGGTCTCGCTCTCACTATCTCTCTCCCACACACATAGACAAACACACTTTCTGAGTATAATGACTGGTTTTCACACACAAGAATGGGCAGCCGGCTGTCTGAGTGTGATACTTGTAATGAAAGCTTCATGCAGGAGCACATGCCCTTGGTAATATTTCTTCCATTGTAAACACCACACAGCCTATGCAAATGAGAGAAGTAACACCCAAATTACTGCTACAGTATTTCCTTAAGGAAACTTGCGTGAAAATATCTGTTAGCTTTACACAAACTCTGGAATAAAAGTATACTAAACTGCCTATAATTTCACCTTTGGCATGTTAATACCTTTTAATCGTTTTACTTTAAGGTCTCGCTTCAGTCACACTGTCTGAGCCTGACATTTTATGACACTTTTTCAGATACTGAATATTTTCTGTGTATAATCCAGAGGATTTTATAAAGTGAGAAACTGGGTGGTTGTTGTGCATTGACAATTCTAGGATTGAAACAAGGTAAAATGCTCCGTTTTGCTCACTTGATAAAGTGTCCATGATTTCATGACAATAACATTTATAGGGGATTGAATTGTGAAAGCATTTGGCACTGAATGATTTGAGGGAATGGAGGGAGCAGGATGGATTTTCAGTCAATATTTATGAATTGTTAGCCAGCATTAAAAGCTTTCATCCTTAAGACTGTTAAACATGCTTGATTCTAAAGTAGTAAATCTGTCCGTCTGGCACTAGGTAGGCTAGATAAAGTGAGCACTAGTTCTGGGTAAGCAAGATAATTAGATAGCTTAAAAAAAAAAAAATAATAATTCCGGAACAGATGAACGTGAATATGCCAACGTTTTATTACGTCGGAGTTTGTAGGCTACGTATCACTGCAGTTCTGAATTGAAATGTCCGGTGAGTGGAGCTAAAAGATTAATGCTTTAGCACGTTTTAAAATAAGGTACACTTACACTAAACCTTAATCCACAGGGTTTGTACCCGAGCTCTCCGTATCATAAGTATAATTCTGTACCAGCTGAGGTACTGAGCAAGCTTAGTAAGTCAGTAAAACCGAACATATGGAGCTGGTTAAATGACGCAAACTTCAAAATATATTAGTTTACAGATCACACACCTATGGTAAAAAGTGTTTTGAGGTCATAACATAATTATGCAAGGAGCCGTGTGAGAACAAGTCTTTATTAATCCATAATCTGCCCCTGTAATCATAATTGTGCCTCTAGTGTTAATTTCTTTTAGAAACTGCAGTGATATGTACTTATTTGTACATGTTTTGCGTTGTGCAAAATTTTTGCCACAGGTACGTTTTTCCAATGAGCCTGTGTTGAATAATAGTTATATGCAGTAGCTGCGATGACAGCTGCGCCGTAATATGAATTTTATTTGGTCGACAGTTTGGCTTCGCAAGACGAAGTTCCAGCAGATTATCATAAAAGTTTTAGATGTAAAGGAATGTCCAAAATGAGTGCCCACTGTGAAACCCTCATTTTGGTAAATGCATTTTCATTGAGAAAGTCCAGCATTTGATAGTTATTGTTCTCATACCACACCAACTAGCCTCAGGATCCCTTTTCATTATTTTATGTATTTGAACAGCCATTCCAAAAAGTCCTGATGGCATTTTAAGGCATTCTAATTAAAAACTCCATATCTAATCAGATCTTTTAATTGGCAAAGCAATATAGAATTACTGCCTGACAAGCTTTCAAATACACTGGGGGGTAAATGCACGCCCTTGTAGGACTTAATCATCTAGTGGGCTCAGCAGTTTCATATGCATATCAATCCAGCAGGGGGACAATTAAGGTCGTGGATAATTCATTTTCACCGGTACACTCCAATGCACAATACTATCTGAATGAAGAAATACCTGATGTCTTACGGGATACAGCAGAGAGTTGCAGAAATACTGCACACGTTTCTGTGATTTCTGAATTGTCCTTTAATCTTCTAAGACAGCTCTGCATCTTTGTTTTATAGCACTTTTTTGTGACTTGGGCTCCGAGCTGCTCTGCCTGCACATTAAGCAAGAGGGTCCCTTGAGAATCATGTTTATTGTGACCGTGGGGAAATTGAGAACTCCAATAAAGATGTCACGTACATTATGATTCCCATTATAATCATCTGTGCCTCTGTATCATGTTACTCAAAGCTATCTCGGCATTCCTTCTGCTCCTTCCTGTCTGAGCAGCTTCATAACTTGGTAGCGCTCTGCAAAGAAGTACCGAAATGCATTTATGGAGTTATTAAACTTTCTTTTTATCAGGGAAAGGCTGAAGTAAAACTGCAGTAAATCCTTAACTGCACAACAATATTAAGCAAATGCATTGTGATAAGTTCCTTTTGATTTTCTTCAAAATGGTATAAAAAGAAAATCATAATTTATCTCCCGTGATATAACTGCGTGTCATAAATATGGAGGCTGCATAAACAAATGCTGGATAAAAAGTTCTTCAAATGCCAAAACAAATGACATTTGCTTGGCAATTTAAGAACAAACATGCAACTAGATAAGATGTTTAATGACTTGAAATAATCACTTGAAGATTGCTGTGTGCTGTGTTTCATTCAGCCCAAGACAGCTACACATGTAAATGCCAGTCTGTATTATTGTGGTCAGCTGTTCCACTGATGTGTGCCAACAGCTTTTGTGGTGTTTTGAGATGAAGGGAAGCTGATATGCTGTTTTAAGCCATAGACCAACATACAAGAACTTGTTTGTCTTTAGCTTAGTTCCTTACAAACTTTATAATTTATTAGTAGGATCTCATCTGAATATTCAGATAATGTGCAAAAGATCCAAATAAATAGAACAATTTTAAATCTGCTCAAAAAATGTTTTATGCCACAATGAATACAATTAATGACTTCTAACAACAATTAAATGGAAACTGAAATGAAACCCTTGGACTAATGTGTTTTGATTAGTGGTGGTGCAGTGCAAGATCCTGTGAAATACAGCATGATCAATGTGTTTTGATTTTAATTAGCATATTTACGTTAACGTTCATCTGATGTATTTCTTTTGGAAAGTATCTAAGACTTTAGAACAGTATTATTAATTCACATAATAAGCATTATTTAATATGAATGAATGGACTGCATTTTATATAGCGCTTTCACAGACCTATGGCCACCAAAGTGCTTTACATAGCCTCACATTCACCCAATCACTCACACACCGACGGCGGTGTCAGCCATGCAAGGAGCCATCCAGCTCGTCGGGAGCAGCTGGGGTTAGGTGTCTTGCTCATGGACACCTCGACACTTGGTCAGGTGGAACCGGGGATTGAACCACCAACCTTTCGGTTTGTAGACAACCTACATGAACCACTGAGCCACTGCCGCCCCATGAAGGTCCACACTGGTCAAAAATTTGGAAATTTGGCCTTATGTTTCCTTATTTTTATTTTTCAAGCCATTATACACTTTTTTTTTTCCCTACTATATATCCATACTATTTCCAAAGGACTTTTTGTGCATGTCACATTTAGACTTTCAATATTTGTTTTTATTTACTATTAATAAAGTTTTCAGAATTTTGGCTTTAGATGTACATATTTAAATTTACAGCAAATTACAAGTTCTTGTGCAACAATGAAGCTCAGTCAACCATCATAAGGTATGCATAACCAAAGGTTCGAATTTTTACTTTCAAATTAAACCTTGTTCACCCTTGAATTCAGTATTAGCAAATCTCTCTTGTTAGCAATTATGTGCATTGCTGAACCTGTGCAACCTAACTGTCTCTTCAATTAGTACTAATTAATGTGATCTTTTTTTATGCCATAATTTTGTATTTTGTACATCTTTTTTGTACATGCATTCATGTTGACAGTTCTCACCTTTATCCATACTTATACTCTCAAAGTCTCAATACCATACAGATCCATAAACTGTCTCACTGGGCAATTAATTGTGAGAATTTATGAGCTACATCTAATTAAGGAGCATTACTCTCTCATCTGATGAATGAATTAGTCTGCTGTGCCAAGTGATGTGAGGCCCTGTCACTGGGAGTACATCATTAAAGAAGCAGAAGAGTGCAAAAGTGTAAATGTCTGAGAAATGTTTAGTTGATGCATGCAAGTATTCAGCCTGCTATAGACAAGTGTTGCATCATGGAATATCTTGGCCGTTGTGTGGTTGACACCGGTGATTTCACCAAGTACAACATGTTCCTGGATCAACATCTTTGTTCATCCTGGAACAACATTCCAATCAACCAATCAGTTTTGAGGGATACGTTTACATTTAATGTCAAGTAGGCTTACAACCAGGGTTAGGTGCTTCTACATTAGTGTTATTCACCTATCATTTCCTTCTGATTTTAGAGAAGTTATGGGTAGTGTTAGGTTTATTAAGTAGGGATAGGGTTAGGTTAGGACTAACATTTTAGGAATGTTGTTCCTGGATCAACATATTTTGTCTTGCTCGACAAAATCGCTGTGACTGGTAGCCACCAAATGTCCACTATTTTGAAAAGTACTAATTAAGAAGGTTATTGTACACTTGCATGGCTATGTTGGTCAGGAGCTTGAGTATCTGCTCAAATCTTGTCATTATTTATTCACCTATATGTCCTTTTTTAAATTCCGTGCAACACAAAGAGATATTTTGAGGAATTGTAATGGTCTTTGTGTGATTTGTAGCAGCTACACATGTTGGTCAAGGGCTTGTGCAACTATGATGTGTCGAGAGATTCTTTAGATAATGAAGAAAAGCGTACTGTACATGGTCTAATTGCAAATCATTTCGACTGGCGGCAGCTCTAGATGAGATTGTGGTATGCAGTGCATGAAATTAAAACTCACAAACTGTAGAGGTCCAAAAAATATAAAATGCTGCAAGGTAAAGTGTAGATTTTTGTCATTGAAAGGAGGACATTGTTTGCAACACTAGATTCAATAACCATTTAAATATGCTCATCAATACTAAGTGCTCTTGATAATTACTCAGGTAAAGGGTGTGTGGCTTTTTTCATGTGCAGCATTAACTTGATGATTGTACCGAAAAAGAGGCAGTTGTTTGAAAATGCTCAGTTGTGTACAAAGCTTACTTTTTTTGCAATATAAAATAAATAAATAATAATTGACAAATGAAAGAAGAAAATGTAATACATACTTTGAAATATTCCAAGCCACATGGTTTTCACCTTGATTCTCAATCTGGCATTTTGCAAAGCAGATTAATAGGGCATTAACTTGTGCTTTATTATATTCCCTTAGACAATTTCATTGATTCAGCCAGAGTGACTTGTCAAGGAGTGGCAAAACCATTCTTAGTGTTGTCTGCACAGCTGAACAGTGACCTTGAGGCAGGCAAAACAAGTCAATAAGAGCTCACTCTTGCTCCTGTCTTATAGCACAGATGTTTCTCTCTCCCCTCTGGTAGAAACAATAATACAAGCTTGGAACTTAGTTTGATTTGTCCTCTCCATCAATAGCTTCCTTCCGGCTAAGAAATCCATAGAAACAAAGACACTGTGGGACATGTCACTGTAACTGATCAATTGCGGGAGGCTGTGCATGAATATAGAAAACTGCCTCATGAAGATGGTCTAATATGTCTTTTAGGCTTATATCTCAAGGCAAGCTCTTGGAGGCCAGACAAAAATCGATTTGACAAGTTCCTTGACAAGTACAAGAAGTATAAACCAAGGAAAAACATTTGCTTTTTTGGACAACTGGAGAATATTTCAGGAATTTAAATGACTAGGAATACATTAGTTGTTGGGTAACACTTTACAATAAGGTTCATTAGTTAACTACCTTAGTTAACATGAACTAAGAATGAACAATACTTCTTCAGCATTTATTAATCTTAGTTAATATTAATTTCAACATTTACTAATACGTTATTAAAATCAAATGTTGTATTTGTTAACATTAGTCAATGCACTGTAAACTAACATGAACAAACAATGAACAGCTGGATTTTTATTAACTAACAAAGATTAATAAATACTGTACCAAATGTATTCCTTATTGTTAGTTCATGTTAGTTAATACATTAACTAATGTACCTTATTGCAAAGTGTTACCGTTAATTGATATACATTGAGATGTTCAAATATTAAAATGTAAAGAAAGCATTTTTGTCAAAGGGTATTTCTAGGCCTAGCCAACTGAATATTAGAACTAGATTTGATTTAAACTCTACCATTTCAAGTAATCTAGAGGGCGTCACTGCTAATATTGTTTTATGATACTGTTCAGAAGTCTCTATCACCCATACAGTGTGTATCTGTGTGTGTGTGTATATATATATATATATATATATATATATATATATATATATATATACAGTGAGGAAAATAAGTATTTGAACACCCTGCTATTTTGCAAGTTCTCCCACTTAGAAATCATGGAGGGGTCTGAAATTGTCATCGTAGGTGCATGTCCACTGTGAGAGACATAATCTAAAAAAAAAATCCAGAAATCACAATGTATGATTTTTTAACTATTTATTTGTATGATACAGCTGCAAATAAGTATTTGAACACCTGAGAAAATCAATGTTAATATTTGGTACAGTAGCCTTTGTTTGCAATTACAGAGGTCAAACGTTTCCTGTTTTTTTTTCTCCAGGTTTGCACACACTGCAGGAGGGATTTTGGCCCACTCCTCCACACAGATCTTCTCTAGATCAGTCAGGTTTCTGGGCTGTCGCTGAGAAACACGGAGTTTGAGCTCCCTCCAAAGATTCTCTATTGGGTTTAGGTCTGGAGACTGGCTAGGCCACGCCAGAACCTTGATATGCTTCTTACAGAGCCACTCCTTGGTTATCCTGGCTGTGTGCTTCGGGTCATTGTCATGTTGGAAGACTCATCCTCTCCTTAATACAGTGCAGTCGCCCTGTCCCATGTGCAGAAAAACACCCCCAAAGCATGATGCTACCCCCCTCATGCTTCACAGTAGGGATGGTGTTCTTGGGATGGTACTCATCATTCTTCTTCCTCCAAACACGTTTAGTGGAATTATGACCAAAAAGTTCTATTTTGGTCTCATCTGACCACATGACTTTCTCCCATGACTCCTCTGGATCATCCAAATGGTCATTGGCAAACTTAAGACGGGCCTTGACATGTGCTGGTTTAAGCAGGGGAACCTTCCGTGCCATGCATGATTTCAAACCATGACGTCTTAGTGTATTACCAACAGTAACCTTGGAAACGGTGGTCCCAGCTCTTTTCAGGTCATTGACCAGCTCCTCCCATGTAGTTCTGGGCTGATTTCTCACCTTTCTTAGGATCATTGAGACCCCACGAGGTGAGATCTTGCATGGAGCCCCAGTCCGAGGGAGATTGACAGTCATGTTTAGCTTCTTCCATTTTCTAATGATTGCTCCAACAGTGGACCTTTTTTCACCAAGCTGCTTGGCAATTTCCCCGTAGCCCTTTCCAGCCTTGTGGAGGTGTACAATTTTGTCTATAGTGTCTTTGGACAGCTCTTTGGTCTTGGCCATGTTAGTAGTTGGATTCTTACTGATTGTATGGGGTGGACAGGTGTCTTTATGCAGCTAACGACCTCAAACAGGTGCATCTAATTTAGGATAATAAATGGAGTGGAGGTGGACATTTTAAAGGCAGACTAACAGGTCTTTGAGGGTCAGAATTCTAGCTGATAGACAGGTGTTCAAATACTTATTTGCAGCTGTATCATACAAATAAATAGTTAAAAAATCATATATTGTGATTTCTGAATTTTTTTTTTTTAGATTGTCTCTCACAGTGGACATGCACCTACGATGACAATTTCAGACCCCTCCATGATTTCCAAGTGGGAGAACTTGCAAAATAGCAGGGTGTTCAAATACTTATTTTCCTCATTGTATATATATATAGGATATATATATATATATATATATCCTGAACCAGACCATTAATTTAACCAGTGATTAAACCAATCCTGCATTAAGGAGGTTCTGGCTGTGAAAGCTAATGTTTACCTCACTAATCTAAAATGCTATGCAAATATCATTAATGTAATCATAAACAAGATTGATCTAACTGCATAAATCATATCTATACAACAATTTACTTTCATCACGTCCTACCCCACCCACACAAATCGCACACACACATGCACTCACATTCAACAACAAAAGTCAAAGTAATTGGTGCTTATAATCTAGCCCCACAGCACAGATAAAAGGTAGAACAAAAAGCAAAGCTTATTATGATTATAATGAAAAGAACTTTCTGGCATTAGTTCTGCGTGGCTAAAAATGATCGCATTGATAATAAGCTGGAGAAAATTCACAACTTTTAATTAAAGAGCTTAGTCAAGTACTTGTATGAGGTATGGTCCAAAAGCGTAATGGGTGATTTAGTTTTTTTCAAGTAAAGCATGCTTTTAAACAACGATTGGAATTTTCACAGCTTGTTGGGAATTCTGTGATGTGAAAACTGAAAAACAATTTAAATTCACATGAGTGGAAAAATATGAGGAAGACTTTTATTGATGATGCCACTTGAAGTTCCATTTAGCGTTTAAGCATATGTTTCCTGGTATCTGTATGCACAGCATAATAGAGAATATGTTACAGTTGCCTGTGTATTTTCAATATGGTCACAAAACACAACAGTGATAATGTGAGATTTCTAAAGACTTTTAATTTCAGTTCAAATTGTGATCGTTTTGATTAACAATCAAGGGCTGCAATTATGTAAATGGCACACTATTGTTGTTTATGTAGTGTTGCATTTTTTTATATATTGTTACATTTTCAAAAGAGACTCAGTGAAATTGTATGTTCCACTTGATTTAATGATTGATTTAATGAAGCCACTGTTCGTCTAGTGCACTGAATCTGCCAGGAGTGTCACTAGTGACCCCTCAAAATATTGGTCCGTGATGCCCTTTTGAATTTTGATTGCTTACTAGTTTGTATTCACGCTGGAGAATTGTACCCATTCCAGGTATTATTCAAATGTCAATACATTAATAAATGGTGTGTATGCATACATGACCATTGGCTAGATTTACAGATTCATCTTGTAAATGCAGTAATCACTGAATAGATGAGAATGTCCTGAGAATGAAATTTGAACAATTCAGAAAATATATATTTTTATCTTCATTGCATTTAATTTAATTACAATTTAATTACAATTTTACCTTTAAAATGTTCACCTAAATGGACTTAAACATGATTAAATTAATTATTAATGTTTTACTGTTGCCTCTCAGAACATATGTTACCTGATTTATTGAACATATGCAGAAAAATAATTCCAAATGGAGTCAAAAATAATCACCACAGCAGCATGGACTCCAGTGTGAGCTGACAGCAATCTGCTGTATAAACTTCTGAGAGATTTCAGTCATAGTCTCTCTCTCTCTCTCTCTCTCTCTCTCTCTCTCTCTCTCTCTCTCTCTCTCTCTCTCTCTCGCTCTCTCGTGCGTGCGGATGAAGGATATTATCTTGCTGACTGTGTAGTTGATTTTTGTTAAGAACACAATAGGGAAAGGATTCATTGATTGTATTGCAGCAATTATAAACAAAAAGTTCAACTTGGTAACAGTTTTATTGTGTTTGTCCTTCATGGAAAATGTTAATACAGCATAAAACATGAATTACTTCAGAGATATGTCACATGCTAACATGGATAGTTTGAATGCCAGTCACATTTCTGAAAAGTTCATGCCAGCTTTGTGATAGTAGACTGATATTATTCAAGATTTCATCTTCTGTTTTGAGTTTTGATTAGGTCTGAGAAACAAAATTATGGTTTTAAAAAAAAACGTTATTTCATATTTTATTATTTTCAAACGTACATCATTGATGTAACAGTAAAGTGAAAAAAAAAAAAAAAAAAAAAATCAGGTTATTCTACATTTAGCCAATTCTTACTTTCTTCTTTAAAAATAAAATGTTGCCTAATTTACTTTTGGAAATTGAACTGTAATTAGATCTAGCTTTCATAGTTTGAATCTAAATTATTTTTGCAGATTGCTGTTGCCATGTGAATGAAAGTTTTGTGTTAATATGGTAAATAAATTAACTTGATTAGATGGCAGCTTTTGAGTGTCATGCCTAACCACTTATGTTCTTTAATTATCCATCTTTGTTTACTAGGAAGAGCCATGCATGGTTCATTAGATATTCTGTCAAAAATACTACTGGGAGAGGAATCAGACATTTTTCTCTTGGTAGAACAGACAAATGTTTGCTGGGAGGAGTATCCTATTAGTGAAAAAAATGGATTAAATGGCTACTATTTATTCTGCCTGTTGTAGAAGGAGAGGTACCAGATTATTTTGGCCAGTGGCAATGCTAAATGTTATTAGCCTAATGTGGTTTTGAAGACTTGAATTATTCAAAGCAGTCAATAAACAAACCTTTTTTCGAAAATAAACTTACCATCTTAAATTTTGTTGTAAATCAGTTTTAGAGAGAGACCAGAAGAAATAATGCAAAGCAATTTTGGGGTGAATGCTGTAAGGAAATTGAGGGTTTTCTTAAAGGGCTTCTGTGCAAAATTCTTATTCATTATTTAGCAACAGAACAAATGCCTCTATACAAAGAAAGATGTGGCTTTTAATAATCTTAGTGGTAAAAAGGAAATGAGGTGATAGATAGGAAAAAAATGGACTAGTAGATATCAAAATACCATATCATTTGAACAATGCATTTGTTGGTCAAACTTTAGCTACATACGTCACATAATTACACATAATTATTTCTTAGTTCTTGTGAAATGTACAGATGAAATGTTCAATTCACTCTACCTTCACACACTTCAGAAATACTCTACAATTATTGTATAGACCCCCCCCCTCCTCGTGTCTGTCTCTCTTTCTTTCTTTCTTTCTTTCTTTCTTTCTTTCTCTTGCTTATCAGGAGCTTCCAGCTGTTGGTAGACTGTCCACAGAGACCGTTAGGGCAGAAGTTGAGTTTCAACAGATTTCATTTCCCTAATTTAATTTCCTTATTTACTCCCCCTTTCCTCTAGTAATCCAGTTCACTCAGTTTTCCCTCACTTTCTCTCCGTGGAATCTATCTCCTCTTATGAAACACACTCTCATTCTCTCACGCAATCATATATTCACACCTTTGTGGTATTCAGTATCAATCCCAAACACTCAACTCATCGTGGTTTGAGATTAGAGATGTGTTTTAAGCTTGTTGTTACCCTGGGGAAATATGGGATGTACTTTGTTAAAACACCATCTCCTACTTCCTGCTTTAATCTCATAATCCTGTCAGTGAGGATTCAACAGGTTTGAATTAACGTCTGCATCTCAGAATGTCATATTTCAGAATAGTGTAATTAATGAGAGTCCATTGTACAGAAGATTAGAATAGTTTTATTCTTGATGATTACAGTTTCAAATGCGTGTCCTGGTCAGGTGGTCAGATCAAACACAAATCATGTTTAGTTTTGCTTAATATAAATAATATATATTTCAATTTAAATTTCAAATTTAAATGATTATATATTTGTCTTTTTCATTTTTGGACCCTGTTTGCACACTGGAATTTTTAAAAAAGCTTTTAAAAGAGACAAACTGCCAACTGACTGAAAAGAGCATTGTGTGACATTCATAATGCTGTATTATAAAAAGCCTCATGTTTGTAGTTCCCCATGTTATAGTGTTCTGATCCCTGTACACTTGCTGACGTGATAACCGAACTGATCTTTCATCTTATTCATAGCATTTCTCTTTACGGTTTTCCAAGCTATCATTACACCAACAACACTATCCATCCTCACAAAGATAGAGGGCTGAAGGTCATCTCCGCATTCACCAACACTAATCTCCCTCCATTCCACCCTGCTGGGGGTAATGCCACTTCAGGGCACAGCTTGAGAGAAAGCTCCATTACCGTGCACCATATTCTTCCTCTTTCCTCCAGTTTAGGGTCAGTGCGCACTATCTGTGATGGTAACGGTGTTTACAATCCACCTGCTGCTTTATCATGCATAAATATGGATACGCGTTGGAAAGTTGTGGCCCACGTTAAACCAGACGTTGCATTCAAATCAGTTATCAGAGGGAATGACATGACACTGGAAAAACCACATAAAGAGAGGAATCTTATGAGATTATAGATGGGGAGGGGATTCATACTCTGTGACTTCAATTTAATATCTCAAATAGTCTCAAAATGAAATAACAAAAATACATTTTTATAAGTAGAATTGTTTTTTTTTTTTTCAAACACCTCAAATGATCTTTTCCTTATCCCAAATGAATGCCTAGAGCAGTCAATTTTGACAATCCCTGTTTGAGGATTGAAGTGATTCACTGTAAAAAAATTATAACCCTCCCAAATCAAAAATTTCAAGTGACCGATAACATCTAAATTTTTCAATTGGCCCAAGTGAAATTCTGTAAATTATAAAATTAAATTTACAGAATTTCACTTGGGCCAATTGAAAAATTTAGATGTTATCGTGTTATCGGTCACTTGAAATTTTTGATTTGGGAGGGTTAGAAATTTTTTACAGTGTTCAATCAATCAAGATGAAAAGGAAGACAAAAAAGAATGAAATTTGAAATCCATGCCCTCTTCATGAAATGCTATACACATCAGTGGCTGATTCAAGATCCAGATTTCTTATGTTTTGTGTCAACGTGAGCATGTTTGGGTCCAAATGGGTTCTGTGATTGTTGTTTGTTAGCACAAAAATTATAATACAGGTTAATGCAGATAGTTGCTTGAAAGTGGTGGTGATTTTGAGGTGAAATTACCCACGCAGCACTTTGGGTTTTGACATAAACATAGTGAGTCATTCAGTGAGTCAATCAATGATTCATTCAAAATTTGATTGGTGGCATTGACTAGAAAACAAACTCAGACAAATTCAAAATGGGACCATAAGCATTACCAGAGCTGTAGACAATTTAGTGTTGTACGTGATAGAACTCTCCTCATATGCTCCTATGTGTTCGTATTAAATCAGGTTACTCGCTGTTTGCTCTCTCTTTCCATGGCCTGTCCGTCTGAATAATCTCATTATGTTCAGTTTTTCCAGAGGGCCAAATTCTGCTTGCTCGAATGTAAGTGAAGCATCACTTCCACATCAGTTTCATTTAGAGGCGACTCCAAGGGCTCAAACTGTTACAACCCTCAAGGGTCGGCTGTTCAAGCTAGCCAATCGTATCCCAAGATACACCTAAATGGTTAACACTGTCAAACTCTGGCATAAGAGAATGTACATATCTGCAATCCCTTAAGTCAGAAACGGGTTCTCATTATCACTGTGATATTGCACTATAAAAGGAATAACATTGTAAAAGAAACGACATCATTGAAAATACGATCACGTCTCAAACTTCCATTGTTGCTTTTCTGATTTAGGGTTTAATACCAGCTGAGTTAGATCTGAATCACCCTGCACCTAATTTGATTTTGGCCGGGCTTGATAACGTATGTTGTGCTCACACGTAATTAAATGACTGTGCACCACTGTGCACAGGAAGTTCATCTCTGTTTTCCATTGTGTTGCAAGTTTTTTTGCTGTCCGTTTACACTCTGTTGCCTGTGGTCTTGACTGACAGCCTGCACGTAACACAAACTGCATGTGTGTTTGTGTGTGGGAAAAGACAAAAGAACACGCACTGGTTCAATTTTTGGATACTTCAAGAATAAAAATGTGAATCTTTATTGAGTAATTAAACTGTTAGCAAGCATAAGAATAATCAAGGCAACCAGCAACAAGCTACTGTGACGTAATACAAATTTATCACACACTCCAGAGAAATTCACTTCAAATCCACACAACCTTGGTGAAAAGAGAGCCACTACCACACGGAGACAGCTAGCCTACCTAGGACCCCAGCTCCTGGAAAAGGGAACACAATAAATAAATAAAAACAAATAAATAAATGTATGGCACAACAAACCAATGATACGTGGTTACCTAGGGGGCGTGGCCATTAAAACGGCAGCAAACACTGACAAATAACTGCATTTCACCACACTTTTATGGTAAATGTATTGATCAAAATGTATTGATTTAATTCTGCAAATAAGGAGCAATCACTTTTTAAAACCGTTTTACCTTGACTAATATCCAAAAAGTTTTTCACATGTTAATTAGCATAATAGTGTACTTTTATTAACAAGAAAATCTTTCTTCTCCACCCACGTTTAATGCCCTTGAGGTATTAGTATAAACGTGCCTATATTTTGCTTCAGTGGTTAATGGAAACTTTCTAAATCAATCTTATCAAACCCGGTCCATAATTACTAGCATGTAAGATATGGAATCTCCACCATTATTCTTTAATTAAAATGGAAGTACGCTGCTGTTGCATCTTCTGTAATAGATCAGAATCACATGACATTAGTAGCTTAAAAAAAGTGATTTTGGCAGAATACAGAAGCTGTACACTATTTTTAGAGTAGTTTTAAACCTCTCGTTTACAGACAGCAGAACGCTATCCACACGCATATACACATACATGCAAAGATGTGCATTGCCTTTGAGTTTTCACAGTTTGAATGGACAAAAGTGCTTTGAGTAATGAGAGGCAGCTTTTTTGCTGGACCAAATCCAACTAGAATGCTGGAACGTCCATCTATTACAGCTCAATCCAGTCAGCTAGGCAGCTCATTTTCATCTCATCTCGATGTTGAAAAATTACGAGAGAGAGAGAGAGAGGGAGAGAGGGAGAGGGAGAGGGAGAGGGAGAGGGAGAGGGAGAGGGAGAGGGAGAGGGAGAGAATTGGTCTTGGACTAACATGTTTGTACTGACAGGATACAACATGTTTCAAACAGCTTGACAGAGTGCTCAATATTGTGTACAGTAACTACTAGCTAGTAAGTTAAAACTTAAATTAAGAAACTCTTAAGTTAATCATTTCAAATATGAAACGGCAGGTATTTGAAGTATTTTAATGTAACAGTTTAATAAATTTTAACTCAACCAAAGAATAACAACAAAAAAAGTTCCAAACAAAGCCATAGCAGAACCATTGCATGCCTTCGCGCAACACACAGTTGTCGCATTCCTGAATGAATCAGTGTTTTTTAATGAATCATTTGAGTGAGTAATTCAATGACGCATGAAGGGCCTTTCCAAAAACCCACTTTTCCGTTCTTTGCACTAGGCGACTTGTCTACTTTCATGACATATTTCCTGTATTTGGCCCAAGTGTTCAAGTGGGCGTGAAGACCGCAAATGTGTGTCAAACTTTTATTACCCAATGGGACACACTTATAGGGGCTGTTTGCACCTGGCCACTTCATGCGTTTTCTGTGATCGGATAGCTATCCGATCGTGAAAAGACCAGGTGTAAATGCCGTCTGAAATGCATTTGAGACGGATTCAAATCCGATCGCTTAAACCACATCAGGAGGTGGTTTGGGCCACCTAGACGAAACTGGACACTGGTCTAAATGCATCTGGTTGTTGAAACCACATAAGTAAATTTTACTCCACTCAACTAAAAAATAAACATGTGAGAGCGTGTTATAGGCTATATGTCATGTTATAGCCAGATATGACTGCGCTACTGCAGCTGAGCATCTATTCATCAAGCCAATGTGCAAACTATCGCAAATCAAAGTGAAAGTGTCGTAGACGCTTAACACACAAAAATCTTCATTAAAAGTAAAGAAACTAAATGATCTTACCAGTGCTGTTGCCGCTCTCTCCTATTGCGGTCTTTTGATTTTGAAATCAGCTGATGATCAATAAAATGTAGCTCATATTTGTTGTTTTCTGTGACGTGAACTCCATTAAATCTGCATATAGCACGGAAATTGAAGATCAGATTTACAGTGAGGAAAATAAGTATTTGAACACCCTGCTATTTTGCAAGTTCTCCCACTTAGAAATCATGGAGGGGTCTGAAATTGTCATCGTAGGTGCATGTCCACTGTGAGAGACATAATCTAAAAAAAAAATCCAGAAATCACAATGTATGATTTTTTAACCATTTATTTGTATGATACAGCTGCAAATAAGTATTTGAACACCTGAGAAAATCAATGTTAATATTTGGTACAGTAGCCTTTGTTTGCAATTACAGAGGTCAAACGTTTCCTGTAGTTTTTCACCAGGTTTGCACACACTGCAGGAGGGATTTTGGCCCACTCCTCCACACAGATCTTCTCTAGATCAGTCAGGTTTCTGGGCTGTCGCTGAGAAACACGGAGTTTGAGCTCCCTCCAAAGATTCTCTATTGGGTTTAGGTCTGGAGACTGGCTAGGCCACGCCAGAACCTTGATATGCTTCTTACAGAGCCACTACTTGGTTATCCTGGCTGTGTGCTTCGGGTCATTGTCATGTTGGAAGACCCAGCCTCAACCCATCTTCAATGCTCTAACTGAGGGAAGGAGGTTGTTCCCCAAAATCTCGCAATACATGGCCCCGGTCATCCTCTCCTTAATACAGTGCAGTCGCCCTGTCCCATGTGCAGAAAAACACCCCCAAAGCATGATGCTACCACCCCCATGCTTCCCATCCTCCAAACACGTTTAGTGGAATTATGACCAAAAAGTTCTATTTTGGTCTTATCTGACCACATGACTTTCTCCCATGACTCCTCTGGATCATCCAAATGGTCATTGGCAAACTTAAGACGGGCCTTGACATGTGCTGGTTTAAGCAGGGGAACCTTCCGTGCCATGCATGATTTCAAACCATGACGTCTTAGTGTATTACCAACAGTAACCTTGGAAACGGTGGTCCCAGCTCTTTTCAGGTCATTGACCAACTCCTCCCGTGTAGTTCTGGGCTGATTTCTCACCTTTCTTAGGATCATTGAGACCCCACGAGGTGAGATCTTGCATGGAGCCCCAGTCCGAGGGAGATTGATTAGCTTGTTTAGCTTCTTCCATTTTCTAATGATTGCTCCAACAGTGGACCTTTTTTCACCAAGCTGCTTGGCAATTTCCCCGTAGCCCTTTCCAGCCTTGTGGAGGTGTACAATTTTGTCTCTAGTGTCTTTGGACAGCTCTTTGGTCTTGGCCATGTTAGTAGTTGGATTCTTACTGATTGTATGGGGTGGACAGGTGTCTTTATGCAGCTAACGACCTCAAACAGGTGCATCTAATTTAGGATAATAAATGGAGTGGAGGTGGACATTTTAAAGGCAGAATAACAGGTCTTTGAGGGTCAGAATTCTAGCTGATAGACAGGTGTTCAAATACTTATTTGCAGCTATATCATACAAATAAATAGTTAAAAAATCATATATTGTGATTTCTGGATTTTTTTTTTTAGATTATGTCTCTCACAGTGGACATGCACCCACGATGACAATTTCAGACCCCTCCATGATTTCCAAGTGGGAGAACTTGCAAAATAGCAGGGTGTTCAAATACTTATTTTCCTCACTGTATATCCGTTTTGCGAAAAACACATTTATGTGACCAGGTGTAAATGGAATCGTTTTGATAAATCTGATCAGTAAAAACGCATGAAGTGACCAGGTGTAAACAGGCCCATAGTGTTGCAAAAATGCTAAATGTCTGTTCGTGTTCAGTAGTTCATATGTAACAGACGACACAATTTAGTAATTGTGATTCTTCTAGTTAAGTGATAAAAAGCAGTACAAAATACACATACTCATCTTTGCACCAATAAATGTGCAACACTTCATTTTACTACCAAATTATATGTAATATCTAATTAATTTGACTTACAGTGGAATGTTTTCCTCGACATCTTGCGATTTCGGGTATGTGTGTTCCTGAACATGATGGATGATAGCACCGAAATGGTATTCAAGATAGTGTGGGTTTACTTCCTATTACGTGCATGTGCTATCAAATGACCAAGACTGCAAGTGTGGGTATTTGGACAGACCCAATGACTATTTGTTTCCTTTCCAAATAAATCAGCATTTTTTTCAATGATTCAATTGAATGAATGACTCAATGATTCACTCATAAAGACACTAGAGTAATTTGCTTCCACGTACTGGCATACCAATGAAACTTCAGAGAGAGTCACTGAAAAAAAAAAAGAAAGGAAAAAGAAAGAAATCAAAAGAAATACTTCAAAGATTTTATTGCATGGTATTTGCAGTGAAAAAAAAAAAATTGTTTTGTGATCAATTACTATAAAAACCTGATGATCGAATATGATATAGTAGAAAATGCTAGTGCAAATTTTGTTTAAAGGTCTGATTTATAGTTCAATAAAAAAATTCTAACTAATATTTTATATGTCAGTAATATTAATTAAACAGTACTGGTTTTGTGGCTTGCCTTTTGATGTCCAATATAAAGTCTAGGTCCTGAAGTGAAACTAGATGAGAGCTAGTTTCTAACTACTTAACTATTTTAAGTTAAAACATGTCGTAAAACTCATCTATCCAATATAATCATGCAGCAAAGCTGAACTGTTCTGAGGTGGATGACAGTCTAGGCGTGACATGGTGTCACACTGGAATCAGTCTTTTGTACACCATCTAATGAATTAAAGTGTATTCCTCCTGGCCTCATCATTAGTTAAAGAAAAGACACTGATTGCCTAATGGATGATTATAATTTCCCACACTTCCACATTAATCAATTCTCCAAATTGCTTTGAACCATTTAAGACCTGTTCATTGCCTTTAAGTATTGTGGTATTCCGCCATGTTTCTCACTGACACGCCCCCAACTCATAAACATCAGGGCTTAAAGAAAATCCCAAGCTTAACTCATATTAACGACATTGTGGTGGAGGTCATGTGCGTTCAATTCGTAAATGCGATCTTTCCGACATGGCTTGAACGCACCATTACATTTAGAGCCTTTGCCATCACTGTCCGCTCATAGTAGTTGTGTAGTTGTTACTACTCACAACGCCATCTCAATTTTAAACACATATTATACCCTGCATTTTCTGTTATGTGGATTACAAAAGAGAGCAACACAACACTAGATACACTTTCAGATTTATTCTCATACAACACTAGATAGACTTTTACAATATGCCTTAAAACAGGCATACATAATTACATGCATAAATACATACATACATACCTTACCTGTTCATAAAATACAAATATACTCTCAAGTCAGGCTTCAGTGAACACTAGCCCATTATTTTATATCAAAACAAATAGTTTATAAAATATATATCAGCATTTGATACTTTTGGACTGATGGTTAAAGTAAAGGAAAAATAAGAGGAGAAGATTTTCAATTATCTAAAAAATTCTAACCAAAAGCTGCTGGATAATTCACGAAGACTTGGAATTAACTGCAGAGGTCATACAGAGTACATTTATAGTCAGTAGATTCTAGCATGAGGCACATAAATGTGGATCTTCTCCTGATAAACGAAAGTTATGTGTCAGTCTGGAGTGTGAGCTTTGTTTTAGTGAAACAAAATAAAGACATGTCTAATATGACATGCTTACCAAGAAGGATCAAACAAGGAGATACAGGCAAGCATTTTCTCAAGGTCAGCAGGTTTGGCAGACATCTATTGGTAAAGAAAACAATTTAAGATGACTGACAGTATCTGCAAATTAAAAATTAAAAACTTAATGTGCTACTTGTTGCTTATGCTACAGAGGCAATAGGCCTAACATATTCAGAATATGAATGGTTTATGTAAAAATTATAATTTTCTCATTTACCCACCCTTATGCGGATTTAAACTCCAATGATGCAAAAGATGATATTTTAATGGAAATGAAATGTCTTTGTCCCTACAATGCAAAAGAAGAGAATGGCTGGGGATCAATAATGGGGAACACCAATAGTCAAAGTAAATGAAGGATAAAGGTAATTCATATGGGTCACATGGTTTAACCAGTTTTCTGAAGTGATTCAATTCAGTTTCACCGTACATCTAGCAATTGGAGTCTAGTTTTTGATGCTTTGGTCTTATATCTTTGATATTAGATGAACGACTGGTGACTTAGATTAAAGGGATAGTTCACCCAAAAATTATCCCATGATTTACTCACCCTGAAGTCATACTAGGTGTATATGACATTCTTCTTTAAGACGAATACAATCAGAGTTATATTAAAAAATGTCCTGTCTCTTCCTGCCGGAATCTAGTTATTTTAGTCAATAAAGTTTTAAATATGAACTTTTTTTTCTCTAACAAGAACACAACACTTTGCTTCAGAAGGCCTTTATTAACCCCCCGGAGCCATTTGGGACACTTTTATGATGGATAGATGCACTTTGATGGACTTGGTGCCCATTCACTCCCATTATAAAGCTTGGAAGAGCCAGGACATTTTTGGGTGAACTATCCCTTTAATGGTACTGTACCCTTTATGTTTCTTTTGGAGCTTGAAGGTTTGGTCCCCATTCATCTTCCATTGTTTGGGCTAACAGACATCATTTCTCCACAACAATATCTTATTTTTTCCTCCAAGAGAAAGAGACAACACAAGGTTAAGTAAATGATGAGAGAACTACCATTTTTAGGTGAACAATTACTATACAGGTGTTCATAGAACAAACAATAGGCAAACTTAGTTTCTTAAAGTCCTTACTTCTCTACAAAGTTAGCCTTCAGGAGTTGAACTACAATGACAAGGAAAACATAATGTAAAGAAGAGATACATAAAAAAAAAAGTCTCAATAAAAAAGAAAAATCTAAAAATTATCGACATTCTGTCCATCCATCTGTTATGCTGCTATTTCTGCAGCGGTTTAAACACGCACGTTCACAGTGATCATACAAGAATTATGAATTTTGATCATTCCTCACGTATCTTTTGTTTCGATAAAGATCGGGACATTTGTCTGTTGCATATGCATAAACTGTGCATGACGTTAGCAAATACAAACCAAATGTATGCAGTCTGAGTGTATGCTAACGAGCTCACAAGCATGCTATCATATTTTACTCGGTTACTTTTCCGATTAAAACACGCTATCCTGTCATCTAATTACACTTCACTGGATCTTTATACTTTATCTTAATATTTAGACATACTTGGTAACTTAAAATCAAATCAAAGACGTAGTTGCAAATAACAGCAGCCGATAATGGACGGTTTGAATCTCACGTCATGTACATGGGAAAATATGGTATTATACTGTTAAATAACAGTGTCATACTGTTGCTGGTCAACACGCAATTTAAAGCGACCAAGTTCTCCCATAATGCATTGCAAAAAACAGTAACTTACAGTTATTACATGAAAACAGCATTTTGCTGTTAAATATCCATGTAAATTTCCAGGATTTTTTTACAGTGTGTGCTTTCAGTGAGGGTTGTTGAATAGTATAACATTTTTGTTGCATTTTCTCTGAATAAACAATTTGATTCATAGAGTGTTTTATAACCAGCTACACTATGCCGATTTTTGATCATACATGCATAAAAATGCTAAATATATCTTTGTGTCAGTTTTCTTTTATCTTCTCAGTGTAAACAAAAAAGAAACAACGGGTGGTGCTAGTCTTTCCAAGGTCTGACAGGTTGCTGTTGTTTTTCTTCTGTTCAAGGAGCAATGGCCCAGTTTGGAGGTCAAGGCTATTGTGAAGAAGAAAGGGGGCTGCTATGTCAGTGATAAGAGAGCAGAGAATGATGTGGCCAAATGGCATGGAGAGAGAATGGGAGGAATTATCTGATATTCCCAGGATTTAAGCTTCACTGTGAATGCCATCCAGCACCAAACACGATTCTATTCTTTCTCTCTGAAAGTATACGTAACTTTTCATCCTTTTTCTCTGCTTTTGCTTTGTGCTGTGATATTTTCAACATGAGGGGATGGCCACTCATCAAACCCTTGAAAAAAAAGAAGATGTGGACGAATGTTTATTTTTAGCTCGCCATGTCGCAAAGTAGGCCACTTCTAATGTGATACGTTGTCTATTATTGAAGCAGAAATCTGAATGGCTACAACTAAAAACACCAGTATACCTAAAGTATTGTAAGTATTTTCATGTCATTACTGAGCAACTTGAGCTATAATGGTGAGCTGTACAGTCCTCTCAACCTCTCATAAAACTGGAATCCATGGTGCATATGTTGGATATTTTAACAATTCAATGCAGCCTTGTCTTTGTAATCACAAATAAAGCCCAGCTTCAGTATTAATCTTAGTTATTCCCTGAGGAAAATAATATGCTCAAATGTTGCTCTTTCATATTTATTGAGTTAAGATGTTTCCTTTAGGTATCAACTTTGTCTCAGACCTTTGATTTGGTAATTTTATATTTTTGGAAAGCCAAATTTTTGAGACATTGTTGTGATTGAGAGGAGACCCAAATGAAATTTACTAGGGTTTGTTTCCTGGAGACTCACTATACTTTCATATATTCTCACTATATAAAGCATGTTGTGTTTTTTGTCGTCGTCTTTTTTTTGTTGTTGTTGCCTTTTTTCGCTTTTTGTCATGGTAGCCCATAGAACCATAGGGTTAAAAGCCTAGAAATTTGGCACAGTGAATATTCTTGGTGAAAAATTTGAGGTCTGAATCATTAGCTCAAAGTTGCTCTTATATTTCTGCATATAACTGAATAGCCTATAAGTTTAATTATTTTTTAATCCGATACCTATAGTTCATACAAACCTTTCTGCAATTTTATTTTAAATATTAAAATACAATAATAATAATAGGTCTTCTTCTTATTGTATCTTTTTTAACTCCCATACAGCATTTAGCGAAACTTCTCTACATGTTAGTGAGACCATCTTCAGACTGTTAATGTTTTATGTTTCTGTTACCATTTTGAACTTTGTTACTACCTGCAGTTTTGATAATTTTTGCTCTGTTGGAAGATCATCCTCTAATGCCACAGCGGTCAGGATGTCTGACAAGCCTTAGATTCAGGCCAGCCAATCGTTTGACCTTTGAAACATTCCTCCACCTTATGTCAGTGTTTGTGCTGACAGCTACTTAACGTCGACTCGCCGAAGCTAATAGTACAGAGTCAATCATTCCGATCTCCCACTAAGGCTATCTATAGTGACAGACCTTCCCGCTTTTAGGAAATCTGCAGTTCATTCAACTTCATCCATTTCTTATGTTCTAGTTATCAAACACTGTAGTGCAGCTGTTAAGGTTTTTTTGATTAAAGCTCCACACCTTTTTTTTTTGTTTTGTTCTAATCCTCTGTCTGTGATCCTTCACTGTCTGTCATCTGTCATATTTTCAGTGCTTTAGAGCTTTGGAGATCACACATAAGACACAGACAACCGAAATCTTAGAATCCAGCCAAACAAACACTTTTAACCCATATTCTGGCTTTTTGCAAAACCAATAGCTGTAAACCAGAGGTGGAGAAAAAGTAATTCCCTAAACATCTGATTCCCTAATAGTCTTCATAATTGGTTTTGTTAATACACATAAAACAAAACAAAAAAATTATTTGGAAGCACCATAAACATCCAACATAGGGAGATAAACACATAATGGAAATGCAAAGTCACAAACAGCATTTGCTCACCTCATTTTACAAAGGCCAGCTATTGGATTGCCGATGTGTTTGGGTGCAAAGTAATTCCAACTAAACATGTTTAGTCATAAACTCTTGGTCCTGGTAAATGTTAGTTTTGCAGAAGCACAATGATGGAGAAAGTTTACTCAGTCTGAGTATTTAATTTGTTTTAGAATTGTAAACAAAACTGAAATGACTAAAATGTTGTTCGTTGTAAAATTATGAATAAGATAATAATGTTCAAATAGGAGGAGGAAGACAGTTTGTTGACTTTTCATTCAGTTGCTTTTGTAATATAAAGGTTAGTTAGAGACATTTGGGTCCATCTTCTGAACTGATGAGGTAGACGGTTTAAAAACAATTTACTCTAATTGAATTAAGTGTTTAAGTGTGTACCTGAGTGAAACACATTTTGCATGCTATTCGGAGACAGGTCATTGAGTTTGTCATGTTATCGGACTACAGACTCAAAAGGCTAAATCACTAGATTAGCATCGCACCAACCATTTATATTAATTGTCATTGTTTTCAGTGCACACACCTCCATTCTATGCAAACAAGGCCTGTTATAGATTCTGTTTTCTTTAGAAAAGTAAGTGCTATTTAATTAGCATTGCGCTTTTATCGCACACAGAAAGCTAGCAATAAACGGATCTTTATTGGAAAGACATGTTTGTGAATATTTTCTAGTAATCATGGCAGCAGTAACTCATCAAATGTTTGAAGAAGGTTGTAAAAGATCATGTATCCATGCACACGGTGTAGTCGAGCACACTTTAGTTTTAAAAGAGTCAATTCAAGTGCCTCGATCACAGCAGAGAAGCGATGCTAGATTTCAGTTGTGTGCACTTAACACATTACATAACTTTATTTTGCATAATATATATTTGATGTTTTTTACATTTATTTTAGTGCATTTGACGTACCAACTGGTTACTGTACAGTGATGCTGGTATTTCAGGCAATTTTGAAAATTTGGTTGTCACAGACTCAGTCAGATAATACCATGTTAGATATCTTGAAAAGCACATTAGATAAGCAAGAATAGACTATAAGTATTAAGAAATGAGTGCAGAGTGAAAAAGAGATCTAATGATGCCTTCATGGTTTTGAGCGAGAATGACACTTCCAAATACATTCATGCTGATCACCAATCGGCAACTACCTGTTACTTGTCTTTGCCTGAAAAGCTTGATGAAAAGGGCACATTTTGACTCACGTGTGAAAATGTGTTTTAGAGGGAGAACAAGAAGGGGGAGAAAAATCAAATCCAGTGTGCTGCTGATCAGTACTAAGTCAGTGAGTGAAACCTGCGGTATTTCAGCCCCGTTATTTCCATTCACAAAGATTTAATTCCGCCTGGCTTGATCTGGCTCTTGTTAACAGTGATTGCCTGGTGGCTCAGCTACCTAGCAGCAGGTCTCCAGATACTCTCACTGAGAGACAGGCCTGCCATCAGCCAGTCATGATTGTAGGACACCGGACCCCTGCTTGGACCTATTAGACCCGTTCAATCAGAATAAGCCACAGTAACTCTTTGATCAGAACAAGGTGGCATGTTCACAGAGTAAATATGATTTTAACAATGAATATTCTTGAAATCAAAGGGCTTGTTAAAACCCCCCAATAAATAAAATAAATTAAAATATTTTCTGAAGAAAATATACTTTGCAATAAGTTCATATTAAACTATATAGAACATAATTAATAATAATAATAATTTATTAATAATAATAAATTAAAAATATATATAAATAAATAGTTTTGTAAAGTCTGATAGGAACTTAATAATAACAGTAATAACAAAAATGTAGTATTATTATTTATTTAACTTTTTTTGGGTGTGTGTGTTCTGTTTTTTGAAAACCCATGTTTTACATGACTCACTTTGTATTGTTTTTCCTTTAGGTTGAGTTGGCAGACATTTTAGAAATTCATGGTTTGCTTACTGAGCTTTTTAATAACCAAACAGCATGCAATGACATGAATCGGCTGTGTTGAAAGATTAAATTCTGTCACGGGCACAGCATGGACCATAACCTATTGTTTCAGATCATCCTCTGCGTCAAACACAAGATGAAACCACAAACCACAAGAAAAACAAAATCCGGGAGAATGATACAGCATAGTGACTTTATGAATTAGTTTGATGTTATTGACAAATCCTCACTGCACCTGACAATTTCATCCGCAGCTGCTTAATGAGGAAACATCACCATGTCACTTATTGAATGTCTGTACCCGCTCTTTTAGGGTATTGTTGTGGATCATTACAGAGTTAATCTGTGGTGTCTGTGCAGGTGTGAGCTCCATATCATTGTTGCTTATCAAGTGTGACACATTGATCAGTGACCTTAATATCCCTGTATTGATTTCGGTTGGCTTTGGCTCCATCCTTAAGCTACCAATAAAAACCTCATCCACCCTAAAGCCAAACGTTGGTTTCCAAGGTGATTCTGGGGAGGATAAACCAATGGCAATCTTAAAACAAAACATGGCAGCATTGAACACTTATTTACTTCCACCATAAATCACTATGATTGATTTTGTTTGAAAGATTAAAAAAAGGAAAACTCAGGCCCCTTTTTATCTGCAGAGGTTTCTGGCTGTGGGTTTCTGGCTGTGGAAGTGAATTTTCAGCTTGTGAATGCTTTTTGGACGAGTTCTTGATCTTAGAGGGACGACAATGCTACTTTGAGTGGATTGGGCTGGTTTACATGGTAATCGCTGTAGATGGCCACCAACCAGCTTGTTTACGAAGGATTTAAGGGAATTTAAGACAGTGAAATCATGGATGAGAGGGAGCTGGAGGTGGAAAGAGCTGATGTAAGACAGCTCAACTGACTGGCTCCATCAAGTTCATCCGCTTTCAGAATGGCTCCCTCCCAGCCCACGTTTTTGGAAGGCTTTGTCCAATAAAGAAAAAAAAATCCACATTCACCGCAGGCACTTGAAAAATGGCATTCTGCTGCACATCCCAAAGCCTTCTTTTGTGACTCAGAGAGCACCAGATACACAGCTCAACTGTTCTGCTTTCGTCTTTCAAAGTCGTGATGCAAGATAAAGACCTAATTCTCAACAGGTCCAGCAACAGATAAGACTTGAGCTTCAGGGCACTTCACATGATGGAGATTCTCAGTGAGCTCCCAGAGGGCCTTATCTGATACAAGGAGTGCTGATCAGAAACCGTGGAGGAGTGGGATACATCCCAGGATGATTCTGTACTCCACAGATGTGACCATCAGTCCACCTGCCACATACCTAAGCTTATATCTTTTGCATTACCAAAAAAAAAAAAAAGACAAAAGCTACTGAGCTTTGGTAAAACAAGAATAAATCTGCTCCTTGTTTGGCAAACTGATAATGCAGTTTGAGGGTTTGGAATGTGAATGTAAATAAGATGTGCTGGGGGTGCACCGAAATAAAGATTCTTGTCCGAAACCGAATATTATTAAACACCTGGCCAAAGTCTGAATACTGATTACCGAACACGTTTTTTTTTTTTTTTGTATTTATTTGATCAATTTTTCACCATTGCATAAATGTAATAATCAGAATGTGCTTTTTACTATTTTGTCTTGCTTTTTAAAGAAAAAATCTATTATGAAATTATTAAACTAAAAATGTTTTTATTTTGGCATATTTGAGCCCCCCTTCTTCAATAGCCTGTTTTAAGCCTATAACTGACTGCTGAAATAATGTAACGTACTTTGTATGCCTACAACAAAAAAAGTGCATTAAAAAGTGCATTGAAGAGTGCAAAATTTTATTCATAACGATATATATAATTCAGTTATTTTATTTTTGTTAGGCCTATTATAAAAAAAGAATGAAGGAAATTACAAACAATTGATGACTATGAAAAAAATACTATTTAACCACGTTTTTCAGGTACAGTAGGTTTATTAACGTATACATTTATTTAACATCTTTTGTTGTTTGATTACCATTAATGACACAGACAGGTATTTAAGGCTGCTGTCATTTTAAGACTGAATGCTTGGATCTACCGGTAATACAGTATAGTACAGTACAGTAAATATCCGGTTTTCCCCAAGCAGTTAAGCCATAACCGACTGTATTTACTGTATCTACTCCATCTGTATCTATGATTGGAATTTTGACATTGTGTCTGTATTTGACCAATCAGACACAGAGAGAAGTGGATTCGGGATTGCGCAGTGTCTAACGCCGGTTTCACACTGCATGCGTTAGCAATATAATGTGTCACAGGCAGTGGTCTTCAGAGTGCACCTGAAAAGACGACAATAATGGACGACACTCGTCTCATCGTGGAGGTTGAGAGGCATGAAGTTATTTATGATCCACATAATGTGCTTTATAAAGACTTGCAGGCAAAGGAAAAAGCAAGGGATGAAGTTGCAGTGGCTCTTGGTGCCGATTATAATTAGTGCCATTTTAATTAGACAGATTAATATAGCACACATACAGCATATACTATTTTCGGCCAAATAATTTCGGTTGCTGCAAGTAACAAGAGTTACGTAATAAGATTACTTTTTTCAAGTAACGAGTAAAATAATGCATTACTTTTAAATTTACAACAAAAAAATCTGAGTTACTTTTTCATATAAGTAACTGCATGTTTTCCCATTTATTGACTGACACTTCTTCTGTCTGCATATTGAGAGAAATCGGGAGTGAAGGCTGATTTATACTTTTGCGTCGGACCTATGCCGGAGCCTCTACGCTGTAGGCAACGCGTTGGTTTTAATTTATACTTCTGCATCATTGTCCGCGTTGTAAGCTCGCGCTCGATCGGCCCAAAACCGGCATCCGACCAGCGCGGAAGGTCTTTACGTGTTACTGTCCTTTTCTCGAGGCAAAGTATTTTTTTATTAAGTGCAATACATTTGAATGTGTATACTCTCGTTATTTCATCTGACTCCATAAATGAAAAGGTTTTAATGATATCTGTGGATCATTTATTGTGAGTGAATGTTTGACTATTCCTTTTAACTCTTTAATGAAAATAATGTCAAAGTCAGTTAGAATAATCAAATGTAACAATTTATTATGTCAGGTAAATGTATCATGCCAATTTCATAATCAATTAAAAGATAATCGATACAAAACATCAAATGCTCTGGAATAAAGAGAAAAGATGCAACCCAACATTAAGAAATACATGAGGCTGAGAGGTCTCACGCTTATCTGAAATACAGAAAAGGCCCGAATCCCCTGCTGCATTTCATTATATAGACAGACCTCTTTCACATGGAAACATGTACTAACAAAAGAAATTTGCATTCAGAGGTTGCACCTTTTGGGGGTGTGTGACTATTTGCCAGGAGATCATCTTCCTTTGTATGTCAGTTATCTTTAAACTCTTAAAAACCTTATTACCTTGTGTTTTACTTATTTGGAAATGAGACATTTGTACCAGTCGCACTGTGACATTTTAAATTATATCAAACATGAAAAATACTCTGTGATAATCATTCACATTAAACTATACATTTTCTTGGGTGAATTCAGATGATCTGAGCATGAGAGAGAGGTGTGAGAGAAGGGGGAAAGAGATTAGGATGATTCGGAGGTGAGACTTTCATCTCGATAGTGCACGAGGGCTAGTTCAAATGTTAATTTCCAGAGAGGTCCTTTGTTCTCTCAGGATCTGGTCGCTCTTCAACCAGACTGTCCGGCATCTCCTAATTTCTCAATTCTTACTGCGTTGACGCGCAATTACTCATGCGGAGGAAGCATGTGAAACCTGAGGGAGCAGTTCTAGCAAAGCGCTACACACAGCCTACGACTTAGCTACAGGAGTTCGACGCAGAAGTATAAATTGGGCTTATGAATGGCAGCATAGCTGAAAGGTTTGTTTGAGCTGCTCCCTCTACTGTGCAGGCAAGAATTTGCACTTACTTTAGCCTGAGGCTCATTCATTTCAGTTTTGGTCTGAAAATGCCTTTAGAATTGCTACAAAAAAAAAAAAATGGACCGGCCCAGGTGACAAAAAGTAATGCAAAAGTAATGTAATGCATTTCCATAAAACATAACTAATGCAATTAGTTACTTTTTTAGGAAGTAATACAATATTGTAACTCATTACTTTTAAAAGTAACTTTCCCCAACACTGTAAATAAGGGAATCTTAAGAGCGGTGAGAGTGTTTTTTTATACAAGTCTGGCAACACAGTGATTTTGATTCTGCATGTTTAGGAGGGATTTAGATACTGTAAAAACTTCAGAGTGGATGAGCTGATGTAACATGTAATTCTGACCATGGGAAAAAAGGGGGTATGCAGTAGGCAGTGCATTGGGGCACCGCCAACTCTGATCTTGCATCCCATCAGCAAATGTGAAGTTGTGCCCCTAATTCTGACATCCACAAAACTTGTTTGCTTACACTATACACGACGCAATGCCTCGACATACATGATAAAATGTATCTTTTTCATGTTAATCAGAGTTTTTGTCCTAACCAGCTGTGACGAGGATATGCGATGAGCAACAGGGGATTCATACAATGATAATCTCAGGTACTGATTATGTGCTTTATTTAAGGTTAAAATAATTTAATGTGAGTTTGAATATCATTTTGCGTAACCTTTATAGCCACACTGAAAGCGATAGTTCCACTGTGGATAATCCATCTCATATCTTGAAAGTAAATTAATCTCATATCTTGAAAATAAATTAAAGGAAACAAGAACATTCAAACTGTGAACGCAATGTGAACAAACAAGTATATTCTATGACAAATATTGTTTCAGTCACCAAGTATGCATTTTTAATAATGTTAATATTAATGTAATAATAATATTTATGTAATATTAATTAATTTGAGAATGTACTTATCCATTTCATTGCGAGTACAGTGCTCCTGTACACTGTAAGCCCGGATAAGTTGAATTCACTTAAAAAATTTGAGGAAACCGGTTGCCTTAAAAACTTTAAGTAATGGATTATGAAAACTTGAGTGCATTTAACTTAAATGCATGAAAGGGTGGACTTATTATTTTAAGTTCAAAACACTGAATGCCAAGTTGATTTCACTTACAGTCTCTTGTAATATTAATTGTCTTGTCATATTAACTCCACTTACTATTTTAAGTTAAAGTAACTAAACCTTTGTATTCATTGAATGTGCTAAACTAAAACATTTAAATTAAGACAAATATGCAATACAAGTCATTTTTTACCATTTTATTTGAAAACAGCATTAACTTACAGGTTGTTGTCCCCTGCTTTAACAACCTTGAATCATAAGCCTGAAACAGTGGCAAAATGTGTCATTCATGCCCTGAACATTGCATAAAACAAAGCATCATCATGCCAACAAAAACACTTATTGTGCTCAAGCATGTGTACATCATTTTCACAACAAATCACTGTCAACAAATCATCTCTTAGAGAAAAGTCCAACGTTACAAACTGTGGCAAACAAATCTGGAACAGTAGTAGAGCCACTTCGAACCCCGTTTTATGCTTCCAGCTGATTTTTCAAAAATTTGTATTTTGGGTGCCGGTTCACTTCTACCCAGTTTGAGCATTACTTGCTGAATAAAGATGAAAGTGTTTTTCATGCACTTGGGGTTGTCCAGGTACAGGGCATAGATCAGTCCAAAAAGGACACAGAAGGCCTGAGAACCATTACCACAGACCCTTCCAAGATGATCCCTACTCTGGATGGGTTGAGCTGGGTATTTTCTTGACCAAGGCAGAGAATTCCCACTGGAGTTTCAATGTACGAGTCCTTGTCAGTTACATCCTAACAGTGAAAAACGTTTTGACAAGGAGAGAACATAAACATGCCAGTTAGACAATGGTGTTTTGTCCACCAAAAATAACCTGTGACTGTTTATAATGAAAAGCATTGTACAATATAAACCACACTGCAAGTAATTTATATTAAAAGGACGATAACAGTCTTGAATTTTTATCAAATGCCATATTCGGATCTGTACAGGTTGCAACACTTTGCCCAAAATATGGAGTTTACCCACTTTCAGTCACAGTCGTGCTGAAACATTTTTTTTTTATGACTCTCAGTACCTTTCACATTAATTGTTTTTTTGTTTTGTTTTTACAATACCAGTTGAAAGTAACACACACAATAAGATATTTGATGACTGGAGCAACCAGAATCTAACAAGTGCAATCAGAACTCCCCATTTGAGTTTTAGACCCAAAAACAATTTCACAAGTTCCAACCGGTGACAGTAAAGTCAAAAAACTAATTGGGCAATTGTAAAAGGATTCATACAACCTTAGTTATTGGGAGCAATTTTCTACTTTTTCAATAGGACTGGGACTGAAAGTGAGTAAACTATCTTTGTTCGGCCATAAAATAGAGACTTAATGGAGACACTGATGCTGATCAAATAATTCTGAAAATGAATGGCAGTGTTCATGAGACAAAAGGAGCATGCACCTGCAACATTTACAAAAACAAATTAACTTACAGATGTCTTGAAGAAGGCAGAAGAATCATCCGCCAAGATGACAGGCAGTCCCCGAAGACATAGGCACTTGATGTCTGTTGGCTCAGTGGTCTGCAAGATAGTGGACACAAGAGTTAAAACATCTTGCTAAGGATACTCACATCAGGGTATCCCATACATTCATTAATTTGTGGTGACCCGCCACAATATCAATGCTGACCGCCACAGATTGATTCAGATTTTTTCACTATTTAATATGGGTAAAATTGTATTTTATTGTAGAGCTTGCTCCCTCCCTCCCTCTCTCACAAACTGACAACGGAGGCACGAATAGCCCCTCCTCTTCGAGCATCTGTATCAAAACATGAGCATGCGTTAGTTAGAGGACGGATTGTTGCCGGTGCTTAATGCTTATTCCCCCAGCGAAGATTCCAGAATCAATCCGGAGTTGAATGGTTAGTATAATGAACACTGTTGCACAACATAACTCTGAGAAGTTAGTCTATGTTAAACGCTGTCACGTTTCCATTACAGATTCGTGCAAAACTTTTGCGATTTTTTTTCTAAATCGATAAAAAACTATTGCGAAATGACGCCGTTTCCATTAACCGATGTTATGCGACTAAAACTAAAAAAAAATTCCTCTCGCGATCAGTCATTCCAAAAATCATGGCAACGGACGTTGGTAGGTTTATATATATCACAGCCACCAGACTAGACATTATTATTATTATTATCTCCAGGTTCAGGTTGGTGTGTGTTGGTTTTTGTCCACCTCAATCTCCAGGTTTGTGTGTGTGTGTGTGTGTGTGTGTGTGTGTGTGTCTGAGTCTGTGTGTGTGTCCACCTCCAGGTCGGTGTGTGTGTGTGAGCCTGTGTGTGTCTGAGTCTGTGTTTGAGTGTGTGTCTGTGTTTGAATCTGTGTGTGTGAGTCTTTTTGATTGTGTGAGTGTGTGTGAGCCTGTGTTTGAGTGTGTCAGTAAGTTTGAGTGTGTGTGTGTGAGTTTGAGTGTGTGTGTGTGAGTTTGAGTGTGTGTGTGAGTTTGAGTGTGTGTGTGAGTTTGAGTGTGTGTGTGTGTGTGTGTGTGTGTGTGTGTGTGTGTGTGAGTTTGAGTGTGTGTGTGTCACGGGCACCTGACTTTATGGTTTACTTTTAAGTGTGCAGTACGCAGGTGAGTAAAGTAGTCGGTCTGAGAACAAGACTCGGCAAACCCACATGACAGACAGCAAAATATAACTGGTTCATCTGGTTGCTGCTGATCAGGAGTTTTGGTGTGAAGGCAGGATAAATGTACTTTTAGTGCATTGAGTGATTTAAATGTACATGAACATTCCTGTAAACAAGGAAAAGGCTCTGTTCTTGCATAACTTCCATGTTTTAGCCTATAATGTTTAAATAGCTGTGCTCTCTTTTCAGTGTTAAGAGGGCAATACTTACACTTCCAAAGCATATTTTTCAGAGATTGGTATTGTTTGTTGCTAATTTCAGGATATTGGGTTCAAAAGAATCTCTTCCCATGACCTGCAACACAATAAAACAAAGAAAATAAGAGACAAGGGAACTTATATAATCACGTCTAGTATGGATAGACAAATTGATTGTCGTTGGAATCTTATTGCATCACGTCTTACAATTGAATCTGTATTTTACAAATTTGTAATTTAAAAATTGTATTTTAAAATTTTAACATTTTAAGCTATTTTTAGATAAAAACTGCTTGAAATATTAAGATCTAGAATTCTTGGTGAAAAAAGAATAACATGGAAAGTTTGTCTACCATATCTGTCTTCGTGGATTTTAAATTCACACTGAGTGATCATTATTTCCAATGACTCTTGATGAGAACATCATTATATCTTAGTTTAGTCAAAGATGGCTAAACACCATTATTAGACCTCAAATTAATCTTGAAAGATTTAAAATGAGCAAAAGGATTGAACTACCATGTTTTAGAAATAACTAACTTCACAGATTTTGGGATCAACAAAGTAGGTCTCTTGACCAACATATACAGTAACACTCTTTAAAGAGGGTATTCGCTAAGAAATAATTGCTTATTTCGTTTAATATTTGCTCCACTTTTGAGAATAAGGCACAATCTATTAATAAAATAATAGTGCAGTTTTTTGCAGTGAAATGCCAAATGCAAAAAGTGACAAGACAGTTGAGTGAATTGGCCCCTAAATGTATGTATTTTGAAACCAAAAAACTCAAGGTTGAAAGATTTCACATGTTATTGACAATGTTTCATAAGGGGACTCTCAGCCATGGGATTGTAGAGAACAGGATGAAAGGTGGCCAGAGATAGACACACTTTCATATCAGTTCAAAAAGAGGCCTGGCTGCTTTCACCTCACAGGAGAGATCATACAAGATATCAAGAACCCGTCTTTTTTTTCATGGGTTGCCAGGAATTTAAGGTGAGCCAGAATTTCACAGACTTCAGGTTCTGTTTTCTCACTCAAACTTTAATGTTCATGAGATCTTGCATATTTATCGTTGAGCTTTAGGCAGAATTTTGCAGTTTTTGCTTCTCATGGTTGTTTTTTCAAAATCCAGTATGTGTAGGTTGCCTGAATCAGCAATATGTTTTTCTGATTAATTTATGTTAGATTATTTAAACTCGCTGCTGCTCAGAAATGTCAGCATTTCTGTTTCAGAATCATGATGTAAAATCTCAATGTACATGTATTTAGACCAGAAACAGAGAGAGGTGAGCTGCATGTACAATTGAGTGTTGCATTTAAAGCCTGGCCTATAATAACATGTGCATGGAACCATATTAATATACACTCACCTAAAGGATTATTAGGAACACCATACTAATACTGTGTTTGACCCCCTTTCGCCTTCAGAACTGCCTTAATTCTACGTGGCATTGATTCAACAAGGTGCTGAAAGCATTCTTTAGAAATGTTGGCCCATATTGATAGGATAGCATCTTGCAGTTGATGGAGATTTGTGGGATGCACATCCAGGGCACGAAGCTCCCGTTCCACCATATCCCAAAGATGCTCTATTGCAGCCATTCCCAAACTGTGGTCCGCTGACTACTAGTGGTCCGTGAGGGTACTGCAGGTGGTCCGTGGAAAGGCAAAATAAAATATAAAATAATATTTTTTTTACCTTCATTTTACCAGGAAATTCCCATAAGAAAAAAGGTAAAAAGAATATGTAGGCCTATATTGATATAACATTTTAATTAAATTGTCAAGTTATTGTGTGATTACTAAAATAGCCTAGTGGTGTTCGGCCGTGACATTCAAGTTCAGTGCCGTTAGAACCTCAACATTGGTTCGGTGGATAGCAACAGGTTCTCTGAAGAGAAAAGGGCAGAGGCAAATGTGTTCTCATTATCACATCACACGCATAGCCTTTAATGGTGCGTTCACACCGGACGAAATTTCGCTTCAAACTTTTGTTTTTACGCGCGTCAATTTCGCTCTTGACGCGCGAATTGATACAAAGTGGTCAAGCGTATCACTAGACGCGGCAGGCGCGAATTTGACATATGATCCCTTTTTGAATTTGACGCGTTATTCGCGTCCGGTGTGAACGCACAGTTAGGCATAGGCAGTTTATATGGAACGAAATGTTTATAAATGGAATGCATAAGGCCTGTTATTATTTTAATTTCCAGTTAGTTTCTTGATCTCGCGTTTCTGAAATGTTTTGCGGATGTGCTGTTAAGTGGACAAACTCAAGCCTATACTTTTTGAGAGAACTCTGAAGATTAAAGCTCCAATATGTAGGAATTTTGTAATAAAATTTCCGAAAATAACTTGGACAGTGTGATATATTTCCTCCAGTTGTGTACTTACAATATCTCAAAAGTCTCCAAAGATTTTTTATTTCAGAGAATTTCCGATTTTAAATAACTGGCCGTCCCGGAAAAGAAATGTCGCGCCTCAGTGACGCAATGTCCGCTCTATCCTTTTTTTCCGGTGTGGACCATGTGATAGGATATTCCACCACACCGGATTTTTATTTTATTTTTTTACAACAACTTTATTGAGTTTTTTTTTCTTATCATAATAAACAATAAAGACGTCTGACAAAGAATAAAAAAGAATAAAATAAAAAATATGACCCACCACACCGGAATATCATGGTCAAATGCGGAAGTGGTGGTTATAGCGTTATTGCCATAGACTGTATGGTTATAGGTGTTATGGATCACGATTACTCTTTGGCGAGTATTGAAGTGCCAACAAAACGAAAGCGTCCATATTCGGATACACGCGGAGTCACGGACTGTGTGACAAACGGAGGAATAAAACCCGGATAAATATCGGCAGGCGTTTTCGAGATGGAGAGAGCTGCGCGACTATCTTGGACTTGACAGAGACTCTGCTCTCGCGAGTGTATTGATAGACAGGTAAGACATGCAACTGTCAATAATAGCACTTATAAACAAAGTTATATTGCTCTTTGTACTTCGGTAAGGCTTGTTATCACGTGTGGTGACCGAGATTATGGCAGTACAATTAAATACAATCGGATATGTTGTTAAAAATATATATTTAGTCATTACTTGCAAATGTTCGTTCAAATTTACTTTTAGATATTGGTTTGAACACGTTAAACAACACGGCATTAACCATAAAAACTTAAAACTGCACAACATAAACCAAACAAATCATTTGACAAATAGCTGTATGTTGTAACGGGATAATATAGCATAACATTTCACGTTCCTTGCAGTTCATTAATTATGATGACATAAAATAATACGATCAGATCAGACATACAGGTAATACAAAAACGAATAAATTACCTCATCCGTGATCATGATTCATTAATTCCATTTAGATACATTGCTATGGTGAAAACGCATTAAAAACGACATCTCCCATCGTCACCTCCTTCATAGCGTCATCAAGCTTCGCCTTTGTTATTGTTGGAAACTGCGCCCTCTTGTGGTCAAATACCAAAGTTACATACTGGAGCTTTAATAATCCCCTAAAATCGCCAAAGGTTTTGAAATGTTGACTATATTCTAGTGTTCTTATTACCAGAGGCGGACAGAGTACAAAGCTTCATTGAGTAAAAGTACAGATACCCCTTGCTAAATTTTACTCAAGTACAAGTAAAAGTACTACAGTCAGATGTCTACTTAAGTAAAAGTACTGAAGTACTTGTTTTTAAAAGTACTTGAGTAGTATCAAGAGTAAATTTTCTAAATATTGCATTACTACTGCCACAGTGCTTACATTTATGTACAGAAACGTCCTACATGGAGTTATGAAAAATGTTAATGTTAATACATTGGAGAATGTAAAAGGAATTGAAAGTAAAATCAAGTCATTTTCATCTTTTTACCATGTTGCTTTATTTAACATTTCTCACTTGCCCACAAGGCAATAGCACAATGGCAACACTCTGACAAACCTCTGCTAGAGTTTTAATGGATTTTTTGCATCCACATTTGAACCTGCCTGTGTTAAACACCGCATACTCAAGAACATCAAAGCAAATGCTCAGCTTACATTAATGTGTAATATCAGAAAAGAAAATTCAGCTAACAGTTGTGTGTACATGTGAGTTTTTTCATCAATCAAATCAATAAACTTAAACCAGCAAAGAAGGCAATATAGCAATGTTCTGACACACCTCTGAACCTGACCGTGTTATACACGCAGCATAGAGCAAAGAAGAGAAAATAATAATGATTAAAGAAAATCAGCTGTGTTTAGGTCAGCATACAAAGAAGGAAAAATAAAATTCAGCTCATTTGAGTGACAGTATTAAGCCCCTTCCTCTCACATTGACATACAGGCAAAGGCAGGAGAAAATACTTTCAGCTGAATAACACCATTCTCACACACACAATCTATGTGTGACAACTCTCTCTCTCTGTGTGTGTGTGTGTGTGTGTGTGTGTACTGTACTTCAATTCAATCAAATGTCATTAAGTCCTTGTTCAACTTGAGGAGAAGTTGGTTCTCAAAATTCTGTGAATGAATTGATCCCCTTCTTGGGGTGAAAAGCAAACCCGCTATGCTAAAAAGCCTTTCACACGCTGCTGAAGCTGGCAGCGCTGTGTTGAGCTTTAGTGAGAGGTTACGCACAGCTGGATAGGGGGCCAGTGTATTCACTCCTTCAGCTGTAGCGGCTAGGTATCCATCAAGTTGCTTACTTATCTCATGGGAATGCGTCTGCTTGACATTGGAGAAGAAGTCATCTTCATCAGAAGAGGTTGATGTGGTATCAGGAGACCGAAGACCTTCATCGTGTTCTGGCAGATGTTCCTTGATGTAACTAAGGCCTTGATTAGAAACACAGAATCACAACAACAAACACATATTTTTGTTATTATTAATCTGTAAGTAAACAACTGCATAGAATCATTGTTGGATGTAAAGGTTTTTGAAAAAACAAGCAAACAAACAAACAAAAACATTTTCCTTACCAAGCTGTAGGACTGTCTCATTGCTGGTCCAGGAGGTTTTGAACCTTGGAACGAGAATGGCTGCTGCAATTAGCTCTGGCTCTGACATCATGCTCTCAAACCGCTTCTTCAAACCTTCAAGAAGAGCATCAACAAGTGGCTTGCAAAATCTGAGTGACGGTCTGGACTTTTCAAGCTTGGTTGTGAGGGCGGTGATTGTCGGGAGCAGCCAGCCCATCTGAACGTTGACTTCTCCTTGTAGTATGTTCAAGGACTTTGCAACTGGACTCATGGTGGTGACATATTCCCCTAAAAAGGCCATGTCAGCCGGACTGTACCTAATAGAAACAGAAGAAAATAAACAAACACATATTTCAACAAAATGTATACAGAACCTGGACATTTATTTATTTGTGTACCTACAGCAGATAATGTGGTAAGCATTACTCTAACAAAATAAGAACACAATTATACATTAACATAAGCTACTTACATTGGAACATTGAGTGCAGCACAGACCGTTCTCACAGACCCCTCTCCTTGGTCTCTGATGATTCTGACCACACGTTCCACGGCCATGAAAGAGGAGTTCCATCGAGTTGAATTAGGCTGTACCAAGTGAAGCTTACAGTGTTCCTCTATAAGCTCTGCATTTTGAGGAGACCTTGATGCTTTATTCCAGAGTGCCTGACATTTAGAAAAGGCTGATCTGGACAATTTCTTGTAAGCTTCTGTCTTATTAGCCCGATCAACATCGACTGTGGAAACAAAATTTCGTAAGTGGCATGCACACCGATGATGTTTCGGCAGCTGATACTGAAGCCCATCATCTTCCTCCAGAATGGCTTCCATATCCATGAATTCCACCTCCTCTTCACCATCAGATGCATCACAATCTTCTCCTCCTACTTCTTCTTCGATTGTGCCTTCTGCAACTAACTCTTCATTGTTATTTTCGTCCTGCTGACCAAAGACACGGAACGCTTTGACGAAATTCGACCCGTTGTCTGTTGTAGTTCTAACAACCTTTAGACTTATTTCATACTCTGCATGAATGTCGGTCAAAACAGCTGCCAAGGCATCGAATGTGTGGGAGCCCCTTAGTTGACGGCAAGCAAGGGCAGCTGAACGGTGTTCAAAACTGCAAGGATCGAGCCAGTGGGCTGTTACACCTATAAAGCTCCTTCTCCTGGCCGTCCAACAATCAGTAGTGGTGGCAATGTATGGTACCTTTTTCATTTCGTTCTTGAGACGTTCTTTCATTTTAGATGTAGCTGAATCAATCTTGCGCCGCACAGTTGTGCGGGACATGACGGCACTACTCGGTTGTAATTCTACAATAAGGTCTTGGAAGGATGGTTTCTCAACCAGGGAGAAGGACTGGAGACCTTGAACGATGAAGCGGAGGATAGCCCGATCAACCGTCTTCTGAGACATCTGCTTGGTCTCCATCAGCTTCAGTTGCTTTGCCTTGAAGCCTGTTCCACCTTCTGATGGCCTCTTGCAGGCTGTTGAAGTCAGTTGACAGTATTCCTCCAGATGTGTCTCATGCCTTCTCTGTAAAACAGTATAATATTTCAGTTTACACTATAATAAACTAATAAATATTATAAAAGATACCCATCATGTAGTCTACATAGCAATATTATTAATTATGAAGTGCTGGTTGTTCATAATTTTCCAATGGCTCCAGACTAACTTTTTAAATTGGTTTTACTGGTTCAACAAACTTTAATTTACGTGGACCAGCAAAGTATTTAGGTGCTTCTGACATTCTAACAAGTGCTGCAATATTAGGTCAGGCAAATACAAGACTTTGGGTAACATATCTCTCATGTATTTAAATACAATTGTAGGCTACAGCCATTTTTTATGGTATAACAAGACAGGTATAAGTACACTCAAGAGCGTTCCCACACTTGAATAGGCATTTAAGCCTTACAGTTCAACAAACACTATTGTAATCCTGTCTAGGCCAGCTGAACTGTTATTTAAAAAAAAAAAAAGCCAAATAGCTCCTGTAGGGAATTTATGTAATTTATGTAATAAATAGAACCTTATTGTAAAGTGTTACTGATTAGTTACACCGATTCAGACGTCTCCTGAGTTCACTGTTGGAAATATCAGTTGTTTTAACCATTCATTAAAATTAACCAGTTCAAACTTCCAAGGAGTCATTAGTTCGCGAATTGGACGTGTCATGCGCATTGTGTGATTATCCCAGCAGTTAGGACATGGACATCCAAGATTTCTGTCAACACAGAACACATTTCATCACTGGATAGTTTTTTTTTTTTCCGTTTAATTAAAGTGTTGTTTTATGTCAGCTGAATGTCCGGAACGATTTTCAGAGAAGATAAGGCAACTTATTTAGCACAATTCACACCCAGCGGTAATTCAGAAAAAAAAAATCTCCGAATGCTCCACATGAAACTTGGTGGACATAGCTGACAAAAAAAAAAAACTATCCAGTGATGAAATGTGTTCTGTGTTGACAGAAATCTTGGATGTCCATGTCCTAACTGCTGGGATAATCACACAACGCACATGACACGTCCAATTGGCGAACTAATGACTTTTACCACCGTGTCGATTTATTTTGATTAATATGTGCGAGGGAGAGAGAGCAAGATAGCGCTTAGTTTGGACTTTACACTTTCGCCTGGCTCCGAAGAGAGAGAGAGAGTGCGCGCGCGCGACCAGCTCTCTCTCGGTCTCTGCTCGTTCTTTCAGTTAAACATGCACCCTTGTCACAAGCGCAGCAGTTCATCTACATTACTCACCGATCAAATAAGACTTTGGCGGGACAAAAATTCACTTTGGCGGGCGTTAAAACAAGTTCAATGCAGGAAAATTCATGCGTGAATTTAACTGAGTAACTTAGTAGGCTACATGACCATGCACTCGCACAAATGCGACCACATATAATTTTAACTCGCACATTCTCAAAAAATGGTCGCAGTCTGGAACCCTGATTATCTATGTTACACGATTAACTTGCCTCGGCTTATGCTAACTATTGTCAGGCCAAAGTTAGCCATCTGAATGGCTAGCTTACAGCTGGCAAATTGGCGGGTGCATGTGGCTTCGACTACTCAAACGTAACCGAGAATGTAAGCTGCATTGTCGCAGCTAGCCAATCATTTAGTGCACTTTTCTGTAGCTAGAATCTAGCTTAGAAATGTAAGGAAGTTTATTTCAATGTACGTACCTTGACATGCTTCCGCAAGTTGGAGGATGAATTTTTGTAGGCAGTGATGAAGTTCTGTTTCGGTAAACACAGCAAACACTTGAAGCGAAAACTATCATTTACTTCTTCAGAAAACTGAAATAGTCTGGCGATCTAATCTGACCATGGAGTCATGGAGTGACTTTGGCGGAAAGCTGAAGGTGATTGCTGATAGGCTGTCCCAATCAGTGGCGCCTACACAATCCAATCACGTTTGAGAGGGAAACAACAAATTGAGGGTTTCCGAGATTTTTCCTTTTTTTTTTTTTTTTGTTTTTTTGTTTTAAGAATAAGTAACGGGTACTCATGTTTATGGATAGAAATGTAGCGGAGTAAAGAGTACAATATTTGCCTCTCAAATGTACTTGAGTAAAGTCATGAGTACTCCCCAAAAATGATACTCGAGTAAAGTACAGATCCCTCAAAATTGTACTTAAGTACTGTACTCAAGTAAATGTACTCCGTTACTGTCCGGCTCTGCTTATTACTGTATAGATTTCATACTCCATTGCTATGGAAATAAGCCTGTTGTTCAAATTAACCTGATTATGCCCTCGGGCGCTTGAGTAAATAAATAAATAAAATATGTGGCAGCCGTTGTGTGCAGTAAACTTTCTTTTAACAAGCCTGTTGTACTGATGTGATGACCAATGATAGTTTTAGAGCTAGTAAGCCTATTTAGAGGTGCAGATTAATTCAGGTAGGACTCTGTGTAGACATATTTTATTATGTGTATTATGAGGTGGTCCGCGAAAATTCTTGATTACAAATAGTGGTCCACACACACAAAAAGTTTGAAAACCCCTGCTCTATTGGGTTGAGATCTGGTGACTGTGGGGGCCATTTTAGTACAGTGAACTCATTGTCATGTTCAAGAAACCAATTTGAAATGATTCGAGCTTTGTGACATGGTGCATTATCCTGCTGGAAGTAGCCATCAGAGGATGGGTACATGGTGGTCATAAAGGGATGGACATGGTCAGAAACAATGCTCAGGTAGGCCGTGGCATTTAAACGATGCCCAATTGGCACTAAGGGGCCTAAAGTGTGCCAAGAAAACATCCCCCACACCATTACACCACCACCACCAGCCTGCACAGTGGTAACAAGGCATGATGGATCCATGTTCTCATTCTGTTTACGCCAAATTCTGACTCTACCATCTGAATGTCTCAACAGAAATCGAGACTCATCAGACCAGGCAACATTTTTCCAGTCTTCAACTGTCCAATTTTGGTGAGCTCGTGCAAATTGTAGCCTCTTTTTCCTATTTGTAGTGGAGATGAGTGGTACTCGGTGGGGTCTTCTGCTGTTGTAGCCCATCCGCCTCAAGGTTGTGCGTGTTGTGGCTTCACAAATGCTTTGCTGTATACCTCGGTTGTAACGAGTGGTTATTTCAGTCAAAGTTGCTCTTCTATCAGCTTGAATCAGTCGGCCCATTCTTCTCTGACCTCTAGCATCAACAAGGCATTTTCGCCCACAGGACTGCCGCATACTGGATGTTTTTCCCTTTTCACACCATTCTTTGTAAACCCTAGAAATGGTTGTGCGTGAAAATCCCAGTAACTGAGCAGATTGTGAAATACTCAGACTGGCCCGTCTGGCACCAACAACCATGCCACACTCAAAATTGCTTAAATCACCTTTCTTTCCCATTCTGAGATTCAGTTTGGAGTTCAGGAGATTGTCTTGACCAGGACCACACCCCTAAATGCATTGAAGCAACTGCCATGTGATTGGTTGATTAGATAATTGCATTAATGAGAAATTGAACAGGTGTTCCTAATAATCCTTTAGGTGAGTGTATTTACACACTTTATGATGCTTGCATTTCAAAGCCATTCAAATAATTATATTTGATGTGCAGAGTAATATACTGTACTTCTACATTACATTTTAACCTTAAAGCATTTTAGTAATTTTAGCCTTTTTTTTTTACTTAAGCTTTGGTTGAAGTTAACTTAATATTGTATTTCTTTTAAATAAATATTTATAGCAAAAAAAGTTTATGAGATTGAAAAGTCATCCAATCTCTGAATCCCTGTTGAAGATCCCTAATTTAGACTTTTGTTTGTGGATTTTATTGTTGTGTTGTTGTTGTTGTTGTTGTTGTTGTTGTTGTTGTTGTTATTATTATTATTATTATTATTATTATTATTATTATTATTGTTTCTTTTTTTAGTTTTATTGTTTATTGATTTAGAACAGACTGCACAGATCTATGTATTCAGTCTATAGATCACTAAACGAAGTGACAATTTTGTCTGCACTACAAATGGTAAAAAATAAATCAGTGAAGCCATGCTTCTAAGTTGCGAGATGGTTGCATCGCTAATTTTGCATTCAAGTATTTTTCGGTATTGAAGGTATTTTATGTTGTAAAACTCATGCTATTATAATACCTTCTACAGTACATTAAACAAATGATTCTTTTTTTAGCAAGGCTTGGGTAAAGTTTTCTCATGACACATGCCTGTTTAGAAACATCTGTAACGACTGAGACAATCAGATACATAACTATTTGTTAAATTTAACAAATAAGCTTCAAAGCCCACTCTTAGGAATGAAACATCCCCCCCCAAAAGAGACGAGAGCAGGAAAGGTTTCAGTCGCCAAGGCAACAATCAGATGATATATCTTTATTGCTGTGATAAATGTGGTCATGTGGTCAAGACCTAAGCCATAGGAAAGACCTACAGACCTTAAAACAGACTTTCCTGCATTAATTTATCGACAAACTGATCTATAAATTAACATGCATCCCAGAACATTTTGTGAATGATTTACTGTCTAGTGTAATGTCTTTTAATACTATTATTTTTTGATACTGTGTATGTTACAATAGAATCAATGGTCACTGTAACCTCACCTATACCATGTTTGTTCTCTATAAATTAGTACTTTGAAGATCAAAATGGTCATGTATATGATATGTTGATAGCGCTGCACAACATATTAGTATTACAAGAATCTTTCATAGTTTCTTCATCAGCAACCAGTCCAGCTGCACATGCAAATGAGCACGCTTGAAACAAAAGATCCATAAATCGCCAACAGAGGTATTTTCCGCTTGGAAATTCCACCTTTCTCATTGGTCAAGCAAACCCAGAGAGGTGGGACTTTTCTCAGGCTTTATTAGAGACAAATTCACAGTGACCCTCTCTCTGCTTTTCCTGGTTTCTACTGCTGCTTCTTCGGGTTGATGTCTGTGGGGACCCCCACCGGGGCCCATGGACATCGGCAGGCCTTGACCACAGCCTGCTATGCTTTCACTCTCCCAACAGAGTCAGACTGTAATTTCTTCATTCCAGCTCATAAGAAAACTGCAACTTTACCATCACTGAATGGACAACCATCAACTCTTCCGACTTCCTCCCTTCTCCTGGTTGCTCTGCATGGCTTCTCTGGCCCAGGGCCAGCAGGGCACAATCTGCAATCCAGCCATGTGCACATGGAGAGAGAGAAAACCTTCAACCAGAACAGAGTCAAACAAACCATTCGAGTTCATCACCATTTTTTTCTTCAACACTGAAGAAATCGTTTGAAACTCATGGAACCATCAAAATCCTTCTTCAGGAACTTCACAAAATTCTTTCACTGCAAAGGCCATGCAAGTATACATTTAATGAGGTGCTCTGACAATAGTATGCTGATGGTTCTTTTCATAATTAGATGGATCTTTTCCATAGTCCCATTTCCTGCTTCCGGTTTCATACTGTCACTTACCATTTTTGTGTGTATGTGTGTTTAGATTAGTTATGTTTGTAATTTAGCTAATACAACTTGTGCACAATACATATTTGGTTCTGATTCTCTGCTTGCAACAAAGTTTATTTTACGATTTAGATTTTGACCACAGGCTCTTAGTATACTGTACACTGAGAAAGACATTTCCCTTCCCCGGAAATGAACATTTCTTAGAATTAATAAACAATTAACACTGAGTGTTAACGGGACGAACAGGTTGATTGATTGTAATATTAATTTTACTACATTAAATTAATTCTGTTAACAGATCCAAATATTCATAATTAATTATTACAAGTTATGATTGATTATTAATATTTATTTTGAGCTAATTGGCTACACATCTATGAGAATGAGTCTGTTCTGGAAATAGGTTGCTCAGCTTGTTCGGGAGCAGTGGTGACAGCTTGAACACAGTCGAATCTGTGCTTTGGACTCCACCGCCCTCCTATGAAATAAATGGCCCAGTTGTTGACATGATCAAAACATTCTGGGCACCATCATTTTCCAAGTGCAAAAAAAGGAAGACCTTCACATCCATTTACCAGAAGTCACAGCAGCAGATGCACTTTCTTCACCAGCTGTGTAGAGTAGAGTCTCTAGCAGCCAATTTTCAGCCACTTTCCGCTGACATCTCTGTGTCCATTTCAGCCACATCAGTCACGGTCGGATTTGGTCCTGCATCTCCCTGTGACACAGGACAGCTGTCAGAGAGGATCACACACTGTCACCTGCACTGAATTCCAGCACTGCTTCAGGCAGCGTGTGGCTAATCACACACCATTTTTGACCCACGCCTTTTCAGTCAGGTCAATTAATATCAAAACCATTCTCTGTGAAAACGTCTAATCGCTCTGAGCTAATTGTTTGACTGTCACAGATCTTTATCCCACTCTCCCATAGGGGGAAAAATCATCCTCAAATCATATCTCAGTTATTTCTTTAAGAGAGCAATGGCATTAAATGCATTGGTCTCCTTCTCAGATTATTTTCCTGATAAAGCGACTCTCTCAATAGTAATCTTGCAATATCCTCTAGAAATTCAGAATCGATCTAAAAAGAAAAATGGCTCAATATGTGCTGAGATTTGTCAAAAGTGTCCAATCAAAATCAGAGATCTCCTCATGAGCTCAAATATTTCTCATCAAATTACTCCAAAATATCTGAGCTTTGCTATATTATAGCACTATATTCTTACTGTACTGTATGTCATCAGTGGTTCATACTACTTTTAGTTCAACAAAATTACATTTAAGTTAAAACATAAGACAAAGTTGATTTTTGAATAATGAAAGGCTTAAAAGAGAGACCACATAAAACTATTCTCTGGGCTGATCTCTCTCAGTGAATATCTACAGTAGTATCTCTGCATGAACTGTTTGATTGGCAATAACAGCAATAATATTTATTATTATTATTATTATTATACTGTCTTCAGAAAACAGCTTAGGTCAGTTCTTTTTACTGTCTCTTTACCCCTTCAAATAAAATAAAGCACAAAGAAAGAATGCCTTTTTGCATGCACTGCATGCGATATTTTCATTACATTTTACGTGAGCTGCATTGGTTGAGTGACAAATTTGTTGAGATACAGTACAATTTTAAAGTACATTTTGATCTAATGTTGATGAATGTACCATGAAATCAGTGTTGATATTAACTGAAACTATTAAAAATAGTTTTCGGTAAATTAAATAAAGCTGAAATGATATAAAATAAAATATAATATGAAAAACTAAGAACATTTTTTTAAAATCTTGCCTACAAACAAAACATTTAAAATGTTAATAATGTTAGTTAATAGTATATAAATAACGCTAAAATAACACTGTAAAATAAAGTAATTTGTATGCAGGCTTGATGGCATGTTCATTACACTGTATATGTTTTTTAGTTCTTTCAAACAGGATTGTGTGCTACACTATAAATCTGAGTTACTGCTTTACAGTAGAGAGATTTCAAAGCATGGCCTTCAGTCTGTATCCACACTTCAAAAAAAACTTTTATCTGGACCAAAATGCACATGCCTCCTTAGCCTACTGCATGTGAATACTAATATCTTGTGCAGTCTAAATGCTTGTGTTGCTATGGTAGCTTGTCTTCTCTGAGGTCTTGTCGATAAATATACCTACACTGTGATAGAAATTTGCCATTATTTTCTCATTAGCAGCCTCGGTTAATTGTCATTCTACGAAATAAATCTCAGAAAATTGTATGGTATTGTATGGCAATGGATTGAGGCCCCATCAGTGGCTCAATAGTTAATGCCTTTACAGTGAACAGTAATAACATAACCTACTTTTACCACAGTGAGAAAAGCACGGGATATAAAAAGGATAATATAAGCGAGACTTAACTGAGGAGACTAATTCAAAAAGTTTGCGTCAGCAACCGCTGATTTATTAGCCAGTAGACTCATTGTGTGTGATCGTAGATATGAGTTTGTGAGTGTGTGTATCCAACTGAGTTTTATATTGAACAGTTTCTGTAATGTATTCCACACCAGATTTCTACTTTCATGTTTCCCATAGTTCTCAGTGACAACTTATAAGAAACAACTCACAAGAACAGATTTCTCAGACTAACGACGTGGTTCTTGTAATAAAGGAGTGTAAGAATCCTCCTAGAGTTTGCACATCACTCCCTTATCTCATAAAAAGTAATGAAATTGAAAAAAAAAAAAGGAAGATAGCTTTTTCTTTTGTTATTTGAACTTTTTTTGTCTTATTGATGCGGCTATGGGATACATAAGACTTGAGTTCATTATCACAAACCAGAAATATGTTCCTTTATGCTCAATGTCATTTAGCAGTATCATTAATATAAGTCACCTCAAACTTTATTATTATAATTTTTTTTAAACTTAAAGAACTTTGTAAGCTGATGTCTGCTCCAAGCCAACAAATATTCTTTATATATTGGTTTTGGTTATGAAATGCTAGCTTTGGGGGAATGTTCTGTGTTTGCTGGGAACAAGCTTCTGAAACAGACCCACCAAGTAGCTTATTTTTGTTCTGTGGTAAATGTCATTCACACATAAATTCTTTCTTTAAATTATTCATTTAACTCATAAAAGCTTCCATCCAGAATTTACTAAAAGAACCCACAAAAATTTCAATGGAAAGACTTTTAAAAATACCCATAGTATGCATAATAGTATGCCAAACAAATGTTAATATGTTAGAGAGAGACACTGATTAATGAACAGCTTTCAAGGGATGTTTGGGTGATTTGATGAGGGGAAATTGCAGTAGCCTTCGTCTTTTGTGCAAAATGTCACAAAATGACATCTCGGTAGATTTCATTCGTAATACGATTATGCTAAAATTGTGACAGAGCTGATTGCCTGTGAAAGCGTGTTTATGTTTTATTCTCCTCATCTTAGAGGTACCTTAATTTGAATGTCTTAGTGCATTTCCAGCTCTCTGAAAATTAAAGTACAAAGTAAATGAGCTGCGAATGGAGAGTGCCTCTTTAAATACCATCTGTAAGTGCCGACGCTCTCTCGCTTAAAGTGGCTGAATTCACTTTCGTTTACGTAACAATAACAAAAGGATAAATGCTTATCTGCATAATTCAGCAAAAATGCAGCCTGTCAAGATGGTTCTGCACTTCAGAATCGATCACTACACAGCGGACTCTCTCCAAACAACCAGTACAGATGCTTTATTGTGTTTTTCATTTAAAAACACATCCACTATCATAATTCATTTCACGGTGGAGAACATCTGCTGTCTACGTGCAGTACTTTCCTACATGCAAGAGTCCACCATGCATTTCAGTATGCGGTTTGAAAGGACTCATTCAGCAAACATGGCGGAGAGCCTCGACTGGCAGACTGCCACCAAATGCAAATGGCCTCATTAATGACAGTGCATAGTCAGTGGCAAGGGACAACATGTGTCATTAATGGGTAAATTACACCATTATGAGAGGGTCCTTGTGAGACTCAACCTATAAAGAGAAGTCTTGTCGGAGATCTGGCATGCTGGGTCACCCGCAACATGGAACGACCACCTGTGTGAGGGCTGCTTGTGTTGTGGGACCTCTGTTTTGCATAATTGCTTGCTGCAAAATTTGATACATATTCATAATGCATCATTCAAACCATATCACAGATATTGAGTCCCATTGTTGCAGGTTCGTCGCTGGTTTTAGTTTAATTACATGCTCCAAAGGACTTTGCAAATACATAGATAGGTAGAAGTGATTTCAGAAATGCTTTGTGTTAATATATGCTGAAAGTTCTCGCTTAAAATGAACACCTGCAAGATGCTGTCATCTGGAGGGAAAGCATTACATCAGCACCATCACATCTTCAATTTGTGTGACAGCGTTACCAAATTAATGACATAATGTCTCTAATAATTTTGACTTAATGACAAAACGCTGAGAACAAAAGAAAAAAGACAAGGGAACAACAATACAAAACACAAGAAATAGTGAAAAGGAAAAGGAAGAAATCCAATTTCTGAGTTGATGTGTGCAGCAAGGGCCCTACGGGTCTTCAGTCTGGGAGCAACTTGTTACTCCGTGTATTGCGGGTGTTGCAGGAAAAACAATCTCACTAATGGATGTTTCTGTGCCTTCCTTCTGGAGGGGAGAGGTGATGCAGAATGGTGGTGGAGAAACCATGATTTTGCCTTTTCCCCTTTTCAACTAAGATGTGATGCATGAATCCCTCACACACAGTAATTGATTATTGGAGTCTTCCATCTAGGGCAGAAACAAGCATAATAAAAATACACAGTCCTACTAACCCATTGTCACACGCACTGTTTTGTTCATCTTTAGTTTCTGTTTTCATGGACTTTTAGTTTGTTTTCATTCATCACATGTGTTCCTTTGTTTGATTTTCCCACCACTCATCAGTAACCATGGACATTCATTCATCACAGCAGTAATTTGTTCCTGTCTGTTCACGGTCGATGTTTGCGTGTGTCTACCCCTGTTTCACACACGCACTGTTGAACATTCTGTCTGTTTCTGTGTTTATTGTAAATTAAAATCACTTCGTATTGGATCCTGTCTACCTTCGTCTTCATCTTCATTTTGTGACACCCATATGGCAAATAATATATTTTCAGATTTTAAAAAAAAAATCTTTATATTTTCAAACTACAAAAAAAAATACCTTGCTAATAAACATTTACATATTTTTGATAAGTTTTAGTTACTTATGCGTCAGAGAAACAAGCACGCAGCCATCTTTAGAATTGTGTTGTTTGAACTTCCATTTTTGCGATAGCTCCATATATTTCTATGGCATTGCTGTAAAAGAGTAATTAGCTAAAGTGAATTTACTTAGTTAACGGAAGTGATCATGAGCATTGTAATGTTTGAAGCAGATGTCAAATGTCAGTAGACTGGGAAGACTTTAAAATGAGCGGTTCATTCATAAATCAGCATGCTTGCGGAAATACAGGCTGGAAGACAGAACACAATGAGCGCAGCGCTGAAGTGGGGCGGGGCTACACAAGGTCTATATATCCTCATATTTTTTGTCCATCTTTTATATTATTTTATATATCTATATATATCTACATATATGTGTGTATATATACAGTGAGGAAAATAAGTATTTGAACACCCTGCTATTTTGCAAGTTCTCCCACTTAGAAATCATGGAGGGGTCTGAAATTGTCATCGTAGGTGCATGTCCACTGTGAGAGACATAATCTAAAAAAAAAAATCCAGAAATCACAATGTATGATTTTTTAACTATTTATTTGTATGATACAGCTGCAAATAAGTATTTGAACACCTGAGAAAATCAATGTTAATATTTGGTACAGTAGCCTTTGTTTGCAATTACAGAGGTCAAACGTTTCCTGTAGTTTTTCACCAGGTTTGCACACACTGCAGGAGGGATTTTGGCCCACTCCTCCACACAGATCTTCTCTAGATCAGTCAGGTTTCTGGGCTGTCGCTGAGAAACACGGAGTTTGAGCTCCCTCCAAAGATTCTCTATTGGGTTTAGGTCTGGAGACTGGCTAGGCCACGCCAGAACCTTGATATGCTTCTTACAGAGCCACTCCTTGGTTATCCTGGCTGTGTGCTTCGGGTCATTGTCATGTTGGAAGACCCAGCCTCGACCCATCTTCAATGCTCTAACTGAGGGAAGGAGGTTGTTCCCCAAAATCTCGCAATACATGGCCCCGGTCATCCTCTCCTTAATACAGTGCAGTCGCCCTGTCCCATGTGCAGAAAAACACCCCCAAAGCATGATGCTACCACCCCCATGCTTCACAGTAGGGATGGTGTTCTTGGGATGGTACTCATCATTCTTCTTCCTCCAAACACGTTTAGTGTAATTATGACCAAAAAGTTCTATTTTGGTCTCATCTGACCACATGACTTTCTCCCATGACTCCTCTGGATCATCCAAATGGTCATTGGCAAACTTAAGACGGGCCTTGACATGTGCTGGTTTAAGCAGGGGAACCTTCCGTGCCATGCATGATTTCAAACCATGACGTCTTAGTGTATTACCAACAGTAACCTTGGAAACGGTGGTCCCAGCTCTTTTCAGGTCATTGACCAGCTCCTCCCGTGTAGTTCTGGGCTGATTTCTCACCTTTCTTAGGATCATTGAGACCCCACGAGGTGAGATCTTGCATGGAGCCCCAGTCCGAGGGAGATTGACAGTCATGTTTAGCTTCTTCCATTTTCTAATGATTGCTCCAACAGTGGACCTTTTTTCACCAAGCTGCTTGGCAATTTCCCCGTAGCCCTTTCCAGCCTTGTGGAGGTGTAAAATTTTGTCTCTAGTGTCTTTGGACAGCTCTTTGGTCTTGGCCATGTTAGTAGTTGGATTCTTACTGATTGTACGGGGTGGACAGGTGTCTTTATGCAGCTAACGACCTCAAACAGGTGCATCTAATTTAGGATAATAAATGGAGTGGAGGTGGACATTTTAAAGGCAGACTAACAGGTCTTTGAAGGTCAGAATTCTAGCTGATAGACAGGTGTTCAAATACTTATTTGCAGCTGTATCATACAAATAAATAGTTAAAAAATCATATATTGTGATTTCGGGATTTTTTTTTTTTGATTATGTCTCTCACAGTGGACATGCACCTACGATGACAATTTCAGACCCCTCCATGATTTCCAAGTGGGAGAACTTGCAAAATAGCAGGGTGTTCAAATACTTATTTTCCTCACTGTATATATATCTATATATCTATATATCTATATATATAGATAGATAGATAGATAGATAGATAGATAGCTCTATCTATATAAATATATACATATATATATCCTTAATGGCCAACGGTAGAGAGTGCTTCCTTAATGGAGTATAAATAGAAGGTTTTCTATGATCAAGGGTTCAATATAGTCTAAAAACAAAATGAAAAAAAAAAAAAAAACACAAAAAAAAACATAGCACTCTTATTATTTAAAAAGCATTAGTCTCATGATGACTTCATGCAAAATATGTATGTATGTTACAATGAAGGCTTTTTAATTAATACGAGTGACATTATTATCTAGCTTTCAATATTTATTTATATTTTTATATTTTAAGATTGTAAATGTTTTATTGTACTTTGTGGTACATTTTGTAATATATTTTGGATTTTGAAGATTTAAACAAAATTTATTTTCAATTTAAATAGCTGTGCTGTTTACAATATATATTTAGCATATATTTGAAATGGGTTTCACAAACTCCCTTTTTTTTTAAATCAAGGACCCCTTTCATAACCTAAACTGTTTTTGTTTTGATCATATGATACGCCATCCATTGTTAATTAAATCAGTTTTGCAAATACCTTTTTTGCTTTAAATCAAACTGTTTTGATCTATCTTGGGGGTTTGTTTTGTTTGATTCAAGATCACTTTGTTGAAGAATAGACATTTACCTGTAAAAAAAAAGTTCTTCCGAAACTAAGGCCACTAAAATACGTAAGCGGTCCCTGTTGTGCTCTATCATATTGCTGGGAGTTGCAATGAGCCCCAGTTTAAGAAATCCTGGTCTATTGGATAATAGGAAGATTTTTAATGCGTGTTTATGTTTATATTAGCGTGTTGAACAGCTGTCTACATATTTATAACTGACTCGGTTGCAAAGTACAAGGACAGTTATACATAATCCATACATATAATTCAAATGTGTAAGACTTAGTAGGTTATTGTGTTTGTTCATAGTCTAATCATCCACTCACAATGTTCTCTGAATGTTTGACTCCGTGGCAGAAAGGCCGTATTAATTAGCAATTTTAACTTTTTTTAAAAAGCCTTTTGTCTGGCTCCAGTCGGAGAGGGCGATATTCCTAAGCCCACTCTCATAAATCTTTGGCAAAGTCTTGGGAGTACAAACACAACTGGGCCAGCAGCACTTGTTGTAATAGGCCTTATCTTACTGTAGGATTAGCGCTCAGCAGAGCAAAAAACGCCATTTTGCCACAGCCATTTGGGAGAGCATTAGGAAGTTCCACATAATGCTTTTTCTTTGTAATCGTTCAACAAATGAAAAAGGAAATCAAGCTATGCCACTCATGTTCAACATCCTTCACAAAGGGCTTCGGTGGGAGCAGGACTATTGTTAAGTGAAGTAAAAAGCAGGAAACTTTAGTTAGGGACAATAGGAAAGTGACTCATAACTCATTGTGCTGTAGTCATGAACACTGGGTCTTTGGTAAGCCATGCTGTCACAAAAATGTGCAAAAAGCATTTGTTCTTCTATTCAGAAGTACTTTGCCTTAAATTGTTTGGTAAGCTCATATGTAATATGCCTGTAATTCATTTGAAAAAGACATTCTTAAGTTTAAGGACATTGGAGTGAATGAATGTGGCAGAGGCATCAAAGGCCCTTTGATCTGTTTCACCAGAGGGTGGGGGGGTTTGGTACAAAATCATGAAAAGTAAGTGGAAGAGGTGAAGATACTGAGTGATATGGCGCGTAACGGGGGCCCGGGGGAAATGTTTCAAGTGCTCAATGGGGCGCTCAATCGTGCAGGTGCACGTCTTTTGTCACAGTATAGAAGGCAAGCAGGGCACTCTTGGAGCATCCGACGGCTCAGATCAATAGCTTCCCAGAAATGCATTAGTTTTGAGTCAAGGTTTGGCAGTTTGAGACACCATGTCTTATTTAGTTTCATCTCTTGATGAGCGTAAATCATGGACAGGTGCCATCTATGTGACTGCATGATCAACATCGCTCAGGGTGACACTGACAGGTGCAAAGAAGCCCTGCCGTTGGGATGTTCAAATTATTCTTTGTTATTTTAAAGCTGCACTGCAGAACTTTGGCCTCTCTATCTCTGGTTTTTAGCTGATTTCTGCTGAATTAGCTAGGACATACTGATACTAAAATCTGTTTTGTACTTATAACATACTCACATCGACTATAATAACACAGTGGGTAAATAGTAAACCACATGATGAAACAAAGTTCATCACAAGAAGTTGCTTTTACACAAGCTGAGGTAAATGGTAATGTCCAGTCCGTGAACGAGTCATTCTTTTGAATCGTTCTTTTGAACCAAATCGGACTGAACCATTTGAAACAGTTTGCGGCTCTAGTCAGCACAGATCTACAAGTTACTCTATCTACAAGTTACATGTCTGACAGTCACTACGACTCTACATGAACTAATATCCAGGAGTATATGATCCTATGATGCAATATGAAGAAAAGAAACAATATGAAGTGTCACACAAGCGATTCTGGGAATGGCAGTTTATCAGTTTATTAAGATGATTTGTTATTTTTGCTTCCAAAATTGGTACAATGTACGGTTTTCCCTGTGTGTGTGTGTGTGTGTGTGTGTGTGTGTGTGTGTATATATATATATATATATATATATATATATATATATACACATACATACATATACATGCATACATACATATATATACATATATATATATATATATATATATATATGTATGTATGTATGTATGTATGTATATGTATGTATGTGTATATATATATATATATACATATATGTATATATGTGTATGTATGTATGTATGTATGTATGTATGTATATGTATATATATATATATATATATAATATTATTGCATAATGAAGCTGAATAAAATAAAAATGTTGCTATTACTGCATGGCTTAAACTGCAATTTATACAATATCATTATAATTAGGCAGTTAAGAATTGAACTGCGATAACAAAAACTTTATCTTTCATGCTAAGCTAGTTCAAAAGTTTTGAAAAAAATGCCTAATTATAATGGGTAACCTGCCTCACCACTTACAGTAAATGTGAATTACCACTTGTGTTTTCAGCTATGCAGTATACTGAACCAAAACCTACAAATATCCACTGTCTAGATACTCACTTTCCATCAGTTTAGCTCCACAAGGAGGAGTCCTGCCCCCTGACCCAAACTTGATTCTGTTGCTGTCGAGTAGATATATTATTATTTGGGTGGTGATAATGGATAGTGCTGATGGAAGAGAGCATGAAAACATCCAAAACAACTTAGAATGCCAACAATTCTCCTGTGCTGAAGAATCCTTTTTTTTTTTTTTTTACCTTCAATCAAATTTGGTATGTAATCTTTATGAAAGCTGTGGGGTCCGTGTTACTGCATTTTAAAGTGTAAATGTATTCTGAGCATGACATATACACTACCGAGAAGCTTTTATTTTGAAATGTTTGAGACATTTTGTGTCTAAAGAGTTTTATAGCCCTCAATTCAAAAGACACACTGAGTAAATTATGGATGTGTTCTCATAAAGTCTTCAATATAGTTTTCAAAACATTGCAACTCAAAATATAAGGCGTTTCATCATCACAGCATACAAACATACACAGACCTTACACTTGTTACTCTGAAACGCAACTTTACCATTGCTATATTTCAAGAAAGAAGTCTATCAAATTCCAACAGATTATAAATCACTGTAATTCTCTGTAATTTTTTTTATCACTTGCTGGATTAAGATTTTATGTGAATTTTCCAAGCCATTAGACAAAAAGATTATTCAAACTGCCATGCAATACCAGAGGCATCGAAATGAACTTTCTTGGTTCACAGTGGAGGCATTTTAATGATGTAGCTCTATAATTTTTTTTATCTCCTACCTTTGTGTTTTAAAAGTGCTCTTGGCTATGCAAAAACCTTGACTACTCATGCATCAAAGGCCAATAACATTTATTTTTCTTTGTTGGGGATTGGTGATGCCCTCAGCTGTGTGGTTAAACTGGTTTTCTCCCTGTGATAAGAGTGATGTTTTACTTGTTTGCTAAGCTTGTGTGAGGCATTATTGTTGTGTTGTTGAGATGTACAGTGAAACATGAATAATCGTTGATTTATGTTTTGAAACAATAAGTGCTACAAAGTACCAACTAAATGCTGCTAACCAACAGTATAATTACATTCAATTCAAATCCTTCTTTTAATGACATATTCTGTTTTAGATTAGGGTACAATTCTCACTAGTATTAACTATGAATTTTGCCTCAATAAACTCCTAATTACTTCTTATTAATAGTCAGTAAGGTAGTTGTTAAATTGGGTAGGATTAGGGATGTAGAATATGGTCATGGAGAATAAGGCATTAATATGTGCTTTATAAGTACTAATAAACAGCCAATATCCTAGTTGTTACGGGTCTGGTTGCAGCAACAAGGATGATCTACAGTATATGCAGCGGTCTTTATTAATCATAAACTTAAACTTACAGAAATACTCGAGATACTAGGAAATCTCCCACACGGGACAGAACAACCAGGCCAACATCAACGACGACGACAGCACTAAACTCAGACTTAAATACACAGGTAACAGAGAGGAACTAATTAGACTGATTAACAAGATAATTTACGACACACAGCTGAACCAAATGAACCAATGAAGACGGTGACCTTGGAAACAAAGGAGTGGCGGGAAACTGAACAAATGCAAATAGAAAGTCCAAACACAAACTGACATGGAACACTAGTAATATGCATACAAATAAGGAACTAGTTCATAGAGGGAATTGGACTCTAAACTAAAGTGTTACCCATTTTTCTTCTCTTTCTAAAAAAAAAGAAAAGAAGCAATTGCACAATTGGTTGAGAGTGGTTTGTTTTGGTTTATTTTCACCTTCTAACCAATTGTACATCCGTTCCCATCATTACGGCTGAATAAAACCCATCTGAACATGTGCTACGTTCCCAGGTGAATCCGTAATGTGAATTGATGAAAACAGGAGCACTATAATTTGTTTCCATTAAGCAATCCTTTTACAGCCAAATATTCTGCATTGAAATGAAATGCCATAAAATGACTAATGATGGTAAACCGCAAAAGTTACTTGATCTATTTGACACAGTGTGCTCTCTGCAAAAACAAACAAAAATCCAGGGAAACCTGCTGTAGATTTATGTTGGTTTCACAACATGTTAAGTGTGAGTTATTGATTTTGTTGTTTATCAGTGAGCAAAGACAAAGCGCAAGAGATCTGGTCTGGAGTGAATCGGCTGGATAATATTGGCAGGTTGTATTGTAAAATGTCACTTTGTTGGCATTATTATCTTTCACTGCCAGCGTATTGTCCTTTTTATGATGAAGGATATGTTTGAATGGTAATTTGGCATGCAGTTCATTGAAGTATGGGTTTTGTGATGCAAGTGGAAAGCTATTGATTTCATTTCAAGGGTCTTATATCACTCTCCCATGCAGGGAGTTTTAGTTGACTTTTTTAGAAAGGAGACGTGGCTTTGGGATCTCTTCGCAAAAAGGAGCTGCCCAATTATCATGCATTTGATAAGAACCTTAACAGACCAAAAGTCTTGTGAAAGGGCTTTGCTAATAGCCTCAAAGACCTGCACTTTGTCCCTTTGGGGTTAATGTTCCAGTAACCAATTACACTGGCAAATCAAGGGGGGCCAAAGCATCGCTGGGTTCAAGAGTCGGCACACACAGTGCAGGTTCACTTGTTAAGACACAGAGGTATTAAGGTTTATCAAGGGTGTCAGGCGAACATACATCTCAGGAACACTAAATAAGAAAGGGATTAGGGGTCCTTCTACCATTTAATAATGTATTTCTTGCCATTTACAGTATGTCACTTACAAAAGGCCAGTGTGATTTCCATGTGAACTCTAATATGTTGTATATGCCATGTAGTTTTGAATGAATTGTAAGTTTTATTATAATCAAGATTTTAGGTTATAATGCACATTAACATGTAAATTAAAGTATATATACAAAGTATATATACAAAGTATATAAAGTATATGTATGTATGTGTGTGTATATATATATATATATATATATATATATATATATATATATATATATATATATATATATATATATATATATATATATATATATGTCCTGTAACCACTGTTTCACCACTTTAATCACCTTTACAGTAATCTTTTTAAATTAACCTGGTGTCTGGTAAATGGGTTTTTAATTCATAAAGATCATAACAGACAATAAAATCTACATGCATATATAATAATATAAAATAAACACTAACACTTTATTTCGAAGATCCACTTTAGACATTCTTCTAACCATAAATAACTTTGCAACTACATGTCAACTACTAGTCATTAGAGTATTAGAGTGTCTGCTTAATATCTGCTAACACTTTATTGTGATTCTCCCCCAACAGACATTATACTGACTATAAGTAACTCTGTAACTACATGTCAACTTATTCTACTAACCTAACCTAACTGTCTACTAACAGTTAACCTAAATGTCTACAAAAGGCCAGATTTACTAACAGCTTGCATCAGGATTTACAAAAGACACACAGTGAAAAATTAGCGCTGAAAAGGTGTGGACAGTTATTTTTGCGGCTGACCTATGCATTTGTAGGAGTTTCCCTTTCAGACGCAAAATTTATGGGAGGAGAGTATTTAAATGAATCATGAAAGTCAATTTACTGGTATTTGCAGCGCCTATAAAAAACATGTCTTAAACCAGATGCTAATTCGCTCTGCTCTTGGTAGATTGTGTTGGTCATTATGGAAATGATCCAGCTGTATCTGTTCTTTAATTTGCACGTCGTCATTAAATCATGCGCAGAACTTTCCACTCCCATCAGCACTTTTTTTGGAATAGTGCTTTCATGCTAATTTGCCCTGTTTAGTAAATCTAGCTCTAATAATTTAATGAGAGTTAGTTGACATGTAGTTGCAAAGTTACTTATAGTTAGTAGAATTTCTAAAGTGGACCATCAAAATAAAGCGTAACCAAATAAACTAGTAAATTGCTATTTATATATACAGTATATATAATTTGGTGTAATATCATTTGACTTGAAAGACTTGATTCTATGGACTATATTCTTTTTCTTGTTCTCTGTCCAATGCAGTGGTACGTTAGACGGCTGTTAAAATGTATGAGTTTTTTTTTTTTTTATGCCATATGCTAGCTTCAAAGGACACAACTGCTTTTTAATGCTCATGTAAAAACGTTAAGCTCTCTTGTCAGTGAGAAATAAAATTACATTGACTTTTTAAAAGATATGAGAGGAAACCAAACTTCATGTTTGTTTCTTCCTCACGCCCCCCTCTTTACTGTATTTACTCTTTGAAGTACTGTAGATGAGACAGTCTGTAGAACCGAAACCGTGCTTGATATTTCCCAAAGGTGTTAAACAAACACGGCATCATGAAGTGCAACACTCTCCCACTCGATTGCCTATGTGCAGCCCCATGGGCAAAGCTGTCAATGTAAATCTGTGCGCTTACACATCTGCTGCTCAGGTATAAGTTTATACCAGGCAGCACACAATTCAAATCCAGATTTAATTACTGGAGAGTTTGCTGCTTCGGGCCCTAGGAAGGTAGTTCTTTTGGAAATCCCAAGTAGAATCCCAGAGCTTCCATTAGCTTTTTAAAACTGTGCCTTCTTTGATTTGTCACCGTGTTCACGCTTGCATTTATCTGTAACAGTGTTGGGAAAACTACTTGGAAACTGTAGATTTCCAGGCTATAAGAAATGCAATTTAATGTAGTTACTGTGAACTACAATCAAACTGTTTTTAAGGAAAATAAGCTGCTTAATAAAAAGTTGCTAACTACATTAAAGGTATTTAAGGCAATGTTTTATTTTATAAATTTAAAACTATGAGATGAAATTGTTTTTTTTTGTTTTTTTGTTCTGGCACAAAAAAACAATGTTGATCTCAATTAGGGTGACGGCATTAAACTTGAATAATACATTTTGGTGCACTTACATTAAATACTACAAAAAACACTCTTACGTTCAATTATGCCATTCATCATCACTTTGATGATGTACGTTTTCAGTTATTCAGATTAGCGACTGAATCAAAAACTAGGCTAAGTGATATAAAGTAGAATTTATCCGAATATGTCTCAGGAAAGGATGTAAATCCTGCATAGGCATTTACTGTGAGTACAGAGGTTCAGATGAATCAGTGAATCATTTCTGACTAAATGAATCAGAATCAGTCACAGACTCCCAGTGCTGAGACAGAGAATATGTGTTTATTATTGCCTTAGGCCACTTGGTTATCGTGTGTGTTTAACAATAGTTGCTTTGCAACACTGACATATAATATGCAGCTAATATACTGATACTGCAGAATCATCTCTTCAGCTGTTGTTCGTTGTAGTGGTATTTTCACAGACTTTATCTCAAGACTAAGGATTGTGAGAAATATTGTTACTGTGAGATTTTGGTAGACATGTTGACCATATCGCCTGTGTCTGCTTGAAACTACAACAAAGGCAGCAGATCTTATCATGTGCTGGTTTCCTCCAGCTTTAGTGCTGGCAGTGATAACACGACGCAGCCAAGCAGATGGAGGAGACACGCTTCTCTCCATTGTACAGGACAAGACAAGCTGCTGAGAGGCAAACTATACACAAGATTTAGTTGCAGAGCATATGCAAGTGCCGCAAGCCAAAAAAAGAGAACAAGAAAACAAAATCTTATGGAAGTTAATGGAGGCGATCAATCATATAGTCCCAGGAGACACCATTTCTTGTGATATGGGGAATTAAGATTCATACAGAGGGAGATGGATGTCGACTTTGCATGTTATGATGGTAAACATCAGTTTTGGGGAAGTTTTGCAAAGCTACAAGCTACTCATAATTTTAAATCGCTTGTTAGCTGTTAGGAACAGAGAAAGAAGGGAAAACTGAAGAAAAGTCATTGGGCAACAGCTTTAATCAAAAAGACAGCACAGAGTAGAGGTTATACTGGAAAAATATCAGAAATGTCACTAACCATTTTACGTAGACACAGCATTGCAATTTACATCAATCATTGGAAATTTAAAGATCTCAACACTGAAAGCCATTTTGATAAATTATCTTCATGCACTTGTATTAGAAACCTTTTAGAAAATTGAGAAAATAATATATTAAAACCGCAAGGCATTTCTCCAAAAGCATGCTGCCAAGCAGTGATTTATTTTTGTTTCTGTTGATCTCCACCTGAAAAGTGTTCAGTGACAATTTTGTAATTATTCTTGAGTTTTGTCCTTGAAATGCTTCACAAAAGAACTGGGGAACAACTGCTCATTGATTCCTAGCTTTTGAAAGTACATTTTCTTTCATTACCTTAAACATCTAGTGTAGTTTGAATCACAGCACACTTATTGTCATTAGCCTACATTTTGCAAGTGTTTTTTGAATGCATTGTGACACACATAAAGCAAAAGATTTATATTTAATGCCTAACACCCACCCCCCACCCCCAAAGAGTGTTCAACAGCTGAATACCAGACAGTGTCAGTTAAAAAACTGCTTTCCTTCATTAGCCGGTTAATGGCTCTGTATGTTTTGAAGGTTTGGCTGTATTGACAATAAATCCTGTTCAGTGAATTGCATATAAGCCAAAGAAGTCCATATGTCAATTTATATGAATTCAAAGAGTGTTAACTTTCTAAACATGAATAAACTTCCAAAATGAATTAACAGTTTTGTTTGTTTTTTTCTTTAGAAAAGGATAAAGAGACACTTCAGGGTCAGGGACAAACACCACATTCTCTTCAATACATAAAAGAAGGAACAAAACACTCCAGAACATAATCGTGTTTTCATGTCTTTCATACAGGTCATCTTGATTCAGCTCACACTTTCTGATTGTATGAGAGAAGAAATGTTTGACATTTCAGGGTTTTTGTTTGACCTCAGAGGATGGACCAGATCTCTCTTGTTTTGACCAGAAAAATCTGACAGGAAAAGACAGATGACTGTTTGTGTATACCATCAAGTAATGATTTTTATTATATTTCTTTATTGATTTCTTTCAGCCAAATGTCTCATTGTGTATTTCTTCCTTGAAAATATAATAATGTGAGTGCAATATACGAGGGGAAACAAAGCATATTTCATTTGTTGCTGTTTCATGATGCACATACTGTTCTGCACAACAATACAAGAAAAGATAGATAGATAGATAGATAGATAGATAGATAGATAGATAGATAGATAGATAGATAGATAGATAGATAGATAGATAGATAGATAGATAGATAGATATTAAAACAGTCTAAGCTTATTTTAATAATGAGTCCTCAACTATGCCCTCTGATGAAGGCGAATAGCTAAGAGAAACTGAATCTGCAAACCATAAAAGACTTGCGGTGTTGTGAGCTTTGCCAACACAGCAGTCTATTAATGTCATCACCTTTAGACCATGTCACGAAGCCAGCAAAATAATGCTGCATCGATCAGGATTAATTAGTATTGATGTGAATTAATCTAGCAGAACAAGACCAATCTGTCCACATATGGCTGTAGTCCAGGGCTCAGTATTCCAATATGTGAAAGTTACACATGTTTCATTATTTTTATTATGGGCATTATTTAAAAGTGGTGTTTAAAATATTTCTGTCTGTATGGTTATTAATTTTCTCCAGCTATCATTAAGACACAATCGATTGGATTTAGTGTTGATGAATACATCTAAATTAAGTCTGTGTGCGGCATTTTAACATGCATAACTGACAACCAGGGTGAAAATTCAATTAAAGCTGTCAGAACAGATGCTTTTGCAGAACTGAAGTTCTTAAAGCAACGTGACACTGCTGTCAGGTTCAAAAGGGCCATTAATGTAACATGTCAGCAAGATAATGTTGCATTTGAAACTGTGCAGAGCTGCGTATTAAGACATTGAAGGACAAAGAAGTCGTCAGATATTAAACATAACGTCCACAAAAGGTTGAGAACATTTACATTGTCTACTTAAAGGCAACCAAAGCACATACAGAAAGTGTGTTGTCTAATTAATTTCAATTCTGGTAGGGATTTTTCTTTATCTTTGGAGCCAGGCAGGCAGGATTAAAGGTTTGCTGGGGATTTTACATTTATTCATTTAGCAAGAATGATGGGACTGATAGGGTTATACCAGTCATTACTAATACACAGGTAATTTCATTAAGGAATTGATGATGGCAGGCGCATTGCGGAGCCCGGCTGGCGGGCAGAGAAGTATTAAATCAATAACAGCAGTCAACAAGTAGAACAGATGTCGTCACAAGGTGGACCTTTAGAAATCTATCAGTCCCAAATAAGGCTAGGACTTTCAGAAAGTTCAATATCTGTGTATTTCTGATTAATTTAAATGTAAAATGCACTTGCATGTTATTAGAGCCGTTTAAAAGGATGCAAAGTAGTTGTGCATATAAGAACACTTTCCAACTTTATTTATGCCTCACTTCTGACTCTCACACACACACACACACACACACTGTGTGGGCAGGGCATCACCACCTTGTGTCATCACTAGGGGTGTAACGGTACGTGTATTCGTACCGGACCGTTTCGGTACAGGGCTTTCGGTTCGGTGCACGTGTGTACCGAATGACCGAATGCAATATTTTGTGTGCGGAACATAGGTACATTTTCGTGTTTCCACACGAACATATTAAGTGGCGGAAGTCTCCGTGTTCAGCGCAAATCCCGCCCTGCAGCTGATTCTAAAGTTTTACCAGAGCCCGTCTGCCTTATTAGACATTCTCTGGTTTTACCCGTCGTCACTGTAACCTAAACCAATGAAATCGACTGCAGGGCGGAAAAAAAGCTTTTCCGCTCCGTGTGCGCCGCCGCACTCTCTGTTCCGTCTGTGTGTGTGTGTCTGCGCGCTGCGCTCTCTGCTCAATGTTCAATGTTCGACTCCGTGTTTGCGCTGTGCGTTCTGCTCTGTCGTTAACGGCCCAAACACTCCAATCATGGACCGATCACGCACTGGAAAAGCAAAGTCCGCTCAAATAAGGTGAAATTTCACAGCTGCACTGTAATCATAGTTATTTATTTATATTTTTCATTAAATTTATTATGTGATATTGGTTTTGCTTTGCAGCAGTATTTTATTTCTTATTCTTTTTTTTATTTTATATATATTTTATTAAAAAGTGTAAACAAATTGTTAAAAAAAAGTTTATAGTAATAAACAACCTGCAGTTTAATGTTTGCATTTCTTTCCCTTACTGTACCGGAAATAAACCGAACTGTGACTTTAAAACCGAGGTACGTACCGAACCGTGATTTTTGCGTACCGTTACACCCCTAGTCATCACAGAATAAATTAAGTGTTTATACATTATAAATTTACTTTACATTTATGCATTTGGCAGATGCTTTTATCCAAAGTGACTTAGTCCTATATTTAAGTATACATTTAATATACAGTATATTTAAGGTATACTGTACTTTTTTTAATTATAAATAAATAATTATAAATAATAATTAAAGCATGCATAGATAAATAAAATAATTTATAAATAAGATTTCACTTTGTTTTGTCTGTTGGCTGTAATTCCAAAGTGTTTGTCATTCATTTATCATGGACGAAGTGCACTGCACAGCTAGGATTGTGTGTACACCCAAACTCCACACTCATAATTTCAGAACCATGGGCATACATTTTTCCCTGATTGCTCTCTTCTTGTAAGGCTTTCTACTAGATGTTGGAACATTGCTGCAGGGATTTGCTCCCATTCACATTGAAGTGCATCAGTGAGGTCAAGCACTGATGTTGGGCAAAGGCCTGACTCGCAGTTGGTGTTCCAGATCATTGGATGTTCAGGTCTGGGCTTCGTGCGGGCCAGTCAAGTTTTTCCCACACTACTCCTTAAACCATTTCCATTTCATGGACCTTGCTTTGTGCACAGGCATCATTGTTAAGCTGGAGCAGGAAAGGACCTTTCAGAAACTGAAAGTTTGCACTATATAGTGGATCATTCAGTTCTGTCTCCGCAGAAATTAATATAGCCAAACTCATTAATTAGAAGAGCCCATGTAGAGTGTGGGCCACCAGGATGTTTTGATTCACTGTTCTGACATCACATACTATTTACAGCGCAGCAAACTCAATAATAGAATAATAGGACACATTGTCTCTGAGCCCTCTGGAAAAATATACAGAGTTGTTATGAATGTAATTTAATGGGACAATCTGTGCCAACAAGATGGCATTCAGCATCTATCATACTGAATGCATTTGCCATGCTCAGACTAATAATGGAATCATGCGAGTCAAAAAAGACATTTTTGTGACTTGATGAATTTAGTTTGTTTCATTACACTTCATGCTTAAATTTATTTTTTTCCCTGGGGAAACGCTTTAAAGTCAGCAAGCGAAGTGATTATATCACTTGATGCGGCGTTAACTCTTCAAAGCGCATCCCAAACAGTCAATAATTTAACAGCCAAACTGAAATATGTAGACATAGTCATGAAAGAAGACAACCTTTGAGTGACAACTTGAATTATTCACAACGTCAGATCATCTATGCACAACAGAAATGAGTACGTATAGAATGTATATAGCTTAATGTGATGTCATCTGTGGACTGCTTGGAAAAAAATCAAAGAACAAAAAAAAATAAAAAATGCCATTGCACAATTTATTTCTCAATTTAAGAATCGACTGTTAAAGTGACTGTCGTGAGTGCAAATGAGAGACAGAGAGAGGGAGAAGTGCTGAATACTGCCGTCTGTTCCCCAGGAAGCATTTAATTAATTATCATAATTGACATGAATAGCAGCTGTCAGGCTCAGTGACTGTGCTAGAAGTGTGGCAATAGGAGAAAAGTGGTGCCGGTCTCTCTGGGACACATTTACTGTATTGCTTCTCCATTGACCTGTTCACATGGAGGCCTCGGGCTTGAAGAGAGTCTGTTTACTTACTGGCTTCAATCAGCTGGCTGCTGTCTCAAGCTGTTTATTCTTCGTCATCCGTCCTGTCACTGATGCTGTTGGCAGGAGCAGAAATGATTTATAGTACTCAAAAGTTTGGTTTCAGTGAGATATACTGTATATGTTACAGTACAGACTTTTACATCCATTTCAAGTAAATGCTGTTCTTTTGAACTTTCTATTCATCAAAGAAACCTGAAAACACTTTTTTCAGCAATGATAATTATAAAAAATGTTTCTTGAGCACCACATCAGCATATTAGAATGATTTCTGACGGATCATGTAACACTGAAGACTGGAGTAATAACTTCTTTGCTTTTCCATCACAGGAATAAATTACATTTTAAAGTATATTGATATAGAAAACAGTTATTTTAAATTTACTTTTTAATTTGGTTTATACTGTATTTTTAATCAATGTTTTTTTTTTTTATCTTACCGACCCTAAAATTTTAATCGAAGTGTACATCTAAGAACATCTTTTGCACTCTAAAGGTATGAGGATGTTCAGTGACTCTTTCTGCAGGTTACATCATTACGTCAGTAGGCGGCAGAAAGCTACTCTGTGTTTCTGAAATTGCATACTGTCTGAGTAGGTACTAATTTTGAACTTACTTCGAGACTGCTAAAAAAGTCAGTTTTATATAGTATGAATATGGGTAGTATGAATGAAATTCGGATGTACTACATCCACCATGTTATTATTGTCACATGACCTACCAGCGTCACCGCTATTCATATATCCTCTCCCGTGGCCTCATGGGATAGTAAAGTGTCCATCGAATGCGCACTTCAGAATCTCACTGGGAGTAGTAGGTTCTGGGTACTTTTCGCTTACTGTTTTTTGAAAACTATGAATTCGGACGTACTACTCGGGGAAGTATTCGATTTCGGATGCAGCGACTGTCTTTATGAATAAGTCATTAGACTAATTCATTTCATTGATTTGTTCACAACCGCTGATTCACTCTGGAACTAAACAAGTGACTGGCTTTGAGCAAGCCATTCAATCATTCATTCAAACGAGTTGTTCAAAACCGCTGATTTGTTACTGAAGGAAACACCACCTACTGTGTGTTGCTCTAAAATGCATGGTTTTGCTGTGGATTTGTTTAGAACAATATTTATTGGTTCACAATTGTTGATATTGCTTAAATATATTTAGCTAATTTAATGTGAGAATTAACAGTACTAGTTTTATTACACATAGTAGTGTTATGTGCAGTTTAGTAGCCAAAACTTAAAGTACATCAGAGTGTAAATATGGCCTAGAACATCTTTTTTGTTTGTTTTCTGGGTTTTGTTTTGTTGCTTGCTTCCTCTGAAAGCTCTTCCTACTTGCTTTGAAATATTGCCACCCTTCCCCCATGGGAAGCTTTGGTATAATTCGGCCACTGTCCATAAAATGACCTTGTCACTAAGGTTCTCTCCAATTTTACTGTAAAGTCTTAACAACTCCTCCCAGTATTGGCACTTTGACACTCTTCCCAGAGATTAAGACCAACCCTGACCAATCCAGCTTGCTCTTTTTTTTTTACCACTCCCTGCGGCACAATGCTGCTGCTTACTTAGCCATTTCAGTTTCATCAGTGTAACATCCTGGGTCCTACAGCAGAGGTCTTGTCTCGCTCTAGACAGCTTCTAATGCTGCTTCTGTGGGCGTTCATTTGTTTTGCCACACTGAGCCTTAACAACAGGGCATGAGCAGAGGAGTGTGTTTCCTTCCAAGCAGGTTATACAACAGCCACTTGGGTCTAATCAGCATCAGCTGTGATGAATTGTATGGAAAAACACTTCAGAGAGAATCAAGGTGGAGAGACATGACAGTGGCTAGCACTGCTCCTGTTTCGGGGACAACGACCTCTTCCCATATGGGAGCCCAGGGCCACTGCCACCACCTTTTCATGGTCACAATTACCACACAATTAGAGCCATTTCTCAATATGCGTTCTTGTGGACTTGTGAAACGTCATCAGTCGCTGACCAAGTACTGTTCCAATTCAAAGTTCACATCTAGCCAAGTACAGTAGGAAATCCCCGGATTTGTTCTTGCTCTGCCCATTTTATCAGTGGATCAGGAGGTGACTTGTGTGGACTTGAGACAGGAGCAGAAAAGGAGAAAACTCGCATAATTTAAAAATACTACGGCTATTGTGTCACGAAATGTAGTTTTACGAGTTTTACAAATGAGAATGTAGTTGTTTGAAGCTTAAATCTGCGGTTCATTTATAAAGATAACACCTATTTGAAAATTTGCTCTGACATTTCTTGAGTTGTGAGATCCAGGCAATAACTGGGTGCTCAGCACTCATGTACCCTGCTGAGAACAGCCTCACCTCGGCTACTCCGTAGTCTCTGATCATTGTACTAGTGTGCTGACTTTGTACATTTGACTGAATTGTTTGCTTGTTTTTATTTTCCGATTGTATAAGCTTCGTAGTACCATTCTTGATAGCGTGGCTATATTTGTCTGTGGCTATTGGATATATTTGGCTATATACAGTATCTTTCATTGTTCTCCATCTCATAATCTAGTTGTGCAGAAAGTGTGTGCTTAAGTGTTAAAGAAAACAAGAGGAGAAAAAGAGGGAGAGAGAGAATAAGGGGCCTTGGCATTTTTATTGCGCTTGTACATTTGAGGATCCAACTAATTAAGCAAATAAATCTTGAGGTCGGTTTACACTGCCGGCAATTTGAGCTGCTCTGCCTCCATTGATCGCAGCTCTTCGCCTGGCTGAGCATCACTGACCTGGAGAGAGTGAAATTGAGATATTGCACATGTAAGAATCTCTCAGAGGGGTGTACTCGACAGAGGACCATGCCATTCGTTTCAAAAACACCAAGGGGTCATGCTAGAGCCATAAACAAGATTTAAAAACTTTGAAGATCAAGCAGTTTGATGTCCTTCCACTTTACAAGGTTGTTGTGTGATCACGAGGCAGTGGCTAGCAAGGAAAACTGTCTTCAGATTAACCCTATACTCAAGTCTCAATGGATTCACTTTGTTCCACCAATCTAAGGTAAACAGTTTTTTTCTTTGCAAAACATATAACACAGTATTAATATTCCAATACCAGGTTTTTAAAGAGATACTTATTCATATATTTTATCATTATAATGTGAGATACATAGCTGGTTACTCTTCTTCGCTTGCTGTTTGTTGCAAGTCTCAGTACTGCACGTGTTTTTAAAATTCCCTTTGAACATCCTGGTCAGTTTCAGGGTTCAATACATCTGACAATGATACATTTACAGCAGGTCCCAGTGGCTGGTGTGAATAATTAAGAAGAATCAAGCCTTGCAGAGATGGCTCTGTCCTGTCCAATTAATCTTTCACTGATCATTTCAGTGCTTAGAAGTCTTGCCCTGCTGGGACTGGAGAATGGTGGTCATTCACACTTTTTGTACTGACAAATAGAGAATAGAGAAGTAGCTGCCAATGAACATTAAAATATATTATATTTTTATTCAGCAGCTTAGCTGATTGCTGATTGATTATTCTTGTGGACCCTTTGTGGTTACTGGTTGTTTCTAAATCCTTCACATCACCTTGAATATAATATTTTATAAAATGATGCCAAAAAATGTATGTATAAAACACCCACTGATACATTGACAGAATCATTTAAAGAGGATTATACGGTTTTGAGCATGTATAGCTTTTCTTGCAACCATGGAAAATATAAATGTATGAATTTATTACTTTATTAATTATAATTATATTTCTTTGTTAATTTTACCTTTTTATTTATATATTTTATATATTATTTTTATAAATAATTGTATTAATTTAGTTACTTATTTTAATCACTTTTCACTTAATTATTAAATTCATTTTAACTACTGATTATTGGTATATCTGAATCCATTTGAAAATAAAATCTCAAATACAGACTGATATTCCAATTATAGACTGATTAACATTTTAGATGTGACTTTCATTTAGATGTTTAATTCATCTAAGTATGCAGAGTCTCGCTTATTCAATTAAGTGAATCTTGCAGTCACAAGGCGGCTATAGTCAAAAGTTGAAGCTTTAAATAATACCATAAATTCATAGTAGAACTTCTCAGAATCTAGAAGAATTCAGAGTTAATAAAGTTTAACCATGGTCAATTAAACATTAGAGGAAACACTAGGCTTATGCCATGGAATTGCCTCATCCAGTTCTGGGATATTGGAAAAAACTGAGCCCTTTTCTTTCATCATGTACTGTGTAATGTCATACTCTTTACCCAAACATTTTCACTTACCCGCAGAAGGAAAGAATCTATTATCAGCTATACAAGATGAAAGACAGAAAAAAACTGTTATCTCTGCAAATGAGATTCAGTGGATAAGGCCTCTGAAAAGATGCAGTGAGCAGGATAATTTTGTGTGGTTAAAAAGTGACTTTGATTCGGAGACATGCAGAAAGACCAACGCTCCTCTCTTCCTTGAGGGAGAGAAAGCAATCCGCTCATCCAGTATGAGCTCACCTCTTTCTGGCACTGCTGTTTTGAATAACAATTACATCTGACTGATTCTCAGGGAGATGTTTCTCTCTCTCCATCTCCTTCTCTGTGACTGTTCATTTCACACACTGATGGAAGATTTATTTCAATTTCTGTTATGAGAGCAGCCATGTCAGTAGGCACAGGATGTTTCAGCATTTGGATAACATTTCTTAACCTGTTTCGAAATGCTCAATGTCTGTGTTTTCCAGTCTACTGCACATGTAGCACAAATAAACATTCTTTACTGTTGGGTTAGCCCTCTACTGTTGTAAGTCTCTCACTCCTGCATCCCTCAGTCTGTCAGGTGCAGACTTTGAAGCTGGTGTTTTTCTTTAACCTGTGCCCTGCCTGCCTGTGTGGTGTTCGGGGACAAAAGGACCTCTGGGCTTGCTGTCTGTCCCGAGTCATGGAGAGCTCAATCATGTGCCATACTGGACCTCACACACTGCGTCTGATGGATGCTGTGGCCTCAAGGGAGATTTAAAGGGTCTTCATATACTCTGACTCAGCAGGGGAAAGCAAGAAATTTCCAATAACCCATGTACTGCAAATTCTTAACGCAGCCACAAAGAGCAAGCAACCTTTAACACCAAGAATTGTCATGTGTGTGTCCCAGGTAAACCCTTTGCAATGGGTGCAAAATGTCCCCACAAAGACGGCAATATCTAAAATCCTTGTCCTTGTGGGGAGATTTTTTTGGTCCCCTTGAGGAAAACAGCTTATAAATCATACTAAGCGATTGTTTTTTGAAAATGTGAAAATGCAGAATGTTTTCTGTGATGGGTAAGGATAGGGTTAGTGTAAGGGGAGAGAATATACATTTTGTACAATATAAAAATCATTATGGAAAGTCCCCATAAAGCATGAAAACACAATGGCCCTCATTTATCAAAAGTGCGTACACCAAATTTCCAGCGTACACCTGGCGTACACCCAAAACCACGTTGACTTTGAGATTTATCAATATGGACGTTGGCGTACGGCACGCTCAAATCCTACGCCAGCTCAGGAGGTGGTGTACGCACGTTTTGAGTGCGGGAATGCGCAAAAAAACAATTCCTAACACCACAAAACGCACTGACAAACTAAAAGATATAATATATTATGACCCACTGTAAAAAAACAACAACATAGTAATTATAAACTTCAGTGTTTATTTTTGTGCAACATGGACTTCAATGTTTAATTTGTGTGACTTTACCAAAGCATTTGAATTGTAGGCATATGTATTCCTTCAGTTGCGAGCCTGTGCGCTTTACCTGACGTTTCAAGCCTTGTTTATACTTTCGCCTGGCTCCGCAGCGCGAGTCTCCGCAGACTGCGCGCGCACCTCCCCAAACGGACGAGGCGTTTATACTCGACGCGCTCGCCGTTGTACTATTCTTTGAAACGATGGTTAGGCCAGGGTTAGGCCCGGCAGGTATGCACGGACTGGGTTTAGTAATGAAAGGCTTTCAATGACCAAAAAAATAATTCAGACTGACAAAATAATAAAAATGCCATTCTTCTTCTTTTAAATAATAATAATAATACAAATAATAATAACGACATTCTTCTTCTAAATAACAATAAGTGTCATTAATAATAAAAATCTAGAAATCAATTTTGTTTCTTTCCACTTCCCTGGTTTCGCTTTCTCTTTCTCAAAGAAGTTTCTCTTCTTTGCCGTCTTCCGTGTGTCCATGGCGTAAAATGTGTGCGTGGGGGGAGCGGAGACTTGAATATATTAGGGGCGTGTTATTCTAATGACGATCGTTTTCAGCCGCGGCATTTATCAAGGGCAGGTATTGCGTACACCTGGATTTCAAAGGTACGCACAGCTTCATAAATCAGGCGATGAGAGGAGTGTAAGCATAATCTTACGCCAATATATACGCCCGTTTCTACGCAAGATTGATAAATGAGGGCCAATGTGTGTGTGTGTGTTTGTTAGTATAATTTTAAAAGTTTTTTTTTAGTTTTTTAGTTTTTTGCAGTAGTTAACTAAAATAAATTCAGATTTTGCAACCATTTGCCCTTATTATGAATTTTATTGTGTGTATTTATTATCCTTTGAGTTAGACACATCTATCTATTGTATATTGCTCAACCTTTCTTCTCAAAACACCTGTTTAAGGAAAGAGGAGTCTAATAGGACATGCACACAGATTTTAGTTTAGAGATCAGTTTGACATTATAACACATTATAATGCATCATGAACCTGGTAATGGAAGAAAGAAAATTTATTTACTGTCCAGTCCACTATTAGGCCTGGAGGTTATTCTCTCGCATTGACAACATGCATACAGATCACATCTACATTTTGCATCGTGAATGCAAAGTCAGTTTCAGACAGCAGGCGGAAAAAGCTTAGAAGAGAAAGTCGCTTCGAATGTCTGTACGTATCAATCAATTTCACCCTTCAAACCAGACACCATGAAGAATTCCCACATTTGACAAGATGTTTTTTTTTTCTGCCTCCAGCACAAATCTGTTTTCAGTGTTTTTTTTTACGCTCATGCATTTTTAAGTGCCTTGCGGGTCTCCAGCTTTACTCCAGCAATCACAACATGTTAAACATCTAAGCAGTCGTCTTATATATTCACTCTACATGAGTCTTACCCCTGAGATCTTTTCATTAATTAAAGTTGAATGCATTTTAATTGTAACGTCTGAAACAAAATCCTTGTTTAAATGTACGTTGTGCTTAGATGAAAACCGCTGACACCCACAATCATGTCTTTCATTAGCTTTCGTCACAGTTAAAAAAAAAAAAAAAAACACAAAACTGCAGGAGATTTAAGCTATGGTAAGTTAATGAATGCAAAATGTCTTCAAAACTTACTCTTTCACTGACTACTTTTGCAAGAGAGAAAGGTATGCATGTAAAATTAATTAGGTTACATAGTAACGCAAAATACATCAATTAGAATGACACCTACATTAAACAGTGGGTTCGCATTTAGTTACCTGGCAACCAAATAGAAAGTCTTTGGTTATATATATATATATATATATATATATATATATATATATATATAGGTGACTTAAAAAAATTTGGATGAGAAGAAATTGGGTATATGTCCACTGTACTTCAGAATGTTGTCTTACATTTGACATGTCAGCTCTCATAAATACTTTTTGACAGCTTTTGGCCTCATTTCTGTGTCTATTTTCATCACTTTGTCCAAAAACATGTCAACATGAGTTGCCATTTACAACTCATTTTACCTCTGTAGTACTACAGAACATTTACTGACAAATGATGTTGAGCAGGAATCGATCAAGGTGGGAATTACATGCAAGAATAGAGTTGAACAGAATGAGAGTTTGTTAAAATAGCTATTTGGCTGTTGGTTAACATTATCCAGTAGCCCTTTCAGCCTAAGTGACATAAGCAGAAAAGCCAAATTGCTTAAATATACTTTGGAATAACATAAACTGTTGAACTGTGCACAATAATACCAGAAACCTGCATTAAGAAAGTAACAGGGTCAGTTTCAATGGCATGTCAACTAAGTTCTGAGGTTATCTTCAGATGTATAATCAGATGTATAATCAGATGTATAATCTCTATCCTGTAACCTGAATTCTCAACAGAATTATGAACTTTCAGAACTGAACAGAAAATCTCTGCTTTGTGCTTGCTTGAGATCAGGTGCATGAGAATGATTTGAAATGTGCTCAGGTGTTTTGGTTCACATCAGTAGAATCAGAGATGAGAGAAAATGACTTTTCAATAGAAGGAATTTTTCAGACAATATGAGCAAAACAGGCAGCCAGGTGATAGTTAAGGTCCAGGTCAGGCACAGTAACGGAAGACTAACCAGAAGAAAAAAACTGTTAAATTAAATAGTTAAATAGCTATTTAATTAAACATCAGGCATAGACATAGTCCACATAAATGATTAATTGATTAATTATTCAGATGCTTATTCATGTACTTCTGAAAACTATAAATCATACATTAGTCAGGTTTTATTCTTTACATGTAATAGAATAGAATATAATAGAATCACATAATGCCTGGTACACATTATATCATTTTGGGCTGTCCTAGACGAAAAATGACCAATTGTGGCTAATGTCAACTAACTGAAAAAAAAAGTTGAAGACTGAAATACTGAAACTGAAATACCAATAAATTAAACAGAAATATATTTTTAAATAAAATGTCAAAAGCATATACCAAAATTACTAACATTTTTAAATAAAAATAAATAAATACTGTAATAATATATAATTAATACTAAAATATCACTGGAGCCTGCGACATTTCAGTTTGATGCTTCAGAACATTTTTTTGTATAGAGACACACTTATTTCATAACACAAATTTTTGGAATAATAAAAAAGGCAAGATAACAAAAATGATCATGAGAATCCAAGTGTTTTCCCTTAAAAAATGCAGTTGATAATAAAATGTAATCAGCAACAGTGATAAGAAATGGGGGGGAAAGATAAGACATTGTCCTACTTTTGCTGCTGTGTCTCTTTGGCTCCAGCATTAAGCTCCAGGCATGTCCGCTGAGTGACAGAAAGCAAATTGCTCTGAGATGAAAGAAAAGCAATGCAGGATTTTATTCAAGGGACAGAGGGTCACATACTTTTTTTTCAGCTCTTCCACAGTTATGTTTGATAACTAGAGATATACTTAAGTTTGATTAGCTCATTATTTTTATTGTAAAGGTAGACAAGTGCAATTCATTGGAGTGTGTGACAAATGATGCCCTTTTAATGTATAATTATAACTCTGAAAGGAGCACCATTGTACAATGCAAGTTGCAATTCTACTTGTATTCATAGTGTTGTCTGTCACATGTATTCCATCTGCACAGTTCCTTGTCAAACAAGGATCTTTATGTTCTATTATTGCGTTTTGATAAAGCCTAGCCATAGCCACAATAAAAAGCATATATACACTGATAGCTTTGCTGTAGGCGTTAAAATAGTCCAGGACATTGTTCAGTCTAGACTGACAATGCTATATGTTTCCTTTATAATGCCAAAGTGAGAGAGTTCATTGCTAAAAAAGGCATTCAAACAATGATGACAAGCCTCCCAGGAGAGTTAATGTAAGCCCTCTCTTTATACCACCATTTGGTTTCAAAAGTTCTTTTCTCTCAACTTTTGATATATGATGATAATATTTCAAGTCTTCCACAGCAGTTCAACATTTATGTGACTCTTGAGTGCTTTCTTTTTGGCTTGGTTAAGTCTTAGAGTTTAGTTGTAAACCACTAGTTCAGATACGTCAAGTCCTATATTTGGTTTAGTTTTGATAGTTTTAGTTCACTCTAACAGGTTATCAGATTAAGGTCAGCCAACGGCCAATGGCGGCCTTATAGTGAGCGTCTGTCAGTTTTTGTGGTGTGTTTAAGATTTATCTAACTGCAGAACCACACGTGATGGCTGTCTGAGGACAGCAGTGCCAGGCCAGCAGCCTCAGATCCGACGTTAGGGTCCCACCCCAACCACTAACCCTACCCTTCACTATAACTATGAGCTCTACTTTAACGAATGCCCAACCCAACCCCACCCCACCACTAAACATACCCTTAATGACACTATAAACTCCATCCCAACACCGGTCTGAGACTGCTGGCCTGGCGCTGCTGTTCTCACATTGCTGTGATGTACGGATCTGCAGTTCTGCAGTTAGTTATTATTGGTGTGTACACATCGGCTCTAATCGGACTCATGTTCGCCCGATTCCACATTTTAAATCAGCGTATGGGCCGTAATTGAGAGTGATCGCTCTGATTGGCAATGCATGAAAGTGATGATAGCGATTCAAGAGGTCAAGACGGCACTGACAGAAGGCTGTTCTAATTTTACGTCATCCTACCTGAGCATTCCAATACTCTAACATTTTCATTCCAATGAGCCGCCTGGAATGAAGAAAGTGATCAGCATGATTGATATTCAAAATGGTAAGCAAGTGCTGCTTTATGTTTAGTGTATCTGCAGTCCTCTTACAGTTTACCTTTTTGAATGACAAATATGAACTTTGATACCTGCTGATATAGATAGTTATTTCCTTACACGAGATGCAGAACACGTGCTAGTTGGCAGTCAGCTGTAGCCTTTGCAGCTGTTTGTCCCAGATGCAGCTGATGCAAGACGGCAACACAGTCGGCTTTTGTTTGCTGCTAATTCTTTGAATTCAGCTTGGTGTGTCACGGCCTTAAACTAGTGCGAAAGTGCTGCATTTACTATGTGCACAAAGTGTTTTTAAAGCAGAAACAACTTTAGACACTCGCTCAAATTCACTGCAGTCTAGGTTTAGTGCTTGTTTACTGTGCTGTAATTGAATGATTAAAATAGCTGACAATTTTCATATAAGCAAAATGTCATGCTTGTAGCTCTTGTATATTGCCTTGTCATTCAGGGCACTCAAGGATATTTTGTTACAGATCATGTCTATTCATGGTGCCAATGAGACATTGTTGAATCTGCCATACTTGCCATTCATGCTGTCAACAATCTGCCAATTCTTTTTATTTATTGCGGATAAACACATCATTTGGTTACAATTTATTCTACAGTACGTGAACTTACAGTGTAATTACCCAAGAAAGTACTGGCTATATAAGGTAACTACGTGGGTTAAGGTTAGGTTTAGGGGTATGGTCAGGGTAGTTATTGTAATTGCTATAATAAGTAGTATGTATATGCGTAACAGGACTGTAAAATAAAGTGCTACCCATGATTTTACTCATTTTGGAGTGAATTATGTCACAGAACCGAACTTCTGACTCTGACTCCATCCTTATAAGTGCCTGCAATGAACAACACACAAATGAAAAGTTTTGTAACTCGTACCTTTCCCTCAGTAGGCCCTGTTTCCTCCACTTAGCAAGATCTGGCTTCAGTCAACGGTGACAGTCATCTAAAGTCTGTGGTTCATAGGGAGTGCTGCAACCCTCTTAGATGTGTTCACTTCACACAAATATGTGAAGGATTAGGTTAAACTCGTCAAAATGCCAAGCTTGTGATGGTTCCCTGAAAATCAGAATCAACCAGGTTTAAAAGAAAGCCGTGGGAAGTGAAGCGAGTTTACACAAAGCGAAAGGTTAGCTAGCATTGTATGGTTTTTATTAGCTACAGAACATATACATCTAAAATCAAGAGTGTGATGGAAGGGGAGAAAAGTTGAGAATAGTGAAATGGTGTTTAAGAAGTGTTTTCTGACCCCGTTTTTTTACTATAAATGTTTATAACATTTTCATCAGCCATTACTCCAGTCTTCAGTGTCGCATGATCCTTCAAAATCATGTTAATATGCTGATTTGGTGCTTAAAACCATTTCTTATTTTTGTCAATATTAAAAACAGTTGTGCTGCTTAATATTTTCTGGAAACTGTAATACATTTTATTTTCTTACATCATTTTTTGTAACAATGTAAAAGTCTTGATCATGATCATTTTAATGCATCCTTGCTGAATAAAACTAATTTCAATAAAAATGCATCGACCGCAAGCTTGCTTTGCTGTGCTAGTTCATTGATTATGTAAGAGGGTCCAGTTATACAGTATGAATGATGTATTAGTTTCAGACCCCAGAAATTCCCAGTAGAAAACTGAATGTGGAGTCTGCATCCCTCCTGTCCCACCATAGCTGATGAGTTCCTACAATGCATTGCAACAACACCCAGAGCATTGTATCTCTGTTCATTAACTAGACAGAGAACTAAACAAAACATCAAAGACAGAGAAAAACTAAGTCACACATCCTTAAACTAATCCTCATTCTTCTCCAGACTTCCGGGCATGATGCTCCGTTCGGGAGCTCAGCTTCCTCACCTCTCCACCATGGCTCCGGGCGGATCCCTTTCTGCCCGCCTCATTACTTCAGCACAGCTTTCTCTGACTTTATTCCCTAACTTTATTCCAGTCCAAGGAACAATTTACAGCTCACTGGAAGAGTGGACAGAAGGGGACATATGTTAACAACAATGGCATAAAAACATTATGAGATGCTTTAAATCACGAATACAACAAAGAAATGTCAGATAGTTCAGGTCAAAGATTCATTTCTAAGGTTCAGGAGGTCTGTAATTGGTCATAAAAATGTGAAATTGGACTTTACATGTGACTCCATCATGCTTTACATCAATGCAGCTGTGTTTTACACAGTCAAATCTCTGAAGCGAGGTGTATAATATACTTCCTCAGAGGGAACCAGCCCCCTCTGGCTTTCATGCGCAGTGTGTGGTACGTAACACATTAATTATCTGATAAATCCAAGGTTTTTGCATTTATTTATGTCTTTATCCAGACATAATTTTTCTAGCTAAAATTGTGACGGCTTAATAAAGGGATTTTTCATGCAGGCCAACCCCACCGAGCGCACAGCAGGCCGTGCGCTGAAGTTGTGAGGGCCATTAATGTAAATCAGCCATTTTAATTTTGTCACACTGGAACAGTGCAAGAGGCGGGAGAAAAGCCAGTATGAAAGCCATGATTCTTCTGATCACATTATCAAATTCTGCAGAATTTTCTCTGAACAGCATTGTTTTGTTGGATTTGTCATGCTGTGGGAAAAAAAGAAAGAAAGGAAGAAAAAGCTAGTCACAAAGTGAATGTGAAAGCGCAGTTAAGAATGGAGAGAAAACTCATGTTTAGATAATGAACTCGATTATTCACAGTAGTTTAATGAGATGTAAATAACATCATGTAGTCAGTTATGACATGTTCACAAGTATGAAGGTCAAAGGGGGTTTCTGAGAGCTACAAAAACAAGCAATTATGATTTGTTCTGTGATAGCTTGCCAGTTGTTGCCCTTCAAAAAAATCTCTAAAATATGTGAGGTACCAATCCATCAATAAAGTAGAACATTCAAGGATGGGATATGCATTTAAATAAAGTATATTTTATTTATATTAATATATAAACAGTGGTGTAAAGTAGTCGAGTAAATTAAATTAGCTACTGACCTTAAGTAACTTTTTGGCTACTTTTCTGATTTTAAAGATTTTAGCAACTTTAACTCTCTACTTGACTACATTTTTGAATAAGTATGTACTCTTTACACCAATACATTTATGGGCAATTAATTACTTGTTACATTTTGCATGACACCTAACTTTTACTGCGGCAGTTTATTTCTGCTACAAAAGAAGCGATATCGCCATCTACAGAACTTTGAAGGAACTATATCTTGTACGTTTTTTTCCCTTACTCACCCAAACTTGTCAACAAGGCTATTTTATGGGAATGTGAGTGTATTAGTAGGTAGTTGTGAATAGCAGGTGTTTCATATATGAGATGAGGACATGGTTAGAGCATGGGGATGAGGCCGAAACCAGAATATCCAGTGTAAGTAGGCTGTGACTATTATTTTACTTCAAATTATTGTAGTAGTTCTTTATATTGAAGAGACCTTTTAGAAGGATATTGGTTTACTTATGTCCTTTTTTAGCACTTGAGCTGAACTGAGACTTGAGTGTTTGTAGGCGTTTAAGAGGCTGTTGTGTCGACCTTGATTTATTTCAATTTTGAGGTATAAACATGTCATTGCTCTCCTCACAAACATTTCTTGTTTTTCACTGGCATGTCTCTTAGGGGTTGAGGACTAGTGCATCTTTCAGCATACATTCAGTATGAGTAAAATATTGTCAAGTATTGTCAAAATCAGGTAGTCTAAGTCTATAATGATAGGCTAGGATTTGGATATATATTATATATATTAGGATATATCCTCAATTAGGATAGGCCATATTTAAGTAGCTTTTATAAACGTGCCTTAAAATAAAAACATTACTTGTATGCATCTTGAGACAAAACAATGGCACTGACATAATTTAAGATATGTCAGTGCAAGTTGCTTTCTGTTAAAAAAAAACAGCTCAAACATGCATTTTTATTCTGGGACTATAGGCTTAAGCTAAATTGGTGACTTTTAAACTGTAATGGAGTCATTTTCACTGTAAGTCGTCTACTTTTACTCAACTATGGTTTTCAGGTAGCCTACTCTTTACACCTCTGTATATAACAAAGGTCCACCAACAACACCAACAAAATCTAAATTATGTCATCATTTACTCAACTTTGTTGTTCCATACTTGTATGGTTTTCTTTATTCTGTGGAACACAAAATAAGTTCATTTAAAAATGTTTGTGTTTATTTATGTATTGTTTGTTTGTCCATACACAGTGCAAGTCAACTGGGTTCCAAAACAAATAGTTGTCTGCGTGTTTATTTATACTGTATATATTTGTCCATACCGTGCAAGTAAATGGGGTTCTGAAGAAGTAAAATCATAGGATTAGAATGACATGAGGGTGAGTAAACAATTTTCACTTTTGGATGAACTATTTATTAATTATTTAATTATTTAACTATTTATTAATTAACTAATTAATATTATTAGTCCCAACACAAATGGATTTAGCAAACTGCTACAAATTTAGAGTAAAAGGATTTCACACAATGAAATTGTTGAATTAGAACATTTAAAAATAGATTGGTAACACTTTATTTTGATGGTCCCTTTTGAACATGCTGTTGACTATAAGTAACTTTGCAACTATATTTCAACTAACTTTCATTGGAGTATAAGTAGACTGTCTGCTTAATATCTGCAAACACTTTTTTGTGATGGTCCTCCAACAGACACTCTACTGACTATAAGTAATTTTGCAACTACATGTCAACTTAATCTAACCCTAACTCTACCAGACTATTAATACTCTATTAATACTCTGATGAGAGTTAGTAGACATGTAGGTGCAACATTACTTATAGTCAACAGAACGTGTTAAAGGGACCATCAAAATAAAGTGAAACCAATAGATTTTTTGAATAAAGCTATATGGGGCTTTATCAAAATGATTAACTTGCATGATGGCCTGCAACTTAAATAAATAAAAATGACATTGACATTCTTGGTTTATATTTATGAATACTTTTTTGGTTCAGACATAAATAGTTTCATCCAGAACCACATTGACTGCAAAATGGCTGCCCATTTTTCATTGGCAAGATTCTCAGCCCTCCAGCATCTACAGTATCCTATTTGAGGGACAAAGAGTGTTTTGGTATAGCAAGTACATCTACCAGACTCCACAGGGCTCTGGGAATGCAAGATTTGTCACCCTGTGGGCGGCTCGCTCTGTGTGAAAGGTTTGCTGAGGCAGACTCTCAGGAGACGCAGGGTGATGGCAAGCTGTCATTCCATTGGTTGGCAGGTGAAAGGGGAGGCTTACTCCCAGCCACCCTATGATTGATGTGTTATCTTTCGCTCCACTGGCCACTTGCATTTTTAAATGGAAATGTTGAACTGAAGTTGGGAGCTGTAGAAAATTTGGGGCTGGGAAAGGAGCAGTACTGGAGAAATGTGAACTGTGCTGGAACAAAATTAATTTCAAAGTTCGTTCACATGCAGTCAGACATGTTAACATAGACGCTGAGTTAGATTATGACTTCTGACCTCTTTTATTGCATTACAAACTGGGCCGGATTCAGTTGCATTTCAAAAAACACTTATCAGCTTGAAAAACATCCAGGCTGTCATGTTTCAGGAAATAGTTCTGTGTGTTACAATTGACCCTTCGCTAAGCCCCGCCCTCCTTAGTTACTGTTGCTACGCCTGTCAAGCTTTTGCGCCTGGCACGTCTATTACAGTATGTATGCACTGGTTTCAGACATTCCTAAGGAGATAATTAGTCATTTTTGGCGAACAGGTGAAAATATGAGAGAGCAAGACTGCAGTATGTATTCGAGGGCTATATCCACGACATAATATGCAAACGATTAGAGAATAATTTCATCAAAATTGAAGCTAAAGTCTATAACGTTAGGTCCCAGCGCAAGCAGCAGCCGCCTCATACGCTGACCATTCAAATGGGAAACACAAATTTGAGGAACAGCTTTGTGCATGCACAGCAGGGTAAGTGAAATGTGAAAATATTCTAATATTTATAAATCAGACAGCTTATCCATATGTATCGTGGAATAAACACAAGACATTAGCCTGACCACTTTGCAATGATAACATTCTCCCGCTTATATTTTTAGCGCGCCAGGCTAACGTTACTGCTCACACGTCGTGGGTCACATTAGTGACTACTGTTATGAACAGACCTCCCGCGCCTAGTTACGGTTGCTAAGCCACGATTGGCCTGTGGCGATTTTCGGGCGTGGCTTAGCGAAGGGTCAATAAATGTTAATGAATGCACTATACAGAAATTTGCAGATAAGTACGTACTGTACCATGAATCATTTCTTAGAAGCAGATATAAAAACACAGCATAGCTTATAGGCAATATTGAGAATGGATGTAACACTATCAGTTTAACCACTTAGAAAGTTGTAGATTTTATACTAACTTTAATATGTAGCAGACAAATGTGGGAAAATATCAAAGTTTCAGAAAAATACTGTAGCCCAACAAAACTCTGAGTTAAGCTGTGGCTCCTTTTTTTCATCTCGCAGCGAAATTTCATGGGTGAAATCCAGTCATTTTAATAGGAATACGAGCGAGTTTTGTGTGATGGCCAAAAAGTTGCCCACACAGATTTCTCTCATGTTCAAGTTGGTCACGTGAATTTGCCATGCTGACAAACAGAAGTGACTTGAATGCGTCATCAGTGCTTCATGAATCACTACATTTTTGACAGTTTTGTTTTGGCTGTGAAATTTCACTGAAATAGCGGTAATGTGACAGCGCCTTTACGGATGTTAAAGCAAAAGCCTTCCCTATTTCTATGATTTTTCAACATAAATCATAGTACAACATAGCATTAGCACTGAAACAAATCTACATTGTTTAAAATAATACTGTGCCATGCAAGATAGCTCCACTCTCCATGATGCATATAAACAAATGCTCATTAAGCTTGCTGAAATTGCAAAAATATCAGTTATCTAAGTGTGTCTAAATAAATTTGCAAAATCACATTGCTGTGCGTACAACTGATGTCATGGTGCTGTGAACACGTTTTCTCATCCACCCAGTGCCAGTGTCTCTTTTGTGGCCTTAATTACAGTGATGGGTTCACATTCGGGTTTACTTCACATCTGCACTCTCTAGGAATGAGCTCAATTACGTTGACAATCTTAAAAAGCCTCGAAGTACTTCTGCCCTTTTCATGTTGAGTTGGTTGTTTTCAAAATGTGGTGACATACTGTGAGGTTTTAAGCTTAACAAACAGTGAAGGCTGGGAGTTTGTTCCACTGATAGGAACAGAGAGAATCCATAATTTGGATAAGTGGGTGTGTTCCCTTAAATGTAAGGACACAGGCAGCAGATCAGAGTGGTCCTGCAGGGGTGTAGGAATGCAAGTAATGGAGTGTGAATGGAAAGCCTTAAGCAGTCATGCAGTCTGCGCAGTTTCAATCTTTGGAACCACCAAAATAACAACTTCCTCAATGCTACCAGAAAATCCTATGATATGGACCAGTGGATTTGTGGGAGGGAAGACAGAAGAGCAGACTAGCAGATGTTAAGGCAGAAGAAAATGTGGAGGAGAAAGATTTTATTTTTTATTTTCCCAAATTAATTATGTTTCCTGTTCAGGGCAACCAAAAGCATCAATGCACACTGAACTTTAAACCTAAAAATAAACGAAAAACGTTGACATATCGCAACACTTTACAGTACATTTCCATTTGTTAGCATTAGCACTCCATTATTTAAAGTAAAAAAATATATATATATGATTTATATATATTAAATATAAATATTATTATGTTTTTGAAAAATACTTCAAAAACAGTTCTTAATCCTAGTTGGTGTTAATTTCAACATTTACTAACACATGATTTAAAAAGTTATATCTGTTAATATTATTCAATGGACCTGAGTTAACATAATAACAATGAACAATTCTATTTTTAAAATGAATATTGACAAACATTAATAAATAAATTCCTTAATGTTAGTTAATGCAATAGCTAATGTTAACTAATGGGACCTTATTGTAAAGTGACATATTATGAAAAGAAAATGTTTAAGATTCTTCACTATTTATAGGTTACTAATCAAATAAAAATAAATAAATTCATGTTCATTTTATTCCTTGAAACAATAATATGATAGTAAATAATAATTTGTTAATAAATCAAAAATATATTTTTTTAAAAGATATCAAATCAAATGAAAATAAAATCATTTGTGATTTTCAAAAGTAATTACAAAAAATATATGCAATATTTTCAGGAATGCTCTCAGACCCCATGCATTGTATTTTGAGAAAACTGCACCTTTTGCAAAAGCAGACAGGTTGAAATGCTGAACCAACATGTAGTATTTGTGCTTTGACTGTGATGCATTGCTCTTCTTCATGGAAGCCTGAAGCCTGTCTCTGGTCCCTGTATAATGAATGCGCTAATTAGAGACAACAGACAGGAACATGGCTTGGACACATCTCTTCTACTTGGTGTGCCACTGAAGCTTGTCTAGCAGGCTTTGTTTCATTACACTCATAATGAGGAGCCAACACTAACAACTGAACCGAGGCCTGTTTGTTTAACATATACATGCTCATAATCACCTCGTGAAAATGTTAAGAAACACATGTCCTACCATAATTTACAAAAAATAAAATAATAATACAACAACGGCAGCATTTCTGTTTGGTTAGAGACTACAGAGCTGGCAATTATCCTCTTATGTGTTTATACAATATCTTAGTGTTTATTCAGTTATAAAGGCATGTTTCATTGCCATTGCCTTATAGCACTGTATAATCAAATCTTTAAAAATAATTGCCTATGTGATTTTCTTCATTACTCTCCATTAAAATAATTTCATTGAGATATATGCTTTGTACATACTGTAGCTTATTTAGATACAACAAATGCAAATAGTTAATGTGCTTGTGTAGGCGTTTACTTTACATATTTGTAAAGGGAAAAGCAGGAGAAAGTATGTTTAAATAAAGAAAGATGGGGCTAATTATATGTAAGGGATAATGTACCTTCGGCCGGTCACAAGGGCTAAATAAACCTTGATAGGATAATATCATTCTGTAGGAGGTTATTTTGCAATAATATTCGGCTGATTGTAGGCCTACTGACTTCTTGCCAAACAAGTAAATACATACTGCAAAAATAAACAAATCAGTGCATAAAATGCTACTTCACATTTTATTATGCTATAATAAAGAGACCATGTTGATCTATAGCATGAAAAACACTGAGCAATTTTTACCACTCTAAGGCCCCATCCACACTACTGCGTTTTCATTTAGAAACGGAGACCTTTTGCTACGTTTGCACCTCCTGTCCAGACTAAAACGGCAAAAACGAAGACCTAAAACGGAGAAGTTTAGAAACGCTGCCGACCCCGTTTTGTGTTTTGAATCTCCGGAGGGCGTTTTAGTGAAGACGGGTCAAAATGGAGGACTTTAGAAACGATGACGCAGAGGCTCACGCTCGGCTCTATGATTGGGTGTCATAAGTCATGGAGTATACACAGGTAATATTCAGTATCAGTAAACTCCACCCGCTGGAACAGTTTCTTACAGTAAGAAACTGCCGCGTCTCAGGCACGGCTCGCGCGGAAAACGCATGCATGCTAGAAATAGAACCATTTTTCATTCGACACGCAAGCATGTTGGAAGCGTTTCCAGGCAAAATAGAATAGGAAAAGATGTTTATATGTCATTTTGACACAAATACATATTAATAAATGACATTTTGATGTTTGAAAGCATTTTTTACAGTCTATGTTTGAAAGTCTCTAGGTTTACACCGGCACGCGCATGCCCAGTGTTGGTGAATGGTCACGTGATCCGCGTTTTCAGTCGTTTTAATGTGGACGGAGATCAATTCTAATACGCAGCTAAAACGCTGGTGTGGACGGAGATCGTATTCGTTTTAATTCTCCGTTTCTAAACTAAAACGCAGTAGTGTGGATGGGGCCTAAATGAGCATAATGTCTATCTGTTTCTACAAGGTAAAACCTTTGAATAGCAACAGGAAAGACTTCAGAGCTCTACCTTCTGAAGGACTCTCCCTCCCGTCCTGGCAGGATTATTCATGAGCGTGTCTCCTGGTTCGTAATTGCTTAAAATGTGCTCTTCCATTAGAGGAACTAATTAGCGTTTATCGTTTGTGTGGTAGCCCCGCTCACCGTCTCCTTCTCGTTTGTTTTGATTTCCATGGCCTGACTGTTGCTGTCAACCCAGACATCTGTACGGGGGGTGCTTTGGCTGGGCAATTTAAGTAATGTTTCATTAATGATGTTGCACATCAAATATTAAAGGAATTCTTTTTTGAAGTGATGTATTATTTTTATTTATTTATTTTTGTTCTCACTTTTTCTATTGTCTTACATATTTCTCAAGATGTTACTTGTTTTGTGTCCATTTCACTGAACATAAGCCTATCGATGGCAGTCCATTTTGCAATCAAGCTATCTTGCTTGCATGTCATGTTCATTAATGCAAAACTATAGCATTGATTTCAGTCTTCAGCACTTATACATTCTATTATTGACCTTTAAATAGATTTTTTTTTTTTTCATAACCTTAAAATTATGCAATTTAAAGCGAACCTAGTATGCAAAATTTACATTTATGAGGGGTTTGGACACAGATGTGTGTCCACTGTGTGTGTAAATAACCAGCCTATAATGGTAAAAATCCACCCACTCCTTTTTTATAATCCCCATCAATCATAAACAGTCTCTCCAATCAAGCAAGTAGATTTCCCCCTACTCTTATGTAAGAGACCCATGACTGGTGACGATCTGCCCTATTAGAATAGAGTGAACCGCAGCTGTCCGCCATTTCTGTTTTCCTCGCTGCAGCAGCTGGAGATTTACAATGTCTGCGCCAAAAAAAAAAAAAAAAAAAAAACATTACAAATGTTCTGTTATTGGATGTACCAACGAACTAGCCTGGCAAGACAGACCTACATCAAGATGTTAGGTCTGGCAACTCACCATGGACACGGCTCAGTCCGAGGGGCGGGATAAACGGCTGTCTTTCAAATTCCCTCTGCACGCAATAGGACAGCGCTTCAACCAACCAGAGCGTTTTCCCAACAGCGGAGCTGTTGTAAAAGTTGTAACTTCTTCCTAAGTCTCTCCGTCAGTTTCTGTCTCCGGTTCGAACATGTAAGACTGAACTTGCCGGAGTATCCAAAGCTCGAGCTGTAAAGGCTCCACCCTCTTCTAGAATGGGGTCCGGGAGCAGCAGCTCATTTGCATTTAAAGGGACACACACAAAAATTGTGTTTTTGCTCACACCCAAATAGGGGAAAATTTGACAAGCTGTAATAAATGATCTGTGGGGTGTTTTGAGCTGACACTTCACAGACACATTCTGGGGACACCAGAGACTTATATTACAGCTTGTGAAAAGGTGTATAATTGGCATAATCTTCACCCTTTATTTAAATATAAAACATTTGTAAAATATTTTGTAAGCATACTGTTTAGTTGTACTTGGAGTCAATTGTTTTATTTGTGATAACACAGTGAAATATGGCAAATTGTGCGGACATCATTTTTGGCCAAGCTGGCATGCAAAGAAATTATGCAAAAAAAAAAAGAACCAACAAAATGTTTATGTATACTTTTTCCCGTGAGCTTTCATTTTTCTATGCATTCCTTTTTGCATAATAAAATTAATCCCGTAGCTGTAGTTTGCTTTTTTTGCCATATAGTTTTGTTCTTCCCTTATATTTAAAATGTTAAAAATATCTAAAAAGTGTTCCTCATATTTTAATGGTTAATCAATCTTCTGCACACACACACACACACACACACACACACACACACACACAGTAGTGGCCAAAGGTGATGTTTGATATTTGTAATATTTGTTTTAATGATCCTAGAATATTGATTAACCATTACAATATGAGGAAAATATTTTATATAATTTCTTTGCATATATATATGCTAAAATGACAAATGTTTATTTTATTTTTTAAATTATAAAATTATAAGTCATCTAAGGGCAAGCTGAACTCTTGCACTGAAATTCATGAGCTGATAAAACACCCAAAAGGATCAATTGAAAAGTCAATAGAATGTATAAGTGCTCTGTATTAAAGGGACAGAAATCAATGTTATGGTTTTGCATTAATGGACTTAACATGCAAGCAAGATGTGACAATTCAAAAGGGAAACATTAAGCTGTCACCTTCATCATGTCAGTTATTTCACCATCAGAAAGTCCCATGTTTACACCTCTCAGACTTTTTATTTCCCATAAGCCTCCTGAGTCTGAAACGGTATGCTATAATAGTTGTCTTTATGAGAGCTGTGTTCCCTTGAGAGCCTGTGAACACGTGTAGTCGACCTCGCTGGACTGCTGCTGATGAAAGCTCTGATAGCATCTCACCTTTAAGGTGATAAAATGGTGGCTGCAGAAGGCTGCATATTGCTTTACTTTCAAAAGGTACTTTGAATATCAATGCAGGATCAAACAGATGACCCAATCACGCAAAGCCAACAGAGAAGCGGTGCACAGGGGGAAGTGGAGCTCTCAAGCTCCCAGGCAAACAAAATCTGTCAAACAAACCCGACCTTCAGATAGCTCAAAGGGAAGGAGAACAAAGTTGTAGATAGCTTTAGTTGGGAATGTGTTTGAGAGATTTAACAGCCACCAGCTATATAATAAGAGTGCTCTCCAAGTGCATAGTAATGGGCCCATCTGATTCAAAGGTTTCTTGGCTGATTAATTCAACTTTTAAGATGAGGCACTAGATAAAAAATAATTGTCTCCATGTCTCTTTTATGATTATTTCTTCTTCAGTTGATGATAGAGATTGATCTAAAGTCAAATACCAGTATATGCCAATACTCTTTAGATCCCCTCAACTCTTTCTGAAGTACATGGCTTTTCAAACAAGGGTCCATGTCCCCCAAGGGTCCACATGCATGGGGGTCTTTGGGAAATTTGAGTGAAATTAAAAACATCAAAAATGAAATAACAATTATGTTTTTAGGGCTGTAAAAAGATATAAAATGTTTAACTAAATAACACATTAACACATTTTTCATTCTGCCTTCCAATTTTTTTTGGAAAGCATGATATCCCAAGATTGACAGCCCTAGTTTTAGCATCAGTAAAATATATGCTATTAATAGTCTTTAAAAATATAAATGATAATATAATATAATACAATATAAATAATTAAAATGATTATATAAAAAAACAATTGTTTAATTTAGTAAAAAAAAAAAAAAAACATGTTACATGTTGTTGTATAATATGACTCTTAAAGGAACTTAAAAATTCTGTCATCATTTACTCATCCTCAAGTTGTTTCAAACATTCTTTCTTCTGCTGAAAACAAATGAAGATATTATGAAGAATGTCGGTAACCGGACAGTTGATTTATACTCAAACTGTATAAATAGGATTTTATGAGTAAAAACAAAAATAGCTGCCCTTATATTTTAGTAAGGTTGCCTTTCACAAGAGGAGCATCATATTTGGGGATCTTGAGCATCAAAACATCATGCTGAATCATGGTATTTTTCTAACTTGCATGACATGACAAATGTACATGTACATGATAGAACCTGGCTTCTTGTGTCTCTACATATAACATCTTGACACTGGCTTTTGAATTTAAATCTGACTGAGCTCCACACTTCCTCTACATGTAGTGCTACAGTGCTACTGCTGTTTTCAACCCCTGATCCACATGTCAGAAGCTCATCCTCTCAACAGATGCTCTTGTATCCAGGACCTTTGCCAACGCTGCACGATCTATACAAGACACCCCTGCAGCCATCTGTGACCAGACTAAGATATTAAGTGGCTGAAAAGAGGAGAGAAAGGGCCAATCTGCTGAGAGGTGAATGAAAAATAAAATATTTATAGGAGAAATTGAATCAGACTTGGCTCCCCTCTCTTTCTTATTATTCAATTATGCATAATCCACAGTCTATTACTTCGGTGAGGGAGGGTGATGTCAATGCAGGCCAAGCCTCAGACTGCCCCCCTGAGCTGCAGTTGCCTGCTACGCTCCACTGAGCTCTTGTATCTGTGTCTGATAATACCTAATGCAATTATGTGGTGGAACAGAGGCACACTTGCCTGTAAGAGGACACAGGAAACATTCCACAGAGGAGAGTGTGAGGAGGATGGCTTTAAATTGAAATCTTTATCATATTAAATTCTCTCTATTATTGCTGATTTCAGTGGTCATCACGCAAGTTAAATGAATAGTTTGGAAAATTCGATCAGCATTTGCCTCAATGTGCTTCCCTTTTGGGGGAACAATGAACACATGGAAACTGGGTCAGTCAACAGATTAACAAAAAGTACTATAAAAAAAATAAAAACAATAAACAAACAGTATAATATACTGACCTCTATGTATAGTTTTACTTATTTACGTTATTTTAATGTTATGATGCAACAACTTACAGTTGCCTACCCCATAAAGACAGTTAATACATTTTTTTTTTTTTTTTTTTTTTTTTTTTTTTTTCATGTCCACATTCAAGCATTTCACTCTAAAAAAAAAAAATCTGGATTGTTTCATCCCATGTTTGGGTCAAACATGGACAAACCCACCCATTGGGTTTAAAAATGTAACTTAAAAATTTAAATCAACAGTTGAGTTTGTCCATATTTGACCCAAACATGGGTTGAAACAACCCAGCATTATTATTTTTTTGAGTGCAGTGAGGTTAAAGCTAACCTTTCACTGCAGATTTTCTCCAAAAACAACATGTATAACCTTAAAGTGCCCCTATTATGCTATTTTTAAGGCTCCTAATTTTGTTTTGGAGGTCTCCACAACAGGTTTACATGCATCAAAGGTAAAAAAACAGTTTAATTTTCTCATAATATGCATTGAACATCACCACATTTTTCAATGATTCTCAAACGACTCGATGGATGAATCAGCCCCAGATGAATAAATCCCTCCTTTCCGAGAGCCTGCTCTGCTCTGATTGGCCAGATGGCCCAGTTTTTTTGTGATTGTTCTACCGCGTACAGTATCTGTCGGAAGCCATTGCCATATAGCATTACCATAACTGAACGTCAGCTCTGTCCGGAGGCTTCCTAAAGCTAAAGTAAAGATGTTATTACACACTGCATAAAATGGAATATTCTAAAAACCATAATGGGGCATTTTAATATGATTTCCATTTACAATAAACATAAAATTCACTATTAGTAACTTTCACATCATCATTAAATTCTCCGCACAATGGAGGCCTAATGATCATATTACTCGCAGTTCTTGGCTCATTTTGAGTCAGTCATGACCAATTCAGTATGTCGTTAACTTGAGACTCCAAATGAATCAGTGAATCGGTTGTTGACCTGCAACCAGTCCAATTAGCTAATGAATTGTTCATTGTGATTTGTTAACCAATTCATCAAAGTGATTTGAGTCACAAGAATGATTAGAGTAAATGTAGTAGAGTTAAAATAACATGTTATGCTTTAAATTATAGTGAAGTAAAAGAAAAATATTGAATCACTGTCCAACTCTGCATATTATGATATAACGCAAATATAAGCATCATATAGACTTCTTTCATGATACTTTTACTGTTGCTTTTTGTCATTTTGGAGCTTGAAATACTCTTTTGCATTAGGCCTATATTCAAAAAAGCAACCAGGACATTCTTTAAAATTCATCTTTTTGTCCCAAAGAAAAGGTTACACTTTATTTTGATGGTCCACTTTAGACATTCTACTAACTATAAGTAACTTTGCAACTACATGTAAACTAACTCTTATTAGAGTATTTGTATATTAGACTGTTAGGTTAGGGGTAGGTGTTAGGGTTTGGGTTAGCAGAATAATTTGACATGTAGTTGCAAAGTTACTTAGTCAGTAGACCATTGGAATAAAATGTTACCAAAAAAGTAAAAGTAAATATGGTTTTGATCCAACATGAAGGTGAGTAAATGATGACGAAATTTTAATTTTAGTGTGAACTATTCTTTTTGAAAGTGGAACGATATAAATTTTCACTTATATCTAGCCTCTAACGAGCAAATGTATAAAGACAAAAAAAAAAGAATTATCAAAATCTCACAAGCCGCATGAGCAATGCCACACAGTGACATGCAATCCTTTAAAATATGATCAAATTAGCACTGCTGTGTAGTTAGGCAGGTGTTCGGGGCTGATATTATCCCAGTGGGCCATCAATCTCGCTATGCAAACTTAGGCATTTCCAAAAGAACGACCCGAGAAAGAGTCTGAGAGCACCTGCCGTGTGAGAATGTTCAACCTGCACACAAAAGCCTGTAGAGGGATAACAAATCAATATAGTAACCTATTAAACTTTTTCTGAGATCAGGCATTTGGTTGGAGAAAAATGCTCCCTGTCAGGAGTGTTTGCATCTTTGCAGGTTCCATTTGTACTGGCTCCCAAAATAAAGAAATTGCTGCCTCCCATTTGCTTTCAGCTGAGAAGAAAAAAAGCAGTCGATATTTGCTCCTGGGGACCTGGGAGATGACGCAGGCATAAATCACCCAGCGTGCACCTGTCCAAAGCGTCAGGCACAAAGTCATGTGTCATTGCGTTTAGGATCGTGCTGTGGCTCCCCTGCGGTGGTGAATCGAAGCACCTTGTGGTGCTCAGAGAACCTGCCCCACACCTCTGGCACAGAAGGAGGCGCTTTTTTTTCACATCAGGATTGTATTCACGCTCGTATTTTCACACCAAAAAGAGGCAGACGTCCAAATTCAAGCACCATTCAGTTTGGTGATTACCTGTATCTTGTCATTGACTAGTTGATTAATTTGTACATTGCTTCTATAGTAATAAAGTCCCCAGACAGATTTTTGACAGCTTTTGTTCTCAGCGAATGGCTGTCCAATGTTTGCCATAAAACATGTACAGGAACAAATGGTGAAGTGGCATAGACAGAAACTTTTCATGCTCATTTGAGAAACAAAATAAATCTATAAACACATAAAGAAGTCTTGCATCTTTTCCCATGTCATTGCTGTGGTGGGAGGGAGCCAGGGGGTTGTTTGAAGTGCCACTGGCTAGTAAGAAATCATTATGAGAAATTGGAGTTGTATTTGACAAGAAAAGATCGATTTCCCCCCCTCCCCCTGTCCACAGTTTTCTGGCTATCACAAACTTTTGTTAAGTTGTTAGTTAAGCATTCCCTGGAGTGAACAGTAGCCTATAGCCACAGTATTTTCAGATTTTCCTTCTCACATGTGTTTTTTATATGATAGCCAAAGCAACATTTACAGTTCTTTTGATTCTTCTTTGCTAACAAGTTCATTAGCTCTAAGATTTTTTTGGCTGTGAGCTGGTCACACTGGAATAAATGATATTAAAGCTAACTGCCATCTTACCACTGAAGCAACAGAAATCCTACGGTTCTCATCCTTCACACTGCCTCACTTTGTTATCTACTCTTATTCATTTGGAAGACCTGCAAAGCAACTTACAGTGCATGCAAAGAATTTAAGATGGCCCAAAAATGTTGTTTTATTCATACATATCTTAAAATATGTCAGTGTCATTGTTTTGTCTCAAGATGCACACCAGTAATGTTTTTTTTTTCTTCTTTTTTTTTTTCTCTAAGGCACATTTATAAAAGCTACTAATTGAACTGTCCTAAATGAACTAAGGCCTAATCCTGGCTCAATCTAAACCCTGTCTGTCTGCCAATAATTTAGTGACCTCTGGAAGTGGTCGAAAGTGGACAAGCTCAAAACGTTTCAGCTCAAAATCCGATCGAACAAAACACATCTTAATACCAGGTGCAAACAGTTCTATCATACACCTGGCGCAATGCGAGTGTTTTTTGCTAGTTTCAGCCCGACGCAGTTATCATTTTCACGTCCTGCACCACGTTGTTTAAATGGCCCATCTGTTTGCCCATGGGCGTGCTGGTCTGAAACCGAGGTGTGTTCAGGCGCATTGATGGCGCGTTGCTATTTTCAGGCAACTGAATAGACTGCGCCATTGACCAGCTGAAACCTGGTCTAAAGTCAATGGCGCAATATTTTTTGGGTTATTTAAAGAGCTCATTAGTAATGTGCGCCTATAGGCGGGTCCAACACACATTACACTCTTTCTTATTAAACACACAAGGATGCGCACAGACTTGCCAAATATTAAAAATAAAAGGATTACAATATAAAATATTATTATTGTGTACATAAAGATATGGTGGAATCCGGCTTGTCCCGTAGATGGTCTGCTTGCGTGCTTTAACCTCGCGCACGAGCAGATCCGTTTGCACTTTGGAGACGTGTTCAATCTTTCCACTATCAAATTACGAATCCGCCATTGTGCAAGCGCAACTGACATTTAAAGGGAATGGGAGATGAGACTCTGATTGGTTTATTGCACTTAAAGCCCAAAACACACCCATTACTCACTAAGAGAATATGACAACCCTTTTAGACCATGCGCCTGGCACGCCGGCCATTTTTCCCATCGATAAACTAGCAAAAGGACACGCCCTAAGTTCACTTGCGCTGGACGCTTTAGACCATTCGCTTAGATCATTAAAATAGGGCCCTATGATTTACAAACAGGCACAAGGTTGCTTAAAAGAATAGGCTGTGTAGGTGCTCATCAGAGGCTTTTATTGGGATTTAAGCAGGTTTTAAATGAAGTTTTCAGCTTATTTACAAATATGTCCTCTATTACATTAAGGCCTGGTTTCACAGACAGGGCTTAGATTAAGCCAGAAGTAGGCCTTAGGTAAATTAGAACATTTTAGTAGCTTTTATAAATGCCTTAGAAAAACAAACATTACTTGTTTGAATCTTGAGACAAAAACATAATTTTAAGATATGTCAGTGCAAGTTGCTTTCAGTTAAGACAGCTCAAACATGCATTTTAGTCTAGGACTAGGCTTAAGCTTTGTCTATGAAACCGGCTTCAAAGAAGGTTACTGTTCTACTTTCTTCACGCAATTGTTCCTGCATCTGCACTAGTGTTGTCACGATACCAAAATTATTGTTTCGATACCGATATCAAGTCAAGAATTGTGATTTCGATACTTTTTCGATACTTTTCCTGAAAAGGGAGAAACTCTCAAATATCATTGCTGTGCTTTATTTTAAAACCGGGACAACATTCTAATCATATAACACACTAATAAATGAACATATGAACAGCAGATATATTAAACATTTGAACAAAATATGAAATATCAAAATATACAAAATAAATTAGAGCTTGACATTCAAGGTAAAAAATAATAAATTTAGCAGCATTATCTCAGTTATCATAAGAAACATAAGAGTTACCGGTAATAACTTTATCTTGATTCTGAACTTTGAATAAAAATATGAACAGCGATTATATTAAACAATGTTTAATATTGGTAACATATGATGAGCCTCATTGGTGATATATTTGACATATGGGGAGAGAGTTGTGGAAGGCCTATACTTCATGTTAAACATAAATATATAGCAGCAAAGACAACGTTGGCAGTGTTGACGGCAAAATAGGCTACTGAATATTTCGTTCTGTATTGACAGGTGCAGTATTTGAAAATCGATAATATTTTTTTAGATTACATTTATATCTGCATTTATGTCAAAACCTAGAGACTTTCAAACATCAAAATGTCATTTATTAATATGTATTCGTGTCAAAATGACACATCTTTTCCTAACATATTTTCCTATTCTATTTTGCCTGGAAACGCTTCCAACACGCTTGCGTGTCGCGTGAAAAATAGGCGTCGGTTCTCGGTTCTATTTCTAGCATGCACGCGTTTTCCGCGCGGCTCGGGCGCGCGTCACGCAGATAGTGTGCTAGCTCTAACCTGTTAACATGGGAGCCGAAATAAAAACGGACACGCCACGCAGCTGAGACGCTCACGCCACGCATCCAGTGTGTCGCCGGCCTTACAAATCTGGAACGCGGTCATTCTTAGAAGTATCGATACTAATAAATTTAGGAATCGTGACGTTTTTAATTTCCGAGAATCGCGATACTATTGAAGTATCGGTGCACCGTGCAACACTAATCTGCACTGCATCTGTTATGCTTTTTTTTTCTTCTAATTTATTCACCCACAGTAATGCACTCAGAATTGTTCAATTAGAGTTCCACATTGCATTTATCAGCAAAAGTGATCAATCACAAGCTCGACCACTTTCATACTTTCCTACAATGAAAGTAAATAGAATAATAAATAAATAAAATATTTTTTTTTACTGTATGGTCCAAAAAACCCCACTGATCTTCTTTGGTGTTACACAGAAGAAATAAGGTAAAGCAGGGTTGAAATTACATGAGTTTAAACACTCTTTAAATTGTTATTTTATTGTGAAGGCCAAAATTGTTTAGGAAAATCTGTTGAACGTACATATTTGTCCATTACCCCAATCTTTTGTAAACACAATTTACCCCCATTCTGGTGGCATATTCACTATGTGAATTGGCTTGTGCGCACATCTGTGCAGCAACAACAATTTTAAAATCTGTGATTTTTGATAGTTTTCAGCATTTTATTTTGCATGTAAACACACTCAATAACTCTACCACAGAGATATGCAATGATAACAGGAGGGGACCATGAAAGGTGAATTTAAAGTGCTGGTCAGCCAGAGTCTCTAATCTTCTACCTACAAAGCTTTTTATTACAGCACAGGCCACAGGTGGTTCTGAAGATGGGCATGTAAAAACAGACCAGAGAGCTGTGTGACCACCTCATGCTGCAGGTGTGTAATTGAAAGAAAGCATGGCAGGGAAGAAGCAACAGGGGTTTGAGGGAGGAACAGATTTCACATTATGAAACTGCCCATGGGAGAAGCCTTCTTACTGTATAGCGATTACATTATATTGCTTTATATTCATCTCAGGATTGGCTCATTAAGCCAGTTTTCTTCTTAAACAGCCTGCTACGGAAAGACAATCAGGTTAGCTAAAATCATTATGCACCTTTCTCTAAGCATGTTCTCTGTATGCATTTCTTTCCCAATATTTAATATTTGTTATTAATAAGACTGTTGTTTTCCACTGTCATATTTAGCATGCCTATATGCTCCTTTGAGGTCCACATGTTCCAAAATATAATAGAGAGAAACTTGGAGTGGTAAATTTATGTGTAAGCTTAGCCATATTTGAATAAATGCCCAAAACTCATTTGGTAAAAGGCTTTGGTGTGATCTGGCCTAGTTTAAAACAACCCAGACCTTGTGGAAAACAAGAGACTAATGATGAACTGTTTTAAATCCACTATTAGCAACAAAGAAAACTTGTTTCTCATTTTGCAAAGTGAGTAAAGTGAAGCTGTTTATGCATCTAATTGACACATCAAGGTCCTGGTTAAAGAGAAGCCTTAAGGGCTTTGCATGTCAATGCAGATTATCTTGAGAGGGAGATCTTTAATTTGTGTCTTACAGACTCTCAGAGGACAATTCATGCTCACAGAAAGAAAAAACATAACACCACAGTCACCAGGGGGCCGTAAATGAGTGATCTCAACAATAATGTTCTTATTTCTTTATTAACATTTCATCTAGAATTGTAATAATAGACTACACTGAAGTGAAACTTTTTAAGTAGGTTTAAACTCTTCGTTACCCATATTTCAGATAAAGTGAAACTGAATATTTAAAATTCTAAGGCTTTTTTCAGACAGGCAGCAAAAATCAAAGCAGCCTAAATCAGAACAACACTACAAGCCACAAACCCAATCTAAACTATATCTATATGCAGTTTGAAATCCAGTTAAAATCAGATTTCTTTTTAATGCATCTCAAAACAGATCAGACGTCATATATGTAATGAATTGTCTGGAGCTAGATAAACTAGATATTGACTACACTATTTGAACAGATGGATCAGATTTCATCACTTGCACAATGACGGTGTGAACTTCTTAAGATCAGATTTGAAAACCAAATCAGATTTGTGTGTATTGCTTGTTATCGGAAACTGACTTAAACCTAGATGGCAAGATACACCTTGCTTTTTTAGTAACAAGTTTGTTACTGTCACAATCCAGGATGAAGATGAAGACAAGGTAAGTGTAGCGGATCTAATTGCAGAAATACATTATTAAATTAAACAAAAGAGAGCAATCCACAAACAGAATAAAGGCAACGTTACAGTGCAAAGCACAGTCAGCACCAGACAATGGCTGTGTCCGAAATCACCCCCTATATAAAAATGGCACTATTTTAAGGGAACAGCCATTTGTAGTGGTGTCCGAAACCATAGTGGACGTTATTGAGTGCACTCATTCAATCCCACAATGCACCGCAACAACGAGTGTACAACAGAGATGGTCGTATTACTGAGATCACGTGTGCCTTGATAATCATATTACAGCCTTGACATCACTGACCAGAAGATGGCGCCCGTAGTTGAATCATTCATCCACCCATTTACCAAACCACTGGTCCAATGTGGGTACAGCATAATATTATACAGGTATAAATGTATTTTTAATTAATTATTTAATTGTTTAATTAAGGTTTATACATAGTTTTCATGATAAATCTTTTCATCTTATTACTGGAGCTGCCAGTTTGCTAAGATTCAAATAATTATTGAACAGATAGCAGCAGCCCTTTAAGCACACTCAGTGTCCGAATTCACTCACTCATTTTTCAATCGCTCCCTCAAGTGAACTATATTAGTGGACTAATGTAGGGAATAGTAAATGAGGGTATAGCGTGCGATTTCGGATGAGCCATTAGCGGATGACAGCCAATGAGTGAATGAAAATGAGGGCAGTATACACACAACTAATCAAGTATCAAAACAAGGAACAGGTGGAGTAATCAATTAAACAATAAGTAACCATGACAACCAACGATAAACATTCTAGAAACCATTGCAATAGAAAAGAAACAGGAAATAAAGACAAACTTAAAGTCCTTGAAAATGAAACACCACGGAACATGACAGTTATTGCGTTGTTTGACAGCTTGAAATGAGTGTGTGCCACATAATGAAATTACATAATAAAGGCTACATTATTTTTATGGATCCTTGCTAAATAAAAGTATTAATTTCTTTAAAAGAAAATGTATCTGACCCTAAACTTTTAAACGATAATGTATGTTCATCTATAAAAACAGGGGGACAAATTAAAATAAGGAATATGACGGTCAGATTTTTTTTTAGCTTTTTAACAAACATTGAGGTAATTACGATTTTTTTTACATAACTTCTTATAAATAATTTCAAGACATCTAAGTTCACCCAAAATTGAAAATTCTGTCATCAACTGCCGTCATGTTGTTCTAAACCTGCGTAACTTTCTTTCTTATGCAGAAAATAAGATTATTTTGAACATTGTTGGGGTCTAAACAACAGTGTTTTCATTTTTGTGTGAACCATCACTTTAAGGCCCCCTGGTTGAGAACCACTGTTAACTTCCTTGAACATCCAGTGCAGAGTGGTTCAGGTCAGCTTCCTTTTTTTGTTTTTCTTTGAGGTCTTGCTTACACAAAGACACAACAATCTAAGCTTTGGCAGAACTTGGGATGTCTCTGATATTCTGAAAACATATTTTAGTGTGCAAATAGAAAACATATAGAAAGTGATTTCTCCTGCTATGAAAGAACCAGCCAAAATGTGAGCCGAATAGAAGGTGTAGAGTGATTCTTTGAAAATGACCACTGTGGGATCTTTACTCAATCTGACAAGTAGTCCAAGCAATGCAGACGAGTCAATAAACAAAAGGTGATGCAGTGCAGAGGTGGTCCACCCTGGGTTGCTGTGAACTCAACACCAGTCTGTGGTCTGCACATCAAAGGCAGAAACTGGGACTTTCATCTAGTGCTGAAAATGAATCATTCATAACGAGTTTTCGCTGGCCACCTCAGGCCACACCTGATATCACCTCTGCACAGATTTATTTTTATGTGGAAACTGCATCTCTTTAAACTCTTTCATTTTGAGGTTCACAAATTAATGCTTCTAGTGTTTTTATATGGCTCATTTACCATTTGCATTATAGTCTGTTTCCATCAGCTCCAGTTTGAGATCAGCTGGCACAAATGCGGTGTTTGGGATACTTTGAAATTGTAACTTGTAACTTACAGAACTGAACTGTAACTGCACATAAAATGTAGTAAGAATGGCAACACTGAAACTGGAGACTTTAATATCAATTTTACACAGTTTTCTCTGAATCTAAGCTGATTCAAACTCACCAATCACAGAACAGTCATGGTCAAAACGTATACAAAACTCAGTTTTGCTTAATAAAACGTGCTGAAAATAACATCCACTGTACTGTAATGTTGTGGAATTAAGCATGATTGATTACATACCAGTTTTCAGCAGTAATGCTGCATGTGTAGTACAATGTTACAAAACTAGCAATGGACATTTTGAGCTATTGAAAAATGTAGTGTCACTACTTTTAGTGAAAAAGTGAACTTTTTTTTTTTTTAAGTTATTAGCATCACTACTTTTTGTTTGTTGCTCCCCCACACAGCACAGATGGAGAATCTATCAGCAAAGAAAACAGGATTAGGTCAAATGTCTAAAATACACAGTGCTTGCTCTGTCTGGGGCATATTTTGTAGAATGTAAACAGAGCAAGCTTATTAGGATTACCCAGCCTTCCCTTCTCAGTTGATTCCACTAGAGAACTGGCCTCACTTTCAACCTCTCTCCTGGCCTGTGTGCGAGTGTTTGGTCCTGGTATTTCCTATGTTATGGGGAACAAATGTCCTTGTGGGGAAAAAAAAACTTTGTGGGGACATTTTTTTGGTCCCCATGAGGGAACAAGCTTACAAATCATAGAAAATCAGTATAAAACCCATTACACCTATGGAATGTCTCCATAAAATATGGACACCCAACCTGTGTGTGTGTGTGTGTGTGTGTGTGTGTGAGGGCAAGAGAGAGCTTTCAGTTACTGAAGCATCACCATGTAAATCTGACAGTTACTCTGATGTGGATGGTCTCTCCCTGATGATATGCAAATACTTAATGATTGATTCAGAAGGAAGGCTAATTACCTCCCTCTCTCTCCCTCTCTCTCTCTCTCTCTCTCTCTCTCTCTCTCTCTCTCTCTCTCTCTCTCTCTCTCTCTCTCTCTCTCTCTCTCTCTCTCTCTCTCTCTCTCTCTCTCTCTCCCTCTCTCTCTCTCCCTCTCTCTCTCTCTCTCTCTCTCTCTCTCTCTCTCTCTCTCTCTCTCCTTGTTTGCTTGATTGTGTTCACTTGATTCTCATGTGTCTTGCTCTCAATTTGTGCACCCTTCCCTCATGTCTTTGCTAGTTTGTTGCTTGTGCTTTCATGCATGTGTGTTGTGCTTGTATCTAGTCGTGTATTTGATGCTGTTAATAGCAAGTCTTGGTAGTTCTTGTTGCCGTCTTGCCCTATAGTCTAGTTCTAGTCTTTAATTTTGCTTAAAAAAAAGTCTTATTTTTGGTTCCCTGCAAGTTTATGCTCTTGTTTTTTTTTCTTGTTTTTTCCCCTTTTGTTTGTAAGCTTCCAGTTATTCATTAGTTTCCTTTTCTCTTTAGTATTGTTTTCTTTAGTCATAGTATTTGGATCTGCTGTAATTTTGCTCTTGCCTTTATCTCTTGTTGTCTTGTCATCTTGTTGAGTCTTGTCTTGTGTGTTGTGAGTCTTGTGTTGAATCCTGCCCTGTTTCCTGTATCCTGTATCCTATCCTCCCTGGCCACTTATTCCTGCATGGCAGACCTGTGCAGCTTCAGTCACATCTCCAAATGTCAAGTTTCGGATTCCTTGTGCCGCTGCCTGATCTCCATCTCAGTAATTCTGCCTAACTTCACTGGGACTGGTCTCAGCGGACTTCCTCTACCTGCCAATATTGTTTTTGTCATTTCCTGACATTCTTCAAGGTTTGGAACGACATGAGTGTAAAGGATGACCGAATTTTCATTTTTGGTAAACTATCCCACATCACCATGAAATTTAAATTAAAGGGAACAACACAGCAACACTAAGGCAAGTGAAAACAAAGAGTGTAACAATGAACACTTAGATGGTAATTTACGTGATTAATTCATGTCATGGGAATGTGAAATATCATATTCAAGCATAAAAGTGCCTTTTCATTTATGAAACATACCAGACAACAGAGAAACATGGGGACTCATCCATTAAGTCGTATGACTTAGCTTGTAATATAAAGAGCTATAGTAAGAAAACAAGATAGAAGAGAATAATTCTTAAGACAATTCTTGAATTATTGTATGATTAACAAATAATATCCACTTTATACAATGCTAATAAATTACCTTCAGAATGATTGCATTTAAATTACTGCAGGTTTCAAGAGCAAACCGACAAACAGTGACAAATTGAATGACACTAATTTGATTGGTGAGTAATTTGATTATTGTTAGTACGACAGAAATGATGATTATACTTTAGCGGCTGAACAAAAGCAGCAGGGAGAGAGGGAATTAAAAGAGCTGAGAGAAAAGGACTGAAAACTAAGAGAGAGAATGACTTGAAAATGCTTTGCAGAGCTAAGACGCCATAATGTAGATGTCGAAGTTCCATAAACATCAAAATCTGAAATCACACACATGCCATTTGTGTTTTATCAGTCTCATCATACAGAGGTGCTTCAGACTGCATTGTGCATCACTCTGAAATTCCTCCAGCTGAAAATATCCACCCTCCAGATGGGACAGTGAAGCAGATGTGGTTTCTTTATAGCTCTCTCCAACAGACCTTAACAGGAGACCAGGGCTCAGATCTGCTCATCAACACAGCTGGCTATGGATGAAGGAGACTGTCGCATTTCAAAGCTGGCCAAACAGCAGATGCAGAAGGTCACTGCAGGAGTCTAGGAAAGCCATAGTAATAATTGTCAAATGTTCATATTCAACAATGAAAATCTGTGTTCGCTAACCCAGTGAAAGGCTCTGTCGTCCTCTAGTACCAACCAGACATCTATAATATCTGCAGAAAGCAGTTTATAGCATTAATGACCACTTCCCTTTATCCAAATCTAAGCGAGTGCGTCACAGACTCTTTCAGGTCTCAAAAATACTCCCTTAGGACATTTTATTTTTCCATTTTTATACTTGGTTCATTCTACTTTAAATAAATGCCTTTGAGTGACCCACACCTACTGTGTCTGTATTTTATTGTAATTCATTCCTATGTTGGCAGAGCAGAATTTTCAGCAGCTATTACTTCAGTCTTCGGTGTCACATGATCCTTCAGAGATCAGTCTAATATGCTGATTTGCTGCTCAATAAACATTACTTACTATTATCAATGTTAAAAACAGTTGTGCTGCTTAATATTTTTGTGGAAACCTTGCTAAAAAAAAAAAAATCAGGATCCTATATGAATAGAAAGCTGATCAAATAAATGCATCCTCGCTAAATAAAAGTATTAATTTCTTTTACAAAAATGATTACTGAGCCCAAACTGGCATTACTGTAAGTCTCTTTGGATGTCATTGATTCCTGAGGCTGGGTAATCGCCATAGAAGTGGCCTTGAACCTTGAAGACACCATCTACCTGTGAACCTGTCTCTGGTAATGATGCATCATGGACCAGCCGCATAAACATAGCCACTAAGTTAATACTGTCTGAAGAACTAGTCTGACCAACTAGCAATTATATAGGGCTATTCATTTCTACTTTTCGGATTCAAATTAGACCAATCTAACATTTTATGTAACTGACTTCAAATGGTTATGAGCCGCCCTGAAGAAACAAAATAGATGACTAACTTGTAAGACTCTAAGCAATTTGCGCAACTGGCCACAGGTATTTCTCAATGCACATCGCCAGCAGCTCCATTTCTGTTTCCTCCCAGCAACTTTGGAGAAAGGTGGTTTCTACATCAAAAATAGGAAAGACAGTGAAACAGCCGCAAAAAAAACATCTTAGGTGTTAGAGATAAGACATGCTTAGCCAGAATAAACGGGAAATTCCAGATAAACCTCGACGCTGAATCTACACAGGTTTTAGAGCCATCTGTCTTCTCCAGTCTGCACTAAAAATAACATGAGAAGCATTTAATATCTCCATCTGCTTCAGCAGAGGCTGAGGTGCGACACAACACAAAGCAATGAAAGGTATTGACTGAGCATTTAATGGCTCCATGGCTTCAGATCTGTTTAAAAGTTTGACTAGTGGTCTTTCCTTTTACAAACGTCTGATCTTTTTGTACTTTTTCCAAAAAACACACTCACCCAAGTTATGACTGTGCCTCCACATCCAACCATTTTAGCCCCTTTAAAAACTACTTGAAATCAAAATTTTGTGACAAAGAGTTTTGTTGCTTTTAGTCCATGTTAGTTTGAAGCCATCTATTTGCTAGTATGATTTACAGTATGTTGCACAATACTGATTTTTGTCAATCAAAAGGCCCTCTAGAACAATACTGTATGTCCTACCCCAACTTCCTTTTTTTGAATACAAAATACATCAGAAGCAAATAAAACTCCCCTTGTAAAGTGATTTCATGGGCTCTGTGGCATAGAAATGGATTCAAAATGACTATATTTTTTTTAATGAAAGCTTTACTGACAATGATGAGATATTGATCCAAAGCAAAGAAAATTGTGTCTAAATGAAAAGGGAAAACTTTCTGCAGTGTTGCACATCAGTAAACTGTGATAAGATAAATGTCCATTAGAGATGCCTGTTCATATTGTTTATATTATATAATTTTATGGAGACAGCAGAGGAAGGGAAAGACTGTTTCTTTTCTTATCATGCAAAGACAGAGCTTCCTCATGGATTATTTATGTATGTTCATGTTGTGGTATCTTATCCCACGTTAGTTATCATCCTGTAGAATTTCTCTACAGCTCCAGTAACCAATTACTTAGAGCAAAATATGACAGTCTTTGTTATGTATTACTTGACTGAATATTATTCTGCATCTAATTGATTTTAGGTTTTGTGTGTGTGTGTGTGTGTGTGTGTGTGTGTGTGTGTGTGTGTGTGTGTGTGTGTGTGTGTGTGTGTGTGTGTGTGTGTGTGTGCGTGTGTGTGCGTGTGTGTGTGTGTTTTATTTTCTAATATGGTTTTGTCTGTAATGACCTCCTGTTTTTGCAGTTCATATCGAGCTTTATTATGTTAATGCCTATGTACAGTCTAATGTTCTTAGTCTCTATCTTAAAGCTTTGTAGCATGGTCAGGGTATGACATGACCTCTACAACACAGTGTGTATAATTTATCAAAGACAGGCAGAAAAACTTTTTCTTTTTTTCTTCCATATCATGATAGTGAAAGACCTGGAATATGGGAATATAGTGCACAAATTAATAATAGTGCAAAGTTTTATAACACTTTAAAGGTGATTTATTTAGTTATTTAATTTAGAGTTTCAAAACCTGACCCCAATAAATGTGGGGGGATTTTAATTTTTGTATTAAGTATTTCTATAAAAAAAATGATTTGAAATCTATGATGGTGTGCACCCTGGTGAAAAAAATAATATGCTACTTGCAGCCAGACTAATTCAGTATACTTCAAGTGTGTTAATGATTAGTTAACTTGAAGTGTGTTATTTTTTGTTATATATTTCAGTTGTAATTAAATTGTAGTAAAGCATAACTTTAAGTGTATTTAGTGTACTTTTGTGTGCTAAATTGGAACAGCTTCAAGTATGCTTAGTATACTATATGCCTGTAGGGAGGGACTAATTACATGCTTGATTAGTGATATTAAAGTGTACTTTATTTGTGTTACACTACAATTACAAACTCATTATGAGTGTTTTCGAAACATACAAGCAATATACCATAAGTGTATTATATTTGAGTAAAAAGTATATGCTCAGTAATACTGTCATGATTCCTGTCTTGTGTTCCCCTTTTCTTGTGTGGACTTTTGTTATTTACTGTTCTGTGCCATGTTTTGTAGTCCTTTGTAGTTTTTTCTTGTTTATTAGTCTTCCCAGGTGTTTCTAATTAGCCACGCCCCCTTGTTATCTAGCTTAGCTTGTTGGTTCCTGTGTATTTATAGCCCTTATGTTTCACTTGTTACTTTGTCAGTTGTTGTACATGTATGGTTGCTTCTAGTTCGGTTATTCTCGTGGTTTTGTTTCTTTATCCCTGGAGTTCTTTATTATTTGTTCTATGTGTTATTTCATTAAAACCCTGCAGATAGATCCTCGCCTTCGCCTGCTTTCTCCAGCACGTTACAAATACCTTTGGCTTATTACAAATACTACAAATTGCACACTTTGTCTTCAATAACAAATACACATTAATAAACATTACTTATATTATGATGTATTATAATGTTTCACTGCATTGTTACAATGATCATTTTCAGCACACAGTTAAAAATATACTGTGCCTAAAATATATTTTAAGTGCAAATAAATACACTTTTAAAAATAAACAGAATTTTTACTTCAAGTATATTTTCTAAATGTTTAAAGTTGTATTGTGAAAATAGGTAAAAGCATGATGCTAATATACTTTAATATATTTAAAGACAGTACCATTTTTTGTTAGTATATTTGCAATGTACTATTGAAAAAGGGAATATATTTAAATACAATAAAGTATAAATTTTTTCCTCTAGAGCAGGGCCTTTATTTTGTCTAAAAAGAGATACATAAAATATGTTCTAGTTCTTGTTAATGTTATTTTGTTCAATGCAAAGTGTGAAAAAGTCAACAGTGATGGTCTTCAAATCAAGTCGCTGTGCACCGTTGAGCTATGATCTCAGAAGATGACCCCATTAGAGAGCAGAAAATAACTGCCATCAGTATAGTGTCTGGTTTGTGAACTTTAAGAAGACAAAAATCCACTTTAACTCTGAGCTTTTAGTTCTTTAAAGTCCACGTGGGAACCATAATCTTTCTGAAGCAGAGCCAAAGAGCTGAGAGGCGTTTCCATGCTATAAATAAATAGATGCACCAAAAATCTCCATGTAGAACTTGTCAAAGAGTGACAGATATGGGGAGAGGGAATGAGCCTTTTAAATGTGATTGAACATTCCTTCACATCAGCAGGAGAAATCATCAAGTGTCAATTTTCCTGTCCTTGCTCCTTCGCTAACACACTCGGTTGAGCTCAGCTGATATGCTTGCTCTCTCCTCCATAATACCATGCATTTTTAAACAGGCACACCGACTCATGCCGCAAAGTCATTTACAAAGGCTTCGCCACGTTGTAATGAGAGAGTAAAAATGCTTGTTTGACACTCCTCTCCAGGTTTCCCCATTCATTATAAAATAAGGCCATGGCAATGATAAAAGAAACATTCAGGACTAGAACGAGGACAGAAAGCAAAACATTTCTCATAGTATAGAAAGAAACAATGCAAGTTTTATGTTCTTTTGTTGGGTTTATTTCATGTCTATCACACATATTGTTTATGGTGGGGACATGTTTGATTTTGTCACCACCGAACAGTAAGAGATCGATTTATTTGTCTAATTAATATTAATGAGGTAAGCCTCATGGCACAAGCAGCCAGTCCCCACCCCTTTCACTTAATTGAGGACCCTTAAAGTCCCCGTGAACCGGAAGTTTCAAATGACTTTTCTCCAGTGTTGTGACGTATTTCCAAGTGAAACAGAATATTCAACAGAGGGCAGGGTTTTACTTTAGTGCTCCTCCTCTCCATTTCTGCTCATAGCAGACTAACGGTTTGAGGGGAGGGGTTAAGCGTTTTCAACCGAAGCCGTCAAACTGACGTCATCAGAAAAGGAACGCCATTCCAGACGGCAAACAATTTTTTTCTGTGCATTAACTTGCAAGGATTAATTGTTCACCACAAGACTAGTATAACAAAGTAAATAGGGTCAATTTTGATTTCATGTCGACTTTAAGATGGACTATCTGTGGCTCTAGACTCATCAAACATCTTGTGCAATAACTCCATCAACTTTCCCACATATACAATATATTTCAAGACAATAATCCAAACAGCAAGTTTTTTTAGATGAATCTTACATAATTAAACAGTTCTGCGCATCGTTCTTTCACTTGAGTCAGTGTTACTTTTATACGCCCCTTAGCTGTTCAGTCCAATAACTCATTCTTCTTATGAAAAAGGATGAAAAATGCTGCTGAACATATTTTACAGCATATAAATGATAAAAATATCAAGGATCCGACAGGGATCCATGTCCAGTTACATTAGGCAGATATGTAATTCATTTCTGCAAATAAAAAATTCTGCAGAAAAAAATCTGACAGAAAAAAAAAAAAAAAACGCATAACCAAAAATACTGCCTACTTTTCAAGGTCACATAATAAAAAGAACAATTCTCTATCGGATTCATGTTGTTTATTGTGCATGCGGCCTGCTAAAAATGGGAACGGTTTGTGTCAGTGTGGATAGCCATGAAACAAAAAAAGAGCATTTTCCCAACTGACCCCAACACAATAACAAGCTTTAAATAAGCCAACTGTTGTATCTGCGATTTATTCGACATGATCTGAAATGCACGCAATTCTTTTTGCTTATCCACTGTATGATCCTCCTTAGTCAAATAATTAGAGGGAATTGCTGAATTAGTAAAAAGAGATTTAATCTGCTCACCTTGAATTTCCTCAGTGACGCTGTGTCTAGTTTATTATGCTGTTTTAAAGGAATGTAACAGGTTCAATACAAGGTGAGCTCCATCGAGAGCATCTTTGAGGACATGACATCTGTAAAAATGTCTGTAAAGCACTTTTTTACATGGAGGAACATCCACTCACAAGTTCATCCACCAAGAAAAGGTGAAAAAAAACATTACCTTATAATATAAACAGGGTTTTACTCAATAATTCATGTTTAAGTGCTTCAGGCTTCACATATATGCTTGTAAACCATCCTGAACACTGATCTGATTTACTTGCCCTATAGGCTAAATGTTACTGTACCCTGGTAAAATCCTATGGGTTTTGAAAAACATGAGTGATCTACTCCTTTAATTTGAACTCAGAACATCCCTTTCAATGCATTTTTTATTTGCATTGAAATATGTATTTACATTTTGCTACCACGTAATTTCAAGAAAGCTGCCGCTACGGCATCACTCGTTACTTTATGCTAAGAAGTTCTCTAGCTCCGTCTTATTTGTGGAAATAGGACCAAAAAATTCAATGGATTATGCAAATAATCCCAATCCAACAGCCTAGAAATTCTGAAACTATGCTATCCTAACAACTCAATGTTAAGAACAGCTCTAAAAAAGAAGTAGTTGTGAGCATCATTACTGAAGACTGTTTTGCCAATCAGTTATATCCCACACAAGTCTCAACAAATAAAAATTCTGTTTTAAGATCTGGCATGTCATTAAAAGCACAGTATACAGAGGCAGTTGTCTTAATGAGACTTGATATACCCCATGAGAACTATCAAAGGGTCCAACAACAAAATAGCAATGCAAAAAACGGAGCCAAATGAAATGGCTAATGAAGTGATATTAGATCTTGCTCAGAATGGAGACTGGGAATTCAGTTTGAGGTAGCAGCCATTTTAGAAAGCACAACAACAAAACTCCCCAAAGCAGTCCTCCATCTTCATCTGTGCATCAGAAGAGTCTCTGAGCGTGACAGGTAGCGATGAGGAGGCTATCTAAGCCTGTATCCTAATGAGAGTAGGGAATGAACATTAAGGCTTTAATCTCACCCTGAGAGGCTGAGAAGCATTAGTGGACGTCAGCCATGATGGAAAGTAATGGGATGTTTTAATGAAGTGACACAAAGTGATATTAATGGCATGTTTAGCATGAGAAGTAAAGACAGAAACACACGGAGGCTGTGATTGACGTGGAGCCGCAGGGCACGGGCATCGATCCAGGAGCACATGAGGGGACTAGGGCACAAAATCTGTTATTGTTAAGAAAAGCTGGCTGCTTGCTTTTAACGGATGTTTGTTGACAGAGCGATGGTCGAATGTAGTATCCCAGCCCAAATTGACAGGATCAAAACGAAGTAATGGGTGATGGGACATCAGTGCCAGGTGCCATAATATTTTAGCTTTTCTGAAAGAACATTCAAAGTGCAATGTTTAGATGTCACTATGATGTGAAATGAAGAAAATAACTTATGTAATCAATGTCTCTTTTCTTTAAAAAAAAAAAAAAACCTGTAAGAAGAGATCTGCAGAAAGAACATCTGTGAACAGCGAAGTGATTATTTTGGGGCTACAAATAATAGATATGACTTTATAAACCTGCTTCATTTCTCTCTCTGTCTTTAATATGACACATTGTTTGCGTCTACATATCTGAGATGTGCACATTTATAGATATTTATCTGTGTATTTTGGTGGTGACAATCTGATGTTGATGTTTTGACAGTTAACACATCATTAGTGGTCTCGCTGTGGCCAGACCCATCAAAGACCCAGCTGTCTAAAAGGGAACAAATAACAAGCAATGTTTGTGCTACTTCATTTGAAATGCCTCCAGTCACTGCCCAAATATATGATGGATAGCACATATTTCAATTTGTGATTTGCTGTGTGTGCCAAAATCTTTCTGAATCTCTCTTTTTTCTATACATGACTGACAAAACAGGTATAGACAATATTTATGTTTCTGAAAGTAAAGGGTGCTCTGAAATCTTTCTGAATCTCTCTTTGTTTCATACATAAGTGGAAAACAGGCTTATAGAGGTGCAAATGGAATCTACAGATTTTTATGCATCACATTTTATGCTCTGACTTTGGAGGGAAATACAGGATTCTGTGGAACGGATTATAGAGTAGGAAAATGTGTTAAATGGAGCTGAAAGGACAACACTCTTGTTGGTTACTGAAGTCACAATACTGTGTCCTTACCAGATGGACATCTGAAAGCATATTAGACAATAATTCACATGCATAAGCCAGAGGATGTGTAGAACTTACCATAACTTTCAGGTGGGACCCGTAATTGAAATGTTTTTTGAAATCTTGCTATTATATATGATTATGTACGGTCAACTCCAGAATTATTTGCACACTTGGTAAATATGATCAAAGGGGGCTTTGAAAATTAATCTACATTGCTTATCCTTTTGAGCTTTCATTAAAAAATTCGAACCTATCATTGAAGTAAAACAATGGAAAGTGTGGGTGAAATCTCATTATGAAATAAATGTTTTTCTCTATAGTTCACGTTGGCCACAATTATTGGCACCCAATTATTGCAACGTCCTTTTCCTCTTCTTCTATAATGCCTGATGAGTTTGGAGAACACCTTGACAAGTGATCAGAGACCATTCCTTCATACAGAATCTCTCCGGATCCTTCTGATTACCAGCTCCATGTTGGTGCTTCTTCTCTCTAGCTCACCCCACTCAGTTTCTATAGGGTTCAGGTCAGAGAACGGTAATGGCAATGGCCATGGCAGAAGCTTCATTTTGTGCTCAATGACACATTTTTGTGTTGATTTTGATGTTTGTTTTGGATCATTGTCCGGCCGGAAGATCCAACCACGACCCAGTATAAGATTTCTAGCAGAAGCGGTCAGGTTTTGATTTTTTATCTGTTGGTATTTGCTAGAATCCATGATACCATTTATCTGAACAAGATGTCCAGGACCTCCAGCAAAAAATAAAATAGGCACACAACATTAAAGATCCAGCATTTAACCATGGGCATGGGGTACCTTTTGTCCCTGTTTACAACAAAAAGCTCTTTTTTAGTTTCATCTGACCATAGAGCCAGGTTCCCTTTGAAGTTCCAGTCGTGTCTGACAACTGAATATGCTGGAGTTTGTTTTTGGGTGAGCGAGGGGTATTTTTCTTGAGACCCTCCCAAACAACTTGTGGTTATGTGTGCTGTTTGATAAAAAAATGTAGGCTTTCTGACCCCAAGACTCAACTAATCTCTGCAATTCACCAGCTGTGACCCTTGGAGAGTCTTTGGCCACTCAAACTAGAGGGCTGCATTGGGATTGAGTCCCGCCGGGTCCCGCGGGACCCAACGCAAATCTCGCGGGAGCGGGCGGTTTGAACTTTGCTGCGGGCGGGAATGGGCGGCTAAAAAAAAACACTGCGGGATCGGGAGGTAGCCTAGCGACATGATGGAGATGTCATTAATGGCGCTTTTCCACTACACAGTACCAGCTCGCCTCGGCTCGACTCGCCTTTGTTTTGTTTTCCACTGTGTAAAAGTTGTACCTGCTTCCAGGTACTTTTTTTCGTACCACCTCCGGCGAGGTTCTGGGCGAGCTGAGGCGATACTAAAATGTGATGTGAAAACACGGCAGACTGCTGATTGTTCAGAGAGAATCATCACTATTCACTGTCATCATTGCACGCGCCAGACGGAGTATCCTGAATAAAAAACAGCAAAAACGAAAACAAAACCATCCAAAAACAGCATACACTCGATTTCCTCCATTGTCCTGTGTGTATGTGTCCAGAATACATGCCGGCCAGGGAAACGAAACAAAACCCATGAATCTCTTTAATAATAGCAATACAAATACGTGTTTTTTCCTGCGGGACGAGAAGACACAAAATCAATGCATCTCTATTATTGTGCGGCAATAAATTCTCAGAGTTTTGCGGGTGCGGGCGGGAGTGGACATACATATCGCGGGAGCGGGCGGGAGTGTAACACATACGTTGCGGGAGCGGGCGGGAATGGTCAGAAATTCGGCGGGCGCGGGCGGGAGCGGGATGAAGAAAACAGTCCCGCGCAGGGCTCTAACTCAAACTCTCCTCCTCACCGTGCATTAAGACAATATAGACACAAGTTCTCTTCCAGGCAGATTTGTAACATCTTTAGTTGATTGGTACTTCTTAATTATTGCCCTGATAGTGGAAATGGGGATTTTTAATGCTTTAACTATTTTCTCACAGCCACTTTCTATTTTGTGTAACTCAACAATCTTTTGATGCACATCAGAACTATATTATTTGGTTTTACTCATTGTGATGATGAACGATTAAGGGAGTTTGGTCTTTGCGTTTCCTCATATTTATACTCCTGTGGAACAGGAAGTCATGGCTGGACAATTTCATGCTCCTAGTCACCCTAGTTTGCCATACAAAAGTGAATATGAATGGGAATATACTTCAGAGATATTTTACTCATAAGAATTTCTAGGGGTGCCAATAATTGTGGCCAGTATGCATTGGAGAAAAACATTTATTTCATAATGTGAGTTTCCCCCTACTTTAAATTGTTTTACTTTGATGAAAGTTTTCAGAATTTTGTGATTTTTTTTTTTAAATGAAGATCAAAAGGATAAACAATATAGATTTATTTTTACAGCCGCCTTTGCTCATATTTACCAAGGGTGCCAATAATTCTGTAGTTGACTGTATATGTATAGCGAATATCACTGTGGGATGCCGATAAGCCGGTGGAGAGAGTGTGATGCTCTGGGCAATGATCTGGTAGGAAACCCTGGGTCCGGCCATTCATATTGATGTAAATTTGACATGAGCCACCTACCTAAACATTGTTGCAAACCAGGGGCACCCCTCCATGACAATGGTGTTCCCAGGTGGAAGTGGCCTCTTTCAGCAGGATAATGCACCCTGCCACACTGCACACATTGTTCAGGAATGGTTTGAGGAACATGAAGGTTCAAGGTGTTGCCCTGGCCTCCACATACCCCAGATCCCAATCCAATTATACATCTGGGGATGTGCTAGACTAACTAGTTCGAGTTCGATCTACCTTGCAACCTACAGGTCTTGAAGGATCTTCTGCTAACGGCTTGGTGCCAGATACCACAGGACACCTTCAGGAGTCTTGTAGAGTCCATGCCTTGGCAGATCGGCGCTGTTTTGGCAGCACGCAGAGGACCAACAGCATGTTAGGCAGGTAATCAAAATGTTTTGGCTCATCGGAGTAAATATATGGCAATCAAGTTAGAAACACTGTGTTTCTGAACAACGCACAAGTGAAAGCTGCGCTTGACTGCTCAGCCCAGTGTCCTGTCAAAAGGTAACTGTCCTGCTGTTCATTCATATATTTATTTAGCTTTGCTTGAATCTGCAGTGACATGGATGGTACTTTACAGTATGAAATAAATGTGATGGGATAAATGACCGTGTACCACAAAATCATGGTAAGAAAAAAAGTCTTTGCACTGAGTTATCTTAGAAGGCAGCATTTTTTTTTTTTTTTTACTTTATTTATACACGAAGGTAGATTTTGTTTGCAGTAGAGTCACACACCATCACATTATCGCACATCATCACATTACCACACATCATCAAAAATCATCAGAAAAGTTCTTATCGGTCAAGAATAAAATAATACATAAGCATACGTAAAAATTGTATGTAAGATACAAGTAAAAAAAGATTTAAATACGTAGGTAAAATTTTTGTTTGCAGTAGACGCATATAAAACTAAAGGAATAGAATAATACATACATATTGTATATTACAAAAAACAGAATGAACACTTGTGCAAAATATAGCTATAACTTATTCCTCAATGTAATGGCTGCAGGGACAAAACTATTCTTGTGTCTTTTTGTTCTGGGGATCATAAACCTACGCCCGGAGGGTAAAAGCTGGAACTCTGTGTCCAGTGAATGAGAATTGTCGTTTAAAATTGAACTAGTTATGCGCTGTACCTGTTTTGTGTATAAGGTCTCCACGTTAGGCTGTTGCTCACCAATCAGCCTGCTAGACCACTTTACTATTTGGTTGAGCGAGTTTTTATTTTTCAAAGTGAGATTCCCAAACCAGGCTGCTAGTGCAAATGATAAAACTGACTCGATAAAAGCGTGATAAAATAGGGTCATGATGGATTTATCAACCTGGAATTTACTCAATTTCCTCAAACAAAACAGGCGCTGATGCCCTTTTTTACATACCACTTCACAGTTAGTTTCAAATGTGAGTTTGGAGTCTATTATCATCCCCAGGTATTTATATGAATCGACACATTCAACAGTTTGACCATTGATTGATGTAATTTCTTGTGTTTGTTTTTTTTTTTTTTTCTAAAATCAATGAGCATGTCATTTGTTTTAACTACATTTAATTGAAGGTGAGACGCCTCACACCATTCAACAAAGTCATCGATGACTGGACCGTGGCCTGTTTCACTGTCTTGGAGCAGGCTGACAATTACTGAGTCATCTGCGTATTTAATTATAGTCCTGTTTTCCCACCTGCTCTGGCACATATTTGTGTACAGGATAAAAAGCAAAGGTGAGAGTACACATCCTTGTGGAGAGCCTGTTGATGAACAGACTTTTTCAGAAAGATTGCCATTCACTCTCACTCTTTGCGTCCTGTTTGTTAAAAAGTTGAGGATCCAGCCTACCAGGTTATTGCTCAAATCAAACTGTTCTAGCAGCCTTGTGGTTAAAATATGAGGTTGAATTGTATTAAAAGCTGAGGAGAAGTCAATAAATAAAAGTCTGGCATGTGAGCCATTGTTATCTAAATGCTTAAAAAGTAAATTAAGTAAAGTGACTGTGGCATCTTCCACCCCCCTACAGGGTCTATAAGCAAATGCAAACAAATTCGATGCAAATGCAAACAAATTCGGTACATCTTTTGTACTCAAATTTACAAGAAAATGACTCATATGAGCGGAATGAAAATGTACGCATAGTGTATTAACTCTTTTGAGTCACATCTCTTATTAAATCATTCACTGAATGAAGTTTGTCAGAATAGAATATTTAACATTTTTGATTGTGTAGTTTTCAGTCATGATTCTTTAAATATAGGTATAGCCCATATTCATTTGCCTGTGTTCCATGAAATGAATTGTAATATACTTTACATACTTTTTTTCACCATTTGGTTTTCATATGAACTTTCTAGGCAACACAATGACAACTCAATATAGATGAAGTCAGCTAATAAAACTACATAAACATTTGTCTTTAATGCTGGCTCACATGCATTTTCCATTTCAGCAATCCCTTCCCACACTTTGCAGACTGCAGCTTATTGGTAAGAGTGAAAAATGTTTCCCACACTCTGGTACTTTCTCATCTGCACTCATGTTTATATTTACAGTAAGTGTGCGTTGCTCTCTCGCCCGCGTATGTGATAAGGCACACGTGCAGGAGACGGGCTGATTCAGAATGGAAATATATGAATATATATGCATCTTTGTATTAGCATGCGTAAGCTCGTTTGTCTCCAGAAGAGGCGGTGTGGGAATTTCACAGGAGAGAAGCCAAGTGGGGAGGGAACAAGCGCTGGCGATCGTCTCCCCTGCAGTCTCTGACAAGTTCATTTGTATATAATTACTTACACTACCCGCGCACGAGAACAGACATTTGTCACCGTCAGCATGACGCTTGGATTTCCGAAGGAGACGAATGCACCTGAAGTCTCTTTATATGGATGTAGTTATTAATCCCTCACTTGGTCTCATTTTAGCACGGCTTAAACCTTAGTAATAAGGGCATGGGTCTTAACATGGGCTTTATTGGTGTAATTTATCAGGTCCCCACTTCAGGTTCTTGATCCTGCATTAACATTTACATAGCTATGAATCTAAATATCCAAGAGACTTGGCTGATCAGACCATGCAAATGCATTGTGTTTGTGCACGAACCTTTACTCTGAGGTTTGCTTGACTTTTGTGTCGGGCATAAATAGATATTAAGTTAGCATATAATGACTTTTTGGTGGAACTAATATTCACCTTGAACAGAGACTGTGGTTGAGTGGCTACTGTTTTACATTTTACGAGTTGTTATTATTCTACCTAGCAATCCATTAAAGTTTCTCTGAGAAGTTTTCCTCTCAATTTGCAGAACATTTCAACCATGCAGCGCAAAGAAACGGCATTAACATACAATTATTTGTGGGATAATTGTATTTATTCATGTGGAAATGACAGGTTAAAAATAACCCTTCCACCTTTGATCCGAACTTTGATATATAACACAAAATTGACCGTAATGGAGATTTTACAGCTTTGGTATACTCGATTACAAATTGTCAATTTTTGAGTGCAGTCATTTTGTCTGTTCTACTACCCTCCCTGCCAAATGTATTTTTCTTTTCTGAAAAGATAATGATGGATACTACTGACTCACTCTCTCAATCCCCATATGAATAACCACTAGCAGCAGCACTTAGATTCAATGGGTGCACGATTCCTGTTGATGACTGATGTGTTTGGATCATTTAAGAGAGTGCTTTTTGAGTGTTCATCAGATTTGATGGCTTGATTCTTTGCAACTTCGCTAAGCTCTCTAAAACTATACTTTAGTTGGACTATTGACTCGTCATTAAAGAAATCAATTCATAATGGACATTATTCTTCGGCTTTGGAGCTGTGTGATTAGTACAGTGATTCATGTAGTGAAGTACTTTAGAGCTATTTTACTTTGAATGGTGTTGTAAGAACTATTATGAACTGTATGATGCGGTTTTTGCATGCTGAAAAGATCAGCATACATGTAGCTCATCACCAGTGTATGTTGTGTTTTAGATGTTGGTGTACCCAGGAGGATCTTGGTGTACCATTGGTTAACTCAATACTTCCTTGGTTAGCACCACCATACTGGTTGACAAGTTTTGCTAGTGAACAGCAGGATTTTTACTCAGAAATTGCTAGAAAATTTCACACAAAAAAACAACAACAAAGAAACAGTGAATTAAACATTTTAATTATTATTATTTATTTTTTTTTAAAAGAAAGACTGGAATAGTATTTTCTTGTAAAACTAACCCTAACCCTAACCCTAACCCTAACTCCAATAATCTTTTATTTATACAATTTTGAAGTGTATCTGTCTCTCTGTAAGGCCTAAACCTAAACCTAAACAAGGTTTTGTTAAGCCAATATTCAAAAATATTGATTTTAGTTTAAAATTAGTCCTTTTTTATTTCAATTAATTTTATACTTTATTAGATTCAAATTCTAATTTCCATTCTGCATCCGGTTTGCTATCTCAATTCAAATTCTATTCAAATTCAGGCTTTCATAAGTCTATTCAGAAGGTGCACAACCCTCATGAACCAGCCAGGGGTGCGTTTCCCAAAAGCATCGTTAGCCAACTATGGTCGCAAGTTCTGTCGTTATCAGCATAGTTCAACGGGTCTGTGTTTCCCCAAAGCCATCGTTCTAATGAAAATTCGCAAACAGCATTGCAAAGTTGTGTGGTTGGAACGACAGCTCTTGACCTGTGGTTAGAAGCATATTTTCTTGTTTGCATGGCATGTGGACTTAATAAATCCTTGTCTTGAGCAAAATAAGCAAGCTGGCATTCAGTACAATCTGTATCTTTTATTTAGAATACATACAAATTTCATCTACGTCTTTTAGTTTGTCAAGAGATTTAAAGCTCCATTTTTGAAGAGTGCGCATGTGCTAATGTGCTCTAGCACATAAGAACAAGCCTATGATTGAATCTGGAAATAATATATAGTAAAACATCTAGCATTAATTCGATCTCAAACAGATTCATTAAAGAAAGTTATTACTCCACCACCTGCGTGACATCATTAACCAACGTGGTTGAACGACCAATTTGCGACACTACGGTTTCGGGAAACAGTCGTGACAGGCTAGTTTACATTTTCATTTACATTTACATTTATTAATCTAGCAGACGCTTTTATCCAAAGTGACTTACAAATGAGAACAATAGAAGCAGTTAAACTAACAGTAGGACAACAATATGCAAGTGCTATGACCCTTCTCAGTTTAATCTAATGCAGTATGTGTTTTTTTTTTTTATATAGAATAGAAGAGAATAGAAGAGAAAGTGTTAGTATTACTGGATCAAGTGCTGTTGAAAAAGAAGTGTCTTCAGCCGTTTCTTGAAAGTGGCTATGGACTCAGCAGCTCTGGTTGAGTTAGGCAGATCATACAACCAGCAGGGAACAGTCATAGTAAAGGTCCGAGAAAGAGATTTTGTGCCTCTTTGAGATGGCACCACAAGACGTTGTTCGCTTGCAGAGCGCAAGTTTCTGGATGGCACATAAGTCTGAAGTAATGAGTTTAAGTAAAAGGGAGCAGAGCCAGTGGTTGTTCTGTAGGCAAACGTCAGTGAATTTGATGCGAGCGGCGACTGGTAACCAGTGCAATTTTGTGAGGAGAGGAGTGACGTGCTCTCTTCAGCTCGTTAAAGACCACTCTGGCTGCAGCATTCTGGATCAGTTGCAGAGGTTTGACCGTGCAAGCTGGAAGACCAGCCAGGAGAGCATTACAATAGGCCAGTCGGGATAGAACTAGCGCTTGGACAAGGAGTTGTGTAGCATGCTCTGATAGGAAGGGTCTGATCCTCCTAATGTTGTACAAGGCAAATTTACATGACCGGGCAGTTCTAGCAATGTGGTCTGTGAAGTTCAAATGATCATCAATTACCACTCCAAGGTTCCTGGCGGACCTTGATGGAGTTATGGATGATGAGCCTAGCTGAATGGTGAAGTTGTGATGAAGTGTTGGGTTGGCCGGGACCACAAGTAGCTCTGTCTTCGCAAGGTTTAGTTGAAGGTGGTGGTCCTTCATCCAGCCAGAAATGTCTGTCAGGCAGGCTGAGATACGATCAGCTACCGTCGGGTCGTCAGGCTGAAATGAGAGGTAGAGCTGTGTGTCATCAGCGTAGCAGTGATAGGAAAAGCCATGTTTCTGAATCACAGATCCTAGTGATGTCATGTAGATGGAGAAGAGAAGTGGTCCAAGCACTGAGCCCTGAGGCACTCCAGTAGCTAGATGTTAGGTCTTAGACACCACACCCCTCCACGAAACCCTAAAGGACCTACCTGAGAGGTAAGACTTGAACCATTGGAGTGCGGTTCCCGAGATGCCCTTCATCTTTAGGATTGACAGGAGGATCTGGTGGTTAACTGTGTCAAAGGCAGCAGACAGATCCAGCCGGATGAGAACTGAGGATTTGGAAGCTGTTCTTGCCAGTCTCAGAGCTTCAATTACGGAGAGCAGGGCAGTCTCAGTTGAGTGTCCGCTTTTGAAACCAGACTGATTGTTGTCCAAGAGGTTGTTCTGTGTAAGGAAGAAAGAGATCTGGTTGAAAACAACTCATTCAAGTGTTTTCCCGACGAATGGAAGAAGAGATACCAGTCTGTAATTTTCCAGATGTGCTGGATTTAGAGTGGGTTTCTTAAGCAGTGGGGTTACATGAGCCTGCTTAAATGCTGTGGGAAAGGTACCAGTGTGAAGAGAGGTGTTTATGATGTGTGTGAGTCACATCGCTCCCCAGACAATCTCCCCAACCAACATAAACAAAGAAATTATGGTAATTTTAGTTGTCCATTTGCTAACAATCAGACAAGTTCATTGAATCTGTCTGATGAAATCCTGATAGTGTTTGGACAAAATGTTTTGCTTGTTTACTTAATATTCGGATTGAAAAATGTACTGTACTGTCACATTTATTGTGTTGTATTTGAGGGTGTGAAGTCATTTCAAGAGGTTTATGCTAGTTAGCACAACAAGATTATTTACAGGGATATATACCTGTAAGAAGGCTACACAAGAGACATCCCCCCTTGCCAAAAAGGCTTCTTTGAACAAAGGAACAGTGCTGCCTGCAGCTCAGTAGGTTTTCTACATGAGTAAATCATCAGAGACTGCCTCCCTAGTGACAAATTTTTCTCTTGGTGGGTGTTTATTGAAAGCAAATTGTTTACACTATAGCACTGCTTGCTGTGACACCATCTGAATACAATTGTTACCTGTTAGAGAAGCTAAAGATAGAACAACAGAACTGTGTGAAAAGAGCTTGAAAAAGACTCCATGCGTCATATGCTCCACTGAATCGGTGTGATTTGCAATTCGGTTTTGCAAGCTTTGAGATAACTTATGTTAAGTAATTCGACAGCAGTGTAAAAGATTAACAAACAGGTAGCAGCTGGCTTTTAGCTATCAGCGGCAGTCCTGTAAAGCAAAAATTAACCCCCTCCCCTTGAACACGAGCCAAAGATACAGAGGAAGACATCCAAGTCATAAAGGACTAAATGAGCTTTTCAAGTCTTCAGAAAAGAGAGCAGATCTTCTCTACTTCATTAATTTGACGCACCCCTATCAGGCCCTGTTCAGAGGAGGCAGCACATGCTGGTGTGTTAATGTGACGGTAAGTGATGCTGAAGCGGCTGTAGCAATCAGTGTAGTGCAGTGATCTCTGACGAGAGAGCCATTGGCGAAGCTTCAAAGAGTACCCATTAGCCTCCCTTTAATGAAACATGCTCGTTAATGATAGCTATCTTTCTCCTTCTCTACTCCTCAGAGAAAATGCGGGCGAGAGTTTGTGAAACTTGTTACTTGTGAAAATATTTAACAGACATGGCAGGGTGCAGGAAAGGACTTTCAAAACCCTCCTGTATCCCACCTGCTGGCAAGTGTCTGCGTCAGGCTTACACATTCATTGAGCAGATTGGAATGATTGTCTTTTGAGGGTCTAGGGTAGCCTGGTAATACCAAACTCTGCTACTTCGCTTTGCTTCGTAGACAGAGTCTGGCATGGCATAATTGAAAAGCGTTTTGTCTGAAGTTTAAAATTTGAAGTCTGAAGTTTAAAATCATTGGTTACCCGTAAGCCAATCACATAACGTTTGGTTATGGCGTGTGTTATGCGCATGCTCAGCCGCATCTAACTTCCACTGTAAACACATGTATGATGCGAAAACAAAACCATCGAGCGAAATACCGGAGTGAACATGCCTGTGAACGACTTTTGCAGATTATGTGAAGTAAATCTACGCATCCACGGTACAATCAGCGTCTACGTCACGGCTCTCAGCCCGCCCTCTGTTCGTTGATTGGCCGGCTGTTTTCAGGCCGGAGGAAAACGGAAAGCTCTGATGCTGTCTCAGACTGAGTACAGAAGTGAAATTAAATTGAGCGGAAGTACGAAGTCTGACGTAGTCAGGCTAGGTCTAGGGCAGTATCATGGGGTAATGTTCTTATGGCTCCGATTTACTCATGGTGAAGTTCTTGTTCGTTCTTCGCATAGGGTTAAAAAAATAAGTTTGGAATACGTGACCAGCGGTATACTGTTAGAGAACATACTGATGCTGCCCACAATGCTGAGAGCAGCGTTCAGATGAATATGGCAAGCTGTTTCGAACTCCTGAGACAAACATCGTTTTGGCCTGATTTTGTTAAAAGTTACATTACACCAGTTCGCCCATCAATTTTGCTTGAATTGAAGCCTTTAGTGTTTTATCATCAAATCACCTATACATTACTCAGAGTAGCGTGTAAAGGCCAAGATGAGACATGGAAGATATGGATGACCAGAGTCATGTAACACCATGTTTATGCTTATAGCTATTCCGGGGAGGTACATATGGAATCTCGTTTGGGTTCAGTAAGATTTTTTTTCTTTTCTTTGAAAGAAATTAATTCTTTTGTTCAGCAAGGATGCATTAAATTCATCAAAAGTAATAATACTTTTACATAGTTACAAAAAAACTATTTCAAATAAATGCTGTTCTTTTGAACTTTTAATTATCAAAGTTAAATAAATTTTTATCACATTTTCCACAAAAATTGAGCAAACTGATTTCAACATTTATATTGAGAAGTGTCTTAAGCATCAGCATATTAGAAAGATTTCTGAAGGATCATGTGACACTGTAGTAGACTAATGATGCTGAAAAAATAGCTTTGCCATAACAGGAATAAATTACATTTTAAAATATATTAAAACAGAAAAGTTATTTTAAGTTGTAACAATAGAATTGTCACGTAACAGAAGAGGATAAACAAGGTGAGTAGCAAAACAGTTCTGTATTGGAAGGTTCTGGAGAACAGCGGGAGATATGACACATGATGATATATATGAGTATATCAGCAGTAATAGGGTTGGGTAACAACGACAAGACCAGACAACAATGGGAGGAAAGTGTCTGAAGATATTGAGTGTGGGCTTGCAGGTGCAGGTGATAGGGGAGTGTGATCAATTGTGAGCCAGAGAGGATGATGGGAAGTGTAGTGCTGAGGGTGACTGAGACAATTATTGCGTTTACTATATTTTTGATCAAATAAATGCAGCCTTTGTGAGCGTAAGATAATTATTTCAAAAACATGAAAAAATCATACAGACCATGCATTTTTGAATGGTAGTATATCTTAGACCACCCCAATTGAGAGGCTCTTTAAATAGGTGCCTGCATAATAAATTACTCGATCATGGTCAGCTCTGCTTACTATAACCTTGACTAAAAAAGATATGACAGCTCACATCAAAGTAATGGTGCATACTGTAATCAAATGAACCCTTATTGCGTGTCAGTGAGAATATTAGGCTAAGTGTGTTGTTGTCAAAACAACTTGAATTAATTTACTCAACAGCACCTGATCATTCAGCAACATTATATCAACCAGCTCAGAGACCAATTTACCAGAACAAGACAAGATCAAGCCCCAAACTCATTCCTGTTACACAGTTTAGTTTCACTGTTCAAACAACTCTCAACAGCATCATTCAAAGCTTTGTAAACGGTAATATATTTACATATGGCTTATTCTTAGCCATATCTGTATGTGCTAACAGACCCCAAGATCTGATATATTGAGACGAGATTACATCCCTGCATTTATAATAGTGGAGCAGTAAGTAATCTCAGTGCAACATGAGAGACTGTCATGCATTGGGTGCAATATGATTGGTATTAAAGGGAGCATTAGTAATAAAAACATTTCTTTTGACATTTATGGTGAGGTAAAGAGATATCAGACACCAGCCTAAGTGTGAAATTTGTATTTCTTCCTGGCTGTCAAGGCAGGTAAGGTTCTTAATCCGTTGAATCTCATAGGCTTTCTTTCTCTGAGTAAGAGATGGTGTATTTTTTTGAGTATCGCTCAAGGCATAGACATAGATTTGAAGGTGGACGTTGACTTTTAATGACAGTACGCTGACATATTCTAACTATGGTGTAAAGTAAAATAAACTTTCTCTTTCACTGAAAATAAACAACTGAACATAAACTAATCCGAAAACGAGCATGGCGCCACTTCTGTTTATAAAGTCAGATCATATAGCAAAACTTACTGTGAACGGCATGATTGAGCTCTTGCTGTGTGCTCTTGCCTCTGCTGTTAAGCTGTAACTACACACTCTGCAATCAAAATGCATCTTCATTGTTGGGCATTCAAAATTAGCCAGCTATCCTGAAAATGTTTTCTTTCTTTTTTTCTTTTTTTTTTGCACAGTAGATTTAGTAGGTATTTAATTATAGATGCTGTGTCACTGACCAACTTTTTTGTGAATGTCCACTGTCTTTGACATTTACAGTATAGTATATGTATAGTATACAGTTCATTATTACTACTGAGACGTTTAAGGGGCCATTCATTGCGCTACTTTTCCATTGTTTGTATATATAAACGCGGTAGACGGATGTTATTGACCGTTGCACTCCACTTCGACCTTTCATTCCACTGACCGCATGCACTTCCACTTTTTTTTTTTAACCACAAAAACACATTCTGTGTGAATGGCTCCTAAGAATGTGTGTTCTTGTGATGTCATTGGCCATTTGTCATTATGAAATTATTTTTTGTGACTCAAGAACCATAAGTCACATGTCATTTTTGGAGATGATTGGCCCAATGCTTGAATATGAGAATATATTGGTTTTGCTCTTATGGAGTCCTGCGCCAGGTGAGAAACTACCATTGAAATGATGTTAACAGGTGGTTTTAACCATGTATTAAAGACAATGTTTTATATTTAACTTTTCATCAGTATTGCTTTTAGTATGTCTGGTAAAGTTTTGCTTATATCACTTGTCAGTGAGGGTACTTGGGCTGTTACCTGATTTGGTTGAGAGCACATATTTAGGCTTTATGTTTATCATATATGAATAGTAGTATTGATTTTTCAACATTATATACATTTTAAAATGTATATTTTTGCAACAATCATTCCCTGAATATCTTGGTACCAGCCTACTAAACAGACCCTCATTCTGCAAGAAATGTTATATGCTGACAAAGAATCTGGTTTACACTCTTAAAAATAAAGTTTCTTTATGGCACTATAGTTCAATGAAGAACCTTTAACATCCATGGAACCTTTTCTATTGCGCTGTGCTTGGCAAGTAGTGTTGTTCAAGTGGTCCTTTATGCTGTACTCCACCTGTACAGTTATCAAGAAAAACAGTGAGCCGATTCTGAAAACATATTTTACTTACAAAGTGGCTGAAATAGACCTCACCCCTGCTTCATTGTTTTAACTCGCTATAAGATTCATCTGTGTCAGTTGACTGTGGCCTTTAAAAGGGCATTAGCTGCAAAACAGCACCAAAATGCTCCGGCGGAGTGGATAGGTCTTTCAGTAAAGCCCCAGGGAACAACTGGGCTAAAATCTCTGCAATCCCTGTGGTGGTCAGACAAAAAAGCAAGACTACTTATACTTGATTTGTGACTCTCTTGCTCCTCCTGCTGGAAGTCACATTAACTGCTGCTGGGTGAAAACTGCAGATTTTCAGATAAGGCAGAGAAAGCTTTTGAATTCATGAGGGAAATTGATGGCGGTCGTAAAATAAGCTATTATCATTACACCAAGACAAAGTGGCCCATTGCATGAAGCTCTGTTGCAAGTGTGCAAGAAAGTGTAGCCAGAGGTTTGAACAATGTAAAAGAAAAAAAGATATCCTGAAGCAAATTCAGATTCAAAAGCAAAAGCTATTGTCTATACCCACAGGGTAGAAAATTGTCCAACAAACAATAAAAAAAAACATCCTAAACAACAACTGTAAGATAAACAAAAATATTACATGAAAGTCCTATTTAAAAAGCTAATGGCAGTTGGGATCAAATTATTCTTGTCTTCTTGCCTTTTTCATCAAAGATATAGGCTAATTTATACCATCAACCATGAGCTAAATAAGCTTATGGAGATGGGGGGAGTGGGGAAGTCACAATAACTGAGGCTTTCCTTTTACATGGTAGGCCTTTATCTATATAGGCTATGCATAGGGTGTATTTGCCCCGACCGTCACGGTACATTCGGCGCATGCAGTCAGACGACAAATAAAGTCAGTCACTGGAGATCTACACTCCATTCCAGAAGGGGGCATAAGCAGTAATGCAACGCTGTTTGCTATCCGCCACAACAGGAAAAAGAGCAGAAGAAGAAGAGACGATCTATACACCAAAGAGGTCTGCTACCCGACCCAAGCCCGACAGGTCCCGAAAAACTCATGGGTTTCGGGTCGGGTTCTTCACGAAACTTCACGGAAAGGAAACCTGTGCTATAAATGTGCTATAAAAATAACAACTGAAAATACTAGAGTAAGAGACATCATTCGAAACTGTTGAGGTCTTTACTTGTGTACACTCACACTTTTGTAAAATAGAGAAAACAAACCGGATGCCGCTTTCTGCCTTCGGGACCCGTCGGCCTCGGGTCGGGTTCTTCACGAAATTTCACGGATCCGGTTTGTTTTCTTTATTTTACAAAAGTGTGAGTGTACACAAGTAAAGACCTCAACAGTTTCGAAGGATGTCTCTTACTCTATATTTCAGTTATTATTTTTATAGCACATTTATATTATTTTGTAAAGATTGTAAAATAATTTTTAAATCATTTATAAATACATTTTAAATTCATGACCTCTTTTCTAAAATTCAGTTTGATTATTTATCAATGGAAGATTGTTAATGTCTGGTTATGTTCTGCAAACCTCGAAAAAAAGGAAGATACAACAGAAACAAAGAGGCAGCATGCATGAGAAAGAAAGAGAGCAAGAGGATCAGCCTCTGTCTGATCGTAAGACATGGTCATTTCCCATTTTCCTGTCAAATGATCCATGTTACGACCTACTGTCCTCGCTGCAGCTCTGCTTTGGCTTGGCTTGGGTCTTATAACTGTAAAAAGAAACAGCATTTACAAAACAAGCTTTGCAAGTACATATGACATCATCAGAGACCTTTTCCTCCACCTGTTGCAATGCTTTGTTGCCTCCTTCTCTACAATAATATGCAGTTGCCTATTTTCTCATCCTACAGAGATGAAACAATATGATCTGCATAAGAACCACCTACTTACCGATGGCGCTGCTTTGTGTCTGCCCACTACACAATCGATGTTCGTGAAATTCTTAACATTATACAGGGCTTATGCTGGGGGAAGTGAGCATTGAGGCCATTGTTCAGTGTGTGGGTGCATGGCTTGGCAGCACTGACTACTTTGTCTCTTTGTTTGGTGCACCGTGACTTTCGCTTCAATGAGCTTTATGCCCAAGCTGAGCTGGTCTGCTCAGAAAGTGATAGCATAAGAAGAGAAGTAAAAGATGGAATGAGACAGAGAGATAAAATGAATATAGAAGAAAGAGAGGGTCTTACAAGGAAATGGTCACTGCTGCAAACAAGCTTGTGAGTGAGGGGCTCGATTCAAGGTCAGGGAACATTGCTCTGATGCTTCTTATTGTAAGAAGACAAATATCAGCACTTCATTTTGTATAAATGCCTGTGTTATGGTTTGTGACCAGCAGGCTGCTTCATTTTAGTGTAACCAGCAAAACTATGTTGAAAACTCCCATGGAAATTCATGCAGGTGTAATCTGGTGTTTTCAGACTGGCAACCAGTAGAGAATGGTTCTAGCAACACCAAGGTCATGCATTCGATTGCCAGAAAAAGAAATAAAGATGCATACCTTGAATGCAATGTAAGACACTTTGGATAAAAGCATCAGCCAAATGCAGAAATGTAAATGTTTTACTGAATTGATGTCATGTTGTGTGACGTCCTACTCGGAAATGTTCTACAAGGATGTGAATGCCCTTTACAAGTCATTACGGTAATTGCGGTAATTACGGTAATTCTGACATGGCTGGAACACACCTTTAGCTTGCATGCATATGCATGGTAGTCGCTAGGACACTTCTCAGACAAGATTGTACATTTTGTATAGTGTTGTATTTTCTCATAACAGGTAACACAGGTACCCTAGAAGGTAAAGATGTGGAGTGCTGATCAAAAGGTTCAAACCCTCTGATTCATGAGCATCACATTGAGCAAGGTGCTCAATGTATAAGTGTACAGTCGCTTTGGATGAATGTATCAAATTAATGAACAAATTAGTCTTTAAATCATCTAGATTGCATATTCATTTATATACGACAATAGAGATGCAGACTGTTTTTACTAACTAAAGTTTGAATGGCTTCCAACCTGTGAAAATGATCTGAAGCACTGCAAAAAATACAGTTAATTATTTAATACTGTTAACTTAATTATTTTGTCTTCTCTTTCAGTAAAATATCTAAACATCATTTACACAAGATTAAGCAAAGTTGTGAAAGATATATATTTTTTATAACTTTTTTGGTCAAATAATATATCTTAATTTTTTTTTTTCGTACCCCATTGGCATTTTTCCTTCCTTTTTTATCCTAATAAACTCATTAAATGTTGTAGATTTATGCTTAAGACAAATAAAGTTATCACTGGGTAAGAATATCTCATGCAACGTTGCTTCTTGAGTAAATATTTCTTGTTTAAAGGATGATTTCATAACTATACTGGAGAAAAAGACAAAAATACTGATTATGAAAATATTTTTTTGCAATGAAAAAATAAATCAGTGCTTGGGTGCAGAAATAATTTGCCCCATTAAACCAGTGATAGTATCTCTTTGTCTGCTTCCTCCAAGACTTCTGTTTGACAGCATATTTTAATGTGCTGTTTGAAGACTGACCAAAGTTGTCCATTGGGAGATTTTTGTGTTTAGTTGTGTAATATCTGGCATAACATTGCATGTAAACCCTTACAAAAAAGAAGTTTATTCAAGTGTTCTATTAGTATACTTCTTTTAAACTAAAAATAAGAAAGTATACTTTCAGTCTACATATTATATACGTCTCAAAAATATACTTTATGTACTTCTCAGAAATACACTTAAAATTACACTTAAGTGTACTTGACTTATACTGAGAGAAAAGTCCAAGTATATTTGACCTGTACTTGTACTCAATCTTTTGATCGAGATATACTTAAAAGTATAATTAAGTATTCAAAGTATACTTGGCTTGTAGTTGTGTTAACAAACTTTTTTTACATAGTTTTTCATATACAGTCTTATGAAACTTACATTGTTTGAAAATATTAATTAGAATATTGATATAAAACAGATATGTTTCTAATTCTGCGTATATGAATTTTTGTGTAGGCTAGTCCACTGGTAGTGTATAGGAATTTACTCAAATTCAACTTTTCCCTTAGCCTGGAAATCCAGACCTAAATCTGAAAGATTAATGGTATGGCGTTGACAAATGAAAATCGGCCAGCTCGAGGGTGGCACCAAGCATGCATTTGAAAATCTCACTGCACGCAATTGGATAACACTACGACCAATCACAACAAGTTATCGCTTAGCTACCAGCGGAGCTAACTGGTAGATTAGACTCTTACCGTATCCGGTCGGCAAAACAGCAAAAACGTCCTTCTTGCAAAGGAACGATTCGAGCGCCGTCTTCTGTTCCTCTTTTAGAGAAAAAGTCTAAATCTTTCATTGTAGCGACCAAAGCCGTTTCAAACAAATGGTGTTCATCCATAGCCATCTTGCAATGTTTACTAATGACTTAGACGTCGCAGCGCTGTCGTCATCTCGCCTCTGGCCCGCCTATATAAGATAACCCGATGTGATTGGTGCAGCTCGGATACAAGGGCATATTTAATGAGCATCATTACTCGACACCAGAGTAACTCGCTGAGCAAATTCAACTTGTGCTCTCGCGAGAACTCTGGATTACCAGGGTACATTTCCCCAGCATTGACTGAATTTTCCAGCTATCTATGTTTTCACTGTTATACGGTAGGGGGCACTATGACACATGTTCTAGTACAGAATCTCCGGATCGAAACACAGGAGAGGAAGAAGCTGAAACAAGTGATAGAAGATTGCTCACTCAAATGTAAAATAACGTGATCATCAAACATTAAACAGCGTGTAAATCAAAACTGCTTAATATTACCAAATGAAATGAAGCGTAACCCATGAAGAGAAAACGACTGTGAAGCTTTGGGGGTGTTGGACTCGATCTACTCCATCTGTGTTTTGATCATCGTTCTGAATCTGATCAAGGCGTAGTCTTTGACAAAAAAGTGATTTTCTCAACTTTTTTGTCTAAATGTTGCCTTTCTTTATGAAACTTACTGACATTCAAGTGTTGATTAAAAAAGAATGCATGAAGCTAAACATTTTTTTTTTTAATTAAAGTACAGTTAAAGGTATTTTTCAAGTATAAAAAATAATATCTACATTTGAACATAGTATACTGCAAGTGCAAAAATAATATATTAATAGTAAACTATAAGTATAATGTTTTGTTCACTTAAAGAAAACTTAGTAGTTTACTGAGAGTACACTTCAGTGTGTACTATAATAAACTAAAAAATGTACTACTCGTATTAAAATAGTAAACTAAGTAGTTTACTACTCTTACACTTATAGTACACTTAAACGTATACTTTTATATACTAAAAGTGGGCCAATTTAGTCCCAAGCAGTATTGAAATAGTACATTTACAAGTTTACTACAAGTACACATTGATATTAGTATACTTACTACATAAAGTATACTTAAAAATATACTTGAACATTACTTAAGTATACTTCATAAAATTAACTTGAAGTATACTTCTTTTTTGTAAGGGTAGTTCTGTGTTCAAATATGATCGGTTTATTGCTAAATGAAGTGATTTGATTATTAATGCCATACCCATATTGTCCCTAGACTTTTTGGTCTGTTTGATTGATTTTTTTGACCATGTTAAAGCAGTTATTACAAAAAATTTCCAGAGGCTCATCTCAGTCTTGGCTCTAATAATAACCAGAACTGCAGCTAGGGTTGGTCAGCACAATTTGGCTTTCATTACTACAAGTTTAGTTTTACCCTGCCTTCACAGGAAATGAGAAACTCTCATTGCATGTGATGATGTCAGCTCATAAAATATAGAGGACAGGGATAAAGGGTTTCCTGAGGTATGGCTCTTTCAGGGAGATAAGAACAACAGCTCATCATCTTGTGTCAGCTCTACCCTAAGGTATACAGCAAACTCTCTCTCATTGAACACCCCCTGCATGATCTCAGGTACTATATGAGAATTAGAATTGTATACCAACACGTTCCTACTCTAGATCATTTGCATATCCAGTGGGAATATGGGTACTTAATTATTCACATGGGCATTACTTTTTTAGTGGAGGTAGTAGGGATGGATGTGTTGGTTGTTGGCGTCACAATATGGTAGGTTTAGATCATGAATATTAATTAGGCTTTGCATCAAACATTGTACGTGATTGTGATGTATTAATCTGGACATCATGTCTGGAGCATTTGCTCATTTCCAAGTCAAAACTGAAACATTATGTTTTGAGATAGTAATTGATTATATTATATTAATTTATCCTTACACGGTGATTCAGTTTGATGGGAGCAATGATACTGACCAGAGTACTAAAATGAACTCATTTTATTTGAATGAACATTAGAAACTTTCTTTCTACTTCCTACATCTGTTGTTGGGCTGGGATTTCATTGGTCAATAGATAAATGTTGATTGATAGGTCTGGTGGTTATGTTTTCACTTTGATTGTAATTCACTACTATAATTATATAACTTATATAATTATATTTTTTATGCACCAAACCTACAAATTAGTGAATGTAAATCACATTTGCTAGCATTTTGCATTGTGGTTTCACTATGGACCATGGTAAATAAATAAAATGTGCTGTTAATATTAACAGGCTGACATCACAACAGCCACAAGACAATTGTTTCAGATTAGCTTTTGTTCGTGTTCCCTGTTTTCTCTGCATATGGAAGACAAAAGTGTTTTGTTACCATGTTGACTACACGTATCTCCTTCTCCACAGCCACACAACAGATATGGCTGCTTGCCCAGCGAGCAACACATCCAGGAGAAAAGAGAGGGTTCTCCTGAGGGCTGTAATGTAATTGCCATTTCGAAGTTTACTTTCGCATCCGTTTATAACCACCTGAGTCAGCAGCTGTCAGCGTTAATTCCACATTCATCTCGGCCCTTTTGTTTTCATGTTGGAACCAAGGTTGAAGGGGTTAGGAAATGGAGCTCTCCTGACTAATTGTGCTTGCTTAAGTCAGGGCGCTTAAGAATAAACTGTTGAAAAGCAACACTTGAGAAATGCAGTCACATTATGAAGCATTTTCTTTCCTATAATGAGTTTCCTGTAATGAGTATTCTTAAAAGCAGTGTTGCCAAATTGGAAGGTTTTGAATTTGATTGTGTGGACAAAATGTGGGCTGGTTTGGGGTCAGTTTGCGGTTTTCAAACATCTAAATTTAGTAGGCTAATTGGTTAATAAACAAAACGAAAGCGTGCATGTCTGCAAAATGATCATGACGTAAACATTCTGGCCCACCGCAGAGTCGGCTGGCGTTGGTGTTGACGTTGCCGACGAGCACGCACTTTTAGCCAATCAGTGATCAGCAGGCAGACGTGATCATTCATGACTGACAGGTACAACTTGTACAACTTGTAGCTGTATATTCAAGCGATTGCTATGCCAAAGTGGCATAAATATTCAGTAAGTTTTATCTACAGTAAAGAGTGGGAGATTGACCCAACACGTTGGGAGACGACTCGAAGTCTCTTTATAAATATAACTAGCTCTAAGAGCACAGTTGAATGACTTAATTGAAATTGAATATGGGACGACTCCTGTCCATCGTTTTGTGCACACTGTCCTGATCAGGACATCTGCAAATTTTAAACCGTCCAGACTGCACTCTGCTCGTCCCTGACATCTGCTGAAAGAGGTTTGAATCAACGATAAATCAGTTTTGACTGTTAAGATCTGTGTTATGTTCTACAATGTGTCCTTTAAGAAAGACGTACTAGTTCTGTTTGAAGTTAAAGCGCAACACAAAGGTAAGCACATTATTATTATTGTCGTTAATTTTCTGAACACGAATGACACCTTTTTGTCTTTTAAAAGTGCAGTATGCAATTTTTCAAAATCGTTGTTGAAACTGTTTATATTTTAAATCAAATAGCAGAAGCAAAGCAAAATAATAATCCGTTTTCCTCCTGGCAGGAAATACAATTTTAATAATTGTATTTTGAAATCATTATTTAGTTTTAAATTACTAAAATTACCACTGTGGTGGTCATGACAATAGAGTTCTATCACATTCTTTTGGCAGTGAATGATTTGGGCAGCTTGGTAGCTTTTGGGGTGGAAATCTTCAACCCAATCTGGCAACACTGCTTAAAAGTTAGGTGAGGTTGTTAGTTGGAAGTTTGAATACAAGACTTGATTACAAGGTCTTTACTAGCAATTTTCTAAAAGAGGTAACTAAAGTAATTCTGAAGCCTTTTACAAAAGCAAAAGGCAGGGAACACAACGTCAAATTTATTCCCATATCAAACAAGGCTCATTTGGTCTGTTTATGATTAGCTTTTATCCTCTAACAAGTGCCAAAATGGCTAACAACATGTAATCTCAGGTGATATGTGTTTACTCTCTTCCTCTGCCCCTTTCTACCATTCGCAATTCCCGTAACACCCCCCAGACCACACAAAAGCCCCAGCCAACAGCACAATAAAAGAGATATCATCTCCATCTCTCACTCCGTCTCTACATTGTACTGTGCCGCACTGTGGAAGCAGGCCAAATCTGAAGGATGCATTACCTGTTTGGCTCATGTTACGCTGGCCCATGGAGAGCCACGGATCAAGATTAAGTCACATTTGCATTTTAATACGCTATCTGGCATGGCGACTTTCCTGTTCTTTCCTATTTTGTGCTTGTTTAATGGTCTTCTGTGAACCGAATGCACAAGTTTATGATAAACAGAGGACTTCATTATGTAAATGCAGGGTCTGCATTACACCCCAGAGTGGTTAAAATGTCTCTGGGGGTGGATTGTGAAATATGTTGCATGAAATTCCACATCTAACAGGGGTGTGGAAAAGCCAGGTTGTTGTTATTATTGGATTATATGGAATACAGAGCTTGCTGACATGAATTAGACACTGAGTGGGATTTTAGGTTGGGGGAATGCTATGAAATCAGAGATATTTCTGTTTGTATTATTGGTCATGATAGGGCGTCAGAGGATGAAATATAACCATGCGAAAACACATTTTGTATTCCTGTAGTGTAGTGTCATTGAGTCACTTTGAGAAATGTTGCCTTTTTATGTAACTATATGGTGGCACGCAGGACTTTTTTTTTTAGTCACAGGATTTATTGGGCAGAAGGGAATGATAATTAGAATTAAACGACCTGTAATTGGTATTTACATCCAGGCACATTACCCAGTCTCCTTTGGGAAATATCTTACAAGTTCAAAACAGAGAAAAAATTTATTTTCCCTTTGCAATGACCTGTGTCATCAATGATGTTAGATTTCTAGCTATAAAATATAAAATATTGCCAGGGCCTTGAAGCAACAAAACAAATGTTACTTGTACATGAATGTGCGACTTAGTTGATTAAAATCATTCATATTTAATTAAACGCAGCACTGAGGAATCCAACGTTTGTCAGTGCTGTATGTTCTACTGTCTGCCTTGCTGCATAAACATTTCATATTTTGTTTATGAAACATCTGCTCTGTTTATGCACTCCATGACTCTTTTCAGATTTGGGTTTGTGTTGCAACAGAGAGTAATTGGAGGTGGAGAAGGGTTTGTATGACTCCCACGTCTTTATACTGAATTGAAAATGAAACCTTTAAAAATAAAATGTGACCTCAAAACCATCTAAGTGTTTACTTGTGTTTATTATTGTGGTTTTGAGGTTCACTCTGGCTGTGCATTTACACCGTTTCAGATGATAACTTTTTTTATATTTGCTAGAATATCTTTTACCATTTTTTGTGTACGTTTCTCAAAGTTTCTCACTTTTTTCATTTGATTACAAACTCAACTATACCATTGAAAAAGCATGTTTACCATATATTTTATTCTTCTCTGTGTTTTCTTTACATTTCTGTAAATTCACATATTCTTCAAGCTTCTCATTTCTGTCTGGCCGGAGAATTCCATCCACATCACACTCAAGCCATGGATCTAAGGAAACCACACCAACTATTATTTAATTTCAATTGATTAAAGGGATACTTCAGGATTTAGCATTAAGCTTTGTATTAGTAGAAAACCTGTAGTATTTTCGAATTACCGTGCTTTCCACTCTCATATCCCCCTGAGATGAGAGATTTATGTATTTTTTGTCTGGAAAAAATCCTCAGATGACGCAAAAATCGTCATTTTGCGTCATCTGAGGATTTTTTGGCCAGAGGCTAAAGACTACAGCCAGTAGTAGGGGCTGTCCGCATGTTCTCAACCTGCCCATAGAGGGTGGGATCTCACTCACAGAATGTACACATAGCGTCAGCCATCTTTTTTTGGAAGCTAAGCTAGCAGGCTCTTGTTCTGTGGAGAAAGCTGAGTAGTAGGGGTTACCATCCTCTTTTTTCCAGACATGTCCGGCCGTCGAGATCGTCCAAAATGTCCGGGATTCAGCTTTTGCTTTCTGCAGTCGCCATTCATTGTTTACATGCACACCTTTTGTTTCAATCTAACTGAATTCTTTCCGATTGGTGAATCTGAATGTAGTGTTTACATGAACGCTAAACAAGTGATCGGTTGATGTGCGTTTTAACATTGCTAAGAAAATTCCCGCTCCTCCGTGAGAGATACGAGACCGGTGCGTCTCACAGGTGTCGCTCATCAGTAATCACGCCACCGCCTCTCATCGTTCTCCCACGGCCCTCAGTCTCGTCCTGCTCGCCACAGTAAACATAATGAATGGCGACTGTAGAACTTCACTTCCTGCTCAGCTACTGTTCGGACGCCCTTGCTTACTGCTCCGCGCTTTGCTCTATCGCTTTTACATTTTATCTCCTATATTTTTTATATTTTATTTCCTTTTATCACCTAATTTTAACTTCAGCAAATCAGCACAGTGCTCATACGACAAAGTTTGGATTACTACAAAAACGCAGAATTCTTTTACCCGACCAGCTTACATTCCGGGAAAGGAAAACACAACTGCCTACAAGGATAAGAGAAAATGCCTCTTCTGGTTCAAGAATCTACTTGCTGCACCAACTGCCACAAACTTTTACAAAGGATTGCAGTTCTTGAAACAAAGTTACTTACGGGACCACCAAACCAGACGGAGCACATGGACACCCTCAGCATACCGGTGAGTCCCATGAAACTAGTGCTCCTCGACAGGTAGAGAAACAAGCCGATCGACTTACAAATTGATGGCACAAACAGGGAGCGAGACTCAAAGGCACTCGAGACATCAGATTGTCACGAGCATCACATATTGCCGCAGTAGCATCCTCTACCCCAGATACAGCTCTGACAAGGATTGCAAACACTGGTCTCCTACCACCGCCTATACATCTTGAGAACAGATTTGAAGTACTAATGAATGTAAATGAGGAATCCCCAAACGTGATGAATGTGATCGAAAACAGACTGAATGGGCCAGTAGCTAACACTGATGCTAACTGGCGCTCAAGGTCGAGCAGACAGCGGCACTCAGCTCAGAGCGCTGCCGAGCCCAGGACTCTGATAGTGGGGGACTCCATAATCAGAAACATTAGCGGCAGGGATACAACTGCGTGCTGCCTTCCACAAGCAACAACTTCTGATATAAACAGGGAACTTCAGAACATTCTGATGAAACATAAGACTGCAAATCGACTCATCATTCATGTGGGGAAGAATTATATTCATAAAGAGCAGTCAGAACTCCTTAAGAAGGATTTCAATGAACTTTTTGAAACACTTAAAAGACTGAAAGTTCAAACATTCATCAGTGGACCACTCCCAGCAAGAGGAACAAACAGGTTTTCACGGTTGCTTGGGATAAATACATGGCTGCAAAAAACCTGCAACATAAAAGGAGTAAACTTCATTGACAATTTCAATCTTTTCTGGAGTCAGAGACAACTTTTTCATCGGGATGGCCATCACCCAAACAAACTTGGTTCAAGAGTGTTAAAGGACAATATCTACTTCTCCCTCAATCATCCTTCTGCAGTGTGTGCCAATCCACTCAATCTGAACGGCACACACACACCTGGACACAGTATGAATGACCACGGGACTTCACTTCAGCAGCAAAATGGACATGCGGTTGACATATCACACAAGGACAATGATAACACCACTCCGCCACAACAACCTCTGCTCACGGACTCAATCTCTGCTGAACCCTGCCCACAGAGCTCACCACAGACAGACATATTAGAACTGCTCCAAGATTCAGCACCCAAGGACGACTTCCTGGAAAACAGCCAGGGAAGCCAGGACAGCATATCACAGCCTCCGATAACACCAGAGCAACAGCCCCTTTCACCAGACACTTTTTCCCTCTATCCAGCATCGCCACTTCTGTGCTTCTCACAGAAAATGGAAGAACTGGTGTATGCTGGAACCAAACTATCCCACTCTTTTGCTGCAAGCCCCCAGATACCAACCAAAAAACGACAGGCACCGCTACCACCAAAGCCTGTGGGCCCAGCTCGCCCTCCCCCTCCTGTGAGAGCTCTTCGGCCTCTGCCACAACGCCAGGGCCCACACCCTCCTCCATCTGCTCGAGGTGAACCAAAAACAACTGATACCAGCTCTCAGTGATATGTGTCGGGTCCCCGCTATGATAACAGTAACTTTCTCAAATGTTTACAGAACAAGCGGGAACCCAGTGTGCCTGTATCTTTCTCTATTGCTGTTCTATTACAAGATAGAAAGTCTAAGGCCTTCAATAGCCGTACAGCAAACCAAACTAATCTGGTGCCTATTACACGTCAAACTAAGATTGATGTGGGGACAAAAAGTAAGACTGTTAAGTTAGCACTTTTAAACATTCGTTCACTTAAAAATAAATCACTTCTAGTCAATGACTTAATAACCACAAACAACCTGGATTTTATGCTTCTAAATGAAACCTGGCTAGAAGACAGCTGCAGTGCAACAATCCTCAATGAAGCAGCCCCTCCTAACTTTACTTTTATGAGTGTCTGCAGAGCTGTTAAGAGAGGTGGGGGTCTAGCTGCTCTTTTTAAAGATATCTATCAATGTAAGCAAATATCATTTGGGAATTACCCTACTTTCGAATATCTGGGTATTGTGTTAAAAGGTGCTCCACGCATTTTACTTATCATTATTTACAGGCCTCCAAAATACTCTCCAGCCTTTGCTGAGGACTTTACAGAACTGTTATCAACAATTACCTCAGAGTTTGACTGTTTTGCCATTGCTGGAGATTTTAACATCCACATAGATAGTGCAGAAAACAATATGGCAAAAGAAATCAATACTGTTTTAAAAACTTTTGATCTGACTCAGCATGTACATGGACCCACACACTATCGCGGACACACTCTAGATTTACTTATCAGTAAGGGTCTAAACATTTCACTGATTGTTATTAAGGATGTAGCACTGTCTGATCATTTCTGTATTTCTTTGATATATTGATCTCTCCTGCCACTGAAGCTAGATCTGTGTCTGTCAAGAAGAGATGCTTAAACGAGAACACTAGTGTACTATTTATGAAGGCTATATCCTTAACACCAAGCATATCTGCAGACTCTGTTGATTTTCTCCTTGATTCTTTTAACTCAAAAGTTAAAAGTGTAATTGATGATATTGCTCCTGTGAAAGTCAGGAAGAAGAGTGGCAGACAAAAAGCACCTTGGAGAAACTCAACAGCAGTGCAAAATATGAAAAGACAATGCAGAAAAGCAGAGCGCATGTGGCGGAAGACAAAACTTGTAGTCCATTATAACATCTACAAAGACAGCCTTCATGCTTTCAATATGGAACTAGGCAAAGCTAGACAGACTTTCTTCTCAAATATTATAAACAGCAATTTAAACAACACACACATTCTTTTTGCTACTGTAGAGAGACTGACAAACCCCCCAAGCCAGATTCCCAGTGAAATGCTCTCAGACAACAAGTGCAGTGAGTTTGCTTCTTTCTTCTCTGAGAAAATCAATAATATCAGAAAGGTGATCAGCACATCCTTGAGTTGCGCTGGGGTCAGACAGAACAGACCACCTGAGAAAGTAGTTACTATGTCTGATTTCAAAGAAATTGATGGCAAAATTTTGGAAGAAACCGTACAGCACCTTAAAACATCAACCTGCGCTCTTGACACACTTCCCACATCTTTTTTCAAAAGTGTGTTAAACAGTTTAGAAGCAGATCTTCTAGAAGTGGTAAATGCCTCACTTCTCTCTGGGAGTTTTCCAAACTCCCTGAAAACTGCAGTTGTCAAGCCCCTCCTGAAAAAGAGCAATCTGGATAAGACCATATTAAGCAACTATAGACCGATCTCAAATCTTCCTTTCATAGGCAAGATCATTGAAAAAGTTGTCTTCAATCAGCTGAACAAATTCCTGAGCTTGAATGGATCCTTTGACAATTTTCAATCTGGTTTCCGACCGCACCACAGCACAGAGACAGCGCTCATAAAGATAATAAACGATATTCGCTTAAATACTGATACAGGCAAATTATCGGTGCTGGTACTACTCGACCTCAGTGCTGCATTTGACACTGTCGATCATAACATACTTCTTGACAGGCTGGAAAACTGGGTGGGGCTTTCTGGGATAGTCCTAAAATGGTTCAGGTCATACTTAGATGGGAGAGGTTATTATGTGAGTATAGGAGACCATAAGTCTGAGTGGACATCCATGACATGCGGAGTCCCTCAAGGCTCAATTCTTGCGCCACTCCTGTTCAACCTGTATATGCTCCCAATGAGCCAAATAATGAGAAAGAACCAAATTGCTTACCACAGCTATGCAGACGACACACAGCTCTACTTAGCCCTATCGCCTAATGACTACAGCCCCATTGATTCCCTGTGCCAATGCATTGATGAAGTCAACAGTTCGATGTGTCAAAACTTTCTTCAGTTAAACAAAGACAAAACTGAAGTCATTGCGTTTGGAAACAAAGATGAAGTTCTCAAGGTGAACGCATACCTTCACTCTAGGGGTCAAACAACTAAACTTCAAGTCAGGAATCTTGGTGTGACACTAGAGTCAGACCTTAGTTTCAGTAGTCATGTCAAAGCAATAACTAAATCAGCATACTATCATCTGAAAAATATTGCAAGAATAAGATGCTTATAGAAACTTGTGCATGCTTTCATCACCAGCAGGGTGGATTATTGTAATGGACTCCTCACTGGCCTTCCCAAAAAGATCATAAGACAGTTGCAGCTCATACAGAACGCTGCTGCCAGGATTCTGAGCAGAACCAGAAAATATGAACATATCACACCAGTCCTCAGGTCTTTACACTGGCTCCCAGTTAAATTTAGGATTGATTTTAAAGTATTATTACTGGTATATAAATCATTCAATGGCCTAGGACCTCAATATATTGCAGATATGCTCAGTGAATATAAACCCAACAGATCACTCATATCATTAGGATCATATCAGCTAGAAATACCAAGGGTTCACTCTAAGCATGGCGAGTCCGCTTTTAGCTATTATGCCAGCCGCAGCTGGAACCAGCTTCCAGAAGAGATCAGACGTGCTCCTACAGTAGTAACATTCAAATCCAGACTCAAAACACATCTGTTTAGCTATGCATTTACTGATTGAGCACTGTGCCGCTGTTCGTCCGACTGTTTGTACTGTACTGTATTTTATTTTATTTTTCTAAACCGTTTTAATTATTCTTATTTCTTTTTATTATTTTAATTTTTTCTATGTAAAGCACTTTGAATTGCCATTGTGTATGAAATGTGCTATATAAATAAACTTGCCTTGCCTTGCCTAGAACGCAAAAGCCGAATCCTGGACATTTTGGGCGATCTCGAAATCCCGGGTAGACTCGTCACGGAGACTCACTAGTAGCCTAGCCTTGTTGTTTACTGCGCTCTCTTACCGGTAGGCGTGGCTTGGGAGTGGCCTCCTAGGGCAGCGAAGCAAGTGCATTCTGGGAGTTGTTGTCTTTCATCCACATAAGCCAAAAATACATTTTCTGGCTTTTCTCAGTATAGAAAGCTCCAAATTCAAAAATAATTTCACATTTCTTCTACATAAATGACCCATTTTAAATACACATTCATCTTTCCAGAGGTGAAGTATCCCTTGAAGTAGGATAAATCCCTTGAGATGTACCATCTCGTTTTCGAGGGGGTCTCAACACAATCACAATATAGTGGAGTTAAACATTGTCCCCCAAATTTGCTCCAATTATTCCAGTTCTTCTTCTGGGATATATAAATATATCGATTTTTTTTATTATTAATTCATGAGTTGTTAATGTGAGTTTGCAGACTGTTTTAATGTTATGCAACAAAGACTGTATACCACAAAATACACCTTTTTTTCTATCGGTCTGAAAGCAAAAACAAACAAACAGTGAGACCAACAGATTCATGAACAAATGACTCTAATGAGCCGGTTGTTTTTAGTGAATCAAAAACATATAGTGTGACCCAGTGGCATGCAGTGGGATTCTGAAATGAGGAGGCAAAGTCCTTACCCTTTTTCTGAATAAATATTCATACTCCAGTTACAATTAATGTTGACACATTTCAAATACAGTGAATAAACATTACTTATCAAGAAAACAACAGTACAGTACAACCAAAATAAATTTTTTATTATTTATTTTTTTATTTCAAAGCTCTGAAAACATTGCAGGTATCATGATGGCCACAGACACAGAGATGTAATTTCTTTTAACTGACTGCTCCCTAAAAACCTCACAGATCACAAGTCATTGCAAGTTTGAATGTGACGTGACATTGCACAATGATGGATGTTGTTGTTGTTTTTGTGTTTTTTACATACTTTAAAAAATGATTTTCAAAAAGGGACAGTGTACATTATTCAACATTCATGAATGTAAATGTACCCAAATTTCCCCGAAGGCTAGTTTTCATTGGTAGTCCCTGATGCCTGATGTTATTAGGCCTAAAAACTAGAGAAAAGAAAAGAAACGAGAGAGAGAGAGAGAGAGAGAGAGAAGAAAAGAAACGAGAGAGAGAGAGAGACAACAACAGCAACAATACAACCAGACATTGTAAACAACTCTGTAAAGTTCAATTCATCACATTATACAAAAAGACAATATATATATATATTTTAAAAAGTATTGTTATGGGTTAAATAATAATAATGAAAATAATAATAGTAATAATAAAGGGAGAAACATTAATGTTCACATTGTCAATTAGAAAGAAGCTATTTTCTGAAATTATACTTAAATGAGTTAAACGATTCTCAAATTAGTTTTCCCATTAACGCTGTTATGTATTCATTCATGTCGATTAGCAAATGTGGACAAAAACGAGAGGCGGAATTTTCAGGCAAACAGCACCATGGTGGCATTGCCTCCTCTCACATGACTTTTCCTCATTCATTCTCAGTTACCGCCCACCAAAACCATGACTCGCTTTAAGGGGTCTGTTAAAACTCAGGGGAGGCAAGAGAGTTGTTGCCGTATGCTGCAACTTTAATATCGTACTGAATTGGTCTTATAATGTGTCATATCATAAGAGATACACATTTGCAACAGTTTTTTTGTAATTTATGAAAGAAGTATATACATCATGTTCCCTCTTAGCACCACTATAGCAGAAACATTAACACAGAAACAAAAATGCAGAAAACCATAATGACATATTGCTCTTTCCACTCAGTCATTACACAAACTAATGTCTTTTTGATACTTGTGATTCAGGGGACTGATGTACTGTGAATATGCTAATGGCCCATTGTTTACAGTTTCTCTTGGTTAAAGTTGTAAATTAAAGGGAAAGGACAGGGTTACTGCACAGCCTGATCACTTTTTCATAATGAAAGCTTCCAAATAGTGTTTATGAAAAGAATGGATGGAATATTTTCTGGTGTTCAGTTCAGTTGACATCAAATGAGCCAATCATGTGTAATAATCATGTCATTTTGCTTTCCCCAAAATTAATGTTTGAGTTTATTTTTTTCAGTCAGTACACAAATCATCAATAAAAACACAATAGGAGAAAAATAGATGTTAAATTTGTTTAATATGGATGATCAGGAAGATATATTAGAATTATATAAAAAAATGAAAACAAATATGCATATGTGGAGTGTGGAACAAAGAAAGATGGATGGACAAGTAAAAAACAAGGGCTATGTGTTGCTCAGCCAAACGATCTGAAAACTTGTTTGATCTGGTGAACGCTGAGGATGGGCTATTAGTAACCAGAAATGTCAAGCAGAAGAGTGGTGCCCTTGTGTCACTTGACTTTGCTGTTCTTGGAAGCGTTAAGAGAGGAATCCATACAACCATAAAAGCAAAAATAAATTGTCAACAGAAGCTGTCTACAAAGTAACCTTTAGAGATAAAACTGACCCCTGTAAGGGCACAGTATAGGCATACAAATTTGGATGTAAGCACATATCAATGTGGTTAGTGTGAAATTAAATGTATAGCAGTCCGATTAAATAATAATCAAATGCTTTTCTGGAGATAAAATTAGTTTTAAATGAGACACTTTGAATGAGATCATTATTTTATTGCAGATGATTCACTTCATTATAAGGAGGACAGGCCCAGAGTACCCTTACAAAAAAAGAAGTTTATTTGCTATTATATTCTTCTTTTAAACTAAAAATAAGACAGAATACTTACTCAATCTTTTGATTGAGATATACTCAAAGTATAATTAATTATTCTAAGTATACTTGGCTTAGTTGTGTTTTAGTACTTCATCCTAAACTTGTTTTATTTCATTTAGCTGCCAAGGCAGTATTTCAATATTTTGAAATAAGTTTATGCCACTCAATATTTATAATTTATTATATTTCATCTCTATTCCAAATTAATGAAAACAAATTTTAATAGTTTTAGTTAACAGTAACAACACTAAAACTCTCAACTAACGGCATGACACTGATGTGACTTGTGGGAAATGCTGATCTGGAAAGCTCTTTTGCAATTCCATGTTGCATTCAATGTCCCACTGCACCCCACCCAAAAGGACATTTCACAATTCTATATTTCCCGTGTGTTTTGTTCAATGTGATGCTCACAATATGCAGCTCATATAAAGTGAAAAAAGATAAGAAAATTAATTGTGAAACTATCAGCTTTGAGCAATAGCTTGGAGCAGAGGCGGATCATGTCGTGATTTGGGATTTAAACTTTAGAAAAACATTCACACCATGTGATGATATCACACGGCATTTAGCAGCATTATATTTAGTTTTTAGCTTTTCAGTGCCATTAACTTCTAAAGCAAACCTAAACGAGTTGTGTGTCTCAAGCATTGTGTTTCTTTGGTACTTGTGTTCTTGGGTCCTTCTTCTAGGATGCAATTTGCTTCACCTGTGATCGATTCCTGCAGTGCCTCCGAGACCTGTAAGGAGAGCTGTTAATTTTTTTTAAAACTGCTGCTGAAGCAGCACAAGGACTGATTTAAGTGTTTAAAAGACAGATTGTAATCTCTCCAGCTCTCTTTCTCTCACTCCTTCTCATTCTCTGTCCAGGATCAGGCCGGTCTCTTCTCTCTGCTGCTAAAGATAAGTTGTACGCTAGTGATTTGTCTCTGTCCGACACCTGCCTCATTATTCCTGGTGAATGTTAAGGGACAGCTTAACCTATGCTGCTTGTCGACGAGAGCATTTGTCAACATTTAATAGCATCGTCTGCTGATACACCAGCAATCTGTATAGCCAAAAGCAGGGAACGGCAATAGAAGATGAGCCTAAACAAATGTCACATACATCTTAATATCTGTAGGATAGCTTCATCAGTCATAGTCAGTGGTTTATATATGAACAAACAACTAAGATAAACTCAATGAAAAACTGGTCACAGGTAGAAAGCTAAACTATTTTGGAAAAACTCTTATAACAATGGAAGCTTGTTTTCATCTCAGAGAAAAAGAAATAAATGGTCCCTTTTTTTATTTACTTGATACCTCACATTGAGATTTTCTCACAATTTTGTATCTTGCAATCACAACTTTTTATCTCACGATTGCTACTATAAGACAGTTTGGGGTGTGATTTCATATCTCTTTAATGGGACTTTATTTAACATAATTGCATTGGTTATGTCTCACAATTGCAACTTTATTTTTCACATTTGTGATTGTGATGACTATTACTTTATAATATATTATATAACTGCAACTTGATACTCATCATAGTGACTTCAAATCTCACAAATGCAGCAGTTTCTCACAATTACGACTATATAGATTATAGCCACAATGTGACTTAGTGCTTTATTTCTCACAGTTAAACTTTACCTCACAATGACCTTTTTTTATTTTTTTACTCTGAGGCAGAAACAGACTTTTATTCTTCACCACTGTCTGGTATGGTGCACTTTGAATAAATGAGCTCGCTTCGTAGTTCTGACCCTGCAGAATTCAGGCAACTTAGTAAATGTTTGCCCCAGTTGTTGCTTAGGCTTTTCACTGTCCTATATCTTGTGGGCAATTAGGCAGATAAAATCTCATAGCCTTACTTGGACAGTAACTTGATAAGTGAATGAATGTCCTTGCAGGCTCGGATTGAAAAGGGGTCAGCCAGGCAAAACCTGCATAGCATTCACAACATAAACTGGGCTAATCTTACTGTTCAAGCTTGAGGCAAATGCATGAATGGTATTATTCATCACATATTTAGCTACTGACAAATTGTGCACTGAGAGAAGACTCAGTGAAGTCTGAAGACAGTTCACGTCCCCTAAAACCCCTGTAAAGCAGATTTGGTTCAAGGCTATTATCTAACACTGTCATTAAGACTAATTACCTGCCTCAAGGGCAAGTAAACAGAGGGTAAGTGAGATTAGACCTTGTTTGCACAGCTGATGAGTCCTAGACCAACCCCTTATTTCAAGCAGCTGTGGACAGCCAGAGACAGCCGGACAACTGAATACAAAGTCAATGATGATGTGATGGAATCGTGCATGTGGTCAAACTTCATAATTGCTTCATCAAACCTTTGATCAGAGAGGTTTGTCCTGTGCATACTGTATGTCCTCAGTGGAGAAGAAAATCTGTAAAATGACAATCAATAAAAGCCATTATGCGGAGCAACATGTGACAAATCCATGCTGTGAAGCGGTATTAAATTGATTTCTCCAGAACCAAGATGAATGCCAGGGATACAAGAATGAAATGTTTTACAATCGATGTCAACAAGTCTCTTTTTAAACATTTTTATGTATGATATCCCACACATGCTATGTAAGAAAGCTAAACAAAGACTATATCCATCAGTCAGACTTTTAAAAAGGTTTTAGAGGTGTGACTGCACTTACTGTCTCTGCTGTTATGCAGGTTTTTCTGCTTGCTGTACCATATGATTGAATGCTATTTTTGTTGCCTAGATTGCATGTAGCCTATCTAATTGCTATAATATTTCTTATCCTTAGAAACTTTTCATGCTTGTTATTAGACATGTGCCGGTATTCGGTAATGCGATAAATCGCGGTAATGAATATGCACGATATTGTTATCGCGGGCACTTCAAAATACCGTGAAAAATAATAGATCCGATTTTAGATTTTTAGAACGTGCATTAGCTTATTTTCCTTCAACCGCTTAAAAAAACACGGCTTAGGCCTATATGCTGCGCAAAACACGTGTGCACTCAGATGTAAACAATCCTCACATGGAGAAGAAACATGGCGGAAGGAGGAACACTGCCGTCTATTTATCCCTCTTCTAAAAGCAGGGCTGCCAAGAGCAGGCTACTTCTGATATGAAAAAAATTCTCAGCTCTCAGGTTCTGTCCATTTTATTACGAAATTCAGACAATAAATACCGTTTTGGCGCTTGTAAATGTGACGTGACAGATCGCTGTAGCGCATCAGTTCAAGTTAACTGATCATCTGTTACATTTTATTTAAAGATACAGTACAACTTACCGAAAGGTATATATGCCTCATACATAATATCGATCAATCAGTGTTTTTCAGCCACGGAAAGAGGTCAATAAAACCGCAGGACAACAATTATGTCACAGAATGTTACATTTACCTCAGGAAAGCCATTTAATGACCAGCATTAGTTTACTAGAAAAAAAATAGCTATAGAGAGGAGTATTTTGCTAAATATCTGCACTATATTACATATTTATTATATTTTTTACTTGTGTCATTACATAATTGTTATTATAATGAGAACCGCATTATATTTAATTTAATTTGTTATTTTTAACCTTTAATAATACCAGCTGATAGGGCTCTCTGTATGTTTACAGCATTATGTGAGGTGTATTTTTTCTATCTACTGTAGCCTACCTAATATTTATCCAAATGAGTCAATATTGAATCAACATTGAAATCAAATCCAAGAATTGAATTGAAATCGTGAAAATTGTGTTAAGCAATAATACAAACAGTAGCCTACCAGTCATTGTACCATGTAAACATCGTAACATGTTGTCACTAAACTTAATACAATTCTGTTTAATTACCAAATGTTTTGACAATCACAATTACACCTATTGTGATGCAAGTTTTTTTTTTACATCCCCTCCCCCCCAATCCATCCATTTCTCTTGTGCAATTAAAATATTGTGATAATACCGTATACCGTGATAAAAGCTCAATCAATTAATCGCAGCATGAAAATTTGATACCGGCACATGCTTACTTGTTATGAAATTGGTTGGTCTAATTTGGACAGTTTACAGAGGAAATGCAAACTTAATTGGAATAAATTGAGAAAATAAGTATGTTTTGAACACAACTCCATTTTCATTTGCTGATGTTTTTCTCTCTTCATTCAGAATAAGCAAGAATGCATTACTATGATTAATTCTAGAAGTCATTCATGTTAATGGAAAAGAGTATTGATGAGGCAGAACCCAGTCTATCAGTCTGCACTAGTTCCATTTTTGTAATCCATCAAAGGGAAATTTAAGACGCAAACCAAGACGTCTTTGAATTATACTCACACATAGTGGTGTGGATGATGCATTACACAAAATTGTAGAAATACTTTATTTGCTGTCAGCCATTAATAATTTATTCTTCAAGCAAAAGTGGTCAAGTGATCTCAACATGACCATCTCAATGAGGCGACCATCTCTGGCCCTGTCCCAAATTGCACACTTTATGTGCACTTACAATGGTGGCTGCATGCGCGTGTCTGTTAAGATCAGAAGACTGTGTGGTGTTCTGTTTGTCATTTTAGGTTTCAGAAGGGTGCTTGCGAATGCCATTTGGGACAGGGCCTCTATGTAAAATAGAACAGCTTTCATTAAGCTACTATGACTGTGAGCCATATCATCTGAGTGTAAATGTTTTTAGAAGATGTGTAAAATGTACCGAGGGCTCATGTTATTTGATCTTAGGCAGAGATGTTTGTTTAATCTCTACTTGTGGCACTTTAGATCAGACGTAAGGAGGTTTGTCTCAAACACCTGGCTTTGATTGGATCTGTCTTTTCAAACTTTACTTCTATCTCTCTTGCGCCTGTTCTACTTTCTCCAGCCATCTGCCAGAGAGGCAGAGAAGGCCCCATTTCCCTGGCAATGTCTGTCAAGAGCCTCAAGGCCCACCAGTCTCTGTTAGTGCATCCTTCTTGGCAAGCCTTCCCCCATTCCATATGTCTGATTTGCAGGGCTGAGAAACTGCCATGGGAGGACAAGGTAAGAAAGAGCACGTCAGGGTGTGAAGAGAGACAAGCTGTTCCTCCGGTTTTCCTCAGAACATGGACGATAGTGAGGAGTGAGGTCACAGAGCAAAAGTCTTTACTGCTGGGAACGTTTCTTCTGATGGTCTCAGCAGCATCACGGCAAAGACACTGTTGGAAGCATCACTTAATTACTGAGATGAAATATGGATAGTTAAACAACAATTAGTGTTTATAGACAAGGTTGTAAGAAGTAGCACTCTTTGTAGTTTATAGAACATGCTACTGGAACCAAGAGATTGAGGTTTGGCTGGTTATCATACACCATTAGCCCCTGCTGATAAATGTTGACTACAAAGAATATCTTTCTACATTTATGACAGTGCAGCTGTGTATTCTGGTGTGTTTTGTAGCCAACATACTGTGTATTTATTGTTAATATATAGCGTTTAATTAAAAAACGCATATTCATTTTAAATCATATAGCCATTTGGACTGCCATATTGACTGTCCCCACATGCTGGGCGGTAACCTTGAGTGTAAGAACTTGAGTGTTTAGACTGAGAAAATGCACATACTTTAAATAATAGTAAGATAGAGGTATAGCTGCAAAGGCAATCTTTTATTTTATGAGAAGCAAGCTTTATGTTATTGACTTACGTATGTGTGTCTGTAATGTCTAGTCCGATAAATATGGATAAGATTCCCAAAAGGTTGAAATAACAATATTCTTTATTAAATAAAACAAACTCAGGTAATCCAACAGGAGATGAACAAACTAAACACTGTGCCATGCACAACAGAGGTGTAAAGTCCAGGGGTCAGAAAGCAAAAGTCTGGCAGACTTTTCTCCTGAAAATCCTGGCTGAAAAACTGTGCTAATTAGCAAATCCAGGTGATTGGAACAAAATACTGAGGAGGACTTTTACTTTCTGAACCTGGACTTTACACCTCTGATGCACAAACAATGGGTGCTTCTCATTTCTTATTTGTGCATCCTCGTTTCCTTTCCTCGCGTCTCAGCTCCACCCCCTGTAGGATGCGAAGGAAGGATGCAAGAAAAGAAAATGAGGACGGAGTAATCGAATGTAACTTTTTTTATATATTGGAATACTTGATAACTTCACCGTGTCATCAGCACCACTCAATGGATCTGCCCTTATGTTGTTGAAGTTTGTTTATTTAAGAAATTCATAATAAATAATAATAAAGCAAGATACCCTGTTGAAATATGTGAGATGTGTGGTTTATATAAACTGCAAAGATAAAAGTCGATAGTCGATAAAACTCTTCTGCATAGGATACACCCGTGTATCCTCGCTCATGTCTCCTCTGGAAGCCTCCTCACTCCTCGATCCTTGACTCCTCGCAGTGCAATTAAAGAAATGAGATGTCCTTCAAGATGGCTGAGCTCGATTGGTTTCTGGGTCATAGGATGGAGGACGGAGGAGCGAGGAGGCGAGGAGGGATATTGAGAAGCACTCAATAACAGACAATGGATGAAAGGAAATGAGGAACTTAAATAGACATGGTTGACTAACTACAGACAGGTGTGCTCGTTAATGAATGTCCATGGTATCTAATGACTGGCGGAAAACTAGAACAAAGGGAACAGTTAACTGAGGAGAAACAAACTAAAAGTCCATGAAAAGGACACTAAACAAAACATAACCTTGACAGTAATGCAGTATTATTGCCAACTACAACTATTAAAAATAATTTTCAGTAATTGAAATAAAGCTGAAATCAAATCAAATATAAACACTGAAACATTTAAAGGAAAATTAGAAATGTTGCCTTTGCAACGAAATTATTAAAATGACTAAAACTAACACTATAAATTAAAGCTATATAGCAATCTTTAAATCAAACTAATTAAAATGGCAAAATCACATAAAATTATTACAACTTATAGTTAGAAAATATAAAAATAAAAGTTAATTCAAAATATGAATAAATGCTATAATAGTATATAAATAATATTAAAGTCACCCAGTAATATAATAAAACTCAATGAGATTAACTTAATATTTCAGTGATTCTGACAGGTACAGGTACAAATTTGTTGGCATGTCGCCGCGGAGTGTAAAAGCATAACAAATGGTCCCTTTACATTCTGTAACTTTCAAGGTGCCACATGGCATTTCATGAAATACTCTCTCAAATTCTTCAGTGTTATCATCAATAGGCCCAGACTCCTTATCGCCCTCTGCCAGTCTTCTCAGTAAATATTTACAGCTGGGCTCGCGTGGACCTGAGGAATACTAACACAAAGCCAAGGCCCGTTACACAGCATGGGAGGAGTGTGTAGCAAGCCATCAAGACTACTTCAACACAACACTGATGAATACTACAAATATTTTCTCTAGCACATTCTACAACGCCTTTAAATGAGTTTATTTAGGCTTGAGTGAACTGAAAGCGAATCACACCAGCAGGCGGAGCTTTCGAATAGGTTGTCTGCTTTCAACGCTTTCATCTAAAAAGAATGAATAGAAATTGGCTTTTAGTGTGGAAAAGCATAGGGGAAATAGCAGCCTACTAATTGCAATTTAGAGGGCCCTTGAGAGACAGAAATCATAGAAAGTTGAAGGCAGTGTGTCTTTTTTTGGCTTTAAGTTCACATAAAAAGTTGAAATGTCTTTTCGGCATTAAGGTTTTTCCGGTATCCCTCAGAAAAATTTAAAATGTCAGAGGCACTTTAAAGAAAAGACCCATAAAGTCAACATGACATCAAATTTTACAATTTTTCCTTTTTGTTAGAAGCGTGCTCTTCTTGTGAACAATTGTGTTCGTAAATGCACAGAATTTTTGTTCTTTATACAAAGACAAAAACGTTTTCAAAATCCAGTTGATTTCTGTATGATTATGCTATTTCAATTGAAAATTGTGGCAATTCTCTTTGCCTTTACAGATATCGGCATGGCAAAGCATATAAAAAAAAGTACCATGTCATGATGGCATTAAATCAGAAACATTGTTCTGCTGTTTGTTTCTATGTGCATTTTCTATAACTGTCAGTTACTTAAAATCATATTTTATTTATATGTCAAGATTCAGGGCATGTCATTCCTTAAAAGAGCAACGCTCGCTTGTGACCCTATCACAATAGCAGAAATTTGGGTGCAATTTTGGAAATATTTTGTCATTATTTAGCATATTGGCATGTGAGCTTACACAAACGGACAGAAATCCCTTTCAAAATCAGCATTTAGCAATGCAACAATGCACGTTGTGTCAGCTCTTGCTCAATCCATCTCTCCCTCTGTCAATCCACAGATCTGATTTCAAACTTCAGTAGCTCGACCCCTCAATTTCCTTGTTTTCTCACAGACACTTTCATTTAGATTTTGTCAAGATATTCAGCACATTGTGTGCTTTGTTTTCCAGCGATTCTTGCCTCCCTCCGCCACCCTTTTGTGATAAAATCAGGTAATGGGAGAATGTAGTACTCTGGAGAGGGTTGTTGATGAGAGCACATTTTACTCTGTATGAAACCACTATTGTTACTGCTTTTCAGATTCATTAACCTGATTTACAGAACTTTCTGACTATCATAGCAGTCCACTTCACAAGCTACAAAATTGAATCACTTGAAAGGCTGTAAGGCTTTCAACAAGCTCACAGGAAACAAGTTCACCTCCAGTAAATTAAAATACCGTCATTTAGTTTCAGACCCCACTGAGTGAGGGCTGCAGGGAAGCACATTCGTGATTTCCTCATTCATGTTTGTTATCAACAAACAACAGTCTTATTCCCATTGCTGCAGAGATAAATGAAGTTTGCAGAGTTTAGAGGAACTCCGCCCTGCTGTTGAGATACCTTTCCTGGGGACTGAGTGCAGAAAAGGTGTGCAAATTTAAATGTAAATTCCAATTGTTATTTATGTCTGCATTTGGTCTGGGTTCATAAAGGTGCAGTAAGTGATTTCTGAGAAACGCTGCTCAAAGTGGATCGGACTGAGCACCACAGCACAGTGTTGGCTATAGTGACAGGACAGTTTTGAGTGTCATTGTTAGTCTGGAGCTGGTGTGCTTGGATATTCTCTTGTGTACTGTGTTCGTATTTTGTTCTTCCTTGTCGTTTGTTCGCCATCTTTGCTTTATTTTTCGCAAAGCATTATTTTGCTTCGTTTTAGCTAAAGAGACATGCACTCTTGCATTGCGTGCTAGTTCATTTTGGGGGTGGAGCAATGAAGAAAGGGGTGTGTTTGTTGGGGTTGATTTCAAATATCAATAGTTTTTCTCAGAAATCGCTTACTGTACCTTTAAGCAAACTTAGAAGAAGAGCTGGGGATTTGTGAAACCAGGGAACGTCTCACTCACGTCTCACTTGGAGCCAAATTATTTCTTTTCTTTTTTTTACAGAATCACATTACAGAATTTCTGCATAACAATTGCTGATCAGAAGTTGATAGTTAGCTAAAATGTTGTGTTGATTATGGTTGAAAGATGTCACCCAAGCTAAGGTTTTTGCCGGTCCTAAGTTTACTTTGAATAGGACAGAACCGAAAAATGACTCCAGTTTTAGTGAGGGAGTCATTTGTGATGATTCACTCACTAACTGAGTCAGATTCAAATCACTAACTCACAAGCAGGTTCGGGACTTTTTCGTGAATCATTTTGTTTGTTGTGTACAAGAAACACTGGTATTTGAAGAAATTGCTTATAGATGCACACACTGCTTTCCCAAATAGATTTTAAATTATTGTTGTACATTTTTACTTTTTGTCGCCATTTTAGCAGCATTCAAGTTTCCAAATTATTAGGTTTGAGCAAGCATAAGAGGAGAGTAAACTATAAATGCAATTAGTCAACATCAGCGCAATCATCAAGGAAAATATAGAGCTGCCTCCTGGTAACCATGCACCCACAACACAGTGGCAACTTCAGACAACCTAAAAATGTTGTATTAATGTTTTATGCTGTTTTATGAATTTTGTCTGTTGAGGGCCTGATACTCAGTTGCCATTGGTTGTAATTCCACAGTATGCATCTGAATGCATGTCATCATTCTCATCATTGTGTGTCCATGTGTGTATTTTTTTCTGAGGTGTTTGCTTACAAGCAAGGTTTTTTGCATTGATTCTGTCACTGTCAATACAACAGATATCTGTTTGTACGTGCATAATATAATATATATTTGTTTTGACAAATATTAGAGAGAATTCAAAGATAGTGAGATACATTATAGGGCATGTCATTTTTCATGTCAGCGCTTTGCAGTTTTACAAAATCTGTGCGGCCAACAGTTTTTTCCTCAGTCAAGACAGTTAAATGTTGTCTTAACATATGTGACACACATTGAGCACATTATGGGGGAATTCACTAAAAATCAGTGCACGCTTAATAACTCTATTTATTTGCATATGCTGCATTCATTGTCTAGATGCCTGGTTATAACGCTCCTTCCCATCATTTGATGAATGCAATAACCCCTGCTATGTTTAATTGAAAACACGAGTTTTGTTAATAAAGTTCAATATATACTGAGCCTATTTCACACAGAAAGTATGCATGTTTATGTTTCAACTTTTTTCAACCGAAATGAATTAACACTGAACTGATTTTTAACTGAATAATAACTCTTCACTTTACTATTATCCTTTTAGAGCTGCTTTACAGCTGAATTGAATTCTGTTTGCATCGTTGAATCATTATGTTCCTGTTTATCACTGCAAAGCTCTTTTGAAACAATCTGTATTGTATAAAGCGCTATATAAAGTTGACTTGACTTGACTTGTACTAGAATATCAGCTGTTATTTTGGATATTAAATATTAGCACTAATGCCGCTCAGCCAATCAAATTAGAGGAGCTAGCAACAACAATAAATGTTTTATATAAAAGATATTCTCAAAGAGCAGTCTGAAGTGGATCGAGAAAACCAAAACTGCTTGTGGCTGTTGTTTTAAATATGCATTTGATTATTTTCTCAAGAAAAGGCTTTGTGGTAGTAAGACATAATTCATTTTCATGGTCGGTGACCTTCAGATAGAATTGTGCATTTCTCATCTCATTGGCAATCATTTCCCATGATGAATTGGCCTGATCAGGAGGCTGAGTGGCTGGTTAGCTGAGCTGATGGGGTATACAAATAGGCAAAGGCGCTGAAGATCTCAAACCAAAAATTATATAAGTGCATGTGTCTGTGCTGTGAACAGGTCCTTTCATGGGTCTGTTTACTTCCATTTTTCTCAGTGCTTATTTGCTGTTTTATTGCCGTTTTATGTAAGCATAGTTTTGAGCTGTTTCAAGTGGCTTTTTGCAATCTTTGCCATCTCGTCAAAATGAATGGGATCTAGTTGAAATGTGTGGCATGTAAAACAGATGAAACAGCCTGCAACGTGCCATAGGCCTAAAGACGGATATCAGTTCCTGTCAGCTTACCTCAGAGCGCTTCCATGAACTTACCTCAGAAATGGGTGATTACACAAGGCCATGCATAAATAAAAGTGACCTAAGAGCAAAAGCTGCCTGAGGTTCTGTTTAGTATGGTAATTCTCTAAATCCTACTGCAATCCTCCTTCCCAATCTATTGGTTTAATTTAAGTTTACCCTAAAATATATTCCAATGTTGCTCTCAAAATTGGCAAATATATCTTCAGTGGGCCAGTGTCCTACTTTCTAAGTGCTTTAATTAATCTTGAGTTAAGGCGAAACCACATCCACTCACGTTGCTTTTGTCACAGAGTCAGCCACACCATCACAGCCCCAATCATCACTCAATCACCAGGACCCGCCCACTCGTTCACAATCACCAGAGTACTGACTCGCTGCACCTGCACTCCCTCATCAACACACCCTTTATATACCCCGTTCACCTTTCACTCCTTGTCTGGTCTCGTTGCAGTATACACTGCTTTATGGCAGACTCCTTACCAATCTACTCACCTGAGATAGTCTTGTTTCCCAGAACACCTTGGAAGAGGATTGAGTAGGTGTTGAATGCATCATTAGTCCACTGGAAAGTGACCTCTTATTCTGGTATTGATCATATTCGCTTGCCGCTACACAAAGCCAGTCTGCCTTTTGATTACCTCCAGAAATGAAACAGTGAGGGAAATGCTGGCTCTAACCTGGTCTTTTTTTCAGACATGTTCATTTTAAAATCATCTATTACTGAAAGTGATAATTGGAAAGAATAACATCTTAGCACATGCCCTCTGCCATGAAGCCATTACTCCGTCTTAATGAGGCCATCCATGTCATTTAAGTCAAGCAAGACGAAGCAGCTCTCAGCAGCGAACTAAAATACAACCCCTCGCACAATCATTAGACGACTAAATGCCCATAATGTTTACAATGATCTTCAGGCTGTGTGGACAACGAAAGCACTTCATCCTCTCTGCATTGATTCTGCCATGGATCCTAAATCTCCTCCAACTGTTAAAAGGGTGAAAAGTGCATTACACAAGTCCCCCAAGTCTTTAGCGTTAACACATTTTCTTCTCCTTTTTTAGTGATTCATTTTATACGACTGGAAAATGCTATCACTTCCATGTGGTCTACATTTGTTAGGTCTCATTCACAAATAATTGCTTACAAATGACATAGAAATGGCTGCAAAATAGGTTCTCGCACACAAGTCTGAATTATTCTAAATAAATAATGTTGTATATGAGCATATGTCGTAATTAGGTGTAGCTGGTTAATCTTATGGATTGAGAATTTTTTAGGGCTGTACTGTCCTAGTCGATTAGTCGATTAGTTGGTCGATACGTTCTGGTTCGATCAAAATTCTGATTGGTCGATTTTCTGCCGCGTTTATTTCATCAGTTTTGCCGCGCTGAGGCGCGCTCATTTCATCAGGTGGAAAGCACTAAATGCTAATGGGGGTGTTTTCAGAGTACCTTTGTTTCACTGTAACAGTCTGTCTTCAAAACACCCCCCTTGTTTTCACCTTTTTTGGATTAGTTCAACCCAAGAGAGAGCGTCGAGCGTAGAAGGTTTGATGCTGAATATTATTTATTTAATTGTGAGAGCGTTTAATAGTCCTCTTCTAACATGTCAACAACAAAGAAATCGACAGTGTGGCAGCATTTTGTTAAAATTGATAACAGGAAAAAGGTCGAATGCAAAGTTTGCAAGCAACAGTTTTCCACAGCTCGACGACAAACATGACATATCATCTAAAAGTGGTAAGCTCACTTGTCTGCGTTAGCTTGCCCTGTCTGTTTTGAGTAGGCTATGAACATATCAGAATTTGCATATTTCAATGTTTTAGTGTGATAACCTAACTTTTTTATTTTTTATTTGGAGCCTAATGCGCAATTGCGCTGTGCTGTTGGTTGTGTTAGTTTTGAGCCTAGGATGCTTTATTTTTCAGTTATGCACTTTATTTCGTTTCTGCTCTTGATCTGGTTTGTTTAATAAATATTATTTTTTTATTAAAGTGGACGTGCCTTTTGTGTTTATTAAGAGTAAAAACTTTAAGTTAATAGTCTATTCGTGTCTCAGCTGCGAAGCTGAGCTCATGTTCAGCCTCGCTCGGTGCGAGGACATGCACGGTGAAACGATAGTGTCTGACAGTTATAACTTATTATTATAACATATGACAAAAATAATTGTCTAAATTATGTTGCATATTCCTCAACAGTTCTTGTGATGATATCACTAGTTGACAACATAGTACTATTTTCGGAAATCATAAGCTATGATATTGCGCAGGTGCACGTGATGCAGCGCTGTCAGAGCTGACAGACTCGAGTGTCAGACTCATTTCAGTGCAAAATAATTAGGTCAAAAACGATTTAATATACTGCAAATAGCCTACTAGTTGTTTATGTTTATTTATAATTCATTTAGGCGGACAACAAGGCTACCAAGTACTGCATACAGTGCGCAGCTAATTAATTTAACGTTTTTTTTTCTAACGTCATTTTTAGTCGATTTTAGTCGATTTTTAGTCGAAAATTTCAGGACTTCAGTCGACCAAGATTTTCTTTGGTTGAGTACAGCCCTAGAATTTTTTAAGTAATAGGCCCCAATGAGTCTGTGTTAACGGGATCTTATCTTAGTGTCTTAAATTCGGGGTTACCACAGGGATGTGTATTATCACCTCTGCTTTTCTCTGTTTGTACTAACGAACTTCAATGTAACAGGGACGATCTCACTTTAATCAAACACACTGATGACTTGGTTTTAATTTCTTGCCAAACAGACATAAATTGTTCAGCTTATTTTGAGTATATTAAAAGTCTTGTACAATGGTTTGATAACAGTCATCTACAATTGAACATTGAGAAGACAAAGGAATTATGCTGGAATCAAAATAAGAAAGGTACGGCTGGCCTCCTATATGAACAAGTTATTATAAGAATCAAATTTTAAAGGAACACTCCACCGTTTTTTGAAATAGGGCTTATTCACCTTCTTTCCTACATTTAGATAGGTGGGCAAATGCATTTTTGTCTCAGTGCATGCATTGTTTTAGTTTGACAGGGTCGGCGCTAGCTTAGCTTAGCTTAATGAATGGAATCCTTTGTTGCCAGCTAGCATGTCCTGAGTAAAAGTGAAAAACAAAACAAAAAAAACACCTAATTACTTCTTGTGCGTATTCACAACGAGTACAAATAGCGATGCAGATTAACACTAGGCGATTTCCTAGGCAGATATTGACTTATATATTAAGGACTATATTAGGGGGAAGCACAGGCGAAGCACTGCTACTTGGGCATGATATCTCTGCGCCCAAGTAGCAGTGCTTCACCTGTGCTTCCCCCTAATATAGTCCCAAGTCAATATCTGCATAGGAAATCGCCTAGTGTTAATCTGCATCGCTATTTGTACTTGTTGTGAATATGCAGGCCACAAGAAGTAATTAGGTGTTTTGTTTTTTGTTTTTTCACTTTTACTCAGGCCATGCTAGCTGGCAACAAAGGATTCCATTCATTAAGCTAAGCTAAGCTAGCGCCGACCCTGTCAAACTAAAACAATGCATGCACTGAGACAAAAATGCATTTGCCCACCTATCTAAATGTAGGAAAGAAGGTGAATAAGCCCTATTTCAAAAAACGGTGGAGTGTTCCTTTAAATATTTAGGTACAACTATTGATGACAAACTCTCATTCCAGGAAAATGAGGACCATATACATAAGAAAACAAGACTTTTAGTGTTTAGGTCTACTCAGGAAGTTAAGAAATTTTAGTAGGCTATTGATAGGAGGATCCTAACTATTGTTTACAGATCGTTGATTGAAAGCATTTTAACATATAGCCTAATATAATTTCGTGGTATGGCAATTCAACAATGAGATAGAAAAATAAATTAATACGAGTAGTTAACGAAGCAAATAAGATCAACGGCCAAAAACAGAGTACATTGCAAGAGCTGTTTTCAGGTATGTGTGCGTGTATTATTTATGCAGATATATATTGTATTCATTTGTTTTATGCATATTTTTGATAGAGACAAATGTGTGTACCATGTGTTTTATTATGTGATATAATGTGGTTGTACAGTGTTGTCTGATATATTTGTTTTTCATTCCAGCGTTAAAGATGAATTTCTGTTCAGGAAATCTGAACAGACAATAAAGTCAAACAAATGAGTGCCCACTGTTAGTAATTCCATGCTCAAACATCTTCATATGTCCTTTATGAACATTTTTTATATTAGTATTATTATGTTTCAGTATACATATTTTATGTATTTTTTTATTATATAAAATATATAGAATGTAAATATTAAAGTGTAGGCTACATATACACAAGCACTACTGTTCAAAAGTTTGGTGTCGTCCGGCTCTCAGGGCAGTTCGTAACAATTTTACATTTTGTCCCACTGACAGTTAGGTTTAGGGGTGGGTTTGGGAGTGGACCTGTTTTTGTGTTTTGTTATTGAATCACTTCATATGAATTCAAACGAAATCGCCACCTTGTGAAAGAGTTTTGTTTTCTCATGAGACTTGGTTGAATTTGTTCATGTATTTGAAAGAAGTCTCTTATGCCCACCAAGGCTGCATTTATTTAATCAAAAATACAGTAAAAACAGTAATATTGTCAAATATTATTACATATTTATTCCTGTGATGGACAAGCTGAATTTCAGTAACCATTTCTCCAGTCTTCAGTGTCACATGATCCTTCACAAATCATTTTCTGCTCCAGAAACATTCCCTATTATTATCAATGTTAATATTTTCTTTATCTTTATTTTATCTTAATATTTACTTTATCTTAGGGATATTTTATCTCTATCTTTATCTTTATCTCTCCAATTCTCACTATTAACAATCTATTGACTTTTGCCTCAATAAACTCCTAATTACTGCTTATTAATAGTTTGTAAGGTAGTTGTTAAGTTTAGGCATTGGGTAGAATATGGTCATGCAGAATAAGGTATTAATATGTGCTTTTTAAGTATAAACAGCCAATATCCTATGCATGCAACTAGTGAGAATTGGACCCTAAACTAAAGTGTTACCAATTCTTTCTTTCTTTCTTTTTTACATTATAAATGTCATGCTGTCACTTTTAATGAGTTGAATGCGTTCTTGCTCTAAAAAGTATTAATATCTTGCAAAAATAAAAAATAAAAAATGTAATTGACACCAAATATTATAGTTGTTTCTTTATTGTTAATGTAAGTGCATCATGGTATTGATGAATCATGATTTCTGCTTGAAAATGTTCGCAGACAGGTTTTACATATGGTTAATGAATGTGTACAATTAAGTCTTTTAATGCCTCAGTAATGCAAGTTTGTCCAATCATGCCTCAAGTCTGATGATCTCTAAAACATTCAAGACCTCTGACAGATTATCATTAGCTGTATGTCCTGACTCCTGTGGATTAAGCACCAGCTTGAGGCGCATTCAGGGACGTACAAAGAGGGGTTCAAATGTAAAAAGGGGCATATATATATAGAGAGAGAGAGAGAGAGAGAGAGAGAGAAATATGTAGGCTATGCTTTGCATCAGAAATAGCTTGATGCGCATAAGGTACTTCTTTAAAAAAAAAAAAAAAAAAAAAAATAGTAATGTGTGTGTGCAAATTTTTGACCAGTAGTAGGCTACTGTACTATTATACTATTGCTGCAAAATTATCAAAAATGTTAAAATAATAAAGTTACCATTTCGCGTGTTGTTGTCAGCCTACATTTCACATAATATGCCTGTAGCCTGGGCTTTATCAAACTATGATAGTTTCATCAAATGTTAAACGGTGTATCAATATAGACTAAATACAAGTGACTTGAATACTATACTTACCATTAATGCTACTTTTGGTGCTGGTTTTGTGCAGTGCTTTGTAGTCAATTAACATGCATTAGTTCAATGACGCAGATTCAGATCGCTTCATAAATGTAAATTCGTCTGTCCATGTAATTTTCAAACGATTTACTTATAAATGACCGGCGGAAAAATACCGCTCCACTTCACATTGTCCAATGAAATTTGAACTTCTTGTGCCAGATGACGATTGGTCGGTGTATTATACATGACAAACAGGCTTCAATGAATTATGTACTATTTTAAAATATGTTATATGTGGATTTTTAATTGAATCGACACAATCTTTTATTATTGAAAAAAAAAAGTTAAAAACTTGTTTGGTTTCTTTTTTTTCCTGCTGTCGAGCCATATACTCACTGAAACAACCATATTTGGCTTGAGAACATTGGTTCCCGAGCAGACTGTGGGATACCTACGTTTACACTAGTGCATTTTCATTTTAAAACGCATAACTTTTGCTACGGTTATGCCTGCCGTCCACACACTACTCCGGAGTTTTAGGCCCTGTCCCAAATGGCGCACTTCATGTGGACTTTCGGTCTCGTGGACTTAAATTGTGCGTGCTCGCCGAGTCTACGAGTCCGTCCCATTCAGCATTTTAACGCTCTGAAGTGTGCTCAGCAGCGCCCCCTTTGTACCCTTGAAGCGGTCTTCCGCGAAGCCCGCATAGATGCAGGCTCCACACACTTTAACTACCCAGGAATTCTTGCGAAAGGCCAATCAGACAACGGATGGGAGGAGATTTCGCTCACGGATAATTGTTGACATGGCTGAGAAGAAAATATTACGTTTTTTATGACCTAGATGTACATTTTACCAATTGTTACCTACAGTTTATACAAACATTATGGTTATGGTCTCAAACATAATAATAGTGCATTGAATAATATGATCACATTATGATTCATTAAATAAATAGAACCGAATGTCAGGGCTTTACTGATCATATGTAAATCGCGCCAAGGGCCCTATAGGTCTGCACTACATGACGTCACCAAAGTGTGGACTCTGAGGAAGTCCATAAGTCCGGAGTGTGCCATTTGGGACAGGGCCTTAGACCCTCGAAAACGGAGACTGACCCCTTCAGTCAAGACCGAAGCAAGACGCAACTTGACGCAAGTGACGCAACCCATAGCAACGCGTTATAGCAACGACACCTCAGACTGACAGAAACGTAAAAATAAACGTGAATTTAGGCTATAGTTGTGTAAACATTGTCATGTTAATGATAATCAAATGCATTTTGTTTTATTGATCACAATATTATCATTGATATTTGTTTGAGAAGGTCACTTTTGATTAATTTTGAAATAATTATTTATTCTATGCTTGGGGGATTAGCTCTGAAGAATTTATTGATTTGTACTTTTGTGCTTTTCTCAGAGAGATAATGAAAAAGTGGGACACGATGGAAATTCAGCAACAACAAAGGGAAGAAGAGGCCTAATCTAAGGCGAGAGGCAGAAAAGCCAGAGGAGAGGTGGCTGTCGCGGTGAAGGGCCATGCAATTTAATAAGTTTGAACAAAGAGCTAGCGTGATCTTTAATTACACCCCACGATAGGAGATGCAAGCCTCTTGATATTACTTCGCCAACCTTGATCCATATCAATGTCTGATGGACCAAATGGAACGTTTAGATAATGAGCTTTGAATGTGGGAGATAGCCAAGGTTCCTTGGAAAGAGGTAGAAACGGAGAGGTAGGAAGCTAGGACATTTCGAGATGAAAATTGATGGAGACAAGAGAGGGAATTTATAGTTAGAAGACAGGAAGCAGGCGGCAAGGTGATTATGCCCATCTCGTCTGTCTGATTTAGAGCCCTCTAACCATATAATACAACAGAGAGAATTCATCAGTGCACAGATATAAGGCAGGAGCCAATTTATACTTTAAGTTTCACTGATTTCCTCGAACGGATCTGCAGGAAAATGTGGCTTATTCTGTGAACACACTCTAACTTCTATATGGCCCTCATATAGCATTACGTACATCTTCTTTCTTTGAGAGTAAAAGGAAGTGATGACACGTAGACAAAAACACAATGCCGTTACCATGGCTACAAGTAAAAATTTTGTCAGCAGCACTGGTCCAGTTGGCTAATCTGTGTAGGAGAACATGACAAAGGTGTAATTGCTCTTACCTTTTACACTTGCATTACCTCTCCAGAGAGTCTATTTATGTAGCCATTTATACTCTTTTTCTGTGATTAAAACATAATGATTTTAATATGTGTGCTTGTGTATGCAGGGCTGCCAACTTTTGAGTTTAGCTTGGAGTGAGATTTTTTTTTTTTTTTGGCGAGGGGGGGGGGGGGGGGGGTATGTAAAAACAAATAACAAAGTGTAATTGTCAAACCATTTGGTAACTAAATAGAATTTTATGAAGTTTAGTGACAACATGTTACAATGTTTACATTGTACAATGACTGGTATAGGATACAGTTTTTATTATTGCTTGACAAAAATTTCAAGATTTCAATTCCATTCTTGTGATTTGATTCCGATTTTGATTCAATATTGACTAATTTGGATACATGTTTATTTTAAATTTTATTTAAAAAAATAATCTCACCTAATGCTGTAAACATAGAGGGCCCAATCTGCTGGTATTATTAAAAATAACATTAAATTAAATATAATGCAGTTTTTGTTATAATAACAATTATTTAATGACATAAGTAAAAATATAATAAATATATAATATAGTGCTCAGCAAAATCTCCTCTCTAGCTATTTTTTCTATTCAATTAACATGCTATGGTCGTTAAATGGCTTTCCTGAGGTAAATGTAACGTTATGTGACATAATTGTTCTCCTGCTGTTATATTGACCTCTTTCCGTGGTTGAAAAACACTAATTGGTCGATATTATGTATACTTTCGGTAAGTTGTACTGCATCTTTAAAAAAAAAAAGTAACAGGTGATCGGTTCACGTGCACTTGAACTGAGGCGCTCAGCGATCTGTCACGTCACATTTACAAGCGCCAAACGTATTTTTGTCTGAATTTCGTAATACAATTGATGGAATCTAAGAGCTGAGAATTAGTTTAATATTAAAGTACCTCTTTGCTCCACAATTTTTCTGTGCGTGAGAAAATGGATGTGTGGCGTGAGAGCGTGTGAAAAGTGTCAATTGCGTGAGTCTCACGCTCAATGCCTGAGAGTTGGCAGCCCTGTAGTATGTGTTTTTGAATGCAGTGGTGTCATCTACTTTTTATATATTCCTCACTGGGATTTGTATTTGAACTGTTTTTTTATTTTTATTTTGTAAAGGTGTCTAGTTGTTATAGCCTACTTGTACTCCAGTGATTATTTCTCAGTGCGACGTTATTTTAGAAGGTTCATTTTTGCATTGACACATTTGAGTTAAAATCTACCTTCATTATATAGCTAGTGAACTTTATTTTTTGTGCCCCCGATCCGATCCATTGAATATTGAGTAATATTTATTGAGTTATATTGAATATCCGCCCATACCAAGTAACGATCCGATACTTGTATTTTCCTAGTGCTTGGTGCAAACTTTGAGTAGCTACATTAAAGCTATTAAAATGCAGAGAGTTTCTCAGGCAATTATATTTATAGGCCTATAAAAACAGTGTGGTCACAATTATAAATATGGGACAGTTGTTATAAACTTCTTGTATTTTATGTATGTACAATAAGCAGAATAACCAAAAGAAAAAAATAGTGGAGATAAGGTTATGGCAACACCATCTCAGACAGTCTGACGGCAGATAAAAATAAACAGCAAACAAATGACTTTCGGTTCATTACAAAAGTGTGCATCAAATAGGCCTATGCTAAACACGGAAGGTACTTATTTTGAATAAGTAATTACTGCTAAAAATGTTCTATATAGTATGAATGTGTGTAGTATGAATATAATCCGGACGTAGGTTACTACACTCGCCATGCTGTCATTATCATGTGACCTACCAGCATCAGTTACGTTGCTTCACAAATCTTCTTCCGTGGGCCGTGGCCTCATGAGATAGTAAAGTGTCCATCATATGCACACTTTGGAATCTCGCTGGAAGTGCTAGGTCATCTTGGTATTTTTTGCCTACTCTTTTATGAGCACTGTGAATTCATATTGTGTTATGACTTTTTAATATAGTCAAAATTATTTGTTATTCTATTCGAATTTATGAGTTGGGGTCAGGGATAAGTTACTTTAGGGTTAGTTTTTTTTTTTTTGCTTTGAATTTAAAGGGATAGTTCACATTATTATTATTATTATTATTTTTTATTCTGTCATCACTCACCCTCAAGTTGTTCCAAACCTGTATGAATTTCTTTCTTCTGCTGAACACAAAAGAAGATATTTGAAAGAATTTGGCTAACCAAATAGTTGATGGCCCCCAGTGCTTTCCATAGTATGAAAAAAAAAAAAAAAAATACTATGAAAGTCAATGGGGATCAGCAACTGTTTCTAACATTCTTCAAAATACCTTCTATTGTGTTCCACTGAAGAAAGAAACTTATACAGGTTTAGAACAACTTTAGGGTGAGTAAACTATTCATATTTGGGTGAACTATTACTTTCAATTCAAAGTAGTCTAAAAGGTTTTAGCCGGTTGCACTGTATTTCTTTTTTTACAGGGCAGAAAAGCCAACTCCTCGTCAACATGATTTAGCCTGGCTGACCTCTGAACATCCAGCTTTCATCCCAGCTTTCCTGCCTCACGTTGCTCGGATCCCTGTGTATCCCATCAGGAAGTTAATCAGGGATGTTTAAGATGAATAAGGAACCCAGAATCAGTCTATAGTATTCTGAACTGGTGGTCACGGTTAAGAAAGATATTTTTTGAGCCCTGAAGATGAAAGCCTTTTTCTGTCCACCACAATTCTGATGCAAGAATAGCATGTTAAAATGAAATGACACAATTCTGTTTCAGATGGATTTCCAGATTATAGCTTTGTAGAGCTATTTTATTTATAGCATTTTTATTATTATTATTATTATTATTGTATTATGTTTTTGCAGCGCTAAAAGCAAAGTGACAGCTAAGAATCAGCATTTCAGAATATTAAGCACTGGGCCTGACAAGCAGGCCTTTGTCTTCAGTAAAGATTGAAAGAAAGAGGGGGCGAGAAAACAACAGAAACCGAGTATATGAACAAACCGTTCTTTATAGAGCATATTAAATCTAAGAAAGATATGAAGTGTGAGATAGAGCCCTCGTATCATGTGACATGCTTAAGATTGTCAACAGCCCTCTTGGCCTTGTTGGAATGGAACTTGGAGCCTAGATGAAAGTGATCAGAGCTTGAATGTTGTGTCACGCCTTGCACTCTTCTCACTTTTCTAAAGAGAGTCTGATGGGAAGATGTGACTCATAGCTAACATTTCCACAAGAAAGAGAATAACAAACCACAACTAAAAATATAAGTGCATGTTAAAAAATAAGACGAGCAGGTGAGATCCTTGGTTTGTAGGTGACACAATGAATGTTTTGAAGTAAAATACAGAGGCTGTTTTACATACGTGTTGTGTTGTTAAATAGCTGAAAAGGATTGTGCGACATTCACTTTGCAAAAACATTATTGTTCAATGTTGTCTTGGACAACACTGCCATCTTGTGGTGGGTGCATGTGCTTTTATAGAGATCTTTTCTCATTGCAGTTTGTCTCAGTCGCTTTAGTGCATTTCTTGAATCACCCTTAAGATTTGCAAACCAGTCTGTGCAATACAAACAGCCTATACAAACAGCACCACACAATGGATTACCAGCAAAAGCCTGTACCTTGTTCAAAATCCTTAGTATTTATGTCAATAAAAATATCAGTGCCATCAGAATGGCAAGTCCTTGTGTCATTGTTCACAAATAAGATAAAATTCTAGTCACGTTGTCAGTATAACAGCTTAGCCTACTCTGTCAGTATTTTGTTTTGTTTTTTTTTAGATGGAAACTATTGCAACGATTTTGATGACAATGACTGAGTGCACAAGACTGCACTTTATCTGTACGACATAGGCCTATATAAATTTCAACAGTACAAATTGACACATAGGCCTATACTGATTGCAAGAGAGGCCTATATTGATTGCAAGAGAATGGACAGGGTTACAGTTACGCTTTTACTGTTGGTCTGTCAACAAATTACAGTGCAATGTCATTGCGATATATATAAAAAAGACAGGACTATATACAGTGCTATGCATAAGTTTAGACACCCATGCTAAAATTGACTAAAAAGAGGAATAAAAAATTATCTTTTGGAAATTGAACTTAATGCCTTAATTAAAAAAATTAGGAAAAATCCAACCTTTAAGGACACCAATTTTCTTTGTGAATGAATAATGTATCGTAAATAAATAAATGTTCTTCCTTAAAATACAGGGTGCATAAGTCTGGACACCCCTATGTTAAATTCCCATAGAGGCAGGCAGATTTTTATTTTTAAAGGCCAGTTACTTCATGGATCCAGGATACTATGCATCCTGATAAAGTTCCCTTGGCCTTTGGAATTAAAATAGCCCCACATCATCACATAGCCTTCACCATACCTAGAGATTTGCATGGTTTTATTTCAGTTAGCCTAATAGCTGGTTTGATTTGCATTGAGAGATGATCTTATGGAAAGTACTCCCTGTATTTTAAGGAAGAACATTTATTTATTTACGATACATTATTCATTCACAAAGAAAATTGGTGTCCTTAAAGGTTGGATTTTTCCTAATTTTTTTAATTAAGGCATTAAGTTCAATTTCCAAAAGATGATTTTTTATTCCTCTTTTTAGTCAACTTTAGCATGGGTGTCTAAACTTATGCATAGCACTGTATATGCATACTATATATATTTACTATATAAAATGTATTTACTGTAAAATGCAAATGTAATATGCTGCTGTAAGTATAAAAATGCTACTGTAATATGAAGCATTACTGTAAGTGACATTATTAGAGTACAGTGCACATTGTTGAAATACATACCTGAATGATTGAGGAAACAGTTGTCCTCCCAACATTCGGCTGTACTTTCACCCACCTCAGCCATTGTACCCATTTCTTTGTTATCTAATTGATTACTAGTCTACTTTTGGGCTATGGTTTAGACATCTATTAAACTTTCACTGACAGCCCAAATTCTGCCCTGTTTTAGCCTAGACGTCTGGGCTGTGTTTGGATGGCTATTAGACGTCTTTTAAATGCAAAATTGCTTGCTGGGTAATTTCATGATTGAGAACATGGTCCAACATAGTGGTCCTTATTTCATCAGAAACGTGTCAATGTCCTTTGCCTCTACTACCTCTTCTTGTGTGTTTGCCTCCCTACCCTTCCACCACACATCCTTACTCCTCCTCTTCATACAGGTTTACCCTGTTTGTTTCTTTGTTGTTCTTCCATTATAAGAAATTGTAGCTCTGTGTTGTGCTGTCTATATACTTTCCGATTGAAGATTCATGACATGCATCTCTGAGCTATTTTAGAGAACTGGTTGATCATTGGTTTATCTAATGCCTTACATTCCCCTTCATTAGTAAAATTCAAGATACACCTGTGCTATAAATCAATTCAGGGCACATTTACAAAAAAAAGTCTCATAGAAATGTATAAAAAAATAGCCTCTACATGACGCATTATGACAACTACTAGTTCAATCATTTTGCATTTCATGACTTATCAAAAACAAGACCAAAGCATGCACATCACCGGCAAAAATATGCTCAGGGTTGGGTGCTCGACAAAAGAAATAATAAAAAACAGAAAAAAAGATGGCACACCAAAGCTCCAAAATATGCACACAAAAAAGTGGACTCACACACAGGTTATGTTTCGAGCACACAGGCTTTTTATCAGACACTGTCGTTGGTGGGCCGACTTTTTTCTGTTTTTCATTTAATGACTTAAGCAATAAATAACTATTCAACAGAGAACCAGTAGTCTATAATACATTTTGAGCAACATGACATAAGAAATTAATAACGTAGTAAACAGCAGACAACTGTACATACTCAATTGCATGAATGTACCAAAGCATTTGCAACTTGTTGAAAAGAATGAGAAATTGCTTATATGATGTGCACAAGTATTTTAAAATGATTTTAAAGTTATTTTCTTTATATATATATATATATATATATTAGTATCATATTGTACTAATTCATATATTTATTTTATTTTTCTAAATATTTTTATATTTATTTTAAGGTTTTTATTTTGCAATAAAAGCCATAAATTATTTCCAGCACAGTTTTACTGGGAAAAGATGGAACACAGTGCAAAACATTTTCACGGATGACGATGCTAGTTTTTATTTTTTATTTTTTACAGAATTATGATTAAACAAATGAATAGGCTGGATAAAATATCATAATTGGCATACATGCCATACTAGAGTATGGATTTATTGCATCCATACATTTATTGGAATAAGCTTCTAGACACAGCTGGACTAGTTTACTAGATTGCAGACAGCTCACTTTTGCAAATTCAAATTGTGAAAATTCTGTCATTTTACTCTCTCATGTCATTCCAAGTGAATGAGAGAATTAGCATTTTTGGGGGGTGAACTTTCCCTCAAAGTGATCTGGCATTGTTGTTTTATCACTTCATTTGAAGCTGTGACAGTCACTGTAGCTGTGGATTGAATGGATTACAATAGCTTTTTTGTTCACAATAACAGATTGTCACTCACTTGTTAGTGTGTTGTGTGTATACACCAAACTGATGTTTCATATTAAAGAGGACTTTTCTGCACAGGAAACACAATGACATGTAGTGGAAGGTAGGACTTACAGTTGTTTATTCACTTACAGTAAATACCGTAGTACATCAACACATCACCATTTCCACACACAATGGTATAGTTTAGGTTAACACAGTCTTTATTTTCCAGTTCTGCACTGCAGCAGAACATGAGTGTTAGTTCAGCTCTGTGCAAGGGCTCGTGGTTGAGTACAGTCAAAAACTGAATTCAAGTGCTGAACGAAATCAAGAGGTTCTAAAGTAACTTTCTGAGTGGTCCTTCCTCTTCACTTAAGTGCAATACAAGAGAAACACAATCACTAAAACAAACTCTAAACATGGTCATGTTTAAAATAGAAAAGTCTATTCAGAATCTTTAAGTGTCTTCGAGATGAGTAGATTAGTAGAATTTAATAAAGAGACATTTCAGTTTAGCAGAAATCATTTACAGAGTTCCTTAAAATTCCACTTGAGGGAATTGAGGCTTCAGGTCAAATCCCGGTCGTGCCAGGATATGACCTCATCTGTTGTCCTTCTCAATGACATCAGCTCTTGGCAGCCTCCCTGTTCGCTCTATGTGATTTCAGAGGGTCCATTTATTTCCTAAACACAGGCTGGTACAACAGTAAAAACAACATATTCTGTTTCTGTTTAATATCTTCTGTAAAAATTAATATTCTCTAAAATAATTTCTTATTTATATCATTATGGTTTTTCAATAAATAAAGCACCCACCATGTGATAATTTTCTGAGATATTTGCCTTGTAAATCACCATTTTGAGCCAACTGACAACGTTAGTCACTTCATCAGTTCCAGACTTCGACAACATCATCAATCTGTGACATCATTGTTGTCTGCTGGTGCTGTTAAAATGGCTTAGGGGCCGTTCACACAGAATACGTTTTTTCATTCCACCGCGCTACTTTTCCGTTGTCGGACGTGTTTGACTGGTCTTTTGCAGTGTCTCTCACATGACACGGCCTGGTATTCTAAAAACGTGGGGCTCAAGTTAAAATAAATTAAACTTCAACCCTTAAGGACTGCTCACATAGAACACATTTTTGCATTTCACAGCACTTTTCCATTACTTTTCTATGTAAACATGCACTAGACATTGCACTTGCATCTTTTACAATATTTCACGCATGAGCAATGTTTTTAAAATGCTATGTCAAGTTAAAGTAATGCGGGGTTTTTTTCATCCCACAGCCCTGCGTCTCGCGTTTTAAACACAAAAATGTTTGTTTTTTTGGTATATAAGCGATAGACTAATGTCTTTGTCCATTCTGCTTGTGCCTCTTTTCCTGGCTAGCATAGCTCTAAACATAGCATTTTAAAAGCACAGCATTCAAGTTAAAAGAAGTTCAACTTAAAAAAAAAAGTCTCTAGACCATGCAATTTTTCATTCCACTACCCTGCAACTTGCATTTGCTTTTCACTTTGCTGCTTTTCCATTGTTGTTCTATGTATATATGTGCTAGATGGACACATTTGACCTTTGCACTAGTCAAAGAATTTTAAAAAGCAGCGCTAAATAAGTTTAACTTAAAAAAAAAAAAGCATCCCTAGACCTTGCTTTTTTTATTACATTAAATAGCGTCTCGCAAAAACCTGGTCTGTGTGAATGGCCCCTTATTCTGCCATATGTGTTCCAGGTTGAAAACATAAATGCTGGTCACCGTTCATCATGACTTTGATTTTTTACTACAGTATATCTCAAACGGCTCATACCACAGCAACAATTTGTTTTTCCGGGACTAGAAATGCAGCAACAGTCTAGTGACACAATATTCATCTCAGATGAATATGGATCACTTCAATGGGAAAGTAGATTATCCTTCTACTTTCTGTCTGATGGATCTGTGTTATGGACAAGGTCTGAAACAAGGGAAGATACACAAGATGTATTTCACGGTCATTAAAAGGCCAGACAGGTTCAGACTAAGATGGAGCCTTCATATCCTTTCTCATCAGTAGCCATCTCACATAGGTATACATATACATTCAAAAACGCACACACACACACGACAAGCACCTGTATGCATACTCACACAAGGAAGCATGCATGTAGTCAGGCACATTAGAATATACATTTAACACATATTAGTTCTGATGCTCAGACTGTTCTTGTAAATAAAGTGCGGAACTTCTAATAGAAAAATCCATGTATGCACAGAACACACAAAGGCATTCATATCAGGGTATGAGTAAAGGTAAAGGCCATAGTTATAGCCCTTGTGTACAAAAGGAGCATCTTCATGACAAAAGGACATCATAGAATTGAAGGACATAAGTTATTGTTTCTCAAAAGCCTCTTTGGCTGTGGAAGTTCACCCAAAAATGAACATTCTGCCATCATTTACAATGAAGGTCAATGTAATCCAATGTTATTTTGGACCCCATTGACCTTCATTGTTGGAACAAAAAACAGTTGGTTTGGAACAACATGAGGGTGAGTAAATGATGGATTTTAATTTTTGGGTGAACTGTCTATTGTAACATTATGCAAAAAAAGTGTAATTGAGCAACTTTCTAATAAGTTTGAGAATCATAAAGTACACACAGTTTTTCATTTTTGCGTCAAATTAATAATCAGGCAGGGTTGCATTGAAATCCTTCAATTTGACTATACAAGTGAGTGACATGAAGTGAAGGCCAAGTATGATTACTTGGAATATGTTCTCTGAATTTAACCCATCAAAGTTAGTGAAGACACATTAGGAGCAGCAGGTAGTGGACACACACACACACACACACAACTCGCCGGTATTGAGAATCAAACCCACAACCTTTGGGTTACCTTCTGACTCTCTAACCATTAGGCTATGACTGCCCTTGTCCAACATTGCTTGCACACTACCACTGAGCTACAACCCCTATACTTCAATCCAGTGACATTACATCCTGCCTACTGTCTTCTTCATAGCATCCAGCATTTTAGCCCTCTTCACTTGCTAGACATCTAAAAGGCAGGGAAGTGTGCACTGGCAGTGCAAAACCAATTGATTGCAATTCGCAGGTATTTCTAAACTAACCTCAACATGGCACTGGATGGGTTAGACGCACTGTAAGGCAAGTTAGAAGTCAATTTGACACTGATTTCCATTGCTCTGTTGAAATAAGTGAAGCCAAAACCAAGAATTGTTGTTTAAAATCTAAAAAGCACTGTTGAGGGGGGAATTTGATCTGATTAATTAAAGAGAAACTGGTTAAAAATCAGTCATCTTTCAGTAAGATATTCCATATGTTGTTTGTAACATTTCTGTCATGGTTTAAGACCTGTGCATTTAACTGACATCCAAATGAGGTTCATCTGAGCACCACATTTTGATAATTGCACTGGTCTAATGGCATGGGAACTTTCTTTACTCACATTTTAATGTCCCGTGTGTATTCTTGTAACAGTAGCATGTAACAAGAGTAAAGCCAATGTTATGGGTTTGATTTACAGGGAATGCAGGGGGGAAAAGTGTTCTTTGAATGCAATATAACATGTCTGGCAAATGTGTAAATGACATATGAGTAACAAATAATTAAGAACAGCACACTACACCAAAATGAGGTTGGATTTAGAGGCACAATGCAAGTATGAAAATATCCAGTTATGGTCTACATAAACTATCAAGTATGCAAGCTAACCTGTCAGCAAAATGCTGACATTCCCTCACAGATCTCACGTAAACTGGGTTTATTAGGTTGGAATGGCACTCATCAAACAGATCCGCTTAGGAACTGAGCACCTTCCAGCAAGCAATCCATTGTTTTAGAGCCATTCTCAATGAGTAATGCGGTTTTAAAGCATGTCACCAGTTTGGTAAACAGAAAGCAGTTGGTTCAAAATGCACTGGCAGGCCACATAATAAAACCATTAACAGCAAATATGGGATAAACTGAAAAATAATAAGAAGGTCCTTCATTGTTAGTTGCTTCAGTTGTTGTAGACCAGTGCAATCCCTCCTACATGTGCAAGCAAGGCCCCTGCCATGACATCTACTCCTGCTTCTCTTCTAGATACGCCTTCACCCGTTTGCGCACATAGAACGCAGTGAGAGCGCTGCAACATGCTGTGAAGATAAAAAGAGCCACTGCGTCGTGAGCCAAGTCACCATGAAGACGTTCGTAGAGAGGTCTCCTCTCGCTGTAATCCATTCGCACAGCTTCAATCTGCACTAGAGTGCAGAGCACAAGGAACACGTGAAAGATCTGATGGCCCTGTCCGATGAAGTCGCAACATCCCGGGAGCCAGCGCTCAGGATGGGGGTACGAGAAGAAGTAGGCACTGATCAGAAAGAAGAGGACTTGATAGCAGTGGTAGACCACCACCTGGTCAGCACAGCCTTGTTCAGAGCTGTAGCATTTATAGATGCGATGGAACACCGGACTGATGTCTAAACAGTAGGCCAGGCCTGAGGGCACCACCTGGAATAGCTTGTGAACGAACTTGGGCAAACTCGGGCTGGCGTACTTGCCGTAGCAGCAGCCCGTACAGGACAGCCAGGCCAGGAAGGCTGCAGCCGGCAAGAAAAAGCTTCGCACTTGAGCGTGCCATTCTTCTTCGACAACGTAATAGAAGTGGGCCAGAGCGCTACCATACTGGTAAACGGCTACGCCCACATAGTCCAAAAAATAAAAGGTGTAATGGGAGAGCTCAGACTTGGCTGAGAGTAGGTGGGCCAGCGCACTGCAGCCCAGGTAGGTGAACGCGGCTAGGAGCAAGATGAACATCGGCTGGGCGTGCGGGTCTCGCAGGAAATCCACAGTTTCAGACAGCTCCTGAAACTTGACTAAGATAATGAGGGAGGCCAGCAGGTGTGTCCACACATTTACAGACTCATTATGCCTCTGAAACAGAGTGAGGAAGTAGTAGCGCCAGTTCTGGTCAGGCGGCCGGTAGCCCGTGAATATGTGTGACTCGCGGAAAACCCACGGCACATCGCTCACCATCACAGTACAAGGCAGTTTAGGGAAGGCTGACTCCAGGAAACGTGGGATCTGGCGAAGTTGCTGTGCATTGATGAACAGCCGCCCAATCTGCTCCATCACAACCGTCGCCATAGTGAGGAAAAATTAAGCGGCCGTCTAGTGTGAAATCTGTTTGGGGAAAGTATTAAACAGTTAAATATTACCCTTGCATTCTTCGGTAAGTTCACAAGGGAAAAAATCTAAATACAATGCTTTTTTACAATCTCACCACTTTAATTTGTCTATTAACAGTTTGAATATATGCATCACATATGAGTCATAAAAATGTACACTACAGCTCAGATAATGTATTCTATAACATTCTGTGGAGGAAATGATGGTCATGGAAATGATCTGTCATGCTGAGGACAAATACGTAGCAAACATTTTATTTTATATATATTTTTTTGTTTTGTTTTGTTTAATTTAACAAAATTAAAGATTGTTTGTAAATGACTCACAATATACAACTTCGGCTCACAATAACTTTAAATGACTCGAAGTTGTAGACATTTCATAGTTTAAGATTAAAAGTCTGAGCTGGGTAAAACTATTTTGAAAAATACACATTTGACAAATAAATCATGAAGGCACAGTAAAAAAAAAAGTTTCCAACACATTTTAATGTGAATTTCATTTAAAAGAAATAAGGTGAACCCTGTTAGTTTTAATATAAAATCAACCTCTAGGACATAAAAGTACCTGAAGTTGCAGAACCCTTATATTTTTAAAGTTTTGCGTTTTTAAAACGTTTTAATTGGTATGTTTTTTTAAGATCGTGGCCTATACTTTTTATTGGTCAAGTTATTTCCATTCTATTTGAATGCAAACCACAATCTAAACGATCCATGCAAATTGATACTGTTAAAATGGAAATATCACGATCATTAAAATTTTATTTAATGAAAAACGTTACCGAATAGCTTGCAAAAACTGTTTATTTCTCTTTTGGTAGCAAAAACTGGTTCATCCTGAAAATTAAGGTAACGTGATGACAACGGGGCGCGTTTCTTCTCACCGCTTACGTAACATCAGCTCGCTGCGTAAAGCTCCTCGTGCACATTAATTAATAAGGACGAAACTGATCAAACGAAATTATCGATCATAATGTCTGGAAAACAAAAGGTCTGGGGAAATAATGATTTTTAATTTTTAAATCTGTTAAAAGTACGTGATAGAAGGGGGAAGCTGTGGACAATTTTAGTGATGGCATCCCAAAAGGCAGACAACCCTTCCCACACCCTCAAGCTGTCTCGAAAAAGAAACGTGAGACGCCGGAAGCGCAACAATGAAATGTCTTAACGAAATTCAACGTCTAAGTTAGCCTACTGGTGCAAGCAACAAGCCAACACGTTTTCTTCCTTACCTCATATATACTGTACATGTTTTAACAAATGACGATAATCTATCTTGAGCTATGATAATTAATTATCCCCGTTTGTACACCTTAACGGTTCAACACAAAGGCTATGTATGTTTATTTTTACTTTATCTAAAAGATAGTGCATAGGGTGGATATAATTTTCACCTTTAATTTAGCCTTAAACAAATGATCGGTAAATGAACTGGTTTACCTTTTAGAGGATAGTCCCCTCAGTCAGAGAACTGCATTTAACCGCGTCTTCATATGCGTCTTGAGGAAGCGGAATAAAACAAAGAAAATTTCATAATGAAAAATTACGTAAAATTGTATTGAGCAGGAGAGGTTCCTGTCAGCTCCCTGCAGTACCGCTGTCAGATGGACGAAATCTAAAGATTTCTGATGGGCATGCAAAACTGTCCAATCAGAAAGACCGAAGAGCATTGTCCCCGCCTTCGTCTGGAGTAACTAGCCAATAGGAAACACCCTTTCAGGTGGCAACACCCTGTCAAATGTTTGTGAAATGTGAAACTACCCTCTTCTTATTAATACCGCCTACATGCCCTCTTTAATAAAAGGCCATGTGAGAGCCACTGAGGTATCACACCGACAAAAGATGTGTATATATATATTATGGGATATATTTTATAAATTGCACACATCACATATATATGTGCCCATATATTTGTGCTACTGTATGTGTAAAGTAGCAAATTCCCTACATTCATAGTTAACAGCACTGATTTGACAAAAGCCACATGTATACATATTTAAACACTACATTTTTATTGTCCTTTAATTGCAATTAATTAAATTTAAAGGTAATTGTACACATTGTCTAATATGTACACATTGTGAACGTACTGTTTTCACTTCTTGTGCTAAAGTTAAACTATGTGAAGGCTTATCTCATCACCCACACAGGCACTCTGGCTGACAATGTGTCCTTGTCATACTCTGTTCACAGTGGAAACAAAGATCCACATTGTGAATTTAGACACAGGAAGACAAAATATTTCTGTCAAGCAATAATAGCATATTGCCATTCAATTTGCAGTGTTGTACCAGCATAAAGTTGTCAAAATAATTCAAGACTTCCTGTTGTAAATTTAATTGTATGTCATATTGATAGGCTCTTCTGTCTACAGTACAGTACTGAATAATTCAGGCTGGGTCATAACAGCATGTGGATGACTGACCTTCATAAACCTTCCTATGACACAGACAAGCACTGTGTCAATAATAATAATAAAAAAAATTTATTCAAACAACATATAACTGGGCATGATCTATTTTTTTTGGGGGGGGGGGGGTTGATTTAGAATTTAGAGTTTAGAATTTGAAAATAAGGTATAAATCATTATAGAAAAGATTGATGCACTACTTCTTAACACATAATAATGTGACAGCATGTGGACAACAAGCCATTCATCATTGCAAAGCAATATATTTTCATGCACGTAACTCTATTTTGGCAAAAAAGGATAAATCCATAATAGTTGATTATGTCAAGGTTTTTTCTTTTCTTTAATCATTTTGAGATTTTTCACAAAAACCTTTTCCAATACGTTTGACAAACTCAAACCACTAGATGCCAGTATAAGTTCAAATACAGTCTCAAGTGACGTATTTTATTAGATTTTCTGGGAACACTACAATAAGGTTTCATTTGTTAACATTAGTTAATGTATTAACTGACCATGAACTAACATGAGCAATACATTATTTACTGTATTTGTTAATCTTTGTTAACATCTTCATTGTTTGTTCATGTTACTTCACAGTGCATTACCTAATGTTAACAAATACAACTTTTGATTTTAATAATGTATTAGTAAATGTTGAAATTAACATTAACAAAGGTTAAGGTAAGTGTCGTTCATTATAAGTTCATAATAACTAATGGTAACTAATGAAACCTTATTGTATAGTGTTACAATAAGATTTTTATTTTTTTTACTCACACGTTTCCAAGTACTTGAATTTTTTTTTTTTTTTTATTAGCTTATATTAGGTATGAATTACTTCAAGTGATCTAGTAAAGGAAATGCTTGTGGATAATGTTTAGTATTAACACGAAAATCTATAAAGTGTACATCAAAAAGTGTCCCAAAAGATTAAATTATTATTTTCTATATAGAATTACAGAAATACAGGCCATTCATGTCCATAATGTACATATTTTAAGAAGTTATTTTACTCCACATTACACTCTGGCTGACTGCAGACCAACAAAGAGGCAGTGGCAAAACTGGTACCATAACAAACAACTGTGCAACTTTATTAAGCTCAAAGGATGGCAGTACTGACATACAAGGGAACAGGTGCACAGTGCAATATACCAAGATATATTAGACCTATGCATAACACAGGCATGCATCCCTATCAGTAAAACACTGCTCATTTTAAATGCTATAGAGCTGCAACTAGACAAATCTACAGGTTAGAGGGGATTATGAAAGACACAACTGAATACACACAGTGATGAAATGTTGTGCACCAGCCTTCCCCCAAAACCCCTTAATAAAAAAGTGGCAAGTACATGGATCCAAACATGGAAAACAGGCAATTTAATGGAACAAAAAATAAATCTTTGGATACATTAAAAAACCCAACACTATACCCTAAATGAAAAGGAAAATGAGGAAACTTAGTTTTCATCCTCGCCCCCCTCTTTTGTTTCTTTGTTCTTTCGTACCTCTTCAAGCTTCTTGTCCTAAAATAAAGAAACAAATGTCCATTAAAATAATGTATTATTCAATAGAACTAAAGTTTTATGGAGTAATACACAATGCATACTGTATGTATTCATCTATACACACACACACCTTCTCTTTGAACTTCTCGTTCATAGCTGCCATGCGTGCTGTGCGGTTTTCTTTGTTGGCTTCCATTTTCTGGTTAAGCTTCTCCTCTGCCATCTTGCTGAAGTTGTTGTTCTCCTCCATTGCTTTCTGAAGGACCTCCTTCTCATGCTCTCGTTTCTCAGCCAAATGCTTCAGGACCTCTGCCTCATGGTTCTAACATGAGGAACAAATAAAAAAAAATAAAAAAATGAGGAACAGAATGCAGGATCAGTATGCAATTCATTGCTAAACAACCACTTACCTTGCGTCTCTCCTCTGCTGCATCCAGCTTTTTCTGGATCTCATCCAGAGATACCTCCTTCTTCTTGGGGGTAGAAAGTGGGAATTCTCCCTTGGCATCTGGAGCCGTGGGACTTAGGATGACTTCAAAAGCCTGTCCAGAGGCACGCTTGTCCAGTTCCTTAACCTGAAAGTCTATGAACGATACAGCATTGCATTTAATAATCCACGCTCCATTTTCTTTGCGGAATGACTTCATTTAGATTATGGTTTTAGTGAAGCATATTGATTTAGAAATCACATCTTACCTCCAGAGGACGCCATTGCACTTCTAACCTCGAAGGTTTCACACACCTGCCAAATGAAAGCATACAATAATAATATCAGATATAATAATATAAACGTTTTGCTACTAACATTGATGCATGCTAACACAATCTTTTCTCTTAATCATCTGTATTCTGTCACATATTGTAAACAAGTAATAACATTCACATATTGTAAACAAGCCTGAGCTATACAACAGCTTTTCTATCATCTTCAAGGTAAGCTATTCATGAAAAATCCATTGGAGTGGAATCAGTCTCTTGCTGTGATATATACAAGAAAAAACAAACATATAAATAACTATAAATATCACACTACTTTAGGGAGTGGCGTCGCCACAATAGTCATGCATAATTTACTAAGTGAACGATATTATGGGAAGGAAAAAAGCAAGACAAAACTCTTGTTAAAAATGCAAGTGTCGTGCCTATTAAATGGCAATATATCCTTCTTTTTGCTGGAAGCCAAGAAAAGGACGAGTCGCTGCCAGCACAATAACCACCGGATCAATCTATTCAGACTTGCTGTCATCATCATCCAATTAAACGATAATAGTTCAATTATAATCTACAATACAGGGTGTCCACTCGGGGGAAATGTAGAGAAAACAAATCATATCTTTTTGTAATGTAATGTGATCGAACTGGTCATTGAGAGAAACAAAGGGGATATTGTGTAAGAAACGAACAAAGACAAACAGGGCAGTGATCCTCGAGCTAGTTCGTTGTACAAATTTGTCGCATATTTAAGCATTAGACAAACTTGACATCTTAAATATGACCTGACAACAAATCATCACTCGATGGCTGAAAATAAACATCCAGCACTAGTGCTTATCCGATGGGATGCAGGATCTCATCTGGAGACAATAGATGGCCGAGATACACCCTGAACCCCCATTTTAACATCATGCAAAAAAATCCATAATATTACATACTATACCATATTAAATAACAATAATGATAGCCTAATAATGTTCAAGGAACATGCTAATATTGAATGCAACCTTTACAAATAATGGTATTCTGTATGACCCGTTTCCAGGAAACAAGATCACACCCAAATCTCTCCCATTTCACACCAGGCACTAACGTTACTGCACTGCCCACTGAAAAGAATAATCTCAGTGCTGACATGCAAAATGCATATTGATATATGTTCATTAATCGATGTTATTGATGCATGCGAAGATAAATAAAATCATTTGTCCGGATTTGTTGGCGAATGCACAAACAACGAAGACAAAAGACGTCGAGACCCTTAGATCACCTGTCACGTATTTTGGACGAACGTTATATGGCAGGCTTGTTGTTCAAATTTGAGGTAAAAAAAAACCTGTTCAAGTCTGTGTCAGCAACAGGAAAATAAACATTCCAAACTGAACTAATAAGAGCCAGTTGGCTAATGTTGAGCTGCACCTCGACCATTTGCACAATTCCTCCCGATTAAACGACGGTAACGTTAAACACAAAATCTTAGCAATGGTCGCGCGACGACGAGCAGCTGCGATGGCTTCAAAATTCATGGACTTTCTTTGTTACGGTAACTATCTAACCATACAGAATATTCTCGATGCCCTTGTCTATTATCTACGTCCCCTCCCCAAAGAGTGAGATATCAATAGTAGTGTTACTTACAAAAAAGGTAACCCTGTTAATGTTTACAGTTTTGATACTTTCATTGCCTGTCACGCGAGGAACTGTTGGGATACATTACAAAAATATTAATATTTGAAAACAAAAAGCACACACCTTTAGATGAAGCGGAAATCCAAGCCAGAGTTGACCGCGCGCAGATTCCTCTCTGCCTCAGCATCAACCGTTCGCGCAAAAGAGGACCAAAATGTGTTACGTCATATTTTGATGTGACCAATGACTGTCGAGTAGAGAATTTTGGGATATGTAGTAAGCCCACACTATAATTTCAACTGCGTAATAAGATCGTAGTCCTAATTTACTTTTATATGACCACCGCCTTCACATTTACACAGTATCATGCTTATTTATGAATAGAAATTTAGTCATAAATTATAAATGGTCATGACGAAGCACTGGTAACCTATAGAATACTATAGCTTAATTTGGAGGAATAAAATATGACAACTTGAGACTAGCAAATTTATTTTTCTTAAAAAGTAACGTCAAGGCAATATGAGATGAGGCTTTATTATACCTGACCTCACCCATCTAGTCATGCAGAGATATACAGCCCAATAAATTATTAGAACAAAGCAGCAACATGTGACCTACTTTACAAATTGTTTTTAGAGCAAAGCAATCTGGCAATTAACAGTTCACTTGGCATTAGTGATTGTTCTGCTTCTGTTCTTTCCGATGCCTCAGTGAATCCTCTGTCATTGCATGAACTTTAGCTAAATGGCAGAGCTGATAGTCTCAGCACTGCGTTTTTCAGCTGACTTGTTTTTACTGTCTTGTGGCTGGTGTTTGTTTCTGTCACTGAATGGTCTTGGTCTCTGCCTGAGAAAGGCAAATGTTTGGAGTCAGTTACTTGTTTTGACTATTTTAAATGCATAAATATTACATTGCAAATAATAATTTAACAGCAGATGCTCTTATCCAAAGGAAAAATACAACACTTAATGGCATGCATTTGCATTACATTATTATATGATATTTTTTTTGCTCCTCAGTTAAGTATCTCTCTAATATTTTCCTTGTAGGCCTTATCTCTGTCCAAAAGTGCTTGTATCATGCTCTGCCAGTCTCCTCCTGCCCCACCCTGGATCTCAGTCTCATTCAGGGGGAGACGTAAGCTGCCCAGGGAAAAGGGGGAGCAGATGGTGCTTAGATGCCTCGCCCTGTCTAGGGTCTCTGGTGTCTTACACAAAGACACAAAGAAAGCTAAAAAAAAAAAAAAAAAACTGCCAAGGAAACTTTTGGGCTGGTATTACTGGGGCCAAAGGCTATCCTAAAAGCTATTTTAGCATTTTAAATCAAATTCATCAGCAGGCCTTTCAGAGACATACTTGCTACACGTGTTGCTTATCACACATGTTGCTGATTGGCATTTTAAAGGAACGCTAGTGTTTGAATGCATCATGTAAGTATTTATATAAACTACCTATCCTATATATATATATATATATATGTAACATTCACACACCAAAACAGTCCAGTGATGGTTTTAAGGTTTAAGCCGTTTAGTATACAGTATAAAATTGTCAATACAAATTGATCATGATGAAAAACACCACGTCCTATTGATCTTCCTTCGTTATGCGTCAACCTTATTATAATTGGGCTATAAACCTAAAAACTGATACTTGATCTGTTAAAATGTTTTTAAAAGCCAGTCTATCCACAGCTGGATGTGCACTTTGACTGACCCATGTGGACCAGATGTGCATAGATTAATGCCAGAATAAATTCTGATAAATGCATTGGAACATCTATTGGCAGGATTGAGGATCAAAATGTCTGCAGGCAGACAGACAGATAGATAGATACTGTGCGTTTAATTTCCCACCGCTGACAGTGACCCAGTTTGGAGAACCACTGAGCGACAGAGCGACAGACTCTCTCTAATGGACCACTGAATACACGCTAGCCTGAATAGGTACAGCCAAAAAAAAAAAAAAAAAAAAAAAAAACACTTCTACTTGAATGCTGGTCTGCTTCTAATATGCAATGTTTGCTTTTTTGAGACAGAATTTTTTTCCTAGTGCCTAGGTTGAAGTCATCAAATTTTTAGTTGGATCTTTGGATGATGTCATGAAACGTAATGTCATGGTGTTATGTAATGTTCCTCCTCTTTGGACAGAGTGGGGGATGTTAGCTTCCATAAGAGTGACGCCCCTCCCATACCCTAACCACAATAACATACTGGTTGCACATGCTTTTTTCACACAAACACATCCCCTCCAAATGTCTTTCTGCTCTGTCTCCTAAATTTGTATGTGAGGGCCTGTCATTGACTGGCTTTATCATGGTAATTCGTCACTAATGTATTAAGCACTTGCAGCATTTGTTTGCCATTACATCACTAGAATCCAAGTTTAACGTGCTCTGCTGTCTCCATTAGGGGGTGAATAAGCTGGTGATGATGAATTACAGATTAATGAAGCACTCATCTCTGTGTTGGGATGTCCAGCCAGAATTTATTTGATTTTATTATAATTTTATTATTTTGCCCCTGTGACCTAAGTGAACCTGACATTTTACATTTTGATGCTTATGTAAAAGGTAATCATATATGCATGATGGCAACAACAGTATACCCCCCACCTCCAGGTCTCATCAAAGCTCGCTCTCTTTTTTGCTCTAGATCATTAAACCGTTAAGCTGCCTCGGAAGTCCGAAATCACATTCAGTTTCGTGAGGTTCCTTCGTGCGCAAACGCTGCTTGCAAAGTCATTGCCTGATAAGGCAGCGAGGCAACAAGTCAGCTGCATACGTTTTCGGATGCAGCCATACACTCGCAAACTTCTCTAAGCACTTCCCCTTGGGGGGAATCCCTTCTCTGCCTCTGTGGCTACTCAATGGCAGCATCCGAAAACTGATAAATGCTGCCTTCGGAGGACGCATTCCAAGGTCAGAAGGTATCAAGGCACATCTACTGAGATGCCTTCATCTGATCGATTTTTATCCCACAATCCTGTGCTTTCCATTTTGACAGTTGAGCAAGAAAAATAAATATGGTGTCTGAAAGTTGCAGCTGGTCATCAGTGTGTATGTACATTTTTGATCAATGTTTTCCACTTATATGATGTCATTTCAAGCAAGAAATTACTATTGTAGTCATTCAATATTCACTTAGTTTTCACCAAAGCTTGCTCTATTTTGCTGTAGATCATTAAACCATAACACTGCCTTAGAAGTCTGTCCGAAATCAATTTCGTTAGGTACCTTTGTGCGCAAACGCTGCCTGTAAAGTCATTGCCTGATAAGACAGTGAGGCAACATCAGCTGCCTACGTTTTCGGATGCAGCCAATATGTACACTTCAGGCAGATCTATAGACCACAATGCAACACAATTGTGATGTCACAGCAGGTCATGCTTACCCCCACCCCACACAACTCTAAATGTGATATTGGAGTTATTTTGTTTTTTAACCGCATACTTGTAGCTACCTTAAGCTAACTATTATAACTGTACATACAACTATTTGTTTGTGTATTTTTTTTATATATATTTTTTCCAACAGCCCAAGCATACATAAAGGCCTATAGAATGGTGCATAAAACAAATTCATAAGGGAAAAAAGGTAAATGATAAATCTGCTCCATAGCGGATTCCAAGTGATCAAAGGCGTTCCATTTAAACCCATTGCAAGGGTTCAGCCAGTAGTGGGTGTTGTACCCCTGAATAGAGGGAGAAGATTAACCACAAAACTCGCACGGTGCGAACTTCCCCACTGCGAACTTTATGTGAAATGATTTGTAGCGACTGACAATAAACAACTTTCAAAAACAGCATCATCCACATTCTTTCTGAAAACGTACACACATTTAACAGCTGGTCACATGTCATGTGCTGTTGTGCACTTATAGGCCTCGCGCCATTAATGCTCAAAATGGAGCTCCGAGCTCATGCACCTGAACTAATGAGCTTTAAAACATTTAACTCAACACGCAATCGCTAGAATACTCACATCTGTACACTCTTAAACAGTATACAACATAAAATTAACAAATCATTGGAATTAATACCTGAATAGAGGAGGAGAAGATTAACCACAAAACTCGCTCTGTTTCCCCACTGCGAACTTTATGTGTGTGGAATGGAAAAAACCCGCGAATTCTCCCCCTAGTGTTCAACAAGATAAGGGTAATCGATTGCACGTCGCATTGTGCCAAACTAATAGATCGCAGATTAACCCAAAATTACATACAAATGAATTATTTACATTTTATAAACCTTTTTACACACATTCAAAGCGTGACTATAGTGCTGTCAATGTTTCACAGATTTAGGGATTTATAAAATACATATTTCAATCTGTCACATGGGCATGCGTGCAACGTAAGCGAGACAGAGGGAAGTTGACGAGGGAAAGACATAAAAAATGAACTTAAACGCAGCCCTCTTCTCTTCTCTCAGTTTTATGATGATGTATTTTTCGGCAGGACAACATCATCACTCATATGATATTGCAACAATAGCAAACAACAATATCCAATCAATTTCCGATGGGTAAAATCAAGCAGCCTACATTTTTTCTTGTTCGAGAAGCCTTTTTTACTCAGATATACGTTACAATAGGAAAGAAAAGACTTCCATTTCATGCCAACTTTAAGATAAACTAAGAATTCTGAGGGGAAACAATTGTGAGACAAAAAGTTGCAATTAACATTTTAATTGTTTTATTCCGTGGCCGAAACTGGCTTCCATAACTTCATGCAGTTCCTATGTAGCCTACTGCTAAAAGGTTTCAACTAAATGTATCAACTGATGTTTGACTATAGCCTACTATTGTGGACAATATTCATCCCTTGCTAGGCGTAATCATTACAGATGATTTTTCCTATAAAGCACACTGTTCCAGGAACAGATGACATTACACCCAACAATGAGACTGTAGTCTCTACACAATCTAAACTGTTCTCCTTGGCACTTTTCCTTTTGTGTCTCTCCCAGTGGTGCCCAAGTGGAAAAATACCAGCGTCTCCTAGGAGGGAGCGCTGACGGTTGCTCCAGTATAAAGTTGTAATGCTGGTAGCCGCCTCGATCAAAATGCACAATGGAGAGGCAGATATCAGCTGCCTAGTTTTCTCCGGCCCAGAATGGCCCGCCAACATTTCAACAAAAGATCCGATTATAACGGTCAGAAAGCGGGTGAGCTGAATACCCGCCTATAGTCCGTCACAAGGTGGGAGGGGGTAAATTCAGTTGAATCTGTCTCCTAGTCTTTTATCCCTATGAATGACACCAAACCCATTGTAAACCGACCAGGGAACAAGTGCTGTATAACAGAACTTACGGCAGCAACTGAACTTGTTCTTAGTTACCTTTTTAATTACAGTTACAGGCCAATCAGTGTCCAATTCTTAAATGTATGATCCCTGTAAGCCGGTTCTTTTTAGAGAATCAAAAACATGGGCAATCGGGGCAGTCTGATTCATGAATGAATTACCCTAATTGAGTTGATTCTGTTTCGTGAATAAAACACACATAGGCCTACAGTTTACAACTAAACGCAAGACTTAAAATCATTGAAGTTACTGACTGGTATGACAATGTGTAGGCTTAGTTAAAACTAGAATGAAAGATTATGAGTTATGAGTTTTGTTAGTAGTACTTTATAAAATAAAGTAAAACGCAATATAAACTAGCTGTGTTTTGATCCATTAAAGAATCGGCTCACAAGAGTCGTTCGTTCGTCCCAGCAGCATTGTCTGTTTCGCTGTGGATTCAGTTAGCGGTGTTGTGTTGTGGCGCCACATGTTTTTATCAATGTAAACTGTTTTTAGTACGGTGTTATGTCTGCATCACATGCAGTGAAAGAATGCACATGCAATGGAAACAGAATGTAATTTCCTGTACTTTTTAATGGCTTCAGTTGCTAAATAACTTCATTGCGCTATACCTGACAGTCACATTTGTTTATTTAGTAGATATTCGTCTATACTTTAACTTACATACAGTAGGCTACACTCGAAGTATGCAGTGGGTTACTTCTGGGAATAAAAAACATGCATGACCTTGCCGTTGATAATGCCATGTTGCCAGACACTCATTTAACATTTAAAGATGAGCTGGGCCATTTCAGGCCTTTATATCAACATGAAGCTGACCCCCTCCAAAGGACACTTGTGTTCAGTAATTATTTTCAAATGATCCACTCATTCACTCCTTCTGATGTTTGATGGTATTTAAATCACTGGTTCTCAACAGGTTGATGTACAGAGAATAGCTGGAGCTAAATGCAACTAACCAAATAATTATGCAAAATAAAAAGATGTGTCAATTAATTATAATAAAAAGGTTTCATTATAATTATTATTATTGTTATTATCATTATTATCAAAGCATTTTTGCTCATCCCTAATTAATTATTATTAAACAATTTTGGTACTGTATTTGGTTGCCACTTCATGTCCAATGTAAATTCTAATGCAAAACCATCTGCAAACCTCTTTTCCCGTCTTGGATCATTGTGGCTCATGCAATAAATCACATATAGGAATTCATTGTGGTTTTTGCCTAGAGGTCTGACTTAATGTTTGTCTGCATGTCTTTTTCCCTGCATGTCTCTCTATCCATTGCGCTCACTTTGGCTCTCCCCTCCTCCACTTGCTCCATCTCTCACTCTTTCTCTCTCTCCCTCAGGCAGCATGACTGGCACGTTAAACGGCATGTGCCGCGAGTCTGAATTGGTACTGCCACCCCATGCCCCTGCGCTGCGAAAGCTACCGATTATTTTTCATTGGCTCACATCAACACATCATCATTTGCAACAACACAACAAATTCCTCTGGCCCGGTACAGCCAAGAAGCCATGCACAAAATAATATTAGGCTCAGGACCAAAGGAAAGGTCACCCCTCGGTTAAGGTCTTCAGTGTCTGTATTAGATCTGAGGGTGCCATGGATAAAGTCAACTGCCTGGGGTTGCGACTACTTGCTGTGCTTTCACACGACATGTAGTTATTAGCATGCTTTTTGTCTGCACCGCATGTGGGCAGATGTGATAGTATCCCGCTGCTGTGAGGATGTAGCCTTTGTTTTCAGCTTTGCATCAGGCTTCACCCATCCCACCTCCACATAGTGTCTCTCCATGTTGTGTTTCTGTAACTACGAACAGTCACATGATGTTGTTGACCTTGCATGATTTCTGAAAACATTAGATGAAAGAGTCTTGAGCATGTTCCTTTTGCAAAACATACAAGACAGGGTTTTTTTTTAGCAATACAGTGCATTTTTTAAGCCTAGGTGGTTTCCATGGCAACATGTTACCATAGCAATGGCACAGGCACCATTCTTATTGGCTGACACTCCCTCACAGCATATTTGGGTGGCTACATGCAAGCTAACGCTATCCTCAGACAGCCAGACACAAAGTCACTCCATGTGCTTGATATATCAAGGGAGGGGGTCCCAATATAGCTGTATTTGATGTCTCACTGAATCTGTATTATATTATCCCTCATATAGCCAAAATAATGAGTGCATGAGCATTCAATAAATGGAGGATTTTGCCATTTCTGTCCTTTCATATTAATTTATTATTATATAACGTGTGTATAGTAAAAATATGCTATGAATGCATTCTATAATACAGGAATACATGTGAAACAGGTTTCATTACATTTACAAATATCTGATTGTACATTAATTAATGATCTAAACCTATTAGATGAATCTAGATAAAAAAATATTACATATTATATTTAATTAAATGATTGACATACATTTTTTTTGTTAAAATTGTATTATAATGTGAATTCATGATTGTTATTTTATTAAGCAAAGTCTTTTAACATGGCTGGAATGATGTTTTGACCACCAAGAAGCCTCAAAATATAATATATTCAGCTCTGAAACAAAGCAGTTTATCCAATACTAACTCTATTTCCTATCCCATAGGGAAGTTCTACTTCAGCTTATTGTTATGTGATACAGTGGAAGCAAATGCTCATTAAGACAGAGACAAAATGTAACGTTTCTGTATCATTTACACTACACCTTTTGTTTGGCACTAATCTGCATTTCAAATGTAATGCTTATTTAGACAAATTTAAGATTAGATCAAATGATCAGGGCCTATATAAATCTTCAAGTGTCCTTTTCATTGTGGATTCATCACAGATGTTGTCTTAAAATATCAGAATGGCACAGATGGGCAGATGTTTAAAAGGGGTTCTTATCACGATTAGAAGTCTCCTTTAATCTTTATTGGATGGAGTCTGGATGTCCTCATCAAACCTGCACTAGAGAGCCAAGAGCAGGAGGGACTCCATAATATCAGCAGTATATCACTGTCGTTTTTGCTTAGTAATCAGTGAGACTGAGGCCATATGATGAGCATTATATGAAGATGTTTAGGACGATTAATTGAGAGTGTGATAGATAAAGTATTGGATGAAGTCTGTAATTCTGCTTGTTTTCATAAACTATATCATACTATATTAACTATAATCATAAACTAATAATGAACTAACTCTATTAAAAGCACAAAAGGCTGATAAAATAGGCCCCTATTGTGTAAAATATCCTCACAAATATAGATGCAGGTTTCAGTAAATATATATATATATATATATATATATATATATATATATATATATATATATATATATATATATATATATATTTTTTTTTTTTTTTTTGTAGCATGGAAAAGAGTAGCGTAATTATTTTGTGTTAGCATGACGATGCTAGCATGAACATCTTTCACATGATTTTTGATTTGTGTTCCGCTGAAGAAAAATAAAAGGCAAACAGGTTTGGAATGAAATGAGGGTAAATAATAAATGACCTTTTCACCAAAAGACTTTTCTCAAACGCTGCACTGTCATGACTTGTTTCCTACAAATCAACATTTACGTCGACTGCCAGGGCTAACAGAGTGATGTGCACACAGATCATCTCAGCATTAAATCATTTTTTTCACCCTGACTTGTTTACATCTACTGCTTGGGTGCCATACCCAGATATAAGAATACATTTGTATTGATTGTGTACTTAAAAAGCTTCACGTGCCTCTGTAAATAGCCAAGCTAAATGTATTATGGCATAATATATGTATGACATTAGACTTTTATTGCAGAGAAACACATGGTCACCCTCTTATTGTTTCATATCGAAAACATATGACATGTACAGTAGCTTGCAATGTCCACATGCGAACAGTGGCTCCACCTGGTGGTGAACAGACAGCACTTAATGCATTTAAAAGGGTTCTGAGGTACAGCAAGTTTCAATTGATTTTCTCATACTGGCCCCTTTCGGTATCATCCGTTTTCGATATTTGTGTATATACATAAAGAGCTTCACAGATTCACTGTCTTTGTAATGTTAGATACAATACACACATTGTGTGACTTCATCGATGTGTTTTTAACAGCACAGTTACTGCAGTGTAAAAACATACAAAGGCAATTTTATCCCAGTTTGGCAATTACAACATTTTACATACATTAGCAGTCATCAGCGTAGAGTATAAATGGGACGATAATGTAAAATAAACACACGTATTAAAATCGAGACAAAAATCGACATCCCAAAACGCCCTGCGCTTCATAAATAATACACTTTTCACACTTATCATGACACAGACAATAAAAAAGATCTCTCTCGACTTGTCAAACATCAAAGTCATTTTCCTCCATTCAGTTTGCATGTTTCAGACCTTAAAAAGGCTATGGCTCTTGGACACCGGAACAAGTAGGCCTACTCACTGTTTTATCATAACTATTGTTTAGATTAGCTCAATTATTAACTCGAGTTCATAAGTATTTTCAAGAACATGTATTTTCAACTGACATCGAAGATCTAAACATATACATATATTGTAAGGACACTCTATATACATCACATACAGTATATGAGAGTTTATAGAGAAAGTGGACTTTTTTTTAGTTATAAAATCCTTTGCACACTGAGATTACATTAGTTTAGCATTTTTATTTATTTTAATATGCTAAACCATTCAAATTTAAGTTTGAAGTCTGCATTTTGAATAATTTTTCAAAACGCTGCAAACTATTTTTTCTTATCCTACTCTGAACTTTCCATTTCCCTTCCAGTCTTTTCATACTGCATTTTCCCCCCCAGGTTTGGCAGTTATGATTAATTTACTCACAAATAATTTTAATATTTCAAGATAATGCTACATGACGCTTGAAAATTCACACACACCTGCTTGGATCTCTTCACCGTTACCCTTTCCAAAGACTGAGGCGATTTTCAAAAACACATTACTAAGATCACAGAATATCATACAATATCAAACCACAACTGGATGTATACGTAACTCACAATAGTCATTATTAGATAGAAAGCTCATAAAAAGAACAGCATTTTGTCAAACAAATGTGTAAAATTTATTAAAGCATTCTCAAGCAGGTCCCACCACGTTTTGGCTTCATGTGTTTAAAAAAAGTGAGGGTTGCTCTTCGACTTCCTTTTGCAAGTCTGCTTCCTTTCCTGTTTTTTGGACATTCTATTCTTTCATTGCACAGACCCTTTTAAGACCTTGTCTTTCATTTCAGATTTTAGCTGCCCTCTGTTGCTTCCCATAATGCAGTCTGACAGGCATCAGGAACAGTCGGTAGAGGATGAGCTCCAGGGGAAAGGCGAGGGCGGTCGAGGCCCCATCTCTGTGGTCTAGGCATAGACTCAGCCACCTAGGAGCCCTCCTTCACCTCTGGGCTCTCTGTGGGAGTCGGGGGTTCCTCCGTAGATGGGGACTGAGCATCACCTGGACCGTCTGAAACAGAGAGACAATTAACACAGGAATAATAGATGTTTCTATTATTCAGTACTGAAATTATCTTTCCACCCAATACCAGAGTTCCCACACTTTTTGAATGTCCTTGTTTTTTCTGATAACTGGATAAGGATGAAAAGAATTCAAATAAAGTGCGATTCATTAATGAATCACCTGTGAACCGGTTTGACCAATTCATTAACAACCGACTCAAAAGACAGATTCATTTTCAAATTTTGTAAATTTACTCTACAAGGTTTACTCGACACAAGATTAATATTTCAAATAATATTACGGAGCTGAGCATAATTAGAAAAAAAAGTATATTCACTTTTTAGATTTTATTTAATTTCTGTGACTTTTCCAAACAGGAAAATGATATTTCCGTGTATAACTATTTGCATACTTTAGTGGTATCGACGACTCTTTATAATAATTATAATAATTGCGATGTGTACTTTACTTTAGTGTTATCAAATCGATTAATAACATAAAAGTTAGTTTATATATATGTGTGTATGTGTGTGTGTGTGTGTGTGTGTGTGTGTATACACACACATACATTATTTAAACACAAATTTATGTTAGATGCGATTCATCGATTTGACAGCACAAACATATGGGTGTGTGTGTGTGTATATATATATATATATATATATATATATATATATATTAGGAGTGTAAAGGTTCTCTGTATAAAAAAAAAATAATAATAAAAAAAAATAAATAAAAAAAAATCGAACCGTAGCCTACTGTTCTCTCAAATCTGATGACGCATCTATAACATGGTTTGTTGAAAATAACAATGCGTAAAACAGACAGTTCTGCTACTGCTAATATATGTTTCTGTCGATGGATGCTCATGCTGGCTCCCCAATAATACATTACAACAGTGATAATCAAAAAAACATGAACAAAACGGTCACTCTTGTAAACTTTGTTAAATGCGAGTGCCGTATGCTCGAACATGACAAGTCATTTACACCGTCGTCACCCGAGTATTGATAGCGCGTGAGCGCAGGTGAGACCCTAACACCACATCTTGCTATCTGTGTTTAAACTAAACTCAAGCCCTGCCAATTTAAACATTCAAGAGCAAGACGCAAAAGAGAATTCGCACGCGCTGTAAGATTTGTGTGTGTGTGTGTGCACTCATCCGAAGTCTCAGACAGCGTGCAAATATTGAGTTCTCTTTCAAGTCTTGCGCTTCAACGGACAAATTCACACACAAATTATGTCAACATGTCCGTCTTGATCCTAGCATGCCTTAAGTGAACTTACACAGTCGATAAAGGCTACGCATGTGTATCAGTATTTTGGATCCGTGCATTGTCTTAAAGTGACAGTAGCCTAATATTCCTGCTGTCTGTGTTGTTAATATTAATCAAACAACAAAAGACAAGGAAATCACTCACTACTCATGATTGAATAGCTTTTGTAACTTTAATAATGATTAATCTTTAATTTATACAGTCAAAAATGCAGTTACTTTACATTTGATGATTACTTTATTCAAATTCTGTCCCTAAAAACTATTGTTAGACCTATCTGAAAAACCTGAAAAGCATGCACTGTTTATTTTATAAGTACCTTTGCTCTATTGTATTTATATGTGCTGTTCCTTGTAGTTAGATTACATTTTACAGTAGTCATTTTTCCCCTGAACATAGCACATACCGAAGCGCACCGAAAACGTGAACCTAAAACCGTGATACAAACCGAACCATGAGCAATTTGAACCGTTGCACCACCCCTAGTATATATATATATATGCAAAAGCCTCTAAGTGCCATCTGAAATTTTCTTCTAGAATGATCATTTTTAACAAGCTTGTATATTTAAGTTCAGTAATTTCACTTAAATGACAATAGGTACCTAATAGGTAATTTTCATTGCCATTCAAGTGAAATTACTGAACTTAAATATACAAGCTTGATAAAAAATGATAATTCTCAAAGAAAATTTCAGATGGCACTTAGAGGCTTCTGCATCTGAACTCTTCATATATATAAAATATATACATACACCAGATATACACATTCATTATATATTAAAAAATGTTTTAAGCTAGATGCACAAATATGACAGCACTACTTTATTTTTATATTTTCAAATATATATATAAATATATATTAATTTATTTATTTGTTTATAGATTGCATATATATATATATATATATATATATATATATATATTAATTTATTTATTTGTTTATAGATTGCATATATATATATATATATATATATATATATATATATATATATATATATATACATTATTATTTTTATTTTTATTACTTTGGATTTTATTTAATATATTTTTTTAACAAAGTATAAAAGAGTTACCTGTGAGGGACAGTTCTGCCAGTTTAAGAGGCAGATCAGGAGGGACTCCAACAGGAGAGCCCAGGATGTCGGGCAGTGCATTACGGCGACCAGAGCGGCCCGATGAGGCAAAATCCAACACCGGCTCCACTTCTGTCATCGCTAAAGAAAAGACAGGCTAAGGTGAGGCCAGATGAGGCTTGCAAACAGTATTTGAACAACAGAATGTTATCTGAATAAAGCACATGGACATGTCTTTTCTGACCACTAGATGGAGATGACCACCCCAGAAATGTTTTTCGCCCACAGGGGAACAACAGAATTATATAAGCAAACATTTTTATGCTTGACCCATCTCGACGGTTCCACCGTGGCCGGAGGCTTGTCTTTCACAAGCACAAATAGGCCACTCTACAGAACGCAAAGCCTTCCCAAATCACTCTCCATTCTCTCTCAGTCAGGAAGAAGTTGCCTTGGCAACAAGATGGATCACCTATATTGCATAGCAACAGGTAATCTCTTCTGACATACAGTGCTGAGATGCACTTTTGCTCTGTTTTCTTTTGACACAGCTGTTGCAAGATACAAGTTAGCTATTTTTCCACTTGATCCCAGTCTCTGTGTGGATTTCTACTCACATACAGTATGCGAACACTTGAGTGGACATGAACACATGCATGTACTCACATCCCTGTCTTAGCATATGCTTGCCCAAACATTTGTCTGCACTTAAATATAGTGAAATTCACATGGGACGAGTGCGTCTTTGGACCATCCAGACCAGGACCAATCTACTGATTAAATCAAGGCTTATTCAAAAAGCTTATAATATCTGGTCCACATTCTCACACTCTGTTTTACACACGGTCAAAGCAACTTCCAAAAAAACAGACTAATAAATCAGTGTATATACAAATACTGTAAATCATTGACACCCAAGGCCATGGTGAACAGGAACTAAAAATTGAATGTCGGTCTTTAATGCAGAGATGTACAATGACACATATCATCAAAGATAACATCTTTACGATAGCAGACTTAAAACGTCAGACTTGAATTGTTCTCATGGCATGACTCAAGTGTTTATTGCAGTGTAAAAGCAGTATAATTCAAACACTTCATTTTGTTTATATTGAAACATTATCCTCCATGCATTACAATTATTGTTTATACACTGTTAAAAATTATTTTTCTAAGGGGCCGTTTACACGACACCATTTTCAACTACAAACGGAAAACTTTTTATGCGTTTTGGCTGTTCATTTACACGACAACAGTGTTTTAGGGGCCTAAACGATACCATTATCGTCTCCGTGTAAACAACAAAAACACAAATTTGTGCAAACCTTGACGTCATGCATATGCGTATTATGTGTTCAGTCTATAGACGTGTAGTGTTTCTTTACAAAGTAACATCGCCAACTACTGGCCTGGCAGCATAATACAGCGTTTTGAGTCATTTTCACGGATCTGTGTGAATGAGGATCGACAATTTTGTTGTCTGTGCGCAAAAAACACAAAGGAAAACCATTCTCATTTTTAGTACATTGTTGTCGTATAAATGTACCCTAATTTGCTGGAGTAGGTTTTACAAGAAAATACTATTCATTTTTACTACTTCAAAGTTTCACATTTAATTCAATGTGTAACTTGCAGTTTCTTTGTAATTGTGACATTTACTATCAATTTCTGAGTGAAAATTGTTTCTACACCAATTTGTGTGTGTGTGTGCTTATAGAGTTTTAAAAAATTTGGCATGCATGTAACTGTTCTTTGTAACAGTATGTTACAGTATGCATGTAACTCATCTGTTTTTTTGTTTTTGTTTTGTTTTTTTGTAGGAATGGGGTATTATTACTTTCCAAAGCATATTTTTGCCTGGTGGACAATAAAAAGCCTAATAGATTTACATTGAATGAGGGACCAGAACATTATTTAGAGACTCGAGTGTGGGATCTTCTGACCTGAGACATTAACGCTGTGTCCGAAAACTCGTACTGTCTGAGTAGACATTTTAATTTGAAATTACTCTGCAATCATTAAAAAAAAGTATGTTCTATATAGCATGAATATGGGTAGTATGAATGAAATTCAGATGTACTACATTCGCTATGTTGTTACTGTCACGTGACCGACCAGCGTCAGTTGTGTCGCTTCACTGCCATTCATATATCCTCTCCCGTGGCCTCATGGGATAGTAAAGTTTCCATCGAATGCGCACTTCAGAATCTCGCCAGAAGTAGTAGGTCATCCGGGGACTTTTCCTTAGCAACCACATAGCAAGACCTTGGCAATGGCCTACAATACCCTAGAAATGTCTACTAATGCTATAAAATATAAAAAGGATTATTCAAGGTTCTCTCAGCCAGGCACTGAGTCCTCAAGAACTCTTCTCAGGCTATTAAACACTATTCACTGGTAAAAGCACATCTAGGCTAACTAAAGACAGCATCACTTCCTCTTTCTTTCTGTTTGTCTCTCTCATGGCAGGCTGCCTGACTAGCAGCTTTATAATCCATATTGCATATTGTATGAAGCTGGAGGATTACGGATGAGAGACAACACTGGAGTGGATCCACTGCACTCCCAGCTAAACTCTTAATTTATTATCATTTATTTAAACGTCTTTGTCCATACTTGCTTAACCACAGATCTTAAACTAAACCAGATGTCATTGCCTCAAAGGTCAAGATTCACCAAATTACCAAAAACCTCACACATGAATTACAAACACACTTTTGTATGATCAATGCTAAGTAGATGGCAAACATGTAATCTTATGGTTGCAGTAAGTGTGTGGACAAACAAAACTGAAACAAGCCATGTGAGTGCAGATGTGTAGTCAATCCTTGATTAAAATCTAATGTACAATTTGAATCAATGAAGAAAAAACTAAATAATACGTTTAAAAAAAAACATTTTTTAAATGTTTTTCTTTTTATAAAAAAATATTCCTGTCATGGGAAAGTTGAAAAAAAAGAGTAGAATTTCTTTTAACGGAAATCTTTTGTAACATTATAAATGTCTTTACTGTCACTTTTTAACAATTGTGTCCTTGCTGAAAAATAAAAGTATTAATTTCTTACTTTCCTCAAACTTTTGAGCATCAAGTGTAACTAAAATTAGTCATGGACGTTACAAAACTAAATAACAGTGTATATTTCTATAATCTTGAAAAGTAAAACAATATTAAATGTGTTTTATTAGAAATATACTGTATATTGTACTGCAAAAGTTTTTGACAACAATGGCTTTTGCTTTAACTAAGGCCCATTATAGAAATATTAGCTATTTTACTATTTTACCATAACCTATTTGTCGCTGGCGACTTAGTTTTTGCTTAAAGATGAATCTCTTGTAAGAAAATAATGGGTTAGTTTGAGCAGCTTATACCATCTGTACCTGTTTGCTTTCTCACACAAATAGCCAAAGAAAAACAAGACACAATTTGTGTTTGGGAAACATAATCTAACCTGCTGTACGTTAAACATTATATGGCATGCTGTATATTGTAATATGCACTTTTTGATTGATGCGTTTGTTTTTCTATTAGACTCACATGATCGGTCACGCAACAGCTGGAAGCCCAAAGCAACGACCTTCACATTGAAAACCTAATTCTGGCGAGACAGGCGAGACAGTGCACCTAGATTACTGATATTACATTCTGTTGACATATCTCATTTCGTGATTGTTTTATATCCACAGAAAAGCAAAATATCAACAAGAGTCGAAGAGATAGAGTTGCACAATACGTGCACAAGACGTGCAAGGCTATGTAAGGAAATAGAGGTGGACCGCAGGGGTCACTTCACTTCTCAGACTGGACAACTCCAGAACACTTTGGGGATGACCTCATACTGTCTATCAAACTGGAAGACACACATTTGGAAATTGCATTAGGGCAATAATCGGACAACAACATGGGATGAGACAAGAGTGATCTTAAGAACTGTCGGGTGATCATTCTCAAGATGATAGTTTCTTCTTTTGCTTCATGTCTCTATCATCACGTGTCTAGATTAAAATAATGATAATAATATTTTAACCTTGAGTGTCATATTTTATTTTATTTCATTCTAGAAAATTGATCTTAACCCTATCAGAGTGAGGACCTGACTCAGAGCTAAACTGGAGCAGATGATGTCATGTTAATCCTGTCAATTGTGTTTTTTCTGTATACAGTCCTAAAGCAAAGGCAGATGTTTGTGTATGAAGATACTTTCTTATGAGACTGGTTTCACTTCCAAGGCACCATAACGTCTAATGATCTGGAACAAATTTCTCACTATAGAATCATAAGTTGAACATAAATTAAGCAATGGACAGTTATAAATCAGTTCACTTTCAGCTGCTCCAGTAAGACACCATTCCTCTGAACTGCAAGCACAGGATTGTAGGTCTCATGCATATACAGTATGCTGCCTTCAAAATCTGACCAGATGAAAGCATCCGAGTAAACAGGATGATACGCAAATATTGGCTTCAGACATGACTTGATCTTCCTATTGTCAAATTCTGTCAGCGAAGGCAGCAATTTTCAGTATACTGACTGTATATTTTACAGTTTGTAACTGTATTTAATGTAAATCTAATATACAAACCTATTTAAACTACTACAATCTTTTTGTTAATATAAAAATATGTGATGAATCAAGTGGGACAGTGAAAGACCACACGATGATTTAAAGTTCAAAATAGGCCTCTACGGTAATTGTAGCCAACAATAAAATAAAAACAGAGCATGTGTTACCTAGAAACACAAAACACTATTAGGTAACAGATGATAATAAAATAAGGTCGCACATGATAATAAAATATTAAACAACATGTGTATATATTTTTTTATATTTTTTATAATATTTAATACTTTTTTGACAAAAGTTTAAGCTGGGAATTATGGAATTTCTTAACAAAATGAGAAAATGCGTACTATGTGCATTGCATTCTTCTGCCTTCTAGGCCTAAATGTTATCCTACATTATAAGGCAATTCATACTTTTTAATTACATTTGTACAACATTTTACGGCAGCAATTATATATGTGTGTGTGTATATATAAATTATATATACAAAATTTATGCTGTAAAATGTTATCTTTGCTGTAAATTTTTTTTATATGTATATATACATATACTATCTATGTATATGTATGTGTGTATATATATATATATATATATATATATATATACAGAGGGAGAGAGAGAGAGAGAGAGAGAGAGAGAGAGAGAGAGAGAGAGAGAGAGAGAGACAGACAGAGTAAAGCACTTAACACACACACACACACACAAATAAAACATAATTTAGGCATAAGGTAGGGTAACTGATAGTTAGCCAAATAACAGGTTTTTACTTTAGCATTTTACAGTGAATTTATTAAAGTTGCCCTCGTGTCACAGCTGAAATTGATCTGAGCAGTACGAGCCCATGGGCTATAAACGTTTATGTTGCACAAGTCCCCTGATGCCTCAGATCTGCTCTGTCACCTTCAAATATCGCAATTCAACAGTTTTACAGAGAATCATCTATTCAGAGCGTTTATTTATATTTTTATGATTATATTATCATCCTTGGTTAATTTTAATCAACAACAGGGGTGTCCATTCTCTCGATATGTCATTATACTAGTGTCTATCTTGGGTGCATTTCAGTGCAAGTGATCGTTAATGCAAAGATTTGGATAACGTGTCCGTGTTTCACCTTAATAACGATAATGAATGAATTTCATACACTGTGATTGAAGATTAAGCTCATACCGAGCTCGAGGTAGGAATAGGATAAGGAAGAGGCGAGAACTTACCAGCGGTGTAGACAGATATCCACAGTCCCTGACTGATGCTGATTTTCACGGTACTGAAGAATTATTGCACCTTTTTCCACGGGAGACGGTGTGTTTTGAAAGCACCTGCCCCGGTCCTAAGGTTTGACACCATCTCGGCTCCCGTTTGCGATCGTGATTTCAATGGATTGACAGGGGCAAAGAGGAAGATACCATTAATTATCCGTAGGGGAGACGGTACACTGCAGCGTGAAGGAATACTGAATACAATCGTTATAATTTCACATAACTTAAGCATTAAAATGACAAAATAAAGATTTTCTGGTTGCTGTTTTTATTTAATTTTATTTAATATATGTTTTTTCTTTAATTGGATTAGGTCGATTCAACAAGTCTGAGAGGTGGGCCCCCAGTGTTTACTTTAAGCACACTCTACAGCAATAAAATATATATTTTTAATCAGCTTAAAATGTCACCATTGCCTATTGGATTCTCAAAATGTCTTATATAATTTTCAGTCAGATTTTTTAATTAGTCACTTAATTAAAATGTGTAACCTAAGCTATAAGAGTGAAATATATATCTTATAACCATATTTTTGTGGATCTAATAAAAACTCATGGAAGAAAAAAATAAATAAAAAATCATAGATAGGCCTACCCACCCTGGCACCACCAAACTGTATGTGTAATATATGGCCAACCTTAAATCTCAAAGCAGGAGCTGGATCCGCCCCTGTCTGTCACTGTAAAAAAAAAAAGAAAAAAAAAAAAAAAAAAAGTGTTATTACTCATAATTATGTTAATACCATGAAGGATTAAGCTATTATGCTAAATTATGCTTAACTGTTATGCTTCAAAATTGCTGGTATTCTCACAGATTCCCTATATGCCCTAATATAAGATCTGGAATCCATTCTTATCTAAATTCAGATACGCACTCATAAATCCAATAGCATTTTCACTTCAATGCTCACTGCAGTGAACAAACACCAATGTAGGTTAATTACTTTGGTTTGTGAAATATCTGACCCAATTCATCAAAATATGTTATCACTTTAATACAGATATCATCAATGGAACAATAAGCTATTTATAGCATTGAATATGATCAAATTAATATATTTAAAAATCAACATCACAAATTCAATTTATTTCAAAATAAATTTATTTTCAAATGCAGACTTTGAACAGATCATCGCCTTTGCTGAGCTCACGATTCAAAATAAAAGTTGTTGAAGTCATCTCAGTTGGTACATAACTCACAGGCGCATTAAACTCATGTCACATTCATGTAAACAAGAAATCAATTTATTTTATATTGCTTTATTATAAGCTGTGTATTTACGGTTATTTACAGCAACATAGGATTTGAAAAATACATAATAATAGACAATGTCATTTAATTCATGTGGTAGGACTAACATTTTTAAATTAATATAAAGATACCTTACTAGTATGCATATGTAATTAATATGTAAACAATGTAAAAGACAATCATAAGTAATATATACATCGTTTAAAATACAATAAACAAACCACTACATAAAAAAATTAACACTACACTGAAGCATACATTTATATAAAAATAAAACCGAGTTTATGGGAGAACATATAAATGTAGTAATTTACAAAAATCTTCGATGTTTTTATTATTTAAAAACCTGGAATTATGTATCATCAAACTACTTAAGCACTTAAGAGTCACAATTTTAATAATGTATATTAAAAAGAGGAACTTTTATTATGAAATATCACAAGTTGTCAAATGCCAGTTACAATAGCTAGCTTCAAATACCAGAATCATTTGACCAAATAAGAGAAACACCTGTCAATTCATCTTCTGAGTTCTGACGGTTTGGAGTTGTTTATTTTTTAATACAAAATGGGAGCCTGTATGGCGTTGTGCTCTCTTGCGAGCTGTGTAAGTATTCTGTTTAATTTTCCACGTTTTAGCTAACTGAGCTGCCACTTGACATGACAGCGTCGCTAAATCGTTATCTGAACAGAAAATACTGACTAATATAACTAAGAAAACGTATTGATAAAAAAAATGTACGTAAGTTAATGGAAAATGTGTAATTTCAGAGAGCTTTTCGCTGAAAAACAACAACACGGAAGTGTGTTCATATTTGCATTGAAATCTATTATATCAAGTCCCACATGCCTTCATAACAAAATAACAATGGATGATTAAATGAACCATTCGGTTAGATTTATTCTTCTTGTAGTTTCGATGCGGGTTATTTTATATGATTTGCTCATAGTAGTTCAGGTTATACAGGTTTTCAGAATAACAAACTGGGTTCACCAGTACTAGTAATGTTCAACGCCCATTTTCCAAGGATTGAAACTTACACATTAAGAATTAATTTGTAATTCAATTCAGTTCAATAATAAAAATATATAAAAATGAGGCTCTGATCTGTGTACCTTATAGCTGAAAGAAAGGACTTTAAGCTGAAATGTGCTATTAAATAATAGAGATCTGATAGAATATGTTAGAAAAGCTAGTATCTACATGCATAAAGTACTAACATAAAATATCTGTACATATTGAATTTCCGACATTATTGGAACATTATTAGTGACAATTGGGGAAAAACGTAGATGAATTATGACCTATAGATAGGCAATAGTGAGATTTATTTTAATAACTGACTGAACTGCTTTCATCTGCTGGTTTTAGGATCAGGTTAATAAATGATTATTTCACTGACATTGATTCTACTACTTGTTGGTACAAAACACACTGCATGACAGCCAAATCTATTCTAAGTACAGCCAAACAATATTCCCAACATTTTATATTATAGTTAGGATGGGTTACTTGTTATGTTTGGGAAAAGCATTGTTTTCATTTGACAGTAAGACACTTTTTCTGATCTGTCCTCAATACAGTCTTCCAGTTCAGTCTACATGTAGTTTTTGAGAAATATAGAAATGAGTGGCAATAATGTTTTTTGTAATAATTTTGCTGGGGAGTTGGTGTTCAGCCGACCAACACTCTAAGTGAGTAACAGTCATGTGTTGAATTTCCTTAATTTAACTTTTATACAATATGCATGACTGGATTTATGAAGGTCAAAGTCTTTAGCAATGATTTTCTGACTGTTTCCTCCCTTAATAGAGTCAACAAATCCATCCTTCTCTGGTCATTTTTATATATTATATATATTCATGAATGTCATGAAAAGATGCTCTAAGTTTACAACAGTCAAAACATGCATTCATTTTATATCATTCAAACAGACGTTGAAATTAAATTTTTATATATATATACAGTGCAATGCATAAGTGAATACACCCATGCTAAAGTTGACTAAAAAGAGGAATAAAAAATCATATTTTGGAAATTGAACTTAATGCCTTAATTTAAAAAATTAGGAAAAATCCAACCTTTAAGGACACCAATTTTCTTTGTGAATGAATAATGTATCGTAAATAAATAAATGTTCTTCCTTAAAATACATGGTGCATAAGTGAGTACACCCCTATGTTAAATTCCCATAGAGGCAGGCAGATTTTTATTTTTAAGTATTTTTTTATATATTTTTTTAGGATACTATGCATCCTGATAAAGTTCCCTTGGCCTTTGGAATTAAAATAGCCCCACATCATCACATAGCCTTCACCATACCTAGAGATTGGCATGGTTTTATTTCAGTTAGCCTAAAAGCTAGTTTGATTTGCATTGAGAGATGATCTTATGGAAAGTACCCCATGCCAATCTCTAGGTATGGTGAAGGCTATGTGATGATGTGGGGCTATTTTAATTCCAAAGGCCAAGGGAACTTTATCAGGATGCATAGTATCCTAAATTTTTTTTTTAAAAAAATACTTAAAAATAAAAATCTGCCTGCCTCTATGGGAATTTAACATAGGGGTGTACTCACTTATGCACCATGTATTTTAAGGAAGAACATTTATTTATTTACAATACATTATTCATTCACAAAGAAAATTGGTGTCCTTAAAGGTTGGATTTTTCCTAATTTTTTAAATTAAGGCATTAAGTTCAATTTCCAAAATATGATTTTTTATTCCTCTTTTTAGTCAACTTTAGCATGGGTGTATTCACTTATGCATTGCACTGTATATATATATTCCTCATTTTATTTATAAATGAAATCTTAGCAAAGTAACCCTTAAAGTGTCAAAGTGCCTAACAACACATTATTATTTTGTGGTTGTGTACTTTATTTATTTAGTATCTTTTCTTTTAAAGACACAAACATAATCATACAACTTGTACAAGTATACCAGTAAATGAATTCAATACAATAACTATTTAACTATTTCTATATCTAAAATAACTATTTCTATATCTCAAAACTATTTTTTGAAGTAAAAGTAGTAGGCTAAATGGATCAAAAACAGAATAAATCAAACGACGTCACAATGGATTGGTTAGATATACTATAATCGATTGTGATTAATGTTAATGTTTTATATTGATACAAAAAGTTTGGGGTCAGTAGTTTTATTCAGCAAAATTGACTGAAGATATTTATAATGTTAAATAAATTACTGTTTCTAATAACTTCTGTTCTTTTGAACGTTCTATTCAAAGAATCCTAAAAAAAGATGTGTATCAAAGTTTACACGCAAATATTAAGCAGCACAACTGTTTTCAACATTGATAATAATAAGCACCAAATCATCATATTTTAATGATTTCTGAAGGATCATGTGACACTGAAGTAATGATGCTATAATTCAGCTTTGCCATCACAGGAAGAAATTACATTTTAAAAACACATTCAAATAGAAAACAGTTATTATACATTGTAATAATATTTAAAAAATATTACTGTTTTACTATATTTTTTATCAAATAAATGCAGCCTTAGTGAGCGTAGGAGACTTTCAAAAACGTTTTTAAAAAATCTCACTGACCACAAACTTTAGATTGATAATGTATGTGTACTCTGTAGATAATCTATTTTCTAGTTAGAAATCTTTTTCTGCACACTGTATATTAAAGTTTCAAATGTTTTCCAGACTGTTTGTGATTTCTGGCAAATTGTGGCAATTAATCAATATGCTACCCCATGTCAACTGGTGATATAATTGCTCTTCCTTTTACTCCTTCCATGTTACAGGCCTCATGTTTGTGTGGCTCTGCTCCATGTCTGCTCTGTGGCTGCTGTCCTTCTTCCAACAACTCCACCGTCACCCGGCTGGTCTTCTCTTTCTTCCTCCTGCTGGGGACACTGGTGTCTGTAATCATGATCTTGCCGGGCATGGAGACGCAGCTCCGCAAGGTGGGTCCACCGTCAGTGCGCATTCACTTCACGTGTGCTTTCAATGCATTGTGTTGATTTTCTCTGTTTTTAATGTCTCTTCAGATTCCTGGCTTTTGTCAAGGGGGGACCACAATACCAGGGATCGACAACCATGTTAACTGTGACGTGATTCTCGGCTACAAATCAGTCTACCGCATGTGCTTTGCTATGGCGTGCTTCTTTTTCCTTTTTTCTGCAATCATGATTCGTGTAAAAAGCAGCAAAGACCCTCGTGCTGCTATTCAGAACGGGTGAGTCTGACTTATGCTTTATGACCATTCATTTATTCTGCTATTGTTTTTTTTTTTGTAACATTTACTACATGAATTTAAATTAGCTTGATTTTATCATTAAATGCTTTGTCGACAGGTTCTGGTTCTTCAAGTTTCTGATCCTAGTTGGCATCACTGTCGGAGCCTTTTTCATCCCGGATGGCACATTTCATGATGGTACATTTTTGGTTGAACTCTTCCTTTAACAGTACATAATGAAACAATTTCCATTTTCATATATTCATGAAGGGAAATGCAATGACAGCATGACAATGATGTTAAGCTCTAAATGCAGCAAAAACATGAAAATGTTATTTTGGGAAGCCAGAAACGCAGGGCTCAATTTCAAGGGATGCAGAAAATGCCTGGTTTTCTCCTGGGACAAAGTCGATTACTTTTTAATGACTGTTTTGAATGCTCTGAGATGCCTGGGAAAAGATGGGTATTGAAAGTAGAATAGGATGTTATTATTTTTTCATAGCATATTACATTAGCAGGGAGAATGCGTTGTTACTGTCTTGCCAGAATCCTCATGGTGTGGAATTAAAGATGCAGAACATTGTGTTCAGAGATCATGGGTAACTTCCAAAACAAGATCTTGACATTAGTATGCTTCATTGTGAATCTAAGTATGAAACAATGGGCCCTTCAGAGAAGCATGTTTTATTAAGCCTAGTTATAAATAGTTTAAAGAGAGAATTCACCCAAAAATGAAAATTCTGTCGTCATTTACTCACCATCATTTGAGTAACCTGTATGACTTTCTGTCTTATGCAGAACACAAAAGAAAGTATTTTGAGAAATATCCCAGTGTTGTTATTGTTCATTTCTTTTGTCTATACGCATGGGTGTGACGCATGTACGCAATTTCCACAAGCACAACTGTTTCCAGCTGTTTCCTTTTATTCTTTTTTATTACAGTTTGGTTCTACTTTGGTATTGTTGGCTCCTTCTTGTTCATCCTGATCCAGCTCATCCTCCTAATTGACTTTGCCCACTCCTGGAATGAGGTGTGGGTTAGGAATGCTGAGGAGGGCAACAACAAATGTTGGTTCTCAGGTACGTAGAGAGCAGATACACAGTAAGACATCTTGTTCATCACACAAAGAGGTGTGTCCCAATCTACTCTTTTCCGAGAAAGTAACATGAGGCTATATCCTATGTCTACAGGTCTGTTGTTCTTCACAATCCTGCATTACGCCCTTGCCTTTGCTGCGATTGTGCTGTTTTATCTATACTACACCAAACCCGACAACTGCGCCGAACACAAGTTCTTTATCAGCTTCAACCTTATTCTCTGCGTCATCATATCTGTGGTTTCCATTCTGCCAAAAGTGCAGGTAAGGTATTAAAGCACATGTCAGAGTACTTTTCATTCTGTCTCATTTCTGCTCTTCAAAATTCCCTCCAAAAAAAAGTCAAAACATACAAATAAATAAAACAAATTCTTTTCTTTTTTTTACAAAAAGTGTGTCAGAAACACACTCTAATGCCATGTTCAGACTACACAATTTGTTTGCCTGTTACGATATTCACTGTGTCAGAATATGCGATTTTGACTCCTAAATTCTTGTCGTGTCATGGACAAGAAACATGTCAGACTACATGTTGCTTCCAAACCAATCATCGCTTGCCGTCTTTATCGACGTGCGTGATGTCATAGAGAAGGCGGAACTAGCGACCGACTTCCGTAAACAAGAGCGTAAACAAACTACTGAAGCGGCATGTTATCTTAATGCTAAACATTAAAGCTGCCGTCGGCAAGATTTTTTTTATCATATTCGCTGAAACCGACACTATGCTCCGACAGAACAACATAAATCAGTCGGTTTTAGAAAAAAACCCGCACTTCTACCTCCACCTGGAGCCTGTTATTTGTTTTGCAAAAATCCACTGCTCCCGGTTCTTCTGGTCCAATCAGCGTAGGGCTGTGTGAGATCTGACTGTCAATCACAGTTCGTGCACACGCCACAGATCCCTCCTCGCGCACGTTACAATATCACATGCACACTCCTGAAGTTCGCAGGTGTGTTGGATTGTACTAAGCGTGATGGCGGAGAGGAAATCTACTAACAAGCTTCCAATTCCTCGGTTAACAACCAGAGCTAGGAGGTCCAAAACAACCAAGGAAAAGAAAATGATGCTTCGATGCTGAAGAGACGGGTGCGTTCACAGAAAATCTGGTGCACACGCACTGACGAGCACAAACTTGATGGGAGGGTGCTCGGTGGTAGTGGGGGAGGGGCATGCGAGTTGTAAACATTCAAAATTTTGGCTAAATCCCCTCAAACTGCCAGACTTGCCGACTGCAGCTTTAAGTTGCTGAAGTGCCGCTTCACGTAACTTTACGCTTTACGTAGAGCCTCCACTATCGTTCGCAATTTATCTTTATTCACTCGGTCGTGGTAGACACTCGAAACATCATAAAGGCAGGAGTATTGTTGCCATAGATCCACAAACCTTTCCTCCATTGCATGATTCTACCTCGCAGCACCAATACCATCATCTCTCTTTTGTTTTGCCATGTTTAAAAACTGTATACGGAAGAGGTTCTGTGCTCCTATTGGTCAACTTCATGCCAACTTCATGCCAACTTCTTCCACTATGACACTCTATATGAGATGAAACGATCGGTTCTTGCGTCTCTACGGCCATTGTCTTTTACGAATCACCACAACATCCTACGTCAAATGGATTGTTCCGAAATTTGGTTGATATCGTATAGTCTGATCCCAGTATAAGGAAGGCTGTATGGTGAAATCAGTGTGTACTTTTGGTAAATGACTAGCCAAAACAACAAAGGCTTTTTAACATTTTGTACTAAAAGAAGTGCTTTTGGATTTTTTTTCTTCAAATTTTTATGTTTGAGACCCAACAAAAGAGCACCTTCTGGGATTATTTTCATGAGGTCCATTTAGCAAGCAGCGTTCTGTGATGTTTCCCTCAAATTTAAAAAACCAAAGCCATTTTGAAGGCCAAGAAAACATATTAAAGGCGACATAACACACAGTTTCTGCCAATCTCATGTTAATCTTGAGGACCTATAGAGTAGTATTGCATCCTTCATATCTCCGAAGAGTCTTTAGTTTTACCAGATTTATAAAAGACAGTTACTGCTGCCACGGAAAAACTAACTGCATCCACTGTTCCCCTAACGCTGGGTTATTTGGGAATCTGAACAAGGTTATCTTTCCCTCACAACCAAAAAAACACTTCTTTGGTGAGACTGTTGATGTTTCATGGTCTAAAAACAAAATGACAGCGCCGCCGGCGGCTTCCGTAACCCGATCTAAGCACGTTGATGGGCCTTGCTCTTGCTCTGGTTGATGTGTATCACGCACTCTTCCAGGAGATGTGCCCATACAAGGAATTCCACCCTTTATGACGTTATACTGGGCCATACTCGGAAAAAACTTTCTGAAATTTATACGAATCCTGTAGGAGTGTATTTGGCACAGAAATACTCTGTCATACGTCCAACTTATTTTTTTTAAACTTTTGCCATGTTTAGCATGAGAATCCAACTCTTTAACAGTGTAAACAAGTCAGAATGCATGAGATGGCATTAGACATCCCCTTTAAGATATTAAGCAGCATTAAGACCTTGAATGTGAAGCAACATGCAGGAAATGACAAAACCGCTTTAACTAGCTGTTCGAAATATGTAAAGATTTGCCTCAGTACACAAATCCTGACATGAATGCTGATTTATAATGTGCATAAGAAAACAGTCTCTCCGTTGTACTGAAGGTCATCTACTGTTTGCATTAGCCTCCAGCTTTTGTCTTTTAAAGGAAACTTCTTTGTTCCCTTCTTTGCATTTAGAATATCAATGCTGGCCTGCCACAACAGACAAGCTCTCTTCACTGTGAAAATCTGCAGTTTAGATTCTGTAATTTCATACAAGCTTCACTGGTGTTTACAAAATCTGATGTGTACTTAACTAAATATGTTTCTTTATTTTTGCACGTGTTTGCAGGATGCCTCACCTCAGTCTGGTCTGCTTCAGTCCTCTATTATTACCCTGTACACTATGTATGTCACCTGGTCCGCCATGACCAACAATCCTAGTAAGTCACGCAAGAAAATCTAAAAAAAGATATGTTCTGGGAAAAAATATCTGACTTTGGTCCCTCTTCTCATTTTACGAGCTTTCATTATGAACCTACTCAGGTTGATGCTTTTTTTGGTGAGTTTTGTGGTGTCATAATCAGATGCTCAACCTTTATAGCCTCCTTGCCGAATAAAGCCAAATTACCCGTTAGAATCCAGATTATGAATTTAGCCCTCTTTACCTACATTCTGTTATGGTCTAGTATGCATATTATGATCTAGTAAATATACCTATTAGCAATCCAAATAAGCATTACAAATTGTGATTAGCTGACCACTAGGGGGTGTAGTGTTTAATCACAGTGTTTAGTAGTGAAGTATGTGATTAATTGCCGTGATTAAATTATATTACGGTTTAGTATGTTCACTTTTAAACCTTTCATTTTTCTGACTTGACCCATAGATCGTGAATGTAATCCTAGTTTGCTCAGCCTGGTGTCCAATATCAGCACAACTGAGGCAATGCCCACAAGCTCCCCTGGGATGGTGCAGTGGTGGGATGCTCAAGGCATTGTGGGATTGATTATCTTCCTCTTCTGCACCTTTTATGCCAGGTAAATTAAACAAAAAAAAAATGTGAACATGATTTACATTTTTGTGTTTTTCACTGAGCTCTTCTTTACTATTAGTATTTGTTATTAAAATGCATAAAGACCATCTACATTTCTACATCAGCTTCTGTAGTTCCATGCTGATTTATTGTACACTACAATTTGACATTATAATTAACTGAACCCGAGATGGGTTAGCCAGCTGTTTTGATGATTCACTAATTGCTAATAGTTTAAGAATCTTGAATTGGATGTTCTTTGTTGCCAAAACGCATTGATCATCCTTTTTAATGTTTTAATGAATTAGCCCAGCGTATTAAAGGCTTTTTAGTTTAACCATGTGAGTGTCTTGGAATATATTTTTTTCATGCACCAGAGATGGATTGATTGATCAGTGGTGTCAGATGTGGACACCTGTAGGCAAGGTTCATAATTAACATTTGCCAAGCAGCAAATGTGAGTACAAATTTGCCTTGGCAAGTAAATAATTTTTTTTTTAGTTAGATGGTAACTTTAACCTTCAACATTTTCAGTGTCATAAATCTGTTATTTGAGTAGTGACTAGAAATGGGGCAGAATCTTAAATATTTTGTATAGTTTGTATCAACAATTATTTAGGTTTTTCAGAAACAGTTCAAACACAGATTTCTGTTCATTTTAATTCAAAATTTTGAGTGGCTCTAATATATACACTATCGTTCAAAAGTTTGGGGTTGGTAATTAAAAAAAAATAAATTTAAATAGGTTTTTTTTGCTAGTCAAGGCAGCATTTATTTGATCAAAAACACAGTAATGTAAGATATTAATATTTTGAATAATTGTTCTCTATTTGATTATGTCACATAATCCTTCAGAAATCATTTTAATATGCTGATTTGGTGCTATGGTAACAATTCTTCTTATTATCCATGATGAAAAGAATTGTGCTGCTAAAAAAATTTTTTTTAGAAACCATATTAAAAAATATTTCCGGATTCATTTATGAATACAAAGTTCAAAAGAACAGCATTTATTTGAAAAGGATTAATTTATTTGAAAAGTATAACACTATGTGGCATAAATGTTTTTTATATGAAAATTTTTATATTTCACCACATCAGAAAAAACTTCCTCTCTCTCTTTAAACTCTCCCCACAATTTAGCTTATCATCAAATAAATATTAATGTGAGGGAAGTGAAGATCATTATCATGCTATTGTCCATGTGCATGTTCTCTTTTCAGCATTCGTTCATCCAGTAACGCTCAGGTGAACAGGCTGATGCAGACAGAGGAGGGAAAGGGCTCTGTGGGAGGAGAGGAGATTGGTGAAGACGGTCTGCGGCGTGTTGTGGATAACGAAGAGGAAGGCGTCACATACAACTACTCCTTTTTCCACTTCCACCTCTTTCTGGCATCCCTCTACATCATGATGACTCTCACTAACTGGTACAAGTAAGTGTTGGTTCTTTAACTTTTTGATTCTGGAGTGAGTTCATCTTTTTATATATATATATATATATATATATATATATATATATATATATATATTGATAGATAGATAGATAGATAGATAGATAGATAGATAGATATACAGTGAGGAAAATAAGTATTTGAACACCCTGCTATTTTGCAAGTTCTCCCACTTGGAAATCATGGAGGGGTCTGAAATTGTCATCGTAGGTGCATGTCCACTGTGAGAGACATAATCTAAAAAAAAAAAATCCAGAAATCACAATATATGATTTTTTAACTATTTATTTGTATGATACAGCTGCAAATAAGTATTTGAACACCTGTCTATCAGCTAGAATTCTGACCCTCAAAGACCTGTTAGTCTGCCTTTAAAATGTCCACCTCCACTCCATTTATTATCCTAAATTAGATGCACCTGTTTGAGGTCGTTAGCTGCATAAAGACACCTATCCACCCCATACAATCAGTAAGAATCCAACTACTAACATGGCCAAGACCAAAGAGCTGTCCAAAGACACTAGAGACAAAATTGTACACCTCCACAAGGCTGGAAAGGGCTACGGGGAAATTGCCAAGCAGCTTGGTGAAAAATGGTCCACTGTTGGAGCAATCATTAGAAAATGGAAGAAGCTAAACGTGACTGTCAATCTCCCTCGGACGGGGGCTCCATGCAAGATCTCACCTCGTGGGGTCTCAATGATCCTAAGAAAGGTGAGAAATCAGCCCAGAACTACACGGGAGGAGCTGGTCAATGACCTGAAAAGAGCTGGGACCACCGTTTCCAAGGTTACTGTTGGTAATACACTAAGACGTCATGGTTTGAAATCATGCATGGCACGGAAGGTTCCCCTGCTTAAACCAGCACATGTCAAGGCCCGTCTTAAGTTTGCCAATGACCATTTGGATGATCCAGAGGAGTCATGGGAGAAAGTCATGTGGTCAGATGAGACCAAAATAGAACTTTTTGGTCATAATTCCACTAAACGTGTTTGGAGGAAGAAGAATGATGAGTACCATCCCAAGAACACCATCCCTACTGTGAAGCATGGGGGTGGTAGCATCATGCTTTGGGGGTGTTTTTCTGCACATGGGACAGGGCGACTGCACTGTATTAAGGAGAGGATGACCGGGGCCATGTATTGCGAGATTTTGGGGAACAACCTCCTTCCCTCAGTTAGAGCATTGAAGATGGGTCAAACATGACAATGACCCGAAGCACACAGCCAGGATAACCAAGGAGTGGCTCTGTAAGAAGCATATCAAGGTTCTGGCGTGGCCTAGCCAGTCTCCAGACCTAAACCCAATAGAGAATCTTTGGAGGGAGCTCAAACTCCGTGTTTCTCAGCGACAGCCCAGAAACCTGACTGATCTAGAGAAGATCTGTGTGGAGGAGTGGGCCAAAATCCCTCCTGCAGTGTGTGCAAACCTGGTGAAAAACTACAGGAAACGTTTGACCTCTGTAATTGCAAACAAAGGCTACTGTACCAAATATTAACATTGATTTTCTCAGGTGTTCAAATACCTATTTGCAGCTGTATCATACAAATAAATAGTTAAAAAATCATACATTGTGATTTCTGGATTTTTTTTTTTAGATTATGTCTCTCACAGTGGACATGCACCTACGATGACAATTTCAGACCCCTCCATGATTTCTAAGTGGGAGAACTTGCAAAATAGCAGGGTGTTCAAATACTTATTTTCCTCACTGTATATATATATATTTTTATATATTGGGCTCTGTACAGAAAAATTATGTTCAATGCGTCATACTTGTTTAGTTTGTTGCTTTTCCCCTTTTTTTTTTAGACACACCACCCAGTTTTAATCGTTCTTTTATATGTTCTCAACATTTGTTTATGCAACAATGGAAATTCTATTATTGTTAGTTAGATGAGTAAACAATATTTACTCATCGTGTCATCCTATACCTTTGGTCTTTGGTGGAACACAAAAGGAGAAACTTTGAAAAATGTACTAGTCATTATTTCATGCAGTTACAATGAATAGAACAGAACTGCATCATAAATTGGCTCAGGTCTAAATACTGTTTTTTTGTTTGTTTTGTTTTTCTGCTTTTCCCTTACATCCATCTTTAGACCTGATATAACCACTCAGGTCATGCAGAGCACTATGCCTGCAGTGTGGGTGAAGATCTGCTCCAGCTGGCTGAGTCTGGGGCTCTACCTGTGGACGCTTGTGGCTCCTCTCATATTCTCCGATCGAGACTTCAACTGAGCTTGAGTGGGTGAGACTCACTCACCCCTTCAAACTGTCTGTGTTTGTGTTGTGTTTGAAATATTACAATCCCAAAAATCGTTAAATAGCATGTTTGAAAGCAATTCAAATCTGAAACAAACCATTCGTGACTAGTATCATAAGGCTAATAGGTACTTACAAGTTTATGAAATTGCTTTGACAAAAACAAAAGTATTTGATTCCGTGACGTATAAAAAAAAAAGAAAAAGAAAGGTACAAAAATGACACTTGACACGACACATGAGGATTACTGCTGTTCAGAAAGTTGCCATTCATCATTAGATTTCCTATCTGACTTTGGGTGCTTCTCAGTACTTTCATGGAGGCTTGACACCTGATGCACACCAGTTTTTGTCCCCACACATTATGGATACATGAAGGAAATGGGTTATATCAATTTTGTTGCTTCTACTGTGTTGTCGATATCCTCAATCATTCACTTCTCATGATCCTTAAGGGTTATTTCACAGTCATTTCAAACACAATATTGCTATAAGTGTGTTTTATAAAGTCAAAAAAAAGTGCTAGTTTATTTTGTATTGCATTAAGGAAACAGCACTACTCGTCAGTTTAACAGGTGTATGCTACTCAAATCTGACGCCACACATTTCCAGTGCAGCAAATAAACTCAATAACTATCCTAGAGATGTAGTGGTCAGCCACGAATACTAATATGCATAATACTGCTGCTAGAAACCTACTCTACCTGAAGAGGAAACCTTTTTTACAGTGATAGCATTTCAACATCAGGGTCTTCTTCAATGCATTGTACAATAGACTCTCTGTAATATACAATTTCACTCTGATTTAGCGCGTTTTTTTGTCAAGTAACTGGGAGAGAGGACCGTGGGGAACCCACGTGCACTGGGGGGCTTGAACAGGGGATTGTTTTCACTCCAGGTCCTCTGTAGAGCCCCTAAAACGTGTGCATCCAGGAGATAAGCTCAATATGACACACCCTTCCCCAGTACAGCTCACTACACCATACTCCACCGTGACGTCACACACGCTGACCAGGGTCTTCAGCACTTCCATGAACTACAGGCTGTGCTGTAATATAGATCACTGATCCAAATTAATATAATATGGTGCTGCCAACCCATCAGAGCCTCATGTTAGCATATCTAGCTTGTCGTTTGGCAGAATGCTTAAGTAAAATGTACTTTAGTGTGGCAATAGGTAATTTAGTGTGGGAAAAAAATTAAATAGCACTTACATATAACAGTTCAGGGCTGGTTAATATGTTAATAATTGATGTATTTAATGGGTAGATGTTGTTCCCGAAAATTGATTTGTTAAGCTTTCCGCCTGTGACACTACACTTCTTTTTTTTTTTTTTTATGACTAAAATACTTATTTTTGTTATTATTTTTTCTTGTAAGCACATGCTGGAGTTAAATTACATAAGATTTTGTGGACAAAAATGGTTAAAATTTAGTTAAATTTTTAATACGCGTGTTATGAAAGCAAAATAAGAAATTTCCTAACTAAGTATTGTAGGTGTGTCTGCCTCAACTCATTCGGTATTGCTCGTGCTATGCTTGTGACATTGGAAGAAACTGATTGTGAAGTATGTACTGTGTATATATAAAGTATATTTGACCTTTTTCCAAAGTAACAGTTTAACACAAGCATGATGGTTCATCTGTAGTCTATTATTAGGAGCAACATACAAGATTAGTAATTCTTCATGTGCCTTCAGCAATTACCCGTCTTATCAAAAGCGACCAGGTTTATTTCAGACCTGTGGAGAAGTGCCTTTGCTGTTTTATAACATTTCATTTTCATACAATATTGTCCTTTCAGTTGTTTCTGTGAATGTACTATTTCAGTGATCTGGTGTTGTTTGATTAGTGTGTATGCTGTATATATTTCAATAAACTCATATAATGGGTTGGTTTGCCAGAGTCGAATCTTGTAACTGTATTGATCTGACTGATAATTTACTATCAAAATTAGAAGTCATGATTTTTGGATGTGGAATTTGTCAGATTATTGATTAAAGTTTGTTCAGGGCTCAACAAATATTTAAATAATATGAAATAATAAATAAACAAATGTTTTCCCTACAGGCCCCACCACATACGTGTTTATTATTATTATAGTATTTGCTAGATGCCCTTTTCACAAGATGTAAAATAAGTCTCTGATGTCCCCAGAGTGTGTATGTGAAGTTTTAGCTCAAAATACCCCAGAGATATTTTTATATAGCATGTTAAAATTGTCACTTTTTGAGGGTAAGCAAACGCACCGTTTTTGTGTCTGTCCCTTTAAATGCAAATGAGCTGCTGCTCCCGGCACAGAAGGCGGAGCTTCAACAGCTCATGTCCTTAGCAAGCTTTGATTACCTCAAACAAACATGCACTGAAAATTTCAAAAACCTTTAGCCTTTTATGTTCAAACCGGAGTCAGACAATGATGGAGAGACTCTAGAAGAAGTGATGACATGTAGAATGCAACAGGACATTTCTGAATGGTTAGTTGATTAATTTAGATAGCTATAGTTATCTTCTAGTCATTGATTAGCATATTCTGTCATGATAATCTATAAATCGCGTTCCCGGGGGAGGGGTTTATGTAAGTTTTAGGGATAGTGATGTCACTAACCAGGGAGGAATGTCATCTAGTCCCTACCAGCCATTTGTTGTAGACCTTAAAAAGCGATTTCTTTAAAAGTAAATATCTCCCTTTGCTTTGAACTTTGAGCGCTGTAACTTTGCAGATGTTGTTTATGCTCAAACAGCAACATTACACACTAACTAAAGTTAGAAAAGTGAAATCATAATCAACCACCCCTTTAAACATCAAAACATTGCTGACCATTTAAAGCAGGGTTCACCAATCTCGGTCCTGGAGGGCCCCTGTCCTGCAGAGTTTAGCTCCAACCCCAATTAAACACACCTGAACCAGCTAATCAAGGTCTCACTAGGCATACTAGAAACTTTCAAACAGGTGTGTTGGAGCTGGTTGGAGCTAAACTCTGCAGGACAGCGGCCCTCCAGGACCGAGATTGGTGAACCCTGATTTAAAGTCTCATAGAACAAAATGAGAAGGTTGTATTTTTATTTGCTGTCTGCCCACCAGGTGGAACTGATGTGCTGCTGATTTTATCTCTATATCATGGGGAATATGCATTTCTCAATACTGATGGCCATCACTCTTCAAACAATGTGCCTTTTAATTCTTCGATTCTACTCCAGTTATGCAATTTCATGTCAGCAGGTTTTCATAGTTTTCAAATGACACATTGTTGGAGGTAAAAACAATAATTAAATCAGTAAATGAATCTTTTTAAGTGCCAGGTTTCCTCATTCTCCATCCATGTTTATGCTTTTTTCGTTTACCCAATTTAGTCTCAGTGCCCCAAACTGGCCTCACTGACCATAAAACCCTCTTCGAGTTACAAGCAATTATCATGCTCACAACTGTGTAGCCTTTGGCAGCATTAGCAGCAAAAAAAGTTACTTCACTATTGCCAGAGAAAACTACGAAAAACAGGTCAAAAAATCATTTCAAAAGCAGCAATACCAAAAGGGAACATGTTTCACAAATTCCTCTCAGTGCTGGAGATGTTATGAGTGGCTTGTGGATAAGGAAGGTATTGAATGTTAAGTGCTTTTGGGCCCTGAAAATCAGGCCCCTCTTCTCAAATGTGTGGTTTATCAGTTGGCAGCTTGACTAAGCATAGATAATGCCTGCTTATGCAATAGTGTTTTGCTAATAGAGTTAGTATGTTTCTGTACACTTGTGTAACACTAGCGCAGCAGAAAGACGGCTGAGGTCTGTATCTGTAGGTCAGGGTTCCATGACTCTCTGTGGTTTTCCTTTAGAACCAGGTGGGTGTGTTACAAACCCATGAGTTGACGTCAAGAGCTCAGCAGTACTTTATTTCCCTCTGTGGGCAGGCTATGGGGTGTTTCATGTGGTTTTATGAGAGCATTGAAGTTTAAACATTGAATGGCATATACTCTGAATGTTTCCAATTGATATTTAATGCATTTTTTAGGATTTGTCTTGCTCTTAACCCAAGGTCTAGTACACTAGCTAATGGTGTGTAAGATTTTCTGGCATCAGTTGTTCTTAAAGAGAGGAAAATAAGTGCATACTATATGGCTATATAACCTGCATTTGGAGCAAAATTGACTATTTACTTTCTTAATAAATGTTCTTGGTCTTATTGTGTATATATCATTTTATATATCAAAAACTTCATTTTTAATAAAAAAAGCAACTTACTGTACTACTGTAAGAAAGTCTACGCCCATATAGGTTTTCAACCAGGGGTCCATGAAGGTACTGCTGGGGGTCAGCAGAAAACTTATGTTATAAAACATATTAAATTTTCTTAAAGAAGTATTACAATTTTAGCTATTTGGATGAACATTATCTAATGAATTGACTGCAAACTTGCATTTGGGTCTCAAATCTCAATCCGAGTCCAAGCGCAAGTCCGAACTAGTTATTCAACCCGAACCTCCATCGCAAGGACGACTCGAGCAGGACGTTTCTCAGTGATTCACCACTCAGTTTGAGGTACATTATGAGATGTTGCAACTGTAATTCCTCACCATCAGCATTAACAAGTGCATGTCCATCAACAAACCGATTATTTTACTTGTACTTATTTATTTACAGAGTATTTTTCAAATTTATTGCGGTGAACGTGGAAACTGTATCAATAACAGTGCATACATTAGCCGAGCTCTAGCGTGAATGACTGATGAAATATAAACGTTGGTAAAACAAATCTTGCTCCATGCTTAATCTTTCCTCAAAGTAGTGAGAACGACAGACAATCTGCATTAATAGACACAGTTTTATGTAATAGTGGTCCACAACTGATTAGCAGAAGTATTAATAATGTGAGTTAACCAGTTAGCAGGAGACCAACACAATGTAAAACTCAAAACTAAGTATTTTGAACACCATCTTTCAAGAGCAGGCGGTTTGCGAATCCTGCATTGAACTCTGAGATTTGAGAAGCAGTCTCAGTAAAATAAAGGGAACACAGCAAAAGTTTAGGATTATACTGCTGTGGTATCGTGGTAAAGATGAATTTTAACCCCTGATTCTTCACATGCTCGTCCTTGGGCAGTGAAAAAAAACTGGCTTTACCTTCACATTGTAGAGCACAGCGTCTTCTCGACATGATGCTATCCAGTATCCGCGCGCAATAAGTGGGCGGACAATATGCTAATGTTTCGTCTTGACGTCACAACGAAACGGCTTATGACCGTTTGACTCAGTCGACTCTTTCTTTTGAAAGACAATAACTTTATATATGGTGCACTTTTAGATTTAAAACTTTGCAGGATGTTTTCATTCACTTAGAGCTATATTACTCACTACATGAAAGGTCATTTTCAAAAATCCATAATAGGGGCACTTTATAAAAAATCTGACCTCAAACTTATGAACGGTCATTACCAAAGTCAAATGGGTTGTGGGTCTATTTTCATTAGACTTTAAATTAACTACAGAGAGATAGAGGATTGAAATGGCTATATTTTACCGACACTAGCAGCCAATGAGGAGAGACGATAATGACTCTGATGTTGAGTAATAAAGATAGAGAGCTAATGTGTGTTTGCAGAGATAAAGCTTCCTAATTAGCGATGAGATATTGACTGAACATGCTGTACATTACTCTTGATCCACATAGCTGCTGTGTCACAGAACTCTCTCTCTCAGTTTGGCTACCGGAATGTACAGTTGATTTTGGCTGCTGTAGTGGAGTATAATATTTCACATTGTCTTTGTCCTCATTTTTAATCAGGTCTGTCTCATAGCTGCTGCCAAAAACCTTTGGTTTCTTCTTGTTAGAGTCCAGCATTTTGGGACTCTGCCTAGAATGAAACAGAGGTTCTAAGAACAATGAACTTTGTGCCAACTCAAAACCGCATGAAAACATGGTTGGAGAAAAATAAATGTGTCAGGGAGGGTATGTGCGTCTCTCCATACTTTTCAAATGGACTAAAACAAACATGGTATTAGATGAAATCAGATTAAGCATTATTTTACTACGAAAATGATGAATATTTTCATCACTTTAATGTCACAATAATGCCCTAAAATTAAATTCTGCAGGGGAAAAAACTGCTTAAGCTGTTTTGCTGGTCATAGTTATAAAAGCCTCTCAACTCGGAAAAAAATATCTCACAACATTACTGTTTTTATTATATTTTTGATCAAATAAATTCAGCCTTGGTGAGCATAAGAGACTTTTAAAAACTCTTACTGTCCCCAAATGTGTATGTCTTTCATGTTTTCTTTAGTAATTATGTTAACCAACTGGTATATTGTATTTGATGGTTTTAGTGGTTTTTAGTTTGGGACACCAATTTAAACTACCTAAGACCAGCAAACCACACTGTTTATTCACCAGGGACATTGAGTTGAGTCTGTATAATGCAGTGTTCCTCCCTGAAGTCTACAGTAATGTGTTCTCACTGTATCATTTCCCAGCCCACTCTTCATCTAAAGGCTTGTTTTGTTCTCTCGGAGTTGCGCACACACACACTATCTCATTGCTATATGAGAAACAAACTTTGGAAGAAGCATAAAAGAAAAATAACTCTCCTCATCAATTCATATAAACTACTTACTCCTGTCTGGAAACTCTCCCTCTCTGGCAGGCTCGCCTAACAATGAACAAGAGAGAGAGACACATCAACAAAATGATCTCACTCCCTCAGCACCAACACACACACACACACACACACACACACACACACACTGACTCAGCAGTGCTGCAGGATGTTCTGTCTCTGCTTTGACCCTCTCTGCTCCTGAGTTCCCAGAGCCAGACTGGTAAGTGTATCTCCAGGGAACCCTTTAACCTAATATGAAATCACAATGCTGATACTCAACCTGCTGTCAATGGGATGTGATGTCCAGATGTGCATTTCAACAACAACAGTTGTGCTGAAGAAATTCTGCATCAGTTACTCATTGTCTGCATCATTAAAATAGTATATTTCAAGTTTTCAGGGACCAAAAAAAAAACATCTACCCATCCATCCATCTAAAATTGTACCTTTCAAGTCTTCAGGGACCAAAAAAAAAAAAAAACCTGTACTGTAAACATATTTACACACCTAGTAAACTCATTAGTCAGTTTTTTTTTTTTTTGTCTAAGTGCGTGGTTTACACCAGGATAAGCTGCAGTTTGGCCCATTGATTGGCTTTGTGAGACTACTGTGTTCCTAACATGCTCTTGGAATTATGCCACAAGCCCTAAAGAAGTTTAAAAAACAGTCATTTTAGTGAATGGGAGTTCCTGTTTTATGTGACCATTTGAGAGTCTGCAAAACCAGCTGTAACTTTTTGAGAGAAAAAATCATATTCAGAGCAACTGTACTCGATTTGCAGGCGCTGCTCTTACTGTGAAATGACTGAAAGCAGCTGTCAGAGGTGTAATTGCATTTTAAGTGTAAAACCCTAGCACATTGGATTACACTGCAGTATGGAGCAAAGCTAATTGAGTTTTGGTCCTGCTGGCACATGTGTGCTGGAAACATTTACCCAACATTACCACCCCATTAGACTCCACAAGGCCCAGAGTCTGGAAGTCGAGTGGCAGAGGGTTGTGATGCCTTACTGCCCGGTTGGGTTTATCTGCTCTGAAGCCCAGGAGCAAGAAACCGCTTCTAGCTTTTGCTGCTCTATGCAAAAATACTACATTAATTATCCACATGGGCATGAGACGAGAAGAAACTTATGAGGGAATAAAAAGGTCATAGATGAAAACACCAGATAATCCTTGTAGTTCCTCACTGTCAGGCCCAAACAGAATCTGCACCCAAAGAAAATGACAGATTTCATTCGCTAAACATTCCCCACTTGCATGTGTTTATTCAATATTTTGATTATATGGCTATATAAGATATTTATCACCTCCATATAACACATTTGAACATGTTTAAATCCTTTCTGAAGATCTTCCTCCACAATCAGATTTCATCTCAGATTTAATCTTTGCCGAATGTATTTGAAAACATGAGCTCCATGTAATGGGGGAAGGATCAGATGTAGTGGTAGTGGAATTAACCGAAAAATCCGATATTACAAGGGTGATGGTGTACATAGCCAACAAAGTGAGATATATTTCCACCTATTGATTTTCCTCTGAGCTATTATATTGCATGTGTATCAAGATCAACATATACAGTATGACAGGATCCCATATCCCTTACAAAAATTACTCTGGAAATACCATGCTGGTATAAATGTTATTATTGCTAACTAAATAAAATCATTTTCATAAACTGAAATGAAGCTCGAATAAAATTAAAATAAATTAAAAATGTCAACTTAAAAAAGTACTACAATTACAAAAACTAAATCTGAAATTCAACTAAACCTGAAATCAAATTTAAAGTTAAATAAAAAAACACTGGTGATTTAAAGTTGGCATGAAATGGAAGTTCCAATTTCTTTTCTTCCCTATGTGACGTATATCCGAGTGAAACAAACTACAAAATATGAATGGCAGGACTTGATTTTGTCCATCGGGAATTGATTGGATCATTGGATAATCGTGGTGTGCGACTGCTGTGGCAGGTTGTCCCGCCCTCGTGCCAAAAAAATTAAATAAATAATTAATCTGAGAAGAGACAAGAAGAGGAAGGGGAAGATATTTTGATTAAAGATTATAAGGGTACACAAATAAATTATGTGCACAGAATATTTTATACTAAATACTGCAACATTCCATTATGGAACAAGAGTTGTCAATTTTGATTTCATGGTGACTTTAAATCTGGAAATTAACAGAAAGTTTTGGATTTAAAAAAAACAATTATAGGTCACTAATCAAATATAATATATTTTACATTACACTCCTGCATCATCTCTGACTCTCTTTGTGTTCCTGCAGCAGGCGGCATTGTTTCTCTCTGTCTCACTCTCTACGTCTCTGTCTCTCGCTCTCTCCCTATCTTTGGCAGGCTGCTGTATGCCATGCACAGGCGCAGCCCGGCTCTGTGGGGAGGCTGATCTAGTTATATAACAGTCGGTGCAGCCGTTGTCTGCTGGAAGACGAGCATGCAGGCATCCCTGTTACATAATCTTGTTAGGATCATATTGTCACACTGTGGAGCATTCACAACGCAGTGTCCTTGCTACTGTGCTTCCCTCTCTCTCTCTCTCTCTCTGTCTCTCTCTCTCTCTCTCTCTCTCTCTATCGGGAAAGAAAGCCCAACAAAAGTGTGTTCCAATGCAGTTCAAAGAGCGTGAACTTTACGATCACGGTTAACCCAATCAAAACAGACCTCTCTGCATGGCCTAAACCCCCAACCACTCGACCGTCACGCACCTCACAGCCACATGCAGTCAGGTGTCCTGTTTGACTCAGTCGAGGACGGCGGCTGTCATGGCGATGGAGCCAGCAACCGTCTCGTTCTCCGCAGGGAGTCTGAACGACAGTGGCGTCCAGTGATGGGATCAGGCAGCTGTAGGCTATGACTCATCACCTGAATGCCAGGTGAACTTTACCAGACACGGAAGAGTCTACAGTAGTCCATCTAAGCCTTCTAAATACACAGAGCTGACCCCACAGAGAAGGTGAGAGTCTCACCTTATCTCTTTGCTAATTTTAGAGCCAACACGTTGACCTATTCAACAGCAAGACACCGTTGCGCATTACGGTGGGAAAATGAACAATACCACACTGGTTTTGTCACGCAATGTTGCTCTAATCGACCCCACTGTGACCTTACACATTCAGGTTTTCTCAGTTTCTCAAGCACCGCTCTTCAGCTTCCTTGAGAGTAATTTGATTCTTGTAAAATAAATATAAAAAAAAGCATAATAACAGGTTGGAGGCCCAGCAGGCGTGGAGTTTGGTAAGCTATATTTATGCCCAGTAATTAAACTGTCCTTCGGGTATCGACCCAGCACTGCATTTGCATCTGTTAAACAAAGCATTCCTTTGTCAACTGTTTGTCATATGGTAGTCAGGGGGACTGTGTTTAGATTCATCAGAGTGTCACGAACACTAGTATATTCAGAAACAAACAACACAATAGATAGAACTCAACTTACATAGTCTGTGAATTTTTGAAGATTGTGAGCATTTCAAGTCTGCGGCCATTGTTAAAAGGTGGGCCAATTAGGAAATAATCTGATTGGAAATATAAACCCAAAAGGGAAAGGCATGAATCAACGAATCAATCAATTCCAAGCAGAACTGGTACAACTTTAAGCTTTTTAGGGCTTCTGGAAATTTAATGGAAAACAAAGAGCATAAGTGATAATTTACTTCTTGGGTTTGGTTTATAATATACTAAGGAATAACCACACTTTTCTTGGGAGTTTAGAAATGTTTTTACAGAACATTATGATTTACTTTTCCTCCATGCCCCTGGGAAAGAGTTAAATGAATTAAAGTCCACGCTGATGGTTAACCCCACTAATAGTCCTCATGTGGGCCATGCTATCATTAGTGCAACTGAGAAGCTTCAGTTCTGCTAAAGAGTACAACTGAGTCAGGGAATTGTGGGAATTGTGCTGACATAAGCAACCCAGTATGCATCCCCCAGATGGGCCTGCTCATGAAACACTTGCTCTGGATGTGTTAAGGGATTCTCACCCTAATATTCCATTAAATATTTTGGTTTGGTTATGATGACTGTTACAAATATCAGTTTAACTGATAATTATAAATAATATAAATTATATGAAACTATTACATGTGCAGGCTACCTAGGGCCAGTGTAAAGGAATACTTCACCCTCACACTTTTTCCCCATACAATACGGTAACTGATGACAGAATTTGGGTGAACTATCCCTTTAAAAAACATATGTAAAAGTATTGATTGGTTGTAAAATGATCTACACACAACAAGTTTTGCAGGGTCCCCTTGAAATGAAGAATACCGGGACAAGGAATTTTTGGAATGTTCCATGACGTCACCTCACAGTCCTGACAGTGAGGAGGGAGCTAAAAATTAAGGTACTTCTTCGGCCAATAGGCGACGCGGGAGGATACTACCTCATGATTATTAATCACCCTGAGAACTGCGAGAGCATGGGAAGGGGGCGGGGCCCTCGGGGCGTCGCGTGCAGGGTGGTGCGGTGTGAACTGTTTGCGTTGCGCGACACTGTGACTGTTGTTGTTGCCCTGATCAGCTGAACGCATGATTGCGCTTCCAGTTTGACAAGCAGGAGGGGAAGCCCTGTTGGCTCGCGAGCGTCCAAATAACGCAGAGAGAGGCGTCAGCAGCGATTCCGTTTGACAAGCGATGGGATGCGGACCACGGCACGCTGCCCTGGAGAGTAAATGGCTAACGTTACAGCAACGCCAACAGCTGTGTCAGGTATGGCTTTGCCGCGTGTAAATGTTTTTATGTTTCTACATGTATGTCTTATTCGATAAAATAGATTGATTTGGGTGAATTAGTAAGCATATTTACTAAGTATTTTTCTTTGAAGTCTTGATTCGGCACAAATAATATTTTATGAAGTCTGTTAGTAAAACTAGACATGGCTTTTTGCCGAAATCACTGTCTTAAGTGACAATCGTACACGCTAATGGACTTTTCATACGTTAAAAATGAAGACTGACTTTCTGTAAACGATGCGGAACAATACGAGTCAAATCAGCTGTCTTGTTTGTTCAAGCAAGTTGAGAAATGTAGCGCGAACTCACATTTCAGTCTATGGTTTTGTCCCGACGGTCAGCCAAGAATAACGTTTTGCTACAGTACATTAGTGTAACATGGCAAACCTCATAACGCAGGAATCTGACTCTCTCTCCTAATTCTTGGAAATGACAGAACATAGACGGAGTTCCCCCGTGTGTGTTGTAGGCTATACACAGGGATCACTGGACATTTGCTCATAGAGTGAGAAACCGCACTTAAAGGCATAGTTCACTCCAAAACTGAAAATTGTTATTATTTCACTTTCGTGTTTCGTCAAACTTACACGACTTTCGTGGAACACAAAAGGCGATTTCCACTTTCAGTCACCGTTCATATCACCTTTTTTTCATGCAGTGAAAATGAGTCTGTCATTGTTCCTCAACATATCCTGTTGGAAGCCATGAAGTCATACAGGGTTGGAACAACATTTTTACTAAGCTAATTTCCATTTTTTTTTAAATATATTTTAGATAGCTTTTAAGGATAGCTAATTAAGATATACTGAAAATCTCTGAAAAGAGTTCTTTTCATTGAAAATAACTGGTTCAAAAGAACAATTCTTAACCTGATCCGGTTTTAGGAACTACTTTTTAAAAAGCTTTTTTGGAGCTTAAAGTTGGCATGAAATGAAAATTCACCCTGTTTTTTTTCTAAATGCATACATGTATGGATCTTATTGTGAGCAATTAATCCATGAATATGTTTAATTTTTTGAAAATGTTTTTGCCTCATAATATTTAATCCAAATGTCACAACTGGACCTTCCGGTAATAATGACAGGTGACATATGCAGGACTTTTCCAATCATTTAGTCCGCTTAAACTCCGCCCCTCCAAGCTCATGTTTATCTTCCTCCACTTTTGATTTCAACGTCCACATCTCAAAATCCAATCAACAACTGATGCATAAAACCAGGTCCCCCGCCCTACATTTTTTTAATTTTATAATAATCCGTTATTCTTGGATGTACATAACAATACGGAAGAAAAGCTGTTGCTACTGACGTTTCATCATGACTTTAACATCAACATTGGTTTAAAAACTAGTTATAGTCTGGGAGGTTTGCTTATGAAATTTATAATAATTAACTAGCCTACATATTTTTGTTATGATAATTTTTCATATTACAATCATATGATCACAGTCATCAGTCGTCAACCACAGGCACTAGGTGATTCTTATCCGCCGTGAGAGACATGACTTGGTTCTAAACCATTCATATCATAAATTTGCTGGTGTCAATGTTATCATGCATTTGAAAAGTGTTTGTGTTTCGCACTGTTGTTATCGACTATATATTTGATTCAGGCTAGTTTTGTTTGGAGTTAAGTCAACTCTCTAATGTGATCAAACAGTTTCCATCATCTAGTAACATGAAAAATTTGGCTTTGCTTGCCTCAGACACAGTTGGCTAGAGCTAGTGTCTTTTAATGCAGTGTGTGATGGTGAGGAGGGAGAGCTTAATGATGAATGATGAATTATTTTTGAGTGTATCAGCACAAAGCGGAGAACTGTGCGAATGAGACGTGTTGTTGCTTGAACTAAGCGGGAATAGTTCTTGAGCAGAATGTGAAGGGAGTAATGGTATTGGCCTTTTTTATTTATCACAATGTCACAATTGTTTGTGTAGGCTATATCATAAGCAACACCTTTGTAAAGAGAGACAGTATGTATTTCTGATACTCAGGATTTTTTTTTTTTTTTTTTTGCTTTTAGTCCGGTATTTTGGAGTTACACTGCAGCCTGCATTTAAGAATCAATGAGAAAAATCAGCTGCAATCTTCCTTAAATGGACTAGAGAGATTAAATTACTCATTGTTTCCAAATGGCACTTTATGCAGTGCATTGTGTTAGACCATTTTTCATTTTCATTTCGAATACTTGTTTGCAGTTTGGAATTTTATATTTAAGTGACTTTTTGGCAACAGTGACAATGTGTTGCTAGCTGATGTGATGTGAAAATGTATAACACTTAGAGTTCACCCAAAAAATTACAGTTTATTTACTCTCCCAATGCCATTCCTTTTCCTGTGGACTACTTGTGGATTTATGAAAGTCTTTATGGTAGTTTTCAATAATGATAATAATAAAAAAACAGTGCACAATGACCAAGATTTGTAAACAAGTCATTGAGTAGCTGCATCAGAAATCACATACTACTAGGTTCTTATTATATGTATCTTATCTTATATAGTATGCATATAATACGGAAGTACAACATTCATCATGTTGTCATTGTCATTTGACCTACCAGCGTCAGTTTTGTTGCTTCACAAACATTGGATGCGCACTTCAGAATCTTGATGGAAGTAGTAGGTAATCTGGGTACTTTTTGCCTTCTCTGAATTCAGACATGCAATTCTTTTCACATAGGCCTACTGTTTTTTTTACTAGGGAAGTATTCCTAGTTGCATATTCGGATGCTCTGATGCAGCTAGTCTGATTCGAGAATAAATAGTTCAGTCTGATTTGTGAACCGAATCAACTGATTTGTTGAAAAGAACTGACTCAAAACTGAAACTGCATCTGAAATCGCATACTTCGCTACTATTTAGTAGGCTAAAAACAGTATGTAACAAAAGAAGTATGTTTAACTTTAAACTGTTGCTGATTAAGCTCCATCTACACACAGAATAGAATCAGCATCTTTTAAGCTGATACATCAACATCTCTCATCATAGGGGTTGGGGAACTGATTCTGACAGCTGGATTATTCTGTTCCCCCTATGTTTTCTTACTCAATGTTCGAAATTCACAGCACTCAGTAGGCAAAAAGTACCCGAATGACCTACATCTTCCGTAGAGATTTTGAAGTGTGCATATGATGAACACTTTACTATCCAATGAGGCCACAAGAAAGGATTCATGAATGGCAGAGAAGCCACGTAACTGACGCTGGTAGGTCACATGATAATGACAGCATGGCGAATGTTGTACGTCCAGATTACATTCATACTACACGCATTCAGATTATATAGAACATACTTTTTAGCAGTCGTGAAGTAACTTCTTATTCAAAATAAGTACCTACTCAAGAGAGTATGTGAGTATCCCCTCATTTCAACTTCCCCTCTATATAGTATACATGCTATTAAGTATTCTCTTTGTGTTATATGTGGTATGCAAAACATAGTTTGTCAAGTGAGCAGTATGTTTGAATACACATTATTCATAAAACGGTAAGCGAAAAATATCTGGATGGTGTTTGGAATGACATGAACATGAGTGAATAATGACAGAAAGAATATACATTTTTGGCTAAACTATCCCTCATAATTCTCATAGATGGCCCTATTATGTTGAAGTTAACTTTATTTCTAAAGAAACCGAAGTCTAATAGCGTATCTTCCTTCTAATGGTTTCATTAGAAAAGAGCATGGCAAGGTCAAAAAACATTTGTAACTTTCGTCGTCAAACTCTCTTGAAATCCACAGAGGTTAGCAAGGTTAACGTCCGCGTGTCGCCAGTAAGTGCGCGAGAATCTTTAATGACCATTGCTTACCTCGTTAGCCAGGACACTGCAGCACCTGTGGTGAGCTATAACTGTCAGACTAATGAGCTGTTGGCTGAAATTCATCTTGAAGTTTTCCCTGGCTTAACTGCTCCATTTACATTTCTTTCACATGCAAAATGGAGGACATGAAAGATTTGTCTCAGTAAAACAATGGCATTCTGAGGCATTGAAATTCACACTGTGAAGAAAAATAATAACGTTCTCTGCTGATGTTAATGTGCTTTGTTTCATGCCAGCATGCCACACAGGCCCCATCAGTGGCGGATGGCATGTAGATCTGAAGGATCACAGTATGTGCCCAGTGTCTTGTCCTTATCAACCCTCACTGCATCTCTTTTCTCCTTTTCACCTCATCCTTGAACATATTCACCAGCATAAACGGACCGGTTGGAGATCAAGTTCGCTGTTTGCTCTCTGAGTGTTTGGCATGGTAATGAATGACAATGTTGATATGGTTGGTCTTGGCGGAACAGATCTGCGATGCTGCTGCAACTGCAGAGCAAGTACGGGACTTGCTACTACCAATACATACAACATGCTGCTGCTGTACAATATAGCATACATGAATTACCCCTAGAAGATCTATACAAGTGGAGCTGGGGAAGGTGGAGGGTTTTCTGAAAGCGCGCTGCAACTTCTACTTAAAATGCTGACCAACTATTTGAAGTTTGAGCTGCGAGCTCATTGGCTGCTTCTAGAGCAGGAACCTTATAACCCTATAACCTTCATGAACCTTATCAGCTGTGCCTTATAGAGAATTATGTGATTGCAAGCTGAATGAGTTAAGGACCAATAATCTAGAGCAGGGATGTCCAATCCTGCTCCTGGAGGGCCACTGTCCTGCAGAGTTTAGCTCCAACCCCAATTAAACACTAGCCTGACTACGTCAGACTTCGTACTTCCGCTCAATTTCATTTCGCTTCTGTACTCAGTCTGAGACAGCGTCAGACTTTCCCGTTTCCTCCGGCCTGAAAACAGCCGGCCAATCAATGAACAGAGGGCGGGCTGAGAGCCGTGACGTAGACACTGATTGTACCGTGGATGCGTAGATTTACTTCACATAATCTGCAAAAGTCGTTCACAGCCATGTTCACTCCGGTATTTCGCTCGATGGTTTTGTTTTCGCATCATAAATGTGTTTACAGTGGAAGTTAGATGCGGCTGAGCATGCGCATAACACGCCATAACCAAACGTTATGTGATTGGCTTACGGGTAACCAATGATTTTAAAGCTGTTAGTATTGTATTGAGAAAGAGATTAATTTAGTTGTTTCTTCAGAATGTAATGTTTTAAATTATATAGAAGTATGTTAATACTGAAAATTTGGTGTTTATGATGGAATTTGGATAAAGTGAAACAATACAATTCCACAGTAGCCCTCAAAATATGGACTCTGGGTGGTTAATATACAGACTCCTGGGTGGTTTGTTAACAGTTTATATTTTGTGTAGAAATGTGTCAGATATCTGAAATGTAGGAAAGTGTTCTTTAGGGACACCGTATCAGCATCGCAGTAGAAAAACAGAATCATCATCCTGTCAGGTATGTTATTGCAGAAAGATAAGAACTTGGCCGTTATCTTAAACAACCCAAACTGATTAAATGCCCAGTCATCACGCCACACCGCTCCCTACTGAGAGTCCGCCAACGGCACAGGCAGCCTGCGAAGACAGGCAAAATGAATGGGGGATGTCTGCAAAGGGCATCAGGTGCTATAATTCCATAGTGAATGAGCCTGATGTGCCTTGTCGTCCATCAGTAATGACACCATAATGCTCACTCCCTGCTCTTTGATTTACTGCTTGATGAGTAGCAAAGCTCTGGGAAATCCACTGATCACTGGCCTCTCATTTTTATCCCCCACCTTTCACACCCACAGGTGCTGAGCATTTTGCTCTTGTTTTCAGGAGCTGGAAATAACAACTTCCTGTCTTTCGCCCTTTCAGAAGAATGTGATGCTTCTGGTGTAGTGCTTCTTGTAATAGCAAGAGAACAGGAGGTGATTGTCACTATCATATCTAGTCTGGCACTTCCCTCATGTTGGCATTCTGTTTATGAAAGCATTCTTGTTGCTGTTACTGGCGAAGCACATACAGTTGGGCCCAAAAGTTTGTGAACCAAGTTAAAATGGTTTTAAATTTAAATTTAACCGTAATTTTCTTTTAATATTATTTAAGTAAAAGAGTATCGAGAATTTGAAAATGTTGAAATAAGGAAGTTTTTCTGCCTTTTGCTTCGTGTGAACCGAAAAGTTTTTCAGCTTTATTTAATTTGACAAAAATAAAATGAAATAATCAGTTGAAGCACAAAATGATAATATAAGTTGAACTTGATAATAAGAGGAAATGTAGTTAATGATTTTTTTTTTTATTAAAAAATAATGCAAAATAGAAGCATTTTCACTAGTGGTCTCTTTTTTTGGACCTCGCTCACTGTATTTTTGCATGTCTTTTTCACATGCCCAGTAATTTTTTTCTTTCCTTTATGAATTTGTTCCATTTTTGGTCAGTCTACCCCAAACGATACCCATTTATGCACAATTACCTCACACTTTGCTGTGAATAAGCACTGTCCCAACAGCTGCAATGGGCTAATCATTAGTCCTTCCACAACAGTTCCACATACCAGCTAGGGTGCCAGTTGGGCGTGGTTTATGTAACTTTCTCACGCCACATAAAATGTAAACGTCAGACGTTGTTTTAGAAAACATGCTGAAAGTTGCTGCAAAAACAAAGTTGTGTTGTTGCGAAGTGCCAGACGAGCAGAAAATGACAATATAGGAGACGTGTTTTGAGACCGGTGGAGACGACAGCACAGAATAAAGCCACCCATACCAGCCTGCTACGTTTCTGCCACCTGCCTCATCAGACGCAGTAGTCCAGTGTGGACATTGTCATGTTGTAAATAAGACAACATCTGTATTGCAAACCCCTCCATGTTGCAGCTGTTGTTGTTGTTTTTGGCATATATCTACCAGCATTGCCATGACGGGAAAACAAAAGAGCGGCATTGAAACACAAATCAGATCTGTTGCAATACAACAGTCATTGGTTTAGATCAGATTCCAATCAGATACACAAATAATCGAATTTGGACTGAGAGTGTGAACGTAGCCTTAGAGCCTTTTGTTGATCTTCCATTTAGTGTTTTATAGCATTTAGATTAACACTATTGTAGAATTTCAAGTGATCACAATCTTAAAAGTACCCACGTGACTCTTATTCATATGTTGATCTGACAAAGCGAACTAAAGCCATTCATTATCAATGAGAGTTAGCGACCATTGGCGTTGTAATGTAGGCATACCCACCGGTTTGGAAAAAGTTGTGAAAAAGTTTAACTTCATGCAAATGAAAAACACAAAACTGTCAGAAATTGTTGCATTTGTAGTGTGTTCACTTTATTCATTTATAATAATTATACATTTATAATAATTATACATTTATAATAAACATACAATATAATTGTTCATCTCATGACTTTAAATTGTATCATATTAGCAGTACCCTTTAGTCATATCATTTAGTCATGTCTTATAGTGCAAAATTTGGGTCAGGTGTTTGTTTGCACTGTGCAGTTGTGTTGAACATCATCTGGCATGATCCCAGGGGAATGTTGGCTACCACTACTGACGAGGATTACATTTCCTTTTCTGGTACTGGCATGGATTGCTAACTCCCGTAATGCAAATAACTATGGGCATGGCCAACACTAATGACAGCCTCTATACAATAACACAACATATCTTTCCTTTCTATATTTTGTGTTGCATGTTTATTGAAACAGCCAGACTTAGACCAGGTATCACTATAGCTTGGAGTTAATGAAGTAGGAGTCATATTTCCTCACTCTTCCCTAAGGTCCCTTGTTCTTTTTTTTATTACTGATGTGTTTTTTATTGGTTTTTCTTTTAAAGGTTTGTATTTTGTCCTGTACAGTTTCAAGACATCAAATTACTTCCATTGGCAAAAGTAGCTGTAACAGCTTAATATTAAGCAGCATTGTAAAATACTACTTTTTTATTCAGTCAAATTCATGGCAGACTTTGAAGCTTATTAAAGTACTTGCACACTGTACACATATTAATTAGAGTTAGGAAATCGTAGTACATAAAGTAACTCCACAAGCTTCAAAGGTTGGTGTGAATTTGACCCAAAACCATTTTATTACATCCCTAAAAATTTTATTGTAACAACTTAATATGCACTGTGGTTATATTGTACCTGTGGTTAGCTGCTCAGTTGACCCTTATGTAGTCTGGATATCTAGGAGAATTTTTTTTTTTTAAGTATAACTTTAAATATAATTCTGTCCAGGACAGAGTTCAATCCAATATGGCTGTTTTTGTATTGATGCACTTTGACATCTCCTCCAGACCAACTTTGTTTACTGTTGTGTACAAGTATCCAAAAGTAACATTTCGGTTATTTAGATTGGCCACAGTTGTGAGATTTGCTGGCATGCAAAGACATTTGTCTGCACAGGCTTTTGTCCGATGTTTGTGGTTTACTTTTATAATTATTGACCGCTCTGAAATGGATCGTATTGAACAGGAGGAGGACACTCGGCTCTTTGGGTCTACGCTGTTGTACTGTGATATTTTAAACTGTCTTATCTCATTGCTCTTAGGGTCAAATGTATACAATTTCCCAGAATCAGAGTGCTGACAACCAGGAGCAGCTCTTTACTTCAACGTCATACAGAAATAAGATTCTCCACTCCAAGGAAAGCCGATCCAAAATCTCTACTCTCGGTCTGAGACTTCTCCCCCTCTCGTCCTTTCCTCCCTGAAAACATGTGTATCTGCATGTGTCTTCACGCTTGGCCTGGCCCAACTTCTTCCCTGAATATTGGAGAGGTGTGTGTGTGTGTGTGAAAGAGCGTGAGATGCTTGAACACGGCTGAGCTCAGCAGTCAAAGACAGACACTCACTGTCTGTTTCACTCACACACATTCCTCTTCCCTACATCCCTTGTGGTTTAGTAGGGATGCAGTAAACTATGTATTTTCAAAAACCGGCAAAGTACAAATTACATTTTCATGCACAGTTACTCGAGCTATAATCGAGCTACAGTGTTTATTTTTATTATTCATCAAGCTACATGCTTCATTTGTCTGTCAAAAAATACCTGACACAATGCATAATTGAATATATGAAGGAGTAAATGCTCTACCGAAACACAATAATAAATAATTAAATAAGAAGGCTTATATTGACCTATTCATATTTTATTTACATCTACCTTGTAAATATATTTTTTGCTATTTAAAAAAAAAAGTTTTCACAGGTAAATTAATAACAATTACAATTTTAACAATATTTCAAGTGTAATTTATAAGATTTGTTGTATTTTGAATCCAATTTTTCTTTGTAAAAGACATTAAGTTAATCAAACTGATTTCAAAGTTAAGGATTCATTAGTATGAATATACATTGAACCAAACACTATAATAACATCTAGTTGATAATTCAATATGCTTTATTTTAGACAAAACATCCCATGTTTAGGTCGTGACGGCACATTTTCGGTAGTGACTGTAATGTTTTGGTAGCGATCATAATTTTAACTCGCATACTAAAACACTACTAAAACATACTAAGATACTAATGATTTGCATAACTGTACTAAAATTTAGTTTGTTTCCCCCAAATAAATGATTATGCGTTCCTTTTGTCACTACCAAAACAATGATGATATGTTTCGGTCATGACTGTTTCGGTAGTGACATTTTTCGATATTTTTGAGCCTAGCTCAAAGATGCTAACCAGCACATAGGTAACTAGCACAGTTCTGAACAGTTGTACACACACAAAAACTAAATTTTATCGAATAACGCTAAAAAAAACATGATGTCACAACCGAAACTTCACCACATGTTTCGGTAGTGACAATTTTAGATACTTTTAAGCCTAGTTCAAAGATGATAACCAGCACATGGTTACCTAGCACAGTTCTAAACAGTTGTACACACATGAAAACTACATTTTATGGAATAACACCCACAAAAGTTTGCTTAATTGCAGAAAAAAGGTGTTTGGTAGTGACGTTCCTTAAAGTTATCAACATATTTTCAGACTTTTGAACACATTTCCCTCAAAATGATGGTACCTATCTACAATGAAAGAGAGGCTATGAGAGAGAGGGACACAGGAATATTTCCTGATCAGAAATGTAGGGGTGTGGTTAAAATCAGTTTCAGCCTATGGACTAAAACACACACCGTTTTGGTAGTGACATGAAAATGCGGGACACATTTTTTACATAAAGTTTCATGATTTAAAAATAACATTTCAGTATCATTTTCACAAGTTGACATTTAGGGGTTAGGGTTCGGGACAGCCACCTCCCAATTGAAAGTACCCAATAAATTATGATTTTATATATATTAAGCTTACTTATATTTTAAATATTATTGTGGGATTCAATAGATAATAGAAGGTAGAATAGAATAGTAAACATCTAAAAAATTTAATACTTAAATGCTTTTTAATTGTGTTTTTTTGGGGGGACAGCAGTTTGCACCAATTCTGTAGAATGGTCCAAAAATGAGGCAATTTAGAGATACTTGCAACTCTAGTTTAAACGAGTAAGACTTTTTTTATTGGTCAAAACTTCTGGAGAGAAATGGTACAGCCACTGGACATGGATGGAACTTTGTAGTGCACGTGTTGAGCAAGTGTTCAGGCACGCTATCAAATGGAGTGTAGAAATGGAATATACTGAAAAGCTATATGTTTGGCTGTCCACATTTGCTAGAGTTCGCATCAACTTAATGTCACCATGAAATCAAAATGGACAATTCTTTTCTTTTTTTTTATGGAATATTAAAGTTTTTATCATAAATGATGTATCCATGCACATCATTATTTTTTTTTAATTCATTGGCCCTCATCTTTAATCAAAATAACTTCCCCTTCCCTCTTGCAAGGACATCTCTTCTCTGATGATGTGTTTTTCAGCGTGAGTGTCACTCACATGAAATCACAGCAATGGCAAACTGCACCAATTCAATAAATTCCCGATGGACAACATCAAGTCCCGTACTACATTTCTTTTTTCTTGTTCGAGAAGCCGTTTCAATTGGATGTACACTCACCGACCTGTTTAACTGGCATCTAGACATGGTCAAAACGATCTGCTGAAGTTCAAACTGAGCCAGTGAATGGCAGTTATGTGGGTGAAAATGCCTTGTTGATGACAGAGGTCAGTTGATGCCAGAACGGCCAGACTGGTTCCAGCTGATAGCAAGGCAAGAGTAACTCTAACCACTCTATAAAACCGAGGTATACAGAAGAGCATGTCTGAATGTACAACACATCGAACCTTGAAGCAGATTGGCTACAGCAGCAGAAGACCACTCCAGTACCACTCCTGTCAACTAAGAACAGGAAACTGAGGCTACAATTCACACAGGACCACCAAGATTGGACAATAGAAGATTGGAAAAATGCCTGGTCTGATGAGTCTCGATTTCAGATTTTGGTGTAAACAACATGATAGTAGCATGGATTCATCCTGCCTTGTATCAACGATTCAGGCTGCTGCTGGTGGTGTAATGGTGTGGGGGATATAATCTTTGCACACTTTGGGTCCCTTAGTACCAATTGAGCATCGTTTTAAATAGGGATGTCCCGATCAGGTTTTTTTGCCCTCGAGTCCGAGTCTGAGTCATTTGATTTTAAGTATCTGCCGATACCGAGTCCCGATCCGATACTTCTATAATGCAAAAAAAAAAAAAGAATAAAGAAGAGCGAAAAAAACAGATCCAGGATGTTCCTTATTTTTTATTTAATTCACCTTATTTTAACATTCAACAACTCTGTTAACAAACAGAGCACTTCTGTGAGGTAGCTTGAACAATCAAGTAATAAATAAATTCTTCACTTTTGGACTTTAGTGCAACAGTAAATATTTAAAAAAGTCTAATATATAAACAAATAGCACCTCAACTTAAAATATCTGGTAGGCATGTAAGCAAATAAAAAATAAAAGTGCCACAGTGTTTGCAAAGCCAGTAATGTGCTTGTAGGAACTGCACTCCTAACTCTTACGCCGGTTTCACACTGCACTGTTAGCAGAGCGTGCAGCGCGTATTTTTTTCGCCGCCCATGTTAACAGATTAAACCAGGCTTTAGAGCATTCACACCACACGCAGAGGCGGCGCGGCAGTGCGTAGCAGAGCAGGAGTGCCGTGATCGTTTCGGCGCCGAGTCTATTTTTGCTGCGCCGCTTTTGCTGAATTAAAGTGACAATACATTGATCATGGCCAAAATACACCGCAGTTTTATCCAAAAAGTTCATTGATGATATCTATTGTGTTTTAAACAGTCAATCAAATGACCAACAGCAATTTAAAAAGAAAACAAATGTCCAAAAACAAACTTGTTGCCATAACAATAAAAACAAAGATGAACCAAAAGTTATATAAATTAAATTATTAATAAAATAAGCTTCTTGACAAGTCTTTTCTCTTAAATGTATTTGAAAACGAAAAAAAGCAATGCCAACTTATCCATTATAGACTCTGTCTGTACACAACCCGCGGTTCAGCCGCGCGTGACAAACGCTGCCAGTATGAAAGCAAAACGCGGGTGTCCTGCTCCTGCTCACCATACGCACTGCTCCTGCGCTGCTTACACTCTATTAACGCGTGCAGTGTGAAACCGCCGTAACTCTGTGTCACCGCATAATAGAGGTGTTAAAAAATAATGAGAATATAAATACATATATATCCGAGTCCTGATCGGGAGGTAACGTCCGATTCCGATCGAGTCTGAAAACACGCGATCGGGCCCGATTTCCGATCACGTGATCGGATCGGGACATCCCTAGTTTTAAACACCACAGTCTACCTGAGTATTGTTGCTGACCATGTCTATCTGACCACAGTGTATCATCTTCTGATGGCTACTTCCAGCAGGATAACGCACCATGTCACAAAGCTCAAATCATCTCAAACTGGTTTCTTGAACATGACAATGAGTTCACTACTCACATGGCCTTGACAGTCACCAGATCTCAATCTAATACAGCACCTTTGGCCTGTGGTGGAACGGGAGATTCACATCATGGATGTGCAGCAACTGCACGATGAATCATGTCAATATGGACCAAAATATCTAAGGAATGTTTCCAGCACCTTTTTGAATCTATGCCACAAAGAATTAAGGCAAAAGAAGGTCAAGATCGGTATTAGCAAGGTGTGCCTAATAAAGCGGCCAGTGAGCGGTCACAATACTAGTACATCCTACACCATGCCGACTTATACTTTGGGCTTTAGTTTGACTTTGCAAAAACCAGATGGATCCACAAAATATTTGTCCAACTAAATTGTTTATATTATTGCATTAGACACATAGGACTTACTGTACAACCCATTCTTGCATTTAAAAAAGGTGGATGATGTGCAACTGAGTGAATAGAACACATCATCTTGAGACTCTTTTAAAAAGTCGTACTATTTTTAACTTGACATGCCATCCACAATGCTGATGATGCAAGACACTCAATAAATTGTTAAATGTGACAATGGCCAAGGACGTCTGCCTGAATGTGAATGGCTGTAACGTTGGTGATTTCAGGTAAAGGTGAATTTAGCTATGCAACATTTTAGAGTGCAAGTTTTTTCTATGCAAATTATCTAACAGTTAAATCTATCTTTCGACATGCTAATTACAGCACTGCTGCTAAAAAAATAATATCAAAACTAGTTGAATAGTCACTTATCATGAACCATCCTTATTGCTTCTAATCAGTCGCTTCAACACACCTGTCCTACACTGAAGAAATTTGGTGTAGGATTTACTTTGAATCTATTTTCACTCAGAAATTGCTTGTCATTTATTTGTGATAATTTGTGAAATTTACACATTTAATTAAACATTACATTTTAAGTAGAAAGACTAAAATAGTGCTTTCTTGTAAAACATACTTATATAATCATTGTTTTATTTACAACTTTGAAAAAAAAACACTTTTTTTAGAGTGTACCTGTAGTCCCGCATCCACCCAATGTCCAGGTGATACTTTGTTTGCACTGAAAGCTGAGTCTTTGTGATCGCTAGGCCTATGAAATTTTGGACGAGAAATCTTTGGAATTCTAGGGACTTAAAGTCCGTGTGAACCGGAAGTTGCAAACGACTTTTCTCCAGTGTTGTGACGTATTTCCCAGTGAAAAGGAATATTGAACAGAGGGCAGGGTTTTACTCTAGCGTCCCTCCTCTCCATCTCTCGCTCATAACAGACTAACGGTTTGAGGGGAGTGGTTAAGCGTTTCCCAACCCAAGTCCTCAAACCTACGTCATCAGGGAAGGTCCTCCAATGCAGAGGGGAGGGGCATTTTCAGATTTTGATTAAAGATTACGAAGCCAAAAAATTTTTTTGTGTGGATTGACTTGCATGGATGAATTGTTCACCACAAAACGATCAATTTAGGCAAACAAAGTAAATATGGTCAATTTTGATTTCATGTGGACTTTAAACATGATTAAACTCACTACACTCTTTTTGGTGGCTAAAAAACGTAATATTAGCCAAAATAGCTTATAATCAAACATGAAGGAGGTGAGGAATATGTAGAACTTGATTGATTAAATAATGTGTTTCAGTTCAATGAAAATGGGCCTGGCAATCAGCCGTGTGACTGAAGCTGCTTCTTTTCTCTTTGCTCAGATGGAAGGAGGGGTTTAGGGGGCTTTGGCTGGTAAATCCCCAGGCGCAGAGGGGATCAACAGCACCAGGCTGAGCTCCAGCAAAGCATCTCTGGCATCAGATCCGTCATTAGCATGGGCTGCTTCAATTCCCTAAATCTCTAACGGGCCTCTCAGAGTGATCTAGCTGTGATATCCCGCACCTGTGATTCTGAGTTCTGCCTGCCTTTTAAGCCTCAAGGGGCTTGAGTTTTGCTGTGTGCACAAGCGTGATACCGAGGAGGACAATGGTTGGGATTGCAAAGTGCAGAACAAGTTGTACATTGTCTGAGGTCATGATGTTTTTTTGTTGTATATACTGCAAAGTTTGCTGCACAGATTGCTGGAGTGTTTCGGACCACCTTTGCGTATTTGTATCATGTCAGTCAGTGCTAGTGCTGGTCCTGGTTGCGGAGCCCCTGATGTTAAACTGCATGTCTGAATCCATGTTGATGGTTACATAACTACACGTCCAGCGAGTCGCTCGTCGCTGCAGCTGTCTGCACAGCTGCCAGCAGTCAGAGAGTTGCCAAATATCTTTGCTGTCCAACAGAAGCTGACTATCGTACAGAAGCTGAGTTTACACCTTCATTTGACAATCCAGTCTGTCACACTCTCATGCCTTTTTTTAAATGTGTTATCGGCCCAGAAACACTTCTGAATTCATATGATAGCTTTGCATGAGAAACGGACTGAAATTTACGTCATTGACTTTAAATTTTGACATCCATTCTACCTCTCTTTAGTGAGTAAACAAATCATTCTTTTCAATCAGATATTTTCATTGAAACAGCTAATCCTGTTCAATGTTTAGTTCACAAATTGGACTGATCCGGTTCAAATCACTGACTCAATAATTCCTTAAAGGCATTTCTCGAGTCAACAGCTTGGAGTTATTTTAGTATTTATATGCTATTGTTTTTGTTAATATTTTGAATTAGCATTTATTTTTATATTTTCAGTTTTTATTAACATTTTTAGTAATTTTTATCATGTGCATTTGTAATTTGTATTAGTTTATTAAAAAAAATTATATTTCTAATAGTTGCATTTTTTTATTTATTTCAGTTAGTAATTTTAGTACTTATTTCAGTTAATTGCCAAGGCAACATTTCAAATTTTTGTCTAATTTAAGTTCATATAATATTTATCATTTTATTTTATTTAATTTTTATTTCAGTTAACTTAGTTAATGATAAAAATACTGCTAGGGAGGAAGTTTCTCTGTAAAATAACTTTTTGTTTTGTTTATACACAAAGCTATGAAATGACTTCATAAGATTTGGAATATAGTGCGCACAAGTTGTTTGGATCACGTATCTTTTGCTTCCAGGTGCTTAAAAAAAAAAAAAAAAGTAAATAAAAACATAAATACAAGCTAAATACAAATGTCGGTATTTTGTGGTTTGCATTCAGGATTAATTCATTTGTAATGCATAATGTACTTTTTTTTTTTGCATCAACCCATATATTGCTTGGTGGTCACACGAACAACAGACTCATGACTTGGATTTGTCTGAGTATTTACACTAGTGTGCACTTTATGGTGTTTAAAGATCAAATATCTTTTTGTCTGTGTTATGCTGGTTTTGCCATTGTGCCCCAGCCCTCTGTAAACACAACTCAGGGAATGCGTCAAGTTAGACTGCAGTGTGAGGCCATTGAGTTTCCTTAAGTGAGAGCTACCTGTCTCTTGACATGGTACAGTCTGTTCTCAGCTGTACTGTCTGAGGGTTTTTTTGTGTCGGTGAGCAAAATAGAGTGAGAGTGGGCCCGTTTTCTAACTCGTTCGTGCCAACTCGGATGTGCCAGACTACAAAAATAACCTGATTTGGATCTACACGTCTGCTAAACAACAACAACAGATTTTATAACCAAATAGTTAGCATCCTCTCGTTTTTATCAAATAGATGATGTTGTGTCGTTAGTATGCTAAAATGACCTATATTATATAGTATGCCTATATTTTTGACCCTATTGCATAGAGATTATGCAGCTTTTCTCTTGCAAATTTATGACAAGAGAAAAGGTACGTAATGGTTAATGATACACTCGCAGCATCATATATGAAACGAGTCAGATCTGTCTCTGGTTAAAACCGTGCCTGCTGCACGAAAATGTGAAGACATATAGGCTAGTGATTTTGTTCCTCATATTTTCAATATGGTGGCTGAATATGATGAGTATTCCACGTACTGGAGAAGAGAAACTTGAGAAGAGAAACAATTTAGTAGTGTCCCGATTTTGTTCTTTAGTAGACGATTAGCATGTCGTTTGATTTGAATCGCCTGTCATATTAATGTTATCATTCTTACATTCCGAAATGGCATACTTTCAGAGTATATGTTATATAAGTGAAGAACTTGCTTTAAGTAATTTAATCCTGTGTTGTTAAAGAAGTGCTGCTTTTCAGTGTTGCGTCGTCACTGTTTATCCTATTCATGCATTTTTAAGCTTTGCCAATTAAAAATGTTCAAAGTGCAATAGGATGCTGTTCTGACAGGCGATTTTCAATGTGCACACACACAAATCTTTTTCTGTTTATGAATCTTTGTTCTGTTGTATTTATTGTCGTGTTGCTTGCATTTGGTTTCTTTGTTCTTCTTTTATTGCTGACTGTTTACTCTTCTTCAGTAAGCTTGAGCCTTTTACTTGTATTAGTTAGGCTAGTATAGTATTGTGTAGAATGCATATTTGTTACATTTCTAAGTCATTATAAAGTTCTCCATTGTAACAACCTTATTTTCAGTGAAAGTAACTGTATTGTGATATTATTACTCATATTGTGATATGATTTTGGTCATATCGCCCACCCCTAATAGTTTTTCAGTATTACTGAATCATTATAACGTAGATATTTCTGTAGGCTCAGAGGCTAGCAGTGCTTATTTAACAAACTTTTCATCTGAGCTAGATGCTCATGTGGAAACATTTAAACCCTGTCTGTATCATGTCCCGATTCTTTTCTCTCTTTTCCTGTTTTTTTTTTTTTTAAATACTTTTTTAATAAAAGTGGCAAAAAGCTCAAAAATAGAATAAAACACTAACGTTTATTCTTAGAAAAATTGAGACCCCAATCGTTTTTTTTCCCCTGCTCTGCATGAAACACTTTACCTGTAAAACAGAATCTTGAATGCACTAGCTCATTTCCTCTGATTCACCCCGAGATCCAATAATGGCCTGCGCTGTATTATGCAACACCCGTGTGGTATTTCAATGGAAAGAAATATTCTGGCAAACGAACGCCTACTCATGTCTCTGTTCTGCTTCTCTCACAGTTCATCTTTCTACAACAGCACCTATTTTCAGTGCTGCCATAATATCACATTGTGTGGCATGAGCCGATGGAACGGATGTTAGCTTCTAAACTGCCCGCCATTAGCGTCAAATTCATTGCTATTCCCTCAGGCCAATGAAGATAGGGACCCGTTTTGATATCGGGCTGAAGTGCTGCATATTACAGCCAATCAGTGATAATGCCAGATTTATTTTTAAGAGCTTGAATAGTTTCATAATGTGTGTTTTCAGTGCCCTGTATGCATACTAAGGGTTGTAACACTCCTCCAGGTGTATGTTTGTATGTGTAGCAAACATTGGTCATGTTCCAGACCTGGGGCCTGATGCACAAATGTTGCATACGCACAAAATGGGCATAGAAATGTGTGCGCAATTTTCCATGCACATGTCGGGATTTACTAAAAATAAACTAGGTGTAAATATGTGCGCACTGTACGGACACTCTAGTAGACCGACTATTTTACTGGAGTGAGCAAAGTAAACAGATTGATTTAAACTCTGTTTTACATCTGATATACATATTTAGATTAAATATACCACTCTCATTAATGGAGTTAAGCACTGAAATATCATGAAATCATTATCCAGAAGTTACAACTTTTTTTTATATTAATTTAAATAGAAATATTTGTAGTGGATGCACTGCTTTTGAACACTTTTCCTGTGGCATGCTGTGTTTGAATGTTTTAACTAACTTAAAACATGAGTTCTGCCTTTTAGAACAGGATTTGAAAATATATTTTTGCGCAAATAATGATCAGTGATGAGCACTTGACTCTGTCTAAGCAGAGACAGACACCAAAGGACTCGCTCGGTGATCAATTGGTCCATTGGCCGGTTTGAATAAGTCTGATGACACAGTAGCTACTGTACAACCTGTGCTGAACGCAGGTGTGCTGTTGGTGTCTCGCACAGACAGACAGTAGCCTGATAACCATGTTCATGTTCAAATATGGTATTTTTCTTCCCAATATTGTGAAAAATACCATATTTGAATAGAAAAGGTAAGATATGCATGTTTTTTTAAAAATGTTTTGTTAGTGACACGCTGAGTCAGACAATTATTTACACCTCAAAAAATAAAGCCTATCTCTATCAAATCAAAATATATAAACATGTATGTTTACTTTAAAGGCAAAATTGCATACATTTTCTTTCTCTGAAATAGATTTAATACAATTGTGATTTATTTATTATAAAACAAGGCAAGGATATGATTTTTAGCAATGCAATGTGACTGCACATATTTTCCTAATGTCTTGTACCGTTAAACGTAATATCACGTGGATGGCAATGAAAATGATGTGCAGATGACGGTATGCATAGTAGAACTAGGCGTTGTAAGCTCCATATATGGTTTTTCGGGAAGGAGACGGGATGGAGATGCATGTACGCACAATCTTCCACTGAATGGGTTTTATAAAGGAATTTTACACAGGTTCTGGCGTACGCATGGTTTTATAAATCTGAAAACTTTTGTGCGTATGCAAAATCTAGCTTTGGTGCGCATGTACACTTTCTACAAAGTCTACAGAAAGTTTTCTACATGAGGCCCCTGCTGTTTAGGCCTCATGTGTTTAGTGTATCTAAACGATTTTCGCACTGTGGCGCTATGGACCCCTCAGGAAATCCTCCAGACCCCTAGGGACGCTTATGTGTGCCCCCCTGTTCTGCCCACTGACGTAAAATAAGCTGCTGTAATTGGGAAAATAAACAGTAGATTAATGCTAGACCATGTGGCATTGACTGTGTGTTTATAGTAAGCTGCTGGATATGAAAAAGTCTGTTTGTCACCCTGTGGGTAACGTTTGTATAGGTCAGGTTTTGTTGAATGTTCAGACTCCATCTCTGAGTTCCCGTGTCACGAAAATGTGAAGATGTGTAGTTTTTTTTTTTTCTCATCTTTTCATTTTGGTGCCTGAATGAGGACTTTTTCATGTTCTGGAGTTCTTGAGCAGACTAGATCTGTGATTTTTTTTTCGTCACTCTTGTTTGATAGAAAGGCTTTGTGCTTGAAGACTGGGATATGATTGACAAAGGAAGAAAGTTTTGATCACCTATTATATGTAATTCAGGCTAGTGAGGTGGGACAGAAAGTTTCACTAGGTTGAAGTTGCTCTCTCTGCTGATTAAACCCCATCTTGAAGCAATCTAAGCTGGTTTCCTGGTCTAGAATTGCCATTTTACACTGATGTATTAAATTTTGATGTATGATATGTACCCACTACCCACCTAAACATGTTGAGGATTGTTGGTCAAATATTAAATCTGAAACAGTTACCAGTGGTATTGACTGTGTTGTCTTTTCCATGTTATGAGTTTCAAATTGGAAATAATTTCCTTCCAAACTTATTATCTGACACATTTCAGATTGTGAACTGTTGTTATATGCAGTTTTACATGATATTTAGTCAAATCAGGTAGTATTTAATTGCTTGAAGTGCTGCAGCTTTGCTCTGCAGTGTCATTGTGGGTTAAGTCCAACAAAGCACTTTAGTCTGATTTAAGATGTTTTTAAGGAGGACTTCTAAGACAAAATGGTGGATATGCTCTGTCTTACCCATATGCTAAGTTTTGACAATCTAAAAAAAAAAAAAATGCACTTGTGAAATTAGCATCAATATAAATAAAGGAAAAATGTTAAACAAATGTCACATTAGTTTCAGGCGTCATCTATGCTCTATCTTTCATTTACAGTGCTGACATTAAACTTAGCAACCTAAAATGAAATGAAAACTCAGACACACTTGCTAAACCAGTAACCATGGAAACACATTGGAAGTCTCTATAACTCTAACTCGGGCTCAGGTCCCAACTGTTCCCACTTGTGAAAAATAGACTGTTTTGGAAGGTCAGTGAAGTACCCAGTTGAATGTTTTGGCAGTGAGCACTGACACAAGGCACTCGCTGGAGACTCGGAGACTCTTGTTCCAAACCCAAAGCGCCTTCGGCATATTGACCGAGCCTGGTTAATGACTTTAAAACTCAACAGACCTATGACTTGTCGTGAGTGTATGCTGGGTCAGCGACAGACCTTACAGTCTGTGAGGTGTAAAGAAAGCAAATCTGGCTTAGTCCAGTCATTGACGCTTGGCTCAGAAATGAATTTCACCCCGTTTCATTCGCCAGTTCTGAGATTCCATGAACACACTCATGGTTTATGAGCTTTAATGTGATGTAGCCCTGGAATGGCACCATGAACTTATTACAGGGTCAGTCTCACAGGAGAAACTGGTGCAAAGAAAAACAATTTTATTTTATTGTCCATTCATCCATTCTTCAAACTGCTTGTCCCGCATGTAGTGATGCTTGATCCTATCCCAGCTACTCAAGCTGAAGGTAGGGAAACAACCTACACTGTTTTTGTCTTATTTTAGTATGTTTATGTACTAGTAGTATTTTTTACATTTTAAATTAGTGATTATTTTTTATATTTTCAGTTTTCGTTTTAGTAATTTTGTTAATTTATTTTTCTCATAGATGGCCAGTCCATCACAGTTGTTTTGTTTTGTAGTTTCATGGCATATTACGCACACGACACACTGCAAAAGTAATTTCAGTTACTGTTTTTTACCCCATTGGTGAAATGGTTTTCTTGTTTTATGCAAAACTCTGCTCAATTTTGTTAATACATTTATTTGATTAAACTATTGCAATCTTATACTTTTTGCTTCACAAGTAAATTTACTTGATTTAAAAATGTGTATATATGTTTATTGGAAAATTAGACAAAAATACTGATGATTTTGATGACTTCTTTTGGCACTGACCAAACCAATTGTAAATGTCCTATTGCTCATCATTTGTTGCAGTTACCACTTTGGTTAGTACACTGTGTTAGCCTCTCAAGATCAGCTTTTGCAGCTCTTTAGGAACATTGAAGGCGATTTATACTCTCTCAAGCCCCGATGGTCAGCCTAGTAGGCCATTTGTAATAGCATGTGTTTTTGTGAGGAATTCCCTCTGCACACAACGATGGATGGGTTTGTATCCGCCTCATCCTCCCACCTCACATCTGACCTAACAGAGCTTACCAGGATGCAGTATTGCTGCATGCAGTACTGTTCACCAGTGAAACACCTATTGCTGTTTTCGTTACGAGATCAAAAGTAGGTTCCGTCTTAAATTCTGAGCTTATCTAAATGCTTTTGAATTTCAGAAAATTGTGCGGTGTAGCACATTCACCTCAGAATGTCTGACAGTGCCTTTCTTTGTCTGTGTGTATGCATTGGGATGTACAGGCTTGCATGCTGTAAAGACATCATGCAGATTCCTTTCGTCTGAAGCTCCTCAACCCTGCCAGGCTGTGACAGCTCCTCTCAGCCGCCAGCAGGAGGGAGCGGAGTGGATGTGTACATCCATTATTTTCCTTCACTCCATCCGTTTTCTCAACTTGGAGCAGCTGGGCTGTGTCAGTAGTCTGTGGAAGACTGTACCGGAACGCCTGTGCTTAGTCACTGTAAAGGTTTTTTTCCATTCTCATTCCAGCTATTTATGCACGTTCTCTGTGCTCTGTTTTGGCTGGGACTCGCCCAGTCTCGAGGAAAGAAGAATGGATTCCTTTTACAATTAATCTGTTGATCTGGTTCACAAAATCAGTCCGTACGATTAGTTTACAAATTGGTCTGTGCAATTTTCAGTTTAACAACACTTTTCAACTGAGAATGGAGAACTCTCTTTCAGACATGCTGACATTTTGGCACTATGCTGTTATTAATAGGTCTTACATTTGTTGGTCATATACATTTTTGCTTTATAAACTTAAGCATATGGTGTTTGTTGTTTTCTTTAGCTGGTTTAAATATATCAAGAAGGTAATGTTAACTTGCTGACAGCGGTGTCCAAAGTCGGTCCTGGGGGGTTATTGTCCTGCAGAGTTTAGCTCCAACTTGCCTCAACACATCTGCCTGAAAATTTCTAGTATGCCTATAAGACCTTGATTAGTTGGTTTAGGTGTGTTTTTATTGGGGTTTGAGCTAAGCTTTGCAGGACAGTGACCCTCCAGGAGCTTGATTGGGCACCCCTGGTCTAGGAAGCGATCAGGTTCAGTGGGTTGATTATAATATTATAAACAAATGAACTTACATGGAACTGTAAAAGGCGGCTTTTGTTTGTGGTGCTCAGTGTCTGTGGTTTCTGCACAACCAGGGTGCATGGAGGTATGGAAATGCATACACTGACAGGCAGGTAGGACAACGTACGATGTAGGACATTCGGTCCAAATGCAATGTTTAGACGACAAATTATTTTTTTTTTTTGTCCTGAGACTTGTGTATATATATATATATATATATATATATATATATATATATATATGTATGTAGACCACTTCTATCATTGATTGCTATCAAGATGTGAAGAGAGTTTCAACTTGAACAACAAAAAGTGAAAGAAACAATTCACAAGAGCATTTTTATGATTTGTCAAAAGAGGAAAAAATATTGAGAGATTGATTATGCCGGTCAGAAGAAAGGTGTAAGATCACTTCCTCTGCTGTTGTATGAGAAATATTCATGCAGCAGCGTTAACTACTTGTCTGTAATTTCACGCCAAGGCAATTTAACATAAAGTAGTGTCATAAATGTACATTCAACTTTTCAAAAATGAAAAATAAAAAAGTTGCTAGATTTACGATGTTAATAACTGAAAATGCTTCAGTGAAAAGGGTCCACAAGTATCAAATATTGAATTATATTATTACTAAAATTGTTCATATTTAGTCTAAAACATGATAAATGTGAAATATTGAATTGTAATGTTATTAGTATATATTTTTAAAATTATGAGTTTTGTGTAGTTTTGTGACCATAATTAAAGACATTTAGACCAAAAGCAGCTCAACTGAGGCACTGTACAGTGTGTGGACTAGATGTAACTGACCCAGGGGCCCCTCTGTCTCCTGATGTTCTGGACGTGACTGGATCTATCCATCATGATCTCGCCTCTCGGCCCTGTGTCTGTTAGAGCTGACTCAGGCCTTCAGTCTGCCTGGAGGAGACTTCCCCAGCTCAACCCCTTACAGCCATGCTAACACCCATAAAATGGACATGTCAGCTTACCAGTAAATAAGATTAAGGATAAGTATATGTGTCAGTGTAAGGGAGGGTGACTGTGTATGTGTAACTGGATGAGGGCCAGAGGACAGGATGCAGCCCTGTTCTGCAACAGTCTGCCTGTGTCTCACACTCAGTAGGAAGCGCCACACTTTCTACTCAGACTCTTGAGCCCCTCCCAAATAGTGTGTTGTGGAATATTGTATTCCATAATTTGAGGGTCTTGACCTCTTTTTGTATTGTGTTCACAGTTCCAGTGTTATTTTAGTATTATTTTTTTATGTAGCCTAATATTATAGTATTTATTAATTTTGAATGAGCATTTTTATATTACTTTTTAAAGTTTTAGTAATTATATTATGTGCTTTTGTCATTTTTATTAGTTTTTTTTCTTCTTTTTCTTATATATATATAAAAAATTAATTAATTTCAGTTTTAGGTTTAGTAATTTTAGCACTTTAAATGTATTTGTTCATTTTTCACTTTATATATCTTATTTTATTTAAATTGCCGAAAGCAATGTTTAATAGTTTTAGTTAGCAATAACAACAACACTGTACCATCCCTTGGGTTAGTTTTTGTTGTGCTATATCTTTCCATTGTGAATGGAATGTTTATGCAAGGATGCAAACGTCTGTTTAAAAGTGTTTAATCTCACCAAATTAATTGCAAAAATAATATATAGCCTACTAATAGTATAACTGTCTCTACACTTTAGACTTGGATAGGAGAAAATATTGTATCATATCATGTTCTTCAGTCGCAGTGTTTTCAGTGGGAGTTTTTTTTTCTTCTTTTTTCATTATTTTAATGGTCACTCTATTCATTTATCTGTAGAGACTTGGTTTAGCAAATCATTTTTATACCCTTTCAATAAAGGGGAGTCTGTGAAGTATCAGGACACATTGACCTTTTCATTAGAGATAAGGTCTTTCTTGAGCTGCCACTTGGCTGTAAGTGGTCACTTCCAAAGCTTCAATGTTTTAACATGGTAACTTACACTTGACTGATTGAGTTATTCTTCCTACAAAAACCTTCACATTTTCACAGCAATGCTACAGAAGAACCATTTTGGGTTCCCCAAAGAACCTTTCAGTGAGCAGTTCTAAATAACCCATTCCACTATAAAGAACCTTTTGTGCAATGGAAAGGTTCCATGAATGTTAAAGGTTCTTCTTGGAATCATAAATGACATTTGTAAAGAGTGTAGTATGCAATACAATGCACTGAATGTAAGTGTTTTAAACTCATTGTATGCCAGTATGCTAAATTGTTCCATTACCTAAAATGTACTAGGTCTTACTAGTCTCAGTAAAAAAAATTGCATAATAATTTTAGCGAACTAGCAGTTTACTTGCCTGTGGGACTGTTCAGATCGGCGGCAATGTTAGGGCCAAAATCTGCACACAAAGTGGACATTTAATCTGAATCACATTATTATAAATTAATTATTGTGAACACATTATTTGTTACTGAAAAAAAAAAGTTTGGCATTTCAATCAAAAGACCTTTAACACAGGTCAGATATTATTGTATTCAAGCACTCACATTTATCTTTCATTCGTCCTCACAGAAGAACAGATTTTTTTTCTTCTTTCTTTTTCCCTAGTCTCATTATACAGCAGTTTGGTTTTAAATCAGAGAAGTTGATTAGTTCCTTGAATAAAAAGATTCTGGCTCGAATCCAAGATTGGTGTGCTCGATAAAACAGTTTTGATCTCTGCTTCCTCTGTGTGCTCTCCAAACTCAATACACACTGTATATCGATTTCTGAGTGCAGTGCTGGAGTTGAAGGCCTTGGCCAGCTCCCATTCTGTGGCAGTTCACAAGTAGAATAGTTTGAGAGAGAGAGAGGGACAGAGAGAGAGAATGTTTTTTTTTTCTTTGTCTCCTCATTTCTAGCTTGGAGCTGCTGAGGTCATTGGGAGTGATCTAGAGATAGATATTAGATATTGTGGTTTGCATTCCCTATATTGGTTCTCTCACTTTACTCAGAATATTGTGTGTTGTTAAAAATGACTGAGCTTTTAGGGGTTATACAAAAAGATTACAATCATTAGCAAGTTTGAAGCATTTTTGAAGTTGCTTCTGGTGTTTTCCAGGAATATAAATGATAAAAGCATCAATCCACATTGTTATTTTTGGTTCACACTTCATCACACATGTTCACACATCATCAAATGGATAGTTCACCCAAAAATTTAATTTGTCATCATTTGCTCAGCTTTATTCACTCCAAACCTGTATAACTTTCATCCTTTTGTTGAATGAAGATATTTTGAAAATCAGTGGGGTCCATACAAAACAAAATATAAACGCGCACACACACACAAAAACACCAATAGTGCATTCCATTCGACTGTAAGTGCCCTCAGGAAGTGAAGGAAATTTACCCACCAGTCATTGCCCATCACTCCAGTACTACAGAAATGCATACCCGTTTGGAACAACATGGCACCATTTTCAATTTTGTGTGAACTATCCCTTTTAAAATGACTGCTATTTGTGCACATGTACCATTTAGACCCCATCAGAATCATTCAGACGTGCCTGTGGATCATCAGGAAAGATTAATGAAGCATTATGTCAGCTTTCAGACAGAATACTGTGACTATGTCACTCTTGGCCCCATAACAGCAGGATGTAGTTGTACAGCACATTTAGAGTATAATGAAGACTGACTCAGTGGCTCAGAGCCCTTCCTCATCTACACTTCCTCCAGACACACACACACACACATCACTGCTCTTCAAGCAGCGGGTAGATCAGAGACACAAAATGCAGTGTTTTAAATTGTAAAGCGTCTTTATTGGGGCTCAGTGCTTGACGGGTATTAAATCTGTTTGACAGCATGAGGCCAAAGACAGCAACCCAAGGACCCTTAAAGACTGCACAATAAACCTCAGGTGTTTTATCATCAGTACAGTATGTGAATGTTGCTATAGGATCTAAAAAAGGTTGCACCCAATGCATTACATTTTTGCAACTAAACTCATTTTGGGCCGGCTGGAACGATCTCTCTGGGGTGCCGTAACACTGACATCCTCCTACAGCTGTTATTCTTTGTCCTTGCCTCTGTGGTATGAAAAATAAGGATGCCTTGCTGAATACAGATTGTATCCTCTTACAGTTAAATTTGGAGATGCTACTTCTGGAATTGTTAGATATCTTCCTCATAACTAGGTGTGACGCATCATCATGTGTGGGATTATCAGCACGAGGGGTTAAAATTAGAAAACGAGCATCTGTCAAAGCATCTTGATGTGCAACTCTGTTGACAGTTGTGGCTAGTCGGGTTAACAAACACTCAGATTAACGTGATAGAGATGCCATTTATCACTTGAAGGTTTATTGTTAGTGTTAGGACATGGCACTGCTGCTGCTACCCTTGTTTGCTATTTCTTGTTCACTTGAGTTTCATCCAGTCCTCTTAAATGACATCTTGATTGGCCTAAAGGTGAGAGAGGCAGGCTACCTTTGCCTGAAATTAATTTACTTTTGTGCTTGACTTGAAAGGTGAGCGATGACGTAACTCAGTATGATACTTTATATCCATCATGTGCAGTTTTTGCTGCAATGTTAAAAATATATATTTTTAGTATTGGCTAATATATAGAATTCATAGCAGTTGGTGCTAACATTTGGTATTTGTAATAAAACAATTTAATTTTAGATGAACTGGATCTGCTGTGCATGTAATGTGATAAGTTCAGACGGACATCAAGTTGTGTTTGAGTCACATCACCGCTTTCACTGTAGACAGGTGTGTTGAAGTATAAATGCTGATTTTTAAGTTTTGTATAATTTCATTTTGTTTTACATCAGTCTAGCCAAACTAAAGGTTTTTAAGCACTTAACAGTCTATTGCCTGTTGTCAGTAGTGTCAATATATGAAGCACAGCTACCACAGAAGTCACTTTCAAATAAAAAAGTTATAAAAGTTATTTCTTTAATCCTTTCCATTGCATTATTTTGGTGTAATTCAAGGTTTCTATTTATTTGAATTGGGAAAGCACAATATGCACAATCTTAATGCAGGACATTTGTATCCTCGTGAAAATAATGTATTACAACTTTAATTAAATTAGGGATAATTCAATTATTTTGCTGTGAAATGGCGAAGTATGCAGGGTTGCAAAAAATGTGTCATTTTGTGTTGTATTCAGCGATCGTGGAATTGCAGAAAACTGGAGGGACTGATATGGTACAGATATATTGTGCATCCCTAATGCATAAATAAATAAATAAATAAGTAAAATAATGTTAGTGAAAGTGAAGATACTCAACTATAGATATTTTGATCTACCTACATGCAGCATTTGGTTCCAACTTTACATTTCAAGTGAACTCTGTAGAACTTGATTAACCAACAGCAACTGGACCAGCTTGTTAAACTAAACTGCATGAAGGTAGATCTTCAGGAGATTGAGTACCGTGTGTTCCCAGTGTTCAAGAAGTAGTCTCCTTTTCCCGCTTGTGTTGGTATTGGTTGACACATCGACTCACACACACACACAAAAAAAAGAGAGAAAGAAAGAAAGAACAAAATCGATACACAACAGAAGCTCTAGGCCATCAACCAGACACACTTATATGTGCCCCCTCCCCATGAGCTCCTAGTCAAAGTGAGAGGGAAGATGAGATCCTAGGGCTTTTGTTTGAGAGCTTCTGGGAGCGACGAGCCACGGTGGAAGCGAGGTCAGATTTCCCCTCAACAGATTTTTATGAGTTGATGACAGCTGCCGGAGTGTGGTGCCAATCCCCCTGACAAGAGTCATGTGACCCCTGCCTCAATTACTCGAGCTAACCCGGCCTCAGCTTCTCAATGACACATGTGGCATAGTATGAAGATGTAGGCTAAAGTTGCCCTGTCAGCAGTTATTTGAAATGCATTGCTTGAACAGTATGTATCAGGGTTTCTGCTTCAGCCCGTGAAAGGGATCCCCAACCACTCATCCTTCCAATCTGACTACAAATCCACCCTCTCATAGGGTAGATAACGTTGCTTGTTAGGTGTGTGTGACCACATCCCAGGAGTCCATTCTGACCTGATTCCAGACCACCAGCGAGCCCGGCTCATTTCTCTGACACACTTCTGCCTTGTTGATGGTGTAAAACTGGGCCAGTTGGGTTTGTAATTGAGTAGAATCTTTCACTCATGCTACAGAGGGTTAATACTGCCATATCACATCACTCCAGCTTCAATTCCTTCTCATGTCTAATGTGGCCATTAGCCACCTCATTCTTTTTTTTTTTTAGGCTAACTTATTTGTGTTTGTTGCCAGGCATTCAACCATTAACTGTGCTTTGGTCTCAACAGATTTCTGTAAACGTGCGTTCACACCTCGCTGGAGGTGCTAAGCCGCTATTGTTGGTTGCTAGTAGCTGTTCCTACTCGACCGCTGTTTCCAGCAACTTCAGACTGTGGAAGTCTCTGCACCTTTTAAATAAAGTTGAACAAGTTACTAGGGATGCACAATACATACTCAAATTATGTTCTGCTATTTTGTCTGAATAAATTAAAAATGCTACAAGTGAATTCAGGCATCACATCATTATAGTGTACAGAGTAATTTAGTTAGATTATGGCATGTACACTACAGTTCAAAAGTTTGGTGCTAGTATGTTTTAATTTAATACTTTTATTTAGCAAGGATGCAGTAAATTACAAAGTAACAGTAAAAACTTATACATTGTTGCAAAAATTTCTATTTCACAGTTCTTTTGAACTTTCTATTCATCAAACACTCCTAAAAAATTATTCAGTTTCCACAAAAATATTAAACAGCACTCTGTTTTCAACATTAATAGGTAGAAATCTTGAGCAGCAAATCAGCATATTAGAATGATTTTTGAACAATCATGTATTAACTCTAGGTACCAGGTTACTTTTGATATGAAACAAAGTCTCAACTTACAAATTTGTTCATTTTTTAAAAGAAATTTAAACAATAAATACCGTTTTGTGGCTCTTTAATGTGTCTGACAGATCGCTGTAGAGTCTCAGTTAAATCTCCTCATGAACTGATCATCTCTTCCTTCTAGTTAATTTCTAGTATCAAATAAACATGAATGAACATAAGAAGGAATGTTGTTATAACTGCGGAAAGACATCAGTACACTCCGTTTTTCAAGCTCAAATCCTCCAACGTGAATCTACTAACTCTCCTGACTGCTTTGTCGGACAAAAATGGCAGATTCGGTGGATGGCGGATTATGATTGGTCAGATTGCCTGTCAATCAAACTTCCTGCGACGGGTCAATTGTATACATCGCGCGTCCAGCTTTTATAAGCTGTACGGATGAGTGGTTCCTACCACCATAGGCTACTTTATTAACTTTATAACCCAAATCTTTTAGTCTGATTGAAAATGAATGACATCCGGGTGCTTTGTAACTGCAAATCACTGTTACCCCTTTAGAATAATGACCTATAGTTACTCCGAACTATGAAACATTGTACTACAGGAGGAGTTTTAAATGGTCTGTTCATCATGTTTTTTTTCTATAAAATGGAGTATTAGATTCTGGTGGTGAATGAGTTTGCTTGCCAGCAACCCCTGGGGTGTTCTTCAGACCCCTACTTGAGAAATACCTTTTTAAATGATATTTGTCTGCATGTGTGTGTATGTTTGTACGCCAGCCGTACGCTCCCCTCGGAGGTCTGCAGTAGAGATCGAGCACAGTCAAACCCCTGTTTCTGTGCAGGCTGTAATAGTGAGCCAGGAGACCTGAACAAGAGAGGATAGAAATAGATGCCTGGTGTCAGGGGAGAGTCCTAGGGACGGCTCACATCCAGGAACATAAACCACAGAACGTAAAGTAAACCACCCTGACCTAATGTGACTCTGATTGACAGCTATCTGTCAATTAAGCCTCGTTTTGTTCGTCAGACCGTTTGTATAATAGAAACTACAAACAAGTCACTGACTCCCAACCACCGTGCCCTTATTGAAAGCTAATTAAGCGTTACCAATGGGCAGATGAGAGTTTTTCCTCCATTTAACTTGTTTATGTCTGTGGCTCTTCCTTTGCTTTTTTTTCAGGCAGTCATTTGTTGGGCGTGAATGTGGAGTTTATCTGCACAAAGAGTCATTTAGGAATAAACTGCAGTGATTTTGCACTGGAGCTGCACTGCACTGATGGCTGACAGCTGTAATTTAATGTGCGACTGGCTGCACTGTCCCTAATATCATTGCCATGCTTGAGAGATGGACAGCAGATGGTGCACAACTGTATATGTCTGATGACCTTTTTGAGATGATATCTGCTGTCTTTCAAGCTCTTTTTCTGTGTGTTTGATAAACATTAACACGGAGATGGCCCTAGGAACGAGAGCCTTATGGTGAATATGCTGGTCAAACAGCTGTGCAGGCAAATCGAAATACATGCATTAGTGTATTAAAGCTGAGAGTGACTTGCACTTCTAAAATGACAACTATTAGATGACTGCAGCATGCCATAGGCGACCCCCTCGCTGTATGACTGGCAGAGGAAAAATTTGTCTGCTATGCAGTCTGGTCAGCCATTATTCCAGTCTTCACATGATCCTTCAGAAATCATTAGGTGTGCAGGATTTTGTGAAACTCTGGTGGGTGGACCTCGTTCCTCTAGGGGGCTCCCCACATGCACTGTGATGTTTGCTATCAAAGTACCGTGAGAGCGATTTGAGAGCAGACGGCTGACTCGTCCGGCACAACTTCTCCAGAGCTCTGGTGACGACACATATGTTCCACGATTGGCTGGATTCACCGCAAGTTTGCACGTGTGTTTTGTTTATTCTGACACCTTCAGTTCCACTAAAGCTCACAAATCTGTATTTTTAACAATAAAAGCTCGTTTCATGTAGTCGAGATGTGATATAGTGTCATGTTTATCAAAAAACATAGACCCCACTTCATTGGTACAGTATTTAAATAGTGTGGGCTTATGTTGAACTTTATTCTTGTATTAAGCAGTACATAGTGTATGAATATTGCATTTAATTCACTTGATCTGTGATAAAGTTTTGCAAACACAGCACGAACGTCACTACGGGAAGCAGAAAGTGTCCAACGTCACGTGTCCGTTTTCAACTCCTCCCCGACTGCAAACACTGATTGGTTACTTACACACCTATTCACCTAACACACCTATTCTAATATGCTGAAACATTTCTTATTATCATCAATGTTGAAAATAGTTGTGCTGTTTAATTTTGTGGAAATTGTGATGCATTTTTTTAAACATTTTTTTAAGGAAAGTCACATTATAAATGTCTTTACTGTCACTTTTTATTAATTTACTGCATCCTTGCTGAATAAAAGTATTCATTTTCTTAAAATACTTTTAAGAAATAAAAAATACTTACTCACCCCATACTTTTGAGCAGTAGTGTGTAGGCATTATAACATATTGACCCAATGCTCTTAAGCATGTTGTTCACTCAACCCTTATAGATGTAGGCTAGTTATAGATATAAACATGGTCAACCAGATAAGAATGTTGTTCAACCACTAACCTCAGCTGTAAGTCAAACACCAACCCAAAACCTAAGCCTAACCCTATCCTTAAAAGTTGATATGATGATGCTCTGTCAAAGACAAAAAAATCTGTACCTTTAGCTTGTCTCTGGGGCTGTACCCTAAAGCTATCCCACTGTACCTTCTCTACCCTTGTAGAGTGCATATTAGTGCCCTTGAGGTCCCCCTAAATATATAATTTTTGCATATATTTTTGACATTTTGATATGTTGTTCCAGGACCAACAAGGATATTGTTCCAGCAATGGGTTTTAGATCAATCACATTCAGGTTCCTTTGGCCTGCATTCTTGTTAATTGCAGCTTTACACTGAATATTTTTGTGATGTGGCCTGACACGTGTCCTAACTACATGCAACGCCGCGACACATGTTATTTTTCCATGTTAATTATGGCGTTTTTTGGGGAAACAAAATATGTTAAAGGAAATGCTATATTGAAAGTTGACCTCATTATGTGATTATGCAAAGGAGTTCCTGAAAGAAGTAGCCTGGCTTATGTTATTTGCTTATACAACAAACTTTTTATTTTTGAAATAAAGAATGTACTGTTTTTGATTTGGGACTCTATGTGGCCAGTTTCATCTCCATAAATGTAAAGTCACTGGTTCTAAGCGCAATTTTAGGCTTTTCTGTGTTGATTTAAAGTTATTCTATGACTCTCTTTATTAACCAGCTAACAAGAAAGCTGCTAAAACTGCTCTGTTGTTAAAAAAAAAAAAAAAAGGTTTTATTAGCCTATGGTACCTCCTGATTTCCTGAAGATGACAACAAATATTTTTTCGTTGTTTCATGTAATTTATTTTTATTATTTTTTAAAGATGTATTGTATGTTTAATTTCTATTGCTTTAAATGTTTTATGAATTATTTTTTTAGTAGAATATCTCTAACTGAATCTTGTTTGAAAATGTACTTTCTTGCCTTGCTCTACCTCGAGTTCCGTATCCTATTTTTTACATTTTTTTTTTTTGTGTGATACATGTCCCCTGTTATCTTTGTTCAATTTAAAAATAATAATAATAATAAAAATTAATTGGCAGATGCAGACATTCATTTCATTGAGACGAGTGCATGTTGCAAGGTCATATTAAAGAGCCGATCGGAACGGCAAATTATTTGTCGCTGGAATCTTATCGCATCTAGGTAGGACACGGTGTCAGTCTAGTGCTCTTGATGCACAGGAGGCAGTGCATGCAAATTATGGTTTTATAATCTGTTCTGTTAGTCAAAAAAGTGAGCTCGGCTGTTTGTTTTTCTTTACACATGGTTGGAGAAGCTCTGTTCTTGTGCCAGGAAATCAGACTTGCTATTGTTGTGCTTACAGTGTCAAATTTTCTCTCTGATCATGGTCAGGTTGATGTCTTTAAATATGGCACTGGCACATGAAAAGAGAGATGTTTTTTTTTTTTTTTTTTTTACTTATTTGAAAGGAGTTAATGTGTAAAATACAAAAGGACCAGTGGAGTTCACAATCAAAAAGATCAGCAGTCAGTTTATGCAGGCCAGTTTCAGATCCCCTTATTTTTAATCTAGGCCAAGTGAAACCATTTTTATTCTTAATGCCCTCTCTTTCATCAATGTCATTTCCTGGCTCACTGACCACTTCCTGGTCATGTCTCCGCAAGTTCAGGTTGTTGCTGTGTAGAAGAGTGTGTGTTGTGGTTTCCCTGTGCTTTGAGACTTGTTACCCACGCAATGACGAGTGAAACTTGTCGGCTTTGAAATGAGTGGGCGGCTTCTAAAAGTGTGACATCCTCCTTCTATTTTTAGCGCTCATGTTCTCTACCCATGACATGTCATGCTCATTTCTGTCTCTCTCTCTCTCCTTCCTTGCTCTCTTTAATTTTTCTTACGCTAAGTAACTTGAGATTCTGATTGTTGCCATGACAGCTGGAAGTTTCTGTCAGAATGTGTCTCAATTTGTCCCTCTACTTTCACAGATGTCCCATTCTTTTTACGGTTGTTTTCTGAACATTGTGTTCTCTAGTCCTTTTACATTTCTCACATTTATATCTCTCTTCTTTTTTTCTGTTTTTTCATGTCCCTAACCATGACAATACAACCAAAACTGTAACTTACAGATGCTGATAGTAGTTCCTGTAGCTAAACTGGTAGAGCACAGCAATGCCAGGGTCATGTGTTCCATTCCCAGGGGACACGCATACAGATAAAATGTATCTTGAATGCACTGAAGTGTCTGCCAAAGGCATAAACGTAATGTAAATGATAGGGGAGGATGCACAAGTGCTGTATTACACAACACATAACACCGGAGAGCTTCACTCCTACTCATGCTTCTGATGAGAGCTTCAAGCTGCAGTATTGCACTATGCCACCTGAGTTTGAACAGTCTAGATTCATGTGTATTTTAAATTTGGAATCAAGCCCATGATTTTGAGGGATTTTTGGCTGCTTTGCTTTTCTGTATAGCGTAGCTCATTGAAGCTGGGTGAAGAGAATTGTGAGGGATATTGGCACTCTAATGCAATGCAGACTATACACAGAATTAGGATTACTCTACAGACATAATCAGATCACGTATCCGAGCCAAAGAGCAGCTTTATTGATCGATCATAAAACAAAAAGGACTTGCATGCAGTAGTCCATCAGGATCTCATTCACTTTAGGTCATGAGAGTGTGAGGTATCTAGGGCACCTGTCTGTGTGCTGAGATAACTGAGTTACTTTATAAATGTGCTTATAAATACTTATAAATATATGCTTGCGTATTTAAATAATAAACACACAAATGTATTTATTTATTGTTTGTAAGTGCTTTAAAGGGGTGGTTGATTATGATTTCACTTTTCTAACTGTAATGTTGCTGTTTGAGCATAAACAACATCTGCAAAGTTACAACGCTCAAAGTTCAAAGCAAAGGGCGATATTTTCTTTTAAAGCTACACTGTGTAACTTTTTAAGTTGATTCTTAGCAAAAAACACTTTGTTCTATCAAAAGTATATGTGCTCATTCTAGGGTTGCGCGATATGCTCCATTTTCATATCGTCCTATCGTCAGCCTGTGAGATCGGCGATACACGATATTATCGTGAGGGGGCGGGGCTTACTTATTTGATTATTAACTTGCTTATTTACTCATCAATTTGCTTGTTTTATTACTTCGTTTTAAATGAGAATCTTTTTTCTATTTTGCTAGCAAAGGTGGAGTGTTTATTAATAGGCTAAATCAGGTTATTTCCTGGTATAGTGAGGTAAAAAAAAGATCCTAATCATTCTTGTATCTGACTCGGAGTATTTCAACATGTCAGCGGGAAATTTACGGACACACATTATCCTCTCATGCCGTTACAGATCTGCAGCATTTTGACTGTTTGACGAGATGTGAACACGTTTTAATTTCTTGATTCAAGAAAGAGTCGGAGTCTGCGATATATGTCCTCCTACCAGTGCTCTCTCTGTCTGGATGCACTTCACATGCGCACCGCACTTCAATAACGCAGGTGTTTTAAATGCCAGGAGAAATCAGAGGCAAAAATCTAAAAGTCGATCGGTTATACGCCGACTTAAACCTATGACTTGACTCTGATAAAGGAAAACGGGTTAATGCGTTTACATGACCACATGCATTGTCAGTTTATTCAGCATAATCGAGTTAATAACGTGCATGTAAACGCGCTCAATCCCTGAAAACGAAAGCAGAAACGGACTGAGCTTTCGCTGCATTAACGGCGCGTTCTCTCAGAGTCGACGGTGGATAACGGTAGGCTACAGCAACTATCTTAATTTACTGGCTGAATATTTCTCTTGTGGACTTACATTATTGACAAAGAAAAAATTAGAAGAATATTTCTTGTTAAACAAGTTTGAAGTTGCTTGTGATTTTCACAGATGGCAGAGTTTCACAGATGCTTCGTGAACTAAAGACTTTTATTAGGCCTAGGCGGCCTCATTTTATTGATATTATTATTATTATAATTCATATTTTGTAATTGTATTGTTTTTAGTGTTATTCGTGTCATTAAATATTTTGTTAATGTGCTATGGAAACAAAATACTGACGAACAACGATGCCGCGTCTTCATCTAGGCTCTGTATAAAAATTATGCGTCTGTTAAAGCACTCTTGAAAATTTGTGAATGGATCACCTTGCAATGAAATTTCGTTGTGGGATGTAGTTTTTGTTTTGTCTGTTTTAAAAACATTTTCTTTGAGGAGTCCTCATACGCGCGTGATATGGCGCAAGTGTGGTTATGTGGTGATGTCGTTATGAATTTAGGCAAGGCAAATATAATTGTAGTTCCTAATTAATTTAATAACTATACTAGCTTCATAATAATAATAACGATTTAATACATTAATGGAAAAACGAGCCAATTATCGTATTGATATCGTCAAAGGCATCTGCCATCGGCGATATCTCTGTCTATCGTCGATACACGATACTATCGTCTATCGGCACAACCCTAGCTCATTCATGTGTAATTACTTCCACCAACTAATCAAGTATTCTCGTAAGCGTAAAATCTGCCATTTATAATGCATACGAGCGAATCGCTCGAATGGCGGCAGCCATGTTGCGCCTCCATTTTGAAAATACATTCGCCAAAGAGGGACATACCTGCATTCAAGCTTCGCCTTTCGCGTTTTACACTTAGTGACACCGTGACGAATGCGAGGGGGGGATTACTCGCGACTGCCGGCAGATTTGAAAGATTGCTGAAGATGGAGGATCATGCCTATTTTCGAGGACATGTAGCAGAGTCGCCAAGGAAGCGAAAGAGAGAATTAAAACGTCAACGCGACAGGCAAATCAGCAAGACCAAAGTCAATATTGGAGTAACTTTTCCCAGATGGAAAGAGCTCATGAGGAGCAAAGATTTTAAAACGGACGCCGAAGTTGCCTGCTTTCTTCTCAACAGGTAATTCAGCCTATTTGTGTAAATTCAAAGTTTTATAGTTGCTTGTCTAACCATAGCATGGTTGTGCATAACGCCAGAACGACCTCTAGTATAACTTGCGTTACTTTTCCTCGCGTCAATGGTGAAAAAGTATTGTTTACCTTGTGACATAAATCTGTGCTGCGACGGATCACAGGTGATGAATAGTTTTAAAGGCGCAATTTTTGCGAAATCGAACTGGAAGCCATGTTAATCTTGGAATAATACGGCCACCGTAGGAGTTAAAACGCCCTCGGAATTGAAAGGAACAGAAGATAACTACACATAAGCTGCATAAATTCATCAACTAACCATTCAGAAACGTCCTGTTGCATTCTACATGTCGTCACTTCTTCTTGAGTCTCTCCATCATTGTCTGACTAAAAGTTTTTGAAATTTTCAGTGCATGTTTGTGTGAGGTAAAAGGATACAAGCTGTTGAAGCTCCGCCCTCTGTCCCGGGAGCAGCAGCTCATTTGCATTTAAAGGGACAAACTCAAAAACTGTTAGACTCAAGACTCAAAAACAGCTACTATAGTCAGGGGTGCACACAATCTTTTTGGTCTGGTTCTCAAGGGAGCACCTGGAGATGCTGCTTGGTACTCACACTTTACATGGCACACTTATCATTCAAGCTGTCGTCATCACTTTCCCGCTGACTGCTCTCCTCACCATCTTATTTTCTCCTGACCATGGTAGATGATGATGATGATGATGATGATGTTTTTATTTCATTTTATTAACATTGACACAGACAACCACAGGGATATTAGGCTGCTGTCACTTTAAGACAGAATGCACGGACCGAATATACTGACACACATCCGGTTTCTTTCTCAACTATTCACTTATGACATAACCGAGAGAATACTTGCCGAGATGGGTATTTTGTCATAATTTTGTGTGTATGTGTCCATTCAAGCGCAAGTAAAAGCGAAATAGGAAACAATTCGGTGTTCGAGCGCTCTCTGAACTGCGCCTCTCTCCCTTTCTCTCTGCGTGCTCACAGATAACAGCATGCGAGTCCCAATTTTTGCCTCTTCTTCCGTGTTTAAAATTGTTTGAATGTGTAAATTAGCAAGACAAAACTTGTCCAACTGAAAAACTTTCACTCTATGATGGTTAAACTTAGCACTTAATCAGCAAATCACATGCGTGCTGAACAGTGGGGCCTGGTCCGTACGGATCAACTGCGATCCGTTCCCCTAATAATTAATGAAAACACTTATTATCATGATTGCTATCTTACCAGAGATGGAGAAAAATCCTACTCCAGTAAGTAAACGTGTCCATGTCCCCAAAAATGGCAAAAATGTTGGTACTCCCTCCATGTTTTCTGCTGCGCATCGTTTATTTGTACCTAGTATGCGCATCAGTTATGTTACATGTGCACCCCTAACTATAGTATAGCTACACAAGTTGCAAGATCACTTCTAGGTAGGGGTAATTGAAGATCTGAACTTCAAGAAATCCAAGTTTTGCACCAGCATCATTGTGGGAAAAAGCATCTGCCAAATGTAAATGGGTCTATCACACCCAATAAATGAAGGAATAGCTGAATTGTGGATTTGTTCTTTTCCTGAACTCCAAAACAGTGTTGTCTAGTTGGTCTGCCATTTGAAATCCCTGTGCAAATATTTTCACAAGCAAAACCATTTTTCCCTTTTCCATTTTTATAGGTCCTCATTTTGTGGGTGGCAGTGCAAAAATACATTTCATCTGTCTGCAAAGTCCAAGACCGCTAATTTGATTTAAATTACAGTCTAGGATAGGGCCAGAATGACATAAATGTGCCTCGTAAAGCTTGATATGTACACATTGCATCACATTGCCTGATTTAGCTAGTATAACTTGTAACACATAACCCTGTGTGGAAAATAGTGTTGAATTACCTAGGGGGCACATAACTGCCACAACCAGGGGCACTGTGGATGCTTGTTGTAAACCAAACTACCATCTCTGTTTGCCATCAGGGGTGTGAGGGAGTGTCACTGGCTGCGAGTTATTCACTTTTTCAAGTGTGGGTGTTTTATCGTTGGGGATCGGGCTATTTTTGATTTCCAGTCCCCCACCTTCAACCATCTCCCCTCTGGAGAGAGACTGGTTGGTGACAGCCAAGGAGACAAAGGCCTCCTATATCGCTTTCGCTCTAAAAACAACCCCTCATCACTCCCACTGCAGGAGCACACTAATAGAAGTGAGTGTTTTGCTGAGAAAGCTGGGAAAGTTTGCCATAGCGCCAGCATTTTCAGCCCAATAATCTTTTTTTAAATCCCTCTAAATGTGTATGCATCTAATGGCATTGATAAGAGATTGATGTCTTTTTAAAGAGCAACTTGAGCTTTTGAATAGGGGACACATTGTTAAAACTGAGAGTCACGTCCTCTTTCTGTAAATTAACTGACGTGCTTAGATTTTCAGGACCCCACCTGTTTAAACTGTTGCTTTAGTGCCTGGAGCTGAATTTCCGGAGAAGACTCATTAGTTGAATAAGAGTCTGAATGAGAATAACAAACAGGAGTCATGTGGAGATGTCACCCTGGAGGTATAGACTAATGGCAAGCTTCTGTCATTCCACCTTGAGGAAATGCAATTCCTGATTTTGAGCAGCCACACAAAGCTATTTTTTAGTAGTAGTGCTTGCTACGTAATTACTATTGCTCGCACTTTGGGTTAGGGGAGCGTGAATATTTGAGAAATGGCCAAAAGTGCCCCCTCTGAGACGCCTCTGAACAATTACATAAAAACGCCTTGGCACCATCAAGGCCCTAGCATGAGGGCTGACAAAGCAGAATCTTTGTTGTGTCGTCATGCTACTCCATTGAATTCTTGGCGTTCAAGGTTGTGAGAAGCAAACACACCGGGTAAGGTAGTGGTCCTAACGCATGCACTCTTTCATGTTTATACAGATGCCTCAACTATGAGGATCCTCAGGCTGAAACAGTTTCAGTTTATAGAAAGAACACTGATGACTCTAAACCTACTTTCGTTTCGTAACTTTCGTATGTAATCTCTGGCTTTCATGATATCCAGTTATTTTTGGTTTGATCTGGTATTGACAGTCTGGATCATTTTCTAATTTCAGTGCAGTTTTTATTTTATTTTATTGTATCTTGTATTTGCTGACAAGGTCCAAGGACACTGGCCTAGTTCTCTTTGTATGCTGTAGTAATGGAGATTTCGCTCTAACAAGACAATCCGTCATGCCATTGTTGTATAGCACTTGCCCTGTTGATCAGATTTACAGAGCCTCTGTTGTCCCATCTCTTTTTGGAAAAACAGAAGACAAAGAGATGACGGAAATGTGAGTTCCCCTCCCAGAGGGCTACAGTATGGGCAATGCCTGGCCACAGCCCCCCCTCCCCTTCTAAATAGGCTGACCATCGCCACAAAGATCACATTCAGTCGGACACAATACACGCACGGCCCCAGGGCCACAAACACTGCCCTACTCCACATGACGCTGAAGGTCACACAATCATTTAGGATGATTGATAAAACAGAGAGAGAGAGAGAGAAAGAAACGAGGAAGATAAAACAAACAGTAAAATTGTGTAGGAAGATGTTATCTTTTGTCTTTAGGAGCAATTACGTCCATCAAAATCAATTCCAGGATCCAAATTTGACCTTATACGATGCCATTTTTATATAAAATATATGGTGCATGTCAAATATTTCAATGAAAGTTGATTGGAATCTTTTTGTTTAGTTCTTTAAGAGCTTATTTTATGAAAAAGTTTCATATTAGCTACATATTTTGCTGCTTCATTTTAAATATCTTTGTCATTATTAGTCCCTATAGTTTGAAATTTATGACCCTTTCTGTAGAAAACAAAAGGGGAGATCAAAATTCTAAAGCTGTTCATTTCCATACTTTCTAATTAGATTTTGATTCACCTCTGCAGGCTACTTACTTTTTTTTTTCTTTTTTTTTTTTTACTATTTGGTAGTTTGGTAAACCAGAATAGAACGTGGTGGCATGCATTTTAAATCAAGAATCAGGAAAGAACCTGTTGATAAAACCACATTTAATAAAGAGTGTGTTCAGTGCTGTTGGCATCAAGAGGAAAACAGTTCAATTCTCCCATGATTCTTAGTGCTCATGTCATCCGTTCACTGGGAAAGCCCCATTTTGGAGTGTGTTTATTTATCGGCCCACAATGCATCATCACAGCTCTCTGTTTGTGCAACAGGAACATTTGTGTGCCGCAGCTCACATTCCTGGAGGAATTTCCTATAACTGTGACCTCCATTCACACTCAGAGCTGTTGTGAAATATCCAGCATGTGCACCTGTGGATATGTGTGGACAACTAAAAGTTAATTGTTTTAATATTTGAGAGCTGGACTGTATTTTTCTGTCAGTTATGGTATGTAGCTTTCTTTGATTCGTTCGTACAGTACTGTATATCAGACTCTGCTTTTCCCAAAATCATAGTAGCTCTCAATATCTATGAACTACTTCCAAAGTTTTAGAGCATATTTTCTAACTCAAAATCTGTTCTAATTCTTAGTGGTAGATGCTTACTTGTACACGTTCACATACTCGTATGTGCTTCCACCGTTGACTGGGTGGAGTGCTCAACTGTGGGATCATGCTGTCGTCATGATGTCATCATCCAAATATGCTGAGCTTTTCAGTTGAACAGTAGATGTTAAGAAGGCCGAACTGAGGTGACCTGACAGTTGTGCACTAAACATTCTTTTTTTCTTCTTTTTTTCCCTCAACTTTTCTTTTGGGATTTGTTTGCTGTTGTAACTAATTTATAAAAGCCCTTCTAGGGACAAGAGTTGCAAATTAGCTTTAGCTAAGCACTATGATACACACATTGGATGGCTGTTGTCACAGTTTTATCTATGTTTATTGTATCTGTCCCTATACAAATAAAACATTAAATAAATAAATAAATATTAAATTTAATATTTTTTTTATAATATTTAATAATTAAAAAAAATTAAGCAGCACAACATTTTTTACCAATAATAAGAAATATTTATTGAGAATCAAACCAGTATATTAGAATTACCTCTGATGTGATACTGAATTCAACTTTTCAATCACTCGAATATGTTCCATTTTCAAATAATACTAAAAAGTTATTTTAAATTGTAATAATGTTTCCTAATATTAATGTTTTTTTGTTTTTTTTTGGTGAGCATAAGAGAGAAAATAGTTAAAAAATCTAACTGACACCAAACTTTTGAACGGTAATGTATATATAAATTTATTTATAAATCATTTAAAAAAAAAAAAATTTTTAAAACTGTTTTAAAGGTGTTTAAAACAAACTTAAATGGTATAGTTGTTAACATTTCTTTATCATTTCTGATTCCAGTTTAAGTTATATGTGGCTATTTTAAAAGGGAATGACAGATAAATTATGTAAGAAATCATCTTTTGCTGTACGTCTCAATAATCCATGTTTTATTTGTGAATTTAAAATACGAATAAGCCATGAATATAACCAAATATTTAAGATTTGCTGGTACTAAAAGTAAACCTTTAAGATTCGTTCAATCAATTAGTCCACTATTCTGAATACTGAAGAGGAGACGTGTCCCCATCAGTGTCTCTGGAGTTCATGGCCCTGTAATGAAGTACTTGACCAACTGACAAAGCCAGATTGCATCATTGGCTATCACAACGAGAACGCTCCTGGCTGTCCTTGTACACAGAAGAGAAGCCTGTTTTTCTATTCATTCACACAACCTTTTCTGCCACCTCGTTCCCGCCATGTGTCTCCATGTCTCTCTCACACCCACTCGCTTTCGTACTCCTTGTGTTTCTCACTCTTACTCTCCCCCTCCCATCTCTCTCTGTCTTTCTCCCCTCTTCACCCTCCTCCCCCTCACTCACTTCACAAAAGTACACCCACTCACACACAAACATTCATATCCGCCGTGTAGTTTGGTGGCTTTCATTCATGCTTCAGCAGTATGAGGTGGCAGAACTCCTCAGGTAATGGACGGCACTGCCTCCCTTCTATTCGACTGTATGCTCCGTTATGTGTGGAGAACGGACACTAACTGGAATTAAAAGACATAAGGGGATCAGCTTTCACAGTGAGTATTTGACTGTTTTTGTTAACTGCGTTTAAATTTGATGTCATCACATTTTGTGTATATGTGGCATCTGAGTTACGTTACACAGGACTGAGTGTATGTGTGTGTGTGTGTGTGCACTGCAAAAAGCATTTTGTAAATGTTTTTTTTCTTTTCGTTTTCCAGTAAATATATCAAAATATCTTTAAAACAAGATAGTATCTTATGTTGTTTTGTTTCTCTAGTCAATTTAAGACAAGATTATATATCTTGAAACAGATTTAATCAGGTTTGAAATGGCATTAATGTGAGTAAATTAAAGTAATTTGTGTATATACATATATTTTTTAAACAAACTGTTATAACACATGCTATATGCGATTAATCATGATTAATACATTTGACAGCACTAATATATAATATTATATATTTTACTTGCGTAATTGATCATCTTAATGATTATTTTACAGAAAATTTTTAAATACTGACTAAGAACATTTTGCGATAAAGACTTTTTTGCGGTGTTTTCACATGAACTGTACATACAGGAGGGAAATGTGTCACAAATGACTCAGTCATTCTGTAAACAAAGATTTCATTTGTCTCACATGTAATCGGTTCTACGGCTCATAAACTAGCTTTTAAAGTGTTTTTGAGCTGTTATTCTTAACTATTTTCAGTTAACTAATCATTTCAGTTGTAAGAACCTGCTGAGTTGAAGCCGCCTGAGGCTGTGTGAGTTGTATGATCTTTAGGGGCGAGAAACATTGCTTCTTGAACTCCGTGCTAGTGTGTCAAATCTGGCCAGCTAGAGCTCTTTGTGGTGTCCAAGGCCTTCATATTCCATGTCTTAGTTAGGGAATCTCTCCATCAGGAAGAAGATGTGTATTACAGGTAAAGTGCACTTCTGAAAAGCCCAGAGAGGCTTCCTCATTAACGCTGCTTTGATTTTGGAAGGTTAAAGTCAGGAGAGACCTGAGAGGTGGCGGTAACGAGGGAATAAAGAAGCTCAGAAACGCAGCCAGAGTATGACTAATCATATCAGAGCGCTCAGCGGCGGCTGTGTGGGGCGGCCCGTGCGCTTGTTAGAGTTCTGGGGGCCATCTGATTCACCGTCGCTCCCCGTTAGAGACTCGGCTTGATTCACTTCCTGATGTGGGCGGAATTTTCCTATCAGCCCTGTGCTATGAAAGCCTGAAGGGTGAGGTGATTGACGGGCCCGTGAACACGATGTTGTGGGTGGCTTGGAAGACTGAGCCGTTCCACTAGTTCCTCTGTGAATGTAAATGAATGAAACTCGCACAGCTCATCTTTCTCATTCTTTGTCTCGGGTTACTATGGAAGCCCTGAGTGGCCGTGTTTAGCAGTACGCTTGAAGTAGGCATGTGTCATTTAGTATCTTTTTTTTTATTTCGATTATTTTTATTACGATTTTTATCATATTTTTTACCAGTCTACATCTTTTTAAAGAAGTAGTTCTTCTAAAAATGAAAATTCTATATTTACTCAGTTGTTCTAAACTGGCATGACTCTCTTTTTTACATATAGAATGAAAAATTAGACCTTTTGTAGACAATTTTTTTATACAATTGCAAGGAATGTGCAATGAAGCTTTTAAGCTTTGAAAAGGATTAAAATCACCATAAAGGTATGATAAAAGTGGTCCATATGACTTCTGTACTGTTTCAAGTCTTCTGAAGTCATAGCCATATCAATCCATACCAGTCGGTGAGCCATATCAATCCAATTTGTGAATGAGCCATTTAGACTGAATGATTCATGAATCAGACATCTCAGCATCTCTTTTGATCTTTTATGAATGCACCGAATAAATGCTAGGACAGATGTTAAGACTTTGTTAATAATAACAACATTTTTGGTTTGTTCTTCATACAAAGCTACCTGGACTTCAGAAGATCTGGAAGTGCACAAGTAACATTAAAACATGTATTATCTGTGAAACTGCTTTTAAAACAATATGTGTTATGAGAAGTGCTATACAAAAAAACTTGAATTTAATTGAATAGAACTTTTATAGTGCCTTTACATAATTTTTTTAAGCTTGAAAGCATCAGGAAATACGTATTTGTAGCTTAAAATGTTAGTACATATTCACAGAATTTAAATTATTTGGTAAACTATTCATTTAAAATTGTTCATTTCTGTTCTAAATAAGGTGAGGCTGAACAAAAACAACAACAACAACAACAAAAACATATCCAGCATGGCTTGTGCTTTTTTGCTGATACGCATACCTGCTCAGAAACAAGCACCTTGGGCTGGTGAAACTGAAGACCTGCTGACCTGATTTGCCCTGGTTGCTCCTTAATCAAAGTAAACACAAAGAGCCTCTTGAACTCCCGTTCACAAGTCTGTCTGTAAGCATCTGAACATCTGTGAGGTAAACCAAATAGTTCATAGAGTTATTCGGGGGGGGTTAGTGCTTTATAAGTGTAGCCCCAAATTTTAAGGCTCTGTTGCAACATTAATACTATTTTCTTGTTGATTACTGTGGAGCTGCTTTAAAACAGTCTGAATTGTATAAAGCGCTATATAAATAAATGTGACATGACTTGGGCTTGTATCCTTCCCTAACATTTAAAAGTAGCTGCTTTGAAATGTATATAAGGGATGGAGGACTGTGAAACTCTAAAACCTGAACAGATAGGCTAATTTAAAATACCACCATATAGGCTATGTACTCTATTATTCAAAAGTTTGGAGTCGGTAAGGTTTTTTAAAAGTCTCACATGCTCGCGGAGGCTGCATTTATTTGAGCAAAATAAAACAAATATTGTGAAAATTTTATTACACTTTAAAATAACTGTTTTCTATTTTAATACATTTTAAAATGTAATTTATTCCTGTGATAGCAAAGCTGAATTTTTCTTTAGTGTCACATGATCCTCCAGAAATCATTATATTATGATTTGATGCTTAAGAAACATTTCTTATTATTATCAATGTTGAAAACAGTTTTGCTGCTTAATGTTTTTGTGGAAACTGATTAAAAAAAATTGTCAAGATACTTTGATGGCTTTACTGTCACTTTTGAGCAATTTAATGTGTCCTTGCTGAATAAAAATATTTAAACAAAAACATAAAAAATAATTTATATAATAATATAAATATATATATATATATATATATATATATATATATATATATATATATATATATATATATATATATATATATATATTTTTTTTTTTTTTTTTTTTTTGTATTACATGGCTATTAATGCATTTGTTCCTTTTCTCTTTTTAATTATCTTAAATCATTATCATAATTCATTTGTTCTACTCCTTTATCCAAATTCAGCTTTGATTTTGGACACAAAATTGGAAAGCTCATGTCTTTGTTCAGATTTAGAGCAAACACTTTTTTTTGTGGTAATTCAATCACAGTTTCCACACAAGCACAAACTTCCCCGAGCCAACAGACAGCAGGCCTGCGACAGGGTGTGGGCATGTGGACATCCATGTGAGGTCCTTGTTCTAAAAACAGTCACAAGGTGTAATTCTATGCTTTTACAGTCGACTATACATAAATAGATTGCGTTAGCTGACTGTTTTGCATAAGCAAATGATATTCATATCAGCTGCCCATTGCTCTGTAAACATAGCTGTTTCTGGCACATAATTGAGCAAGTCACTAGTGATTATCCCTTCGCAAGGAAGGTATGTTTCCTGTGTGTTGGACAGGGACGATAACCAGCACGGTTCAGAGGGGTCGTGATGTCTTTCCCCCCATGATCTTTGCTGAATGTTGATGTTTGTGCCAGTACAGGCGGGGTGGTGAGGTGTGCCTATGACTCCTGCGGCGTGACATTCAGGAGGGGCCTTCTGGCTGTACGGGCCAGCGGCACCGCTTCCTCCGGTTTGTCTTTGATGAACATGTTGAGGTCTCAGCAAGGGGACACGTGGGGTCATGAGATGCTGCCACTGGCGTGCGGAGGTCAGCCTGTTTATCTACTTCCTCTTGCCGGCGTGCCACTACACTCAGATAGGATGCTGGGGGACAAATTTAGACCTCCAGCTCACCCTCCATCTGCCGCGGCTAGCTGTAGGACTGTCTCCATGGGAACCGGAGCCAGGTTGCCAAGAGTAAAGCTGGAAAGAGAAGCACAAACTCTTTATCCGTCATTCTGCTCAACTAATAATAAAAAAACACCATTTTAATGGACCTGACATGATGAAGACAATGAATAATATTTCTTATACAGAATGATTGGATTATTATTAACACTTAAAAGCCAGAACACTGCCATCAATTTTATATTGTAATTATACAAGCATTAGACAAAATTAGCTCCTTGGTCTCCTTATTTACTACAGTCTTGACAAGCTGCCATGTGGCCTCTAGAGTCCTTGAATCTACTCTCAACTCCATTAAAGAACCTATTTTTTTCACAGCAGCAGGGTCAGCTCACCTGGAAACCACTAAAACCGAGCCGACCACGTCCAGTCGGGAGATATTTATATCATTTTTGGTGGTGCAATTAACATACGACGAACAAGGTGACATTTCTGTTATCAAATCTGGCGAGTTGTCACTAGGACAGCAGGAGGCAGAGAAAAAAAGGCAAAAAGATGGGAGAGCTTTAAAATGTGTTTTTCCACTCCTGTCTGTAAGCTTCTGTGGGCTATTCTAAGAGATGGCTTGACGTTTTTGTTATTTCATATACTCAAGCACACTCATTTTACATTCTCTGCGCAATGTGTGAGACTTGCATACGAGGGCTGGTTTACTAGTTCATCCATGATACATGATTCAGATCAGATTACCATGTCAGCAAATCTTGAAAGTGAAACCAAACCTAAATGAAACATTTCCCTTGAATTTCAGAGCAATTTTCTGTGTTTAAACATTTGTTCAAGATTAATACTAACTACAAAGGGTTAGTTCACCCAAAAATAAAAATGTCATCATCTACTCTCCCTCATGTCATTCCGAACCCGCAAGACTTTTTTGAAACATAAATTGAGATATTTTAATGAAATCTGAGAAATGTCTGTCCCTCCATTGACAGTCCACGCAACTACCACTTTGCCGCTTTAAAAAGTTCATAAAGAGATCATAAAACTAATCCATATGAATCGAGCGGTTTAGAAGAGATTTGATCCCTTTGTATGGTAACCAGATTGAATTTAGGCTTTTATTTACATATAAACATTGATCAGTGAACATAAACAGAAGCGCAACCATAAGTTTGCTTGTAGCGCGAATACAGACCTCATTGGTTCTTGCGTAAGCTCAAAACTTGCTGCCAAACACGAGAATGAACCTCATTGGTTCTCGCATGTCAAGCGAACTTGCTTGAGCTTCCATTTACCGTATCTGCTGTGTGCGTTTATATTGGTTTATACGTGAATAAAAGCCTAAATCAAATCTGTAAATTAAAGCAAGTCTCTTCAGAAAAAAATTGGACTAATCCTCTCAGTACATATGAATTAGTTTTACAGTCCCTTTATGAACTTTTTGAAGCGTCAAAGTGTTAGTTGCGTTTGATATTAATACAACATATGACGGTGAATGACTGAATTTTCATTTTTGGGTGATCTAACCCTTTAAGAAAATGTGACGGGTGACTGCCGGGCCAAAACTATCATTATTGTAGTGTGTTGTGTGCTATAGGGATTTGTTAGCTGGTTGCTACTCTTTTAAATATAAAGGTTCTTTATTGGCATCTATGATTCAGTGAAGAACCTTTAACATTCACAGAACCTTTTCAATCCATAAAAGGTTCTTTCGATTTTTTAAAAAATGTTCTTCACACTTAGAAAAAGAAAATTGTTCTTTTAAGAACTGCTCACTGGTTCTTTGACTGGTTTCATGACGTCTCCCTTGTACTTTTTTGTACTTTACATGGAGACAATATAGTGTATTGTAATTGTATTGTAAGCCTGCACTTTGAAACCCATTTTCAAAAAAAAATAAAAAAATAAATTCAGGCCCAAAAGTTGCAAAAGTTCAACAGTTTTTTGTTGAAAACGGTGTTGTGTAAATGGCCCCTTAGACTAGTGAAAATAATACATCTCATTGTTTAAGTGAAAGTTAATTGTCATTTTATTTTATCTTCTTTTACTTTATTTTTATACTAACTTTTTCATGAATGTAAATTACATAACAGGAAGTTGCGAAGTGTCAGTACAGCAGGGTCTGGATGTCAGTTTGAGGACGTCCCAGCTGTTCGATACTCCCTCTTCCTCCATATGTTTGAGAGAGAGAGCGAGAGAATAAGGATCTTGCATCATCTTTTGTCACATTCTCCTTGTGCCTTCAGTTCATTCTTCACTTGACCTCTGTCTGGTTTTTGTTCTCTCTCTCTCTCTCTCTCTCTCTCTCTCTCTCTCTCTCTCTCTCTCTCTCTCTCTCTCTCTCTCTCTCTCTCTCTCTCTCTCTCTCTCTCTCTCTCTCTCTCTCTCTCTCTCTCTCTCTCTCTCTCTCTCTCTCTCTATTCTTGATGTTACATGAGCCTGTTACAAAAAGTAGTGCAAATGTTTTGGGGGATTTCCAATATTCAAGTTCCAGCATCATTTGTATTTTTTTTCTTTTTCTGCTAAGCACAGTCCAAGCCCTTCACTTCCACTTTTTTTTTTTTATTATGTCACAGATTCATTATCTGTCTGTTGTGCCAGTTATCATCATTACAATTCAAGTGAGATTAGACATAATCAAGCAAATATTCAATTAATACAATACTTATTTCCTGATATGGAATAAAGTCGGAAATTGCCAGTTCCTGTTGGCTTTAGGTCACTTTTCTAATGCAGATCATTTCCATTGTGCACCGTATATATTTGCAATTTTAGTTTGCAAGTGGGATTGATCATTCATTACATGATGTTATCTAACCACATAACATATTATAGCTGTTTATTACTGGCATATGGACATTACTTTGACACTCATCTCTGGTCGATAACTTCCTGAATGTAACATTGAAACAACCGTTTTATGTAAAGCTGCTTTGAAACTATGTATTGTGAAAAGCACTATAGAAATAAACTTGAATTGTATTTCAATTAATCATTAGTAAACAAAATTAATAATTTTTTTCAGTTATATGAATTATGAAAATATGACTAATCTGATCTGAGTGATTCGAGGTGTGTGTGTGTGTGTGTGTGTGTGTGTGTGTGTGTGTGTGAGCCTGTGTGAACTTCCTTTCAGTATTTCCTATAGACTACTTGAAAATGCTGTAATGCCTGGGCATCTCCTAGTCCAGTGCATTGTGCATAGACAGCAATGAATAATTCACATAGTGCTCTTCCCATCCGAAACCCTCTTAATCGCCCTGTTTAAGAGCCACATCAGTACCGTGTCAGAGGTCATTAGGCTGGTTCTCGCACTGATCTTTGACGTTTGGACATCCATTATGGAGTGATAACAACACTGTCTCCTCTCCTGTCTACATTTGTCTGTCTCTGTGCCCTTCTAGTTTACATCTGTATGTATCAATCCAGATGAAAATTCCAGCAATCAAGCAGTGTAATTCTATAATGCACTGCACGCCCCAATCACAATAATAAACCTGTGCAAATCGGATGCGTTCATTATAAATGTGTGGTTCAGTCCTTTTGCAGTCAAATATGTACCTATGTCATGATAATGATGAAGGTCTTAGTGTTGTTGTATCTTCAATAATTGCTTGCTGTTGATAAAACACTGTGTAACCAAAGCCTACCTCTACTCAGAGAAAGCTCATTAAATTGTTGCGCATCACTCAGCCAGCAGCAGCAGCTGTTTAAGAAAGCAAACTCAGTCAAGAATCTGTCAAGTTTTTTCTTTTTTTTTCTTTCTTTTTGTTTCTGCTCACTGCCTTTTCCACAGTGAACACTGCCTTTTCCACAAGGTTTTTTTTTTTTTTTTTTGAATATATGGAAAATATGTAAGGAAAATGTTTTCCAGAAAAAATAATTAAAAATCCTAATATTTAAATATGATAAATTTACTGGAAGTAAAATTGTGTAAGCTACTAATATAAATATATACTGAATTAAGTTTTTTTTTTTTTACCTCACTGGCAAACTCATTAAAGCATAAATCTCACAAAATGTTAAAAATGATGGGATAAACTTGAAGATATTTTATCTGGAAAAGAACTCAACACGACTCAAATACTAATTTAGAAAAATATATTTGCCAGTTTAATCAGAAACTCAAACGCTGAATTATATATATAAAAAATAATGACCATATTTTCTGACAATTTCTTTCTTTTGCTAAGAAATCGCAAAATGTTAAAAAATAAACTATACAAACTACTTTTTATGGATTTGTTTTCCATCTGAAAATGTAGCCTAAAATATATGGTCTAATTTGCTCATTGAACTCCCTCTGGCAGATAAACATCAATGCTATTTATGAGTGCATTTCAAGACATCATGTTAATAGATTAAGGTGCAAGTGTTTTGTCCCTCAAGTAAGGAATTAGACCAGTTTTAAGCACAATGTTAATTTATGAAGTACACTTAAGAGATGGTCCCTCCCTAGCACTTCTGATGTCTTATAGTCTCTTGTATGATTTATGTACATAGACAAAATCAGCTTCTAATCTATGTTTTTTTATTATTCATTCCTGTTTTTGTTTTTGCCGAAAGGATGACAACAACTTGCCACAACCGCTTTTTACAAAGCTACGGTTAGATGTCTAGTCTCATATTGTGTGTGCAAGGAACAGCTTGGAAGTTTAAAAGAAATACTATAGGTCAATGAAATTTAGCAATTTCCTTGTTTATGCTTATAAGATCATTTTGAAACCACTGGCTCTACATCAGCTTGGATCACTTTACAGTTAGAGCTTTGCTTTGTTCAGACTATCAATCTCAGAGCTCAGAATTTAGTGTTTTTCATTGGTGTTGTTTGGATTTTGTGTTTTTAACATTTCAGTAGAATTCTGAAAGATTTTGTGACAGCAAGGTGGTAAGGGTGGGAGTGTGGTGGTGTTATTATTATTATTATTATTATTATTATTATTATTATAAAATCATGTAGATTTTTACTTTCAAAGCTTTTATCATCAATTAAGTAGCTTGTTTTATTGTCCATTTGAATATTGTAAAAAAAAGTATGTCTCCAGTATTCTTTCCTTAGAAGTTTAGAATCAGAAATATGGATATATGATTTGCAAATTAATCTCTCTTTTCAGAAATCGTTTAAAAATTAGTAGCAGTAGTTGTTAGCTTAGCTTAGCTTAGCATTTTTGTATACAGTAGCTTACTCAATACTGTTTATTATAACAACTAACCACTTCTTTTATGTTTCTGTGCCTCTGCAGGGCTAGTGAAGTTCTAACATGTGACAAGCTGAAGACGGGAGACAAATAGGTCTTGAATAATTATTCACGTGTCAGCAGAGAAAGTGCCTCAAAAGCATCTTGAGACATTCTTTGTCAAGCCCCATTGCCAGGCATCAGCCCAAAAGACACATAATGATGAATTTCACCAAGCCTGTTTGTGAACAGGAGAGGAGACATTTAGTACACAACCAGCACTCACATTTATGGCGGCTGCATACTGACACTGCTTAATTATGGCTTTGTCAGTTAAGATACTATCCGGTATCTTACATTAATTATGGCATAATACAATTAGCCCCCTAAAGCGAGTGTAAAGACTTTTTCCTATCGGAAGAGTATTGATGCAATGATGTTTATCAGATTGTTGCTCAAAGTAGCATTCCCATAGCATCCTTGAGGCCTCCTCCCCACATCCTATGGAGGCAGAGGAAAAGCAGTCGACCGATGTGGAGCGGTCTGGTGGGCAACAGCAGCCATTGTCAGAGTCTCTGTTAGCAGCACAGCTGCCTCATTTACAGCAACAAGCTACCTCGCAATCTGTCCATGGATCACATGGCCGCCTTCAACACAGGCAGCCAAAACGCTTTGAAATGCTCCAAAGGCAGAAGCAGCAGCATCAGTCACAGGCGAGTGGGTTATCTTGGCAGCTTTCAGAAGTACCTGGTCCTTCACGAAGCAGCTGTACTGCCCTGGAAGAACCATCTCCCCAGATTCATAATGTTCATCAAACTCAATCTCTGCCTAGTGTTGAAGTACAGGAAGCCACCCCATGTAGACGAGAACGCAAACCCCAAAAACCAGGGAAATATGTGTGCACATACTGTGGCCGTCCTTGTGCAAAGCCTAGCGTCCTCCAAAAACACATCCGATCCCACACAGGAGAGAGACCCTATCCATGTGTTCCATGTGGCTTCTCCTTTAAGACCAAAAGCAACCTGTATAAACACCGCAAATCTCATGCACATCGAATAAAAGCAGGCATGGCCTCGAGTCGTGAAGAGACCAGTTTTATTGAGCCAGAAGGTGGAGCATTGGGAGATGATCAAGAAGAGGGTACAGAAGGAGAGAGTACAGGTTCTGAGGATGAGACAGGGCAACACCAACCATCTACCTCACATGGTAGGCCAACTCTGAAAAAAAGTTGCAAAGTGGAATTGTCATTCATAGAAGAGAGTCCCCAAACTGAGGATTCACAGGCAGTCAAGCAAAGGCTAGCAATGAGGCTAAGCGAGAGGAAGCGAGCTCCCAGAACATCTTCAGATGAAACCCGATCCTCCCTGGGTCCTGGTAGTAAGGGGAGCACAGAATCTGGCTATTTTTCCAGTTCTGGGAGTGCTGAGCTCTCCCAAGTGAGCCCGCCAAATGCCAGTGCTAAAACATATGCTGAGATAATTTTAGGAAAGTATGGACGACTAGGACAACAACAAAGAATTCCACATCAACAACTGCAATTATCGTCATCTTCAGGTCAACAGGAAAAATCAATCCCTTTCCCTGTTCCTAAGACACAAGTCATTGAGCATATAACCAATCTAATCACTATAAATGAAGCTGTGGTGGATACAAGTGAAATTGATAGTGTCAAGCCAAGACGTTCCTCGCTCTCTAGAAGAAGTAGCATTGAGTCAGTCAAGTTCTCTTCACCCAAAGAACCCTGTGTTAAAGCGGATGCCCCAGGCTCTTGTGGCTCTGCTGTTCAACTTATTCCTGGTAGTTTTGCTGGTGAATTACCTGGCTCATACTTGGCTCAAACAGAAACTTTGGCTGGTCAGAGCTCCAGTGCTCTTCTCTATAGGAGTCAATCAGTGCCATCTTCGGGTAATACTTCAGATACACCTTCACACAACTTTCATCTCAGTCATTCTTTTGATGATCAGCAGGCCATAGCAGCTGAAATGAGGACTGGGCCACATCATCGTATGTTACGACGCCAGCCTGCTATTGAGGTGGCAGTTGGGGTGGACCTCATTATAGACAATGCAGATCCTTCTTCTAGTTTGAAAGAAACTGAATCAGGAAAACAGCAAGAAAAGGAATTCCACCTTTATGAAAGTGAAATGTCTGATGCTCGCTTGAAGAAGCATGACTGTTACGCAGAACACAGATTAGCATGTATGAGTAAATCTCCGCACGGCCTGCGTGAGGAAGGCAGTTCTTTTATTGAGAATCAGCCACAGATTATGAGCTACAAGTTCAAAGCCATGGCCATGGCTGTGCGCAAGAGGAAAAAAAAAGAGGAAAGTCTTGAGGAAGACCCTCCCAGTCCAGGTCCAACAGCTGTGTCATTCAGTTCCCAGCCTCCATTGATGCTAGGCAGTATTGATAATCAGGGCGCACCTTGTGGTCTTTCACAGAGTGAACTAGAAGGGAGGAGTCAATGGAAAGAAATTTCTGTTATCCAGCATACCAGATCCTTTGAAAAACAGGAAAACATCTCAATGGCAAATCAGGAAGCAGAGCCAGAACATGAGCCATCACAGGAGCCAAAACCAACCTTCACATCACGGTTAATCCGTCAACCCAACATTCAAGTGCCAGAAATTCTGGTTACAGAGGAGCCAGATACAGAGACAGTCTCTCATCCAGTGAACACGTACATCTTAAAAGAACCAGAGAAGGTGGAGGAATTCCAGTGGCCTCAGCGTAGCCAAAGTCTGTCTCAGCTCCCTGCAGAGAAGCTACCGCCAAAGAAGAAGCGCCTCCGTTTGGCCGAGGCAACCCAATCATCAGGAGAATCTAGCTTTGAGTCAGTATCCTTGCCACATAGCCCAAGCCAAGAGAGCAATGTTGCCCATGCCGCCAGTCGATCTGCATCCTTTGAAGAATCAGGAAGGCCAGATTCTGAGATGCTAAGTGGTACCTGGAGCTCCCAAGGGTCTCACATGCTGACCGTTCCATCAAGTCTCCATCAGCACCATCATTCTCACAGAGAGATGCGCCGTTCAACATCTGAACAAGCATCTGCAAGTCCTTCACACCATGCACATGTAGAAGAAACAAGAAGTAAGTCATTTGACTATGGCTCCCTCTCTCTAGAGCGTACTTCTGCTACTTGGAAGGAGAGAAGGAAATGTCTCTTGGTGAAGCACGGAACCCTTGGTGAGCCTGACCAGGAGGAGCCATCTACTAAACCTGGTGTCTCAGCTGTTTGCCAGTCCTACCCAGTTCATCCTCCATTCACAATCACAGAGCATAGAATGGGAGGCAGGGCCTCTAGGCTTAGCTCGGAGCATATTGGGAAGACCTTGCAGCTTTTTCAATCTCCTCTTGCCCTCCCACCAGCCGTTTTCCCCCTACAACAAGCAAACCCTGATTTTTGTTCTCCAAGTCAGCTCACAAGATTCCTCCCAGTCACTACAGCAATTTCTGCGGTTGTTTCCACCCAGATGTTTCAGCAAGCTTTCCTTCACAGTGAGGCACCTCTGCTACATCCAAGACCCATAGAGTATGTAGAACACCTTGGACTACCCCTTCAGCCACTCACCACTTTTTTCCCACTACAATCAAGTGATGTTGCTCAGGATGTTTGCTTTCCCATGCCAGGTGGTCTGACTATTCAGGTCCCCTCAGGGCCTCTTTTCAGGGAGTCTAGGTCATCACCTTCCTCCTTGCATAGTCCCGGTCATTCACAACAGCAGCTAGCTATTCGCCACAGTCCCCATCCTGTGATTGCTCCTTGCCTTCAACAGCTTGTGCCAGTGGTGTCTCTTGTTGTGCCTGTGCGCTTACAGACTCAAATTCCCACCTATGCTAGTGCCATGTATACAACCATCTCACAAATTTTAGCCACAACGCAACATCCAGTCTGCTGCACAGCTATGGTTGTCATGGGTAAGCTAGAGGAAGACAAGCTTCAAAGATCTTACCTTAGGCTTCCCTCACCTATTCCCAAAAACTATATTCCCTTGCCGCTGCCTCCTGAGCATGGAGCTGGAACTTCATCTGATGACTGCTCTGGGCAGCTCGTTGCTGGAGGAAGTAAGCGAATGCTGTCACCTGCAGGTAGTCTAGAACTCAGTTTAGAGGCACAGCGGCACCAAAAACGGGTGAAAGAGGAGGAGGAGGAGAAAGAAGAGGATGACAATGAAGATGATGATAACAAATGTGACAAGAAATCTCAGGAGGTGTGTCAGGGAAAAAACAAGCAGAGGCTAACCATGGAGACAGCAGGGAGGGACAACGATCCAAGAGAAGTAATAGAAACTGAAAAGTTTAGCAAGCAGGACTTATCCCAACAGAAAACTGAAAACATAAAGGAGGAGGGAAGGAAAGAGGCAGGACACCGGTACACTCCAAGGGTAACAAGTCCTGAGAGATCTGTGGAACCCTCTTACCCCAGTTTGCATACAACTACATCTGTCAGCTGGTGCTATCTGAATTACACAAAGCCCACCCCATCTGCACATAGAAATTCAACTTCTGTCTATTCCTCATGGAGTGTAAGCATGCATAACCCCAATATACCTGGCTTGTCCACCAAAATATTACTTTCTCTGCTGCGCTCCAAACAGAAACATAGTGCTGAAACATACACTATGGCTACAGCTCCTACACCAACGGCTGACAAGCTGGTTCATACTGACAGCAAAACGACCAATGTGTCAGAGGTAAACATCACTGTAATTTTTCATTTCAAAATATATAAAAAAATCTCAGTGATACAATTATATACGAAAAATTATATTGAAAGTTTGAAAGTGCATGCATTTTGATATCTAGCATGTGTTTTGTAAGTGGTGTGTTGATGTACTACAGTGTTGGTAAATTAGCCTGTCTGTCTGGAGTGTAGGTATGTGCCTCTCCACCCATCACACCCGTCAAAGTAAAAGAGGAACCACCAAATGAAAGAGGGGAAAAGGATAAGACGAGTGCTGATGACGTGCCCGCTGCCTCGACACAAAGTGAGGCAGCTCGAAATCGTATTTGCATTTTTGAAGGCGGGTGAGTAAATTCTTATGAGTTATTTTGGAACTGTAGCTGTCCAGTTAAGATACAGTAGTTAAGAGTTACATGTAGTTAAGATACATTATGAACTACCAGCAAAAACATATTACATAAATAACAATGAATCATTTTGTCATGCTACACTCATGCTTACTGGAAGAAATAGCTTGTTATTGGAAGTGCACTATTTGAAAATATTTTACCTAGTGCGGCACTTAATTCACGATAGAGGCGGGGTGGAGTTATGATGTTTTATCGACAGTTTAAATACCTCTTTTTAATACTTTTCATTGGTTAAATATTTGGGTGATCAATGAAAATAAAAATAAACGAAATATGGAGATACAAGGTTTCCACCCTACAGTGAAGATATGTTAAATATATGTAATAATATATAAATATCTCATGTTAAAGAGTACTAATAGTGCAGTTTGTTCATGATCTTCCCCGCCATGAAATTGCATTTTTGTTAGTGCCAATTATAGCACAGTTGCCTCTCAGCTTGAGCTTTTCTGTTTGTTATTTGCTGTGTGAGAGACAAAGACATGGTAGTACAGGTGAGACTACGAACCATTAGAGACTTCATTTATTCTGCCTTGTTCAGTTGTCTGCTGAATTCACACCTTGCTCAAAGGTATGAATTTGGATGGAGTGTATAGAGAGAAAGAGTGCTGATAACTTAGTAGCTCTGCAGATTGATTTTTGAAGTCGGGTGCTCATTAGTGTTGTACCAACTATATCTGCATAGCACAGTTAAAGAGTAAAACAACATTTTTACCTTGTATGACTAGAATAACTAATCAAAATGATTGTTTACATTAGAAACACTACTTAACTCTAAAAAAAAAAAATGTTTTAAGTGTAAAGCATTGTTGGTCATTTGTAATTATTTCAGATTCCGAAGATGTCAGATAGTGTAAATAAGAGATTTTGCAATGTATAGACAGCTTTTTTATGATACCGGTGAGTTTTGTGAGTTGATGTACTTGTGCTGAATTGCAACATCAAAGTGAAAACTTGCAGTGATAACTTCATTTGATGTATAATTGGATGAGATCATCAAAATACCACATTAAATATAAATGTTAATGTAAATTCTGTTAATAAACATTAATAGTCATGTGTACATTATCGATAGAAATAATCAACAATGATTTTTGTCACAATCGTGCAGTCCTAGATTGTATTACATGATTTCAATATCATTTTTAGTATAAAAATGAAAGGACAGCTGACTGATGGATGAATAGATGATAAACAGGAGAGCTGACCTGTAAACATCAAAAGCTTTGGATTCATTAGCTGGGTCTCTTGCATTCATCTGCTTATGCGGGGCTCTCAGTGTGGTTGAGTGCTTAAACTGCGGCAACAACTCACCACAGCCTGCATTTTTATCCTTGCTTCCTTTGTCTCTCTCACTGCCTTTATTTTGCTCATACGGTTCTTCCGCCTTGCACACCCACGCTCTCCCTAATCACATCAGACTCTGCACTCTGTCTCACACACACTCCATTTTGTCTCCAAAACTTTTCACATCCTTCAGCACCCTTTTGTCTTTGCACCTCTCATAACAGTTGTTGTTTGCTTTCTTCCTCATTAGTAGAACACAATGCTACTGAAGGACAATCAAAGGCACCAGTTTTTCTGTAGTCACCAGCCCCCTTTCAAAGATACCTTTCTAAAAATAGTTGATAGGTGTGTTCGTATATTAAAAGACTTTAATGGTGTCACTCTGATTGCATTTGCTGAATCCTGAATGAAGCCTGTAAAATGGAGTGTTAGATTTTTTTAGATTTTTTTTATTTACCTAGAAACCGATGTTTAGCAAGTGGTTTTCTCTCCACCCCATCCATTTTTACATTTTTCATGAAAGCCTACAGACATTTTTCAAAATGCATATGCTGTCTACCCAAACACATCCCATCCTGCTGCTATCAGGCTTATAAAGCAGATGAGGATTCAGACTCTATCAGTCAGTAATGCAATTTTTCCTTAGTATGTTCTCTCTGACTGCAGTGTTAAAATGTGTATACTTATTTTTATTTATAATATTTGACACACAATAAAAATAAATATACATTTTTATAATATTTAAAATTATATTTTTATTTTGTATTACTTTGTTTTTATATATTTATTATACATTTTACATTTAAATGTTACAAATAAATAAAAAGAATTCATTTATTTTTTTACCATTTGTCTTATATCACCTAAAAGGGGTTTATTTGAACAGACTTTACAGGCTTTACAGTTGTCAAATGGCTGCTTATACCAAATAAATAAATATATAAACTTAAATCCTAATTTCACATCATCTTATTATCTTAGATTGTTAATGTTTCCTCTAGAAGAATAGTCCAGTACAACATAAAAAGCAGCCTAGCAACAAGACAAACACTGCAACAAAATAAAATTATATATTATTATTATTATTATTATTATTATTAAGATTAATAGCCCAAATAAATGTTTGTATGTTAGATGGCATACTTAGTCTCAATGTAACATTTCTTTTACTCTCTCATCTCTCTGTTTCTGGTTCTAGCCTAATTTACTTTTGATACCTGTTTTATTAATTCCTGATTGTTTTTAGAATAAATAATAATGTCCTTTGTTTAAAATAAATACAACTGATGTGCAAATCTCATGTGCAGTACATTGTTTATTGTGTAAACTATGTAAGAGACCTACAGTAAATGCTTAACATGGAGTTTATGGATTTTTAAATATGCCCAGTTTTAGCTCTCTGACCTCAATTGGATTTGTCTTGCCAGCAAAAAACACCTAGTTTGAGCCAAAGAGTGAATTATTTTAGACCATCGGTGGACTAACAAGTGCTTAAAATATATACTGTCAGTCCACACCTCTAATAAAGAGGGATTCATTGTTTTGGAAATTCATGAGGATCCTGCCAAAGTGAAGAGACTATCTTTATATTGTTCGTCGTCTTGAATGTTAACCTTTTAAATCTTTTATCTATTATTTTTATTTACCTCTCTGTCTGTCTGTCTGCCTCTCTCTTTCACCTGAGCAGGTATAAGTCAAATGAGGACTATGTGTATGTTCGGGGTAGGGGAAGAGGGAAATACGTGTGTGGGGAATGCGGGATTCGCTGCAAGAAGCCCAGCATGCTAAAAAAGCACATTCGCACTCATACAGATGTCCGTCCCTACGTCTGTAAGCACTGCAACTTTGCCTTTAAAACCAAAGGTAGGCACGTATCTCTTTCAAACTCCTACTTTCCCGTACCTATCTTTTTAATCACAAAATTCTTGTATTCATTTTTGTACATCATTTTTGTATTCTGTGTCATTGAGAATACCTTTTCCTCGAAGGGAACCTTACCAAACACATGAAGTCCAAGGCCCACGGTAAGAAATGCCTGGAGATAGGTGTGTCCGAATCATCTGTGGATGAGCTGGAGACTGAGGAAGCAGGTAGGGTTGCCAAAAAGAGTTGTGGTTTGATGGACAGTGGGTGTGTGAACTGCAGTTTTATCATTCAAACCATCTTCCACGTTTCTCAATAAGGATTCCTTACATTACATGAGTGAGAAATTATTATAAACATTCAGGCATGGTTTATTGTGTTACAGCACATGCATATGAACTACATGCATATAATGCTTCACACATTAAAAATGTAAACGGCTTGTGTTAATAGCGCAGAATACGTTTCAAACCCTGAGATTGCTTTCCCTTTTGGTGACAGACTTCTTCTAGATTAGAATGTGTTCTACCAAAGCTATGTATTTTGAAGCTATCTTTTTTTATTATTATCTTTGCTTCATTGGTGCAAAAGTGATGTCAACCTTTCAGTATACTTTCAGACTTGCCAATGAAAATAGTTTGCCATAAAGAGAAGCAAGACTGACCTCCAGTTTATCGTGTTTATATAAAAGCAGAAGTGAAAATTGCCTTCCCCCCCCCCCCTCTCTCTCTCTCTCTCTCTCGACATTTCTCTTTCTTGACATTTCTCATTCTTAGTGAATCTAAGAGTTCCAAGGACATTTCAGTCAGCCACACTCCATTCACTAGATTTCAAATGTAGCTGATGAATTAAAGACAACTCAAAACAAATGCCCACCCCCCTCGGCTGCATTTCAGTGTCATATATAGCTTTACTTGGGTATAATATATAATTATGTACAGTTTATGAGAGGTGACCGGGGCTAGTTGTCACATGGGTGTTTGGGGTCGTAAGATTTTTAAAAAAAAATAAATAAATACCTTTTTTTCAGCAAGGTTGTATTAAATTGATCAAAAGTAACTTTAAAGACATTTACAATGTTATGTGAAAGATTTCCATTTCAAACAAATGTTTTTTTTTTAACAAAAATATTAAGCAGCACAACTGTTTTCAACTTTAAAAAGAAATGTTTCTTGAGCACCAAAATTTCTGAATGATCATGTGACACTAAAGACGAAATCATAGGAATAAATTACACATTAAAATATTTCACTATATTACTTATTTTTACTGTATTTTTGTCTTTTGGCAATCCTTTGAACGGTGATGTACATGTCTATACAAAAATGAATCTACCCTTAAAAATATTCACTGGATTAAAATTTGACAACTAGCCCCAGTCTCCCCTGTTCATTTTTGAGTTTGTATCTAGTTATTTTTTTGTGTTGACTCCTTTGCTAAATGAACACATCCATTTCTGTCCAACAGGGGGCAGTGAGGAGCAAGTGTGTGATTCAGAAGACCAGGAGGGGCACCAATTCTCTGATGTTGAAGATTCTGAAGCAGAAGATGATGAGGAAGAGGAGTTCTCTTCCCATGATGAACCATCTTCAGCCTGTTCCACTGATACTCGTCAATCCATAGGTGACCTCTCTGAAAGTGGCCAAGGCTCACAGACTGAGCCCTCTGACCCTAAAGCGAAAGAGGAATACTCTTCACCCCACAGGCCTTGGCCTGGCATGCGAGCCGCGTCTCCAGGCAGCAAGAGGGCGTTGTTTTCGCGCAAGGGCTGGGAGGTTTCCCCGAGGAACTTCTCCCCTAGCAGTGAGGGCTCTCCTCTTAGAAGCCTGTCTCCCAGGCTTAAACTGTCCTCACCTAGCCGTCATCTCTCTCCCTCCCCAGAGAGGGGCCCGTCGCCCATCAGAGCCCTCTCCCCTCTCAGGCCCCTCTCACCTCTGCGGCCAGTATCCCCTGCGCGGTACAGGAGTGCCAGAGCTCTCTGCTCTCTTACGCCTCTAAAGCCCCAGCATCGACCGCACAGCTCACCCGCAGGGCTCCTTTGGGAGCCTGGTTCACCAGCTACTGAGGGTCTAAAGGTGGGTCAAAGTGACAGTTTTAAACAAGGCCATGATTTTTTTCAATCCAGGCTCAATGGAAAAAAAATATCTGTGGCGATATTTCTGCAAAATAGTATTATATTGCTACTTGCGCATTCTTCGGCACAAAGTGGAATGTCATAAAAGCACAGTTTTTTCAGAAACAGATGAGCGTGAATGTGGCCACATTTTATTAAGTTGGTTGTAATTATTGCAGCAGTTAGGAAGTGAAAGGTCAATGCTCTGTCCTGTGTGAAAATAATGTGCTATACTACCTATGTTACTAAACCCTACCAAACAAAGGCAAACTTGAGATAAAAGCGCAATTTTTTCAGAAACAGATTAATGTGAATGTGGCAACATTTTATTACGTTGGTTCAGTTGTACGTATCACGGAAGTTCGGAAATGAAAGGTCAGTGCTTGAAAGTAGCGTACCACCTACTATACGTAACTAAACCCTACCTAGCAAAGGCAAACGTAAGATATAAACGCATTTGCTAAACCATCCATGCCATTTTAGGTCATCTAGTCTTTGAGCTCTGTTATTGTGACTTGTGTTTTATGGGACTCGTACCAGAGTGTTCCATATCCCAAGTACCAGCTGAGCTACAGAGCAAGTTTCACAAGTCAGAAAAGACATGCATATGTAGCTAGTTATGTTATGCAAACATCAAAATGTATTAGTTTAGAAATCATGCACTATGGTAAAAGTGTTTGAGGTCATAACATAGGCATATGTTGGTGTTGTTTTTTGTCTTTAGCTTAAGAATGGCAATGGCAGTGTCAGTGAGTTGTTCTGTTCGTTGACAGAAGTTTTTTTTTGATTTTGTCAACAACAAAAATAAAATTATGATGATAGTTAAACTATTAAAGCTGTTAAATTAAATATATACTGTTGAGGAAAATCTTATAAAAAAGCAAAACAATGCACTAACAAAAGTTTTTAAAGAAGAATACAAATAAATGAATCCGGTCCAGTTATGCTGTAAATGCGTTCTTTCCATAACAATGCACTACATGAACGCACAGAGAATTCCCCTCATTGTATTACTCTTTCACAATAGTGTGCTCATAATGTTATTTCAGATGTTCCCGTTTTCAACAAGGTTGATTTTAAAATGTTTATATGAAATATTGGAATCTTTTGCTTAATTTTACATATTCTCGTCACTAGATGCCATTTTAGAGTAAAACTTAAAGGGGAACATGGCAACTCTAGCCATTTCTTCGCTGATTTTCCCTTTTGTTGTCGCGTGTTTTCTCAACGAGCTCCCCCTACAGCTGTGGGCCGTATATTTCACAACACTGTAGTAAAAAAAATCTCATTTGCGGCACCCTCGTCCCCCTTTCTACCGCTGCTCATGTGCATTTGTTATTATGGGAGCCGGCCAACTTTATCGTGTGGAGCTATGTCTACCGAGGTGGGTAATACATCATACACAGTATCATATGGCGTGTGTTTATGTTGAATTGCCGTAAAGCAGTTTGTGTTTCTCGCTCGTTCTCGCTTCTCACGAGACTTCCTATTTCCAACTTACCGGGACGTTAGGTCAAGGGTGGTTTTCCGCCGGGGAACGCTGGGGGGTGCGGGGAAAGTCACCACCAGAACAGGTTATTTAACCATCCAAATCATTTCTAAACGGATTTGAAGTTGAAATAGTTGCCAAGTTCCCATTTAATATGACATGACAAAATATTCATAAAAAGACAAAAAGTATGACAAAAGCAGTGTAAAAATGAACTGTCATTGAGAATGGAAGTTTGATTGCAATGCCATGTCTCCCCCTACAGGACAAGCCTGCTACTCAACCAACTCTACAGGAGCATATGCCCCCAGATCCTATCCTGCTCTCCCCATCTCGACGCTTCTCTCCAAGCGAGCCTTTCCCTCCCACTCCTTTGACACCACGGACAGTGGACCGCATGTTTAGCCACCTTCCTTTACACTCCCAAGATCAAGCCCGCATGCCCTATCACATGATTCCCATTGGGGGCATCCAAATGGTGCAGCTTAGACCCCGATCACGCCCTAAACTGGAACGACAGTCATCCTCCACCCCTTCGCCCACCTCTCCCAAAGAAGACTCCCCTTTTTCTCTCGCCAGGAGGGATTATCCATGGATCTCGCTTCCAGAAACCAGTCTGCAAAGAACTCTGGCGGACAGCAGGACAAAAAGCCAAGATGAGGGAGCCAATCGGTCTGACCTGTCTTGTCCCAGTACAAGCTCGACGTTACCCAAACTCCCCCCTTTACAGCAAGGTATAGGGGAGCAACTGACTACAAAGGTCAGAAAGCAATATGGTGACTTGAGCTCCGCCACAAAGACTAACACCTTCGGTCCCGAAACATTCAGAAAATCTGCGGCACACAGCGATGAAGGAGCCGAGAGGATCTCGCAGGGGGAAGGAGCGAGTTCCTCACGTGAAACCAGACAGCTGCGCGAGACAGAAAAGCCTATAGCGGCGCCACTCAGGGGACGTGGCTCTTTTTCAGAAGGATGTTCAGGATCTGCCAGTGCTCCTCAGAGCCAGTAAGGCGATCCAGATAGCACTTAAAAGCATCTGTGCACAATGGTGAAATGCTTTCTACTGCTAATACTACTATTGTTTTGTTTTGTAATGCGCTTATTTTTTATATACAACATTTTCAATACTATTGGTAACTTGGTAAATGTTTGTTCTGCAATATTCAAGATTGTAATATGATGCACTTTTTTTTTTTCTTGGAAAAAATATTTCTGTAAATCGATTACGTCTGTCCTTCCTGTATCTTAATTGACATTGCAATCTTAATATATCTCTTTGAATATGTATATGTAAAAAAAAAAAAAAAAAAAACTTGTACTTGTAAAACATTAAGTATAGATATGAATACATTTCTAAGTGACCAAGATGAAAACTTAAATCGAGAGTAATTCCAATATTTCGTCTCTTGTCCAGTATTGCGCAAATTCTAGTGATGTGTGCCTTTTTCTGTCCAGATTTACTGCTTGAAGTGTCAAAGATGAAAGGCTGTGAATTCTTTTTATGAATATAGATTTTTGTTTTTGTTTCAAATGATCTGGTATTTGAAGAAGCGGGAAGATTTTCTTTGTATATGAGGGTAAACGAGACAAGAGACGAAGGTTTCGGTGAAGAGCCTTGCAGGGAAATTGCACTGAAGTCATATTTTTTATAATACAAGTGATTAAATGATTAGATAAATTGTCTCTGTACAGATAGAAAGTCTATGGTCCATATTTATTGCCATGTGAAAATATGAAAATGCCTATGTTTTGTTTACTTTAGTTTTCAAAGGGATTTCTATTGTCATTTTTATTATTCTTTACACTTTTTTTGTTAATAGTTACTTTTTTTAGTTATGACCTCAAGACTTGAAATTAATAAACTGGACAGGCTTTCAGTGAAGTCGGTCAATAGCCGAGGTTCAGGATGGACCAAATGCCCTCCAAATTTGTCACAGAGATTTTGCATTTCTGAACCAATAAAGGTACACCAGGAATTACTAAACCTGCTTATGATGGTGTCCAGTGTTTTGCGACCAGCAGATGGTGCAGTCTGTCCTTTCATGTGACTTTAATTCACGTTTTCTAGTTATCCCACAGGGACCTGAGCAGGCGGACTTATGTGAGCTGTGTGGGAGGCATTCATGGCCTGTTCAAAACATGTTTTATAGTTTCCGGGAGAAATGCAATAGCTGTGTTGAGTCAATTTTCTGGGATTCCTCAAGAATTTATATTCCCAAGCACAACATATTTGAGCCTGATACGTGGCAGGTCATCTGTTCACTTCCTAAAAGCGGTTGGTCCAAAGCTAATTCAGAAGTGTCATAAGGTTTTTTAGTTCATTATTTTTAAGACTTTAATACTTGCTTTGTGCCTGTGACAGACCTTGAAGCTATTCTCTCATTTCATCAAATGCTTTATCTAAAATGATTCAGGTACAATCTGTTGTTGGCATAAACGAAATAATGAGAAATATTTAGTCATTTACAAGTAATTAGATGTAGCCCAATCTTATATTAGATAATTACCTTTAATCAATTGCTCATACTACCCCTCATTATATAATTTTATAATATATTATATATATATAATATTATTATATAATATAAAATAAGGGTAAGGCTTTACAATAAGGTGTCATTAGTTAACGTTAGTTAATGCATTAACTTACAATAAGCCATACAATGTTTACAGTATTTATTAATCTTTGTTAATGTTAGTTAATAAAAATACAACTATTCAATGTTAGCTCAGGTCCATTAAATAATATTAACATACAACTTTAGATTTTAATAATGTGTTAGTAAATGTTGAAATCAACAATGAATAAGATTAATAAATGCTTCATTGTTACTGTAGTTTGTTAACTAATGTAGATAGGCTAAGTAAGGTTAACAAATGAAACCTTATTTTAAAGTGTTACCATAAAATTATATGTATTTCATTCATATTATTAATTAATATATATAGTCAACAATATTTTAATAATAGATTGTTTATTTGTTTATTTAGTAAAACACATTTTTGCAAAAGATAAATGGTTCTATGGATAATTTTACTGAGGATCAGACAATGAGCCAGCAATGTTCTGGGATTTTTTCTGTCTCCCATCCTGATGTTCAATCTGGTTTTCTCAATTGAGAAATGCATTGGAAACAATGATCTTGAGTTCAGTGAAATAATCCCGCCAGGATGCCTTTGTGTAATTGTCATGCTCACGTCATAACAAAAATGTAATTAGTACAACCATAAATCGATGGAAATCTACAAGTTCAATGGGTCAAATGATTAAAATTTGAATCTGGTTCAACACCAGTGCAGTAAGTGCCATCCCAGTATCTTTATTGACCTTATCGCTATCACTTTCTCTTGAATATAATCTGGACTAAACATTAACCTATCCCACTAAGTGATGCATGACCGAACACTTTACTTTTTTTTAGTCTCTGTATTAGCGACAGCCTGTCTGACACTCAGGATTATCTTTATGCAACACTGGATGATATAGGCATAAAGCTATGCAGGTGTGGTTCTTACACAAGTTTTTAATCATTTTAGTTTTTCATAAAATAAGTAAAAACTAGTCAATTTGTTAACAGAAAGTTACTTTATATATATATATATATATATATATATTTATATGTATAATATATATATATATATATATATATATATGTATGTATGTATGTATATATATGTATATATATATATATATATATGTATGTATATATATATATACACACTGTATGTACACACATACACACACATATTTTTTTGTCTGTTATACTTCATACATACATACACACACACACACACACATATGTATGTATATATATATATATATATACGTATATACACTGTATGTACACACATACACACACACACACGTGTGTGTATGTATGTATGTATGTACTGTATGTATAAAACCAAGAAACGACTTGAAGGTAAAATAGTCAGTATTGTTTACGGAGGGAGTTTGAGGATGGAAAGTGTAGAACAGAGCTAAATGTGCATGGACAGGTCGAAGGGTTGAAAAAGACTGTAATTAAAGACAAACAAAAGTGTTTATGAGAGGAGGGGACAAAGACACTCTAACAGCATTTAAGTGCTAATACTACACCTCCCTCCGCACTGCCAGTCTGGTGTGCTTGTGTGTGTTTATGAGGGAGTACCTGCTGTTTTCAGGTTAATCTGCTTCTACTTTTTCAATAAAACTGATTATTTGATAGCATGAATGCACTGAACAGGAAGTTCAAGTGCAAATGGAATTTTGAATCAATAAATGTGAAGCAGTATCAATAGCTTTGACATAAAATATGATTGTACATTAGATATCACTTTTTATTAGTCACAACATTTTCGCTGGTTTCATAAATATATTTAATCATTAATCATTAAATATCCTGAAATGTTGTAAGTATGTTTTAACCTGTTTACTTTGATAATAGCAGTGCCAAAACCTTTCAACTGTGCAAGTGTTACTGTCACTGACACTGTTTACAGGTTAAATATTACACACGCAGTAGATTCTGTATATTTGTATATCCACTACCATTCAAAAGTTTGGGGTCAGTAAGATTATTTTATTTCTATTTTATTCAGCAAGGATGCATTAAACCGATTTAAACGTGACAGTAAAGACTTTTTATTTCCAATTAATGCTGTTCTTTTCAATTAATCAAAGAAGCCACAAAAATATTCAGCACACCTGTTTTAAACATTGATAATAATCATAAATGTTGCATGAGCACCAAATCGTCATATTACAATGATTTCTGAAGGATCGTGTGACACTGAAGACTAGAGTAATGATGCTGAAAATTCTGCTTTGCCATCACAAGAATAAATTACATTTTATAATATATTATAATAGAAATTAATAGCAATAATATTTTATAATATTTCTGTTTTTATTGTATTTTTGATAAAATAAATGCAGCCTTGCTTTAATAATTAAGAGACTTCTTTCAAAAACATTTTAAAAAATCTTACCGACCACAACCTTTTGAATGTCATATTCATCAAATATGTAAATAAGTTACGGATGGTGTAGTCATTTTCCCTTACTTAATGCCTAACTGTATATTATCAAGCTCATTACATGAAATACTGATTTGAGATTAAATTGATTACATGAGAAGAAAAAGAGACTCTGAGAGACATTAAACTATAGCACACCTATCTAAGAAATCTTTTTTTTTTTTATAATTTGAGTTAATAAATAATATTTGACTGCAATACCGTGACTGGCCAAGTATTCCAAAGAGCTGTGCACTAAAATGTTCATATTCTGTGTTAAGCACTCTTGCTTAGTTCTTCAAGGATGGTAAAGAAGCTAAAAATGTACCAAGTGTCTTTAATCACAGTTCACTCCACCCCACTCCTCTGAGCAGCTCTGATGAACATAAGCTGAAGGAAGAGACCGGAAAGAACATGATAGGATTTTGGAGGGATGAGCACATTTCCTCTGTCTGTGGAATGCAGAGGAATGTGTTCTATCACTCTGCAGTGACTTCCTCCACAGTGTCGCACATTCTTTCATCCATCTGCAGAAGATATGATTTGGCAGCGCTGAGAAGAAAACTTTCAGCATATGTCTGCTAAAGCTTATTTCTTGCTCATAAATAACATGTGAGAGCAGTTATTCGCAGTTCATAAAATCTTTCCATCTGAGTGTGGGATAATATGCAATCTGTACGTCCAGCACTGATTAATTCAATAAGATTTCCATATTGATATTATTATCAGCACAAGGGACTTTTCTATGCAGCGATGAGAGAGGTCTCGCAAACTCGCATCTCTGTTTTATGATACAAGTGATAAAACATGCTAATCAAAGTATGTGGTGAGATGATGTTATGATGCATTTGCATCAGCCACAATGACTGGTGACTCTCCATATGTGCTGGAAAAAGTGCTGTCAATGGACAATGTGAGCACATCCCACGCTAGGGGGCTGCATTTGCAAACTCGGTCCGATACCTGCGAGGCTCTGTGCCCCATGTCTTATCTTTGCACGGGTCATGGCAAACCATCACGGAAACCCAACAGCTCATCTACTGATGAATATTGCTCATCTTCAGTTCCCGTAAGGCAGATTTCTTTGACAGTGCAGTGGCACTAAATTGTTTTTAAGTTCAACATTTATGGTTATTCATACAATGGGATGCAGCTTAAATAGTGATTTAAAGGGGGGGGGGGGGGGGACCCCCTGAACTTACTGAACTTTAATATTATATATTATTGTCAATGTTAATTTAGCATCATTGAGATACTTTTCAAGGTTTTTTTGTTGTTGTTTACTTTCGTTGCAGTTTTAGTAATTTTGTTGTGTGTGTCTGTTTTTGTCATTTTTATTAGTTTTTTTTAAATGTCTATACAGTTTTTATACATTTCTATTTCAGTTTTATTTTAGTACCTCAAGTTTAAACAAATAAAAATGATAAATAAGTGAATACGTTTAAGTTTTGCTATATTTGATTTCAGTTAGATTTTATTTCTTTTATTTTTTAAGTGACAAAAATGTTAGTTTTAGTTAACTGTAATAATAATTTGAGTTGGAATTTTATAAATATCACAAGTGGCTTAAGTGAATGATTTATACCGCAATTGAATATAGGCTGATTCATAAATGTATCTCTTTTTTTTTTTTAATCAAATGTGCCACAGCAGCTATTTAATATCTGAAGGAAATGTATTGGTCAATGCTGGCCCTCTATGCGGCAACACAGAATAATCAAATGAATTTTGAATTATGTTTTCATATCTGTGACTAATTTGTGTAATCAGAAACAAATAGTGACCAGAGGGCACAGGAAGCTACTTTCCACTGTCTACCCACACCTGGACCTCACAGACAGGAGCTACCCACCAGAACGTTCCTTCTTTCCATGGGACACTGTCTTTCCCTGCGAAGTGCATGCAACAGAATTCATGCAAAGCAGCAAATCTGCTGATATACTCTGTGACTCCTCTTTTCCTTCACCCCTAAGTCCAATTAGTCGTATTAGATCCACATTGTTTAATTCGAGGCAAGAAAGATGAACTTTTTTTTTACTCTCAATCATTATTGTCTTGGACCTCGGTTCTGTTCATCCCAAACAATCCAGTGATCCCACCGTCAGAGGAGGCAGCAGAGATTCTTGTGTGCAGAATGCAGAGTGCAAAGACAAGCTGGAGTTGTGTAACTACCACCCAGGGGGTGGTGCATATCATACACTATAAGTAGGATCATACAGGACAGTTCAACATTAGACAAGCACCTGCAGCAGAGTGAGATCTATTGGAATTGCTTTGCATTGTATTCTTCGTATTGAAACATATGTGCAACATGGAATCAAGAATTACTCTGATCTTCATTTTTAGCTTGTGCACAACTCTTCAAGAAGGTAAAACATTTTTGTGTTTGTATTATATATTTTGGGGGATTTATTACATATGTATATATTTAATATATTTATTTATTCAAAAGAGTAGATAGAGTAGAATAGATATGGCATGTATAAATTAGTGATTTTTTAAATATGCATTTAAATAAGTATTTGTTTAATTCTAAATTGATTTACTTGATTATAAACCTGTAGGTTTGAAATTTTAAGTATTTTCTAAGTACCTTCATTTTCATTCTCAGAAAAAAATCTTTAGGTTTGTACATTTATTTGTAGACTGTTTGGAATAAACATTTAAATAAACATAGTGAATTCAGTTCTGATTATTATTTTAAACATATGTCTAACAATATGCGAACACAGTCAGGGGCTCACGTTCATTTTGTACTCATCAGTCATCTCAGCATTGACAATTAAAGCCAAAATTGACAACTCAGCACAGATGTGTGTGAATAGCTTTGAACTTTCAAATTGCCCTATACTTATTAATATCAAATGTCTGAGACCGTGTTCGTTATTGCATAAGATAACGGAGACCAGTGCATTGAGGTATAAATCAAAATCATAAAAGTGTAACAATAACATGTGGCGAGGCTCATCATTTCTCTGAGACTCAACCAAATATAGTCTCTGCTGGAGCTTTTTGGCCCAGACTGATTATGGCAAGTTTAATGGACCACAATATATTCCTTTTCTATAGGCTGGGGGTTGCCTCTAGTGCCCCAGACTGACCCGAGCGACCCGTCTGAAACCCATCGGGTCAGGAGCAAACGCTGCTCCTGCAACAACCAGCTGGACTCTGAATGCCATTATTTCTGCCATCTGGACATCATCTGGGTGAACACGCCAAGGTGAGTGCTCACCTATGCACGGGTTAACCTACGTAAACCACAAAGGAAGTTCAACCAGTGCAAAGACACATTAGAGGCTCCAATGTGTGAAAAGAAACATCATGGACATATGAATACATATCTGTGTATGGCCAGTGCACCTTTGTGACTTGAGAATGCTTTTATATAGTTCAGAAAGATTCACTTTTGAGTTATTGAGCATTTTATTGCTTTTTATCTAGAATACTTTTGACACTGGTTGCAGTTTTCATGCTTAAAACAGTACAAAGTCCCATTGTGGTTTATTCCTTTCTAATGAGTTAATCAATGACTGGATGCTCTCTGGGTGTCTCCTCCACAGTAAGACCACAGTGTATGGATTGGGCAGTCCGTTGGCTCGCCGCCGCAGGTCTACAGGCCGCTGCTTCTGCGCCAACCCTGCAGATCGGACATGCAACAGCTTCTGCCACTACAGGTAAACCCCATCTCATGTCCGCACAACGTGCAGTCAGTTAATGTCCACATGCATTAGTATTCTTCTTTGGAAGGCTATTTTTACTGTAAGGGTGTGCTTTTTTAGGGTGTGGAGTTGTCATTAGGGTGTGAGGTGATACCAGACAAACATAGTTGGAGAATCCAGATGATATGACAAGTGAAGTGTTTTTGAATTGGAGTTACTAAGATAGAGAGTTTCATCTAATGAATCAGAGTTTTAGTAAAGGTTTTCATGTTAAGACCGCTATTTGAACTCGCAAGAAAAAAGTTTGTCATCGTGACAGGCTGCATAGTCAATAAAGCAGTCTCATGCATTATCAGCTTTTAACCACTGTCATGTATTCATAAACTATGCAGTTGTGGTGTTGTGTTGTGGTGATCTGTTGATATGACAACCAGATAGAAGATAGATTGATCTTGCCACAAAAAAACCTACTGTAAGAACAACCAACCAGCGTAGGACAGTGTTGGGAAATAATTCTCAAATTAGAATGATCATTAAAACTTTATAGTTATAGTTCTTGTTACAGTTATCGTATTCAGTGTGAACTGGTCTACTAAAAATAGAAAAATAGCAATTTCAGCAGTTTTCAAAATAGCATTTTTTTGTACATAAAAAAAGCTACTTTTCCCCAACAAGTAATGGTGGAGCGAGACAAAATTTTACTGTTATTGTCATATTGTATCGCACACATAACTTTGTTGCCGAGCGAACTGAGTAAATGTTCATATATAGCATTGGAAAGTCCTGGTTATATGAATTTACCTCTTAAAAGGTTAGTTCAACCAAAAATACAAATTCTGTCATTAGTTACTCACCCTCATGACGTTCCAAACCCGTAAGACTTTTGTTAATCTTCGGAACACAAATGAAGATACTTTAATGAAATCTGACAGCTTTCTGTCCCTCCATTGACAGCCTACACAATTACCACTTTCAAGGCCCAGAAAGATAGTAAAGAGCTTGTAAATTGTGATTAGCTTGTAGCTACGGTTTGAAGTAGCTTCCTCAACACTTTTTAAATGGATTTATTAGCCATTATAGCAGTTATCTAAAACAATCCAGTATTTATTTTGAAGCCTTTATAGCAAAGAATGTATTTTGACAAATTTTGTGTACATTTCTCTAAGCTCTGAAAACCCTGCCATCATGCTGGTGCACCCATCTGAACCTGTGCATGAAAAACAGGAAACACCCAAATCAGAACACCTGACCGGCCCAAATGACTCTGAAAATGCTAGTCCAGGAGTTCTGGTTTTAGGGAAGTCTTCCTCCCTTGGGGCTCGGTCAGACGTCATAACCTTCCTTAGGTAAGGCCACAGTGCACAAATCATGTAATTCATGTTTACACACCTTACTCTTTGAAAGAGCTGTGATTGTGTCGTCATTAGCACCATTACTTACAGCAAATTCATCTGACTTTTCAGGAACCTGGTTAGGGCTAGAGCGAGAGCCATGGAAAAGACATCCAAACTTGGCTACAGATGAAGTCCTTTCCTGGAGGAGAGATAGGAGTGCGAGCACATGAACAAAAGATGACCCTTGTGCGACCTGGGGCAGCAGAACATATATACGCTGCGATCTGGAAGCGCCGTTCCTCATGGACAGTACTGTGGAAACAGAGCCTTTGAAGCATGTTTAAGACAGAATAGGAGAGATGAAGGCTTGTGAGATGTGAAGGAGATCTTTGTGAGTTGAGGGCAAGTCAGACCTGAACACTGGGACTGCACAAAAGAGGGTTAGGTCGGTGTTACTGGCAGTCCTGTAATGCAAACAGGATGTTAGCTAAGTGGCTATGCTAAAGCTATCTGACAGGATCATTGCCAGTCCAAAACACCAAGTTTGAACAGTCAGAGATAAAAGAGACAGGCGAAGTGCTAATTCAAATTTTGTTGGAAGGGCACAGAATGTGTGAAACTGCAGTACTTCTATTTATCTAAGCTGGCCATATATATAAATATATATAATATATTAAATATATATAATATTTTAGGATAGACAAAAGATGACCTATCTATGAGTTAATTACATATTTACCTGAGACAACCAATAGATTCAAATTAAGTGTCATGCCAAAATGGGTGGCATCTTGGGATACAGCAAATGGGTTTTTAAACACCCAACCCATTCAGGAGCATTTAAGTTGGAATGTTATCAACGATGATAACGGTGTGATAAGTAATTTTCCTTTTTCTTGGCCAGGTTGGATAATGCTTGTTGTTAATGCTGGTTGCACAGCCATGCAAATCTTAGCTGGTGAAGATGGTTGACCAGCATAGTCTTTTTGGTTAAGCTGATTGCTCACAGAAGTCTTGGTAAAAAAAAAATTTAAAAAAGGGGGGAAAAAAGAGCATTTTAAAAAGAGCAAGCTGACATTCCATGCTTGGAACCAACATGCAAATTACAACATATACTGGTCAACAGTTACTTGTGTTTCCTGCATGAAGCTTTTTTAAAGTCGACATAATAATGAGATTTTTCTGGGAATACCGCATATAAAGGTTGTATGGACTGTGCACTTGTTTTCACATCCATCCACCTTTAACAGTTATGTTGTTCAAGTAATGTTGTTCAATCTGTTGTTATGAACACAAGAGAGACAATAGATTTAAACTTGCCAAAAAAAAAAAAAAAAAAAACTTTCCTGGAGTACTTTCCTATTTATTGAATAGCACTGGAATATTTTAGAGAGCTAACAATGTAGTGTACACAAGATGTATGAACTTTATGATTAATTTTGTGCTATTAAATTTAATAATTTATATAATTTATCATTGTAAGTTACTCAGTTTGCTAAGAATAGAGATAGATTCCTCTATCTATATCAGCAATATGGTTTTGTTATATGAAATGTATTCCATAAGTGATGTATTTATTCTATTTCAAATATACTCTGAATTGTTTTCTGATATGACCTATCAGATTTGTTGTTAGCAAAAAATGCTAATTTTAAAATACCTGTTATTATTATATTTTGTTCTGTCCCTAATTCTGTGTCCTACTGAACTGTGTAACCCTGCAGTCTTGTTTTCTCTGTTTCTTAAGCCGGAGTTGGACATTATCTGATAATTTGTGAAAATAAAGAAATAGCCCACAATTACACTTCGTGTTAAAACATCCTTGGCATTATCTCTTGCATACGTAGGTTCGTATAATTGCCCTGGATCACTGCCTATTCCTTGGTTTACAAAAGATCTTGGCATGAAAACTCAAAGGGTGTGTACATAGTTGAAAATTAATTAGTTTGAACACATTGACATGTTGTTGTGATGTGAAAGATAGACTCTTATGGAACAGGTGAATTAGGCAGGAAGCTTACAGGCGCATGGGAAAGAAACAGTGTAGACAATAGCAATGCGAGAACAGTCCTGGTTTCCATCTTCCTGTCATGATAGAGTATATAGGCCAACAGTGCACACAAGGCTAGTTTCCAAAATCTAAGACCTTATCCTTATCCTGAGTATTTATTCTCAAATGGTATTCTTATTTTTAGTCTAAGACTATGGTTCATCTAAGCTGAAAAATAAAAAATAAATAAATTTGCACACCTCATTGTTATGTCTGCAGGTCTGCTGTAGGCATTTCATACCAATCCAGACATTCAAATGTACAACATTTATTGCCTCAAGGTCTCTCACCATGTCTGCTCATTTAAATGCGTTTAGTATGTGTGAGAAATGCAGCCATAAATGGGCCGCAATGACTGATGGTGAGATAACCTGCATTTTAACTGAGCACAATACCAAGAAAAACGTATATTTCAACATTACATCATTGTGCTGGTATGAGAAGCCTTATAAAACTGCTTTTAATCGTCAAATATTAGCAACACAAGTAAAAGAACCAGATATGTTTTAAGAGCAAAGCTGCCTTAGAGGAACATTTCACCCAAAAATAAAAAAGCTGATGTCATTATTTACTCACCCTCATGTTTTTTTTCTTTCTACTGGACACTAAGTTTAAATAGTAATTATAATTTTTTCTTATTTCTTATGACTCGTACACTATACTTTTTCTGAAGTCACATGATAGATTTATGTGACACAAAGGTTTTTGAAAGTTATTCACTGTAAATCTTGACTTGACTTCCACCCATCTCTCCTTGGCACGTTCATGAGCAAACAATTGATTTGTGTCAAATCTTTTCAATGAATCAGTTGATTCGTTTCACAAAAGCTGAATGAAAGCTAAATGTCTGAATGATTCGTTCATGAATCGGACTGATCTAGTTCTTGAGTTACTCATGATATGGTTGCAACAGTAAACCGTGCACTGAATGGAAAAGTTATCACAGAATAAAGGTGCGGTTAAAAGACAGTACAGCACAAAATATGAACCACTATTATGATACTTGTGTGATGCTTAATATGCAGCTATGAGTAAATTATTACAAAATTGTCTATTTCATTTTATTTTAACAAGAGATGCCATTTCTTTTGAACACACAAATAATAAATTACAAGTTCACAAGGTTTATGCCTCCAACAATAGAGACATTTGAAACAATGGCAGCCGCTGTAGCGTCCATCTCTCCCTTGAGCTCAGCTTCAATGTCTCTCCCACTCGAAAAACAGGATGCCTTTACACATTCCATCCCAATTGCCACTGTATTAAGAGTGAGGAGAATGTCAGGAAAGGCACCTCAGAGGTAAATAAGAGGAAGCAAAATGAAGTAGACGGCGGTTGATCATGGAAAGCATAAAAACTGGCACGTTTTCTCTCCTTGGTCACAGCTGCAGGCACGAACAATAGGAAGAAAATGTAAATGTTGTGTTCTTAATTGGCTGTTTTAATTCCCTGCATCTCATAGAAGCTCCTGCTTCTGACCTGGTTAATCTGGGGTTAACCATCAGATGTCAAAGTTTTCTGTATCCAAAAACTCTCTTATTAAGAGACTGTATTGAGATAACATCATGATATAACCAGATAATTGGGTGATGTGTTTACGTAGTAGCGTGATATCAGTAATTGCTTATAGGCTATTAGCCCTATGTGATTTTTATCTAATGACTGTTACTGGGATCAATGCCCTGTTACATACCCAGAATGCCGATCTTGCCAGATTGTTCAATATGCAGCAGCTGAATGAACCAGTTTGATTCTTGGGAAATGTATGAACTACATGGCATAGATGTTCCTGAAGTTTGAGAAGAAATTAACAAATAATGACCACAAGTCAAAATTGTCACTTTAATTGAATTTCGTCCCATCTTTTTACTCTGTGTTATTGAAAAGTTTATGCATACTGACTGCAAAACAACGGACTGTAATGTATAGAGGAATGAAAATATGGAATGATTTACCATTGATATTACACATTTTTTAACAAGAAAAAATATTTTAAAAAAAATATTTAAAGGAACATTTAATGGCACAATATATAGTAAATTGTTGAGTTTGATATTTGGAATGAATGTTGGGTTAGTATGTTTTATTGACATGACTTTTTATTGTTGTTGATTAAATGTAGTTTTGTATTTTTTACTTGTTGGGACCCCAGGAAGAGTAGCCACTGCCTAGGTAGTGGCTAATGGGGATCCAAATAAACAAATACACTTAGATCATAGATGGAAAAGACCATTTACAGCCAATGCAGGCAATTTACTAAGGAAAAATATGTTTTTTTATAGCACCATGTCTTACCTGATCTCCACCACTTTTATTATGTGTCCTCAAAGTTTGCCCATACATATGTGTGTCAAATTTGTTGTAAATATCTCGTTTCGTTTTGAAGTTTAGTGCACTTTCATATTTATGAGAGCATAAAAATTATCCATAGACGACACTAATTTTTTTTTTGTCAGTTCCTATCATAATTTTGACATTTGGGCATTATTGTTTAGCTATTGACCTATGTTTTCAAATTTCCTGTGGTGGTTTTGTCTCAATCGGACTAACGGTTTTGAAGATAATCGCAAGTTTTTTAAGCGCTAAATGACACCGTTACACAAACCATAAGGCGAAATCTGGCATGTTCGGTATCATTGGACTCGGCAAGGATTCAGGAGTCTAAGGAGGTCACTTCCATGAAAAACGCTGGCTTGAAACTTCTCAGGCTCCTTCAGGGCATTGTGCCGATGACGCAAAATTAGTTTTTTGAGATACGCCAATGTTCTCATAGACTATCATGGCACTCTGGACAAAGACACAGCATGCCAATTTTCATCGGACTAACGGTTGGGTGCGGTTATAGCCATTTTCATGATTTTTTTCCCTCTTATAGTGCCACCCATTGGCCAATCATTGCAATTTTTTTCATGTGACCTTAGATTGAGCTCATAAACATGTGCCCCGAGTTTAGCGAAAATATCTCTTTCCGTTCACAAGTTATAGCCATTTTAGTAAAAGTGGCCCCGGTCAAATCGAACATTTTGGTTCCCCTTAGCAACCGTGAATTGAAATTTAGATTTTTTTTTTTTTATGATTATTGATAGTCACTCTCCAGAGAATATTTCTGCAGTGGTTTGGTTCCAATCAGGCCAAAAACCTAGGAGTAGTTCGCAAAAGTAGTTTTTAAAAACCAAAAAAAACAAACTCAAGTTACTCAAAAATGGCGCCTGAAGGGCGAGCGATATAAGACACTTGAGCCTATGCCTAACGGTTTAGGAGTTATAAGCCATTTCGTTCTTTTGGCCAGTGTAGCTCCCCCATCAGGCCATTGGGGGTGTGTGAGTACTACCAGCCCTCAAAGTTTCAAGTCTCTACGACTTACGGTTCGGTCTGCCCGATCAGTTTTAGATGGAGAATGCTGCATCATGGGAAAATTAACAATAACATAAGGGTTTCAGCGCTACGCGCTTGAACCCCTAATAATACATAAATGTACACTATACCGTTCAAAATTTTGGGGTCGGTACTCGGTACGATTTTTTATGTTTTTGAAAGCAGCTTCTTATGCTCATCAAGGCTCAATTTATTTAATCACAAATACAGTAAAACAAATTGTGAAATATTATTCTTATTTTTTTTAATGTTGTAAACAATTGTGCCGCTTAATATTTGTGGAAACTGTGAATATCCTCTCATATATTTCTAACCAAAAATACTCTACATCTTTACATCATTCTTGTTGAAGACCTTTCAAAATACTGAAATAAAAAGCATAGATTGCCATAAAGTAAATTGTCACAAGGATTCAGATAATAGAAGAACTGATATGACCATTTCAGTCACAAAGAACTGTTAAGGGAAACTTTATTGTCAGAGGTTAGCTATTTTTTTATTTAATTTTTTACAGCCATACTGAACTCATATATTAAAGTGATGCAACATTTTCATTGCAGTAAGTTTTCTCATTTTGCCAGTAATTTTAGCAGATGAGGAAAAAGGTTAATTTTAGACTCTGCTCACACCCGTCGCTTGTCCCTATGGTACAGTTTTGCCTAAGATATATCATTAGTCAGATCCCCATTTGATAGTTCCTCTTGGGAAGCAGGAGCCAAGTTATCATTCCAAAGCATTTGGGACATTTGTCAAAGCCAGTGTTTATACTGTATACTGTGGCACTGGCCTCAATCACCCCCTTTCACTTTTCTCGCTCACCTGTGAGTCTCCACAACAGGAAGTTGCTATTTCCTTTATAACCCAAACAAACAGTTATTCCTAATTACAGAGTTCTCTTTCGGGTAAGTACCTTTCCATCAATTTGTACTGTCTGGTGTCTGATGAAATATCTCTCTTTTTTATTAGCCCTGCAATGCTTGGGGTTTGAAGTAAATGAAATTAACCGACTATCAATAAATCACTACTGCACCTCTATGCAAACATACCAGCAGGCTAATTTATCAGTAGCTATCAAAAAGGAATGCAATTACGATTCTGTCATCCTTTACTCACCCTTGTGTTGTTTTGAACCCGTATGATTTTCTTTCTTCTGTTGAATACAAAAAGAGAAATGTTATGCTCCCTACCACACAATTGAAGCATTTAGTGACCAGGGGCTGTCCAGCTCCACAACAGACCACTGGTCACTGTATGCTTTCATTCATGCTTTTTATTTCATGGTTTAATTTTTGTGTTATGTTTTCCTTAATAAAGACTTTAAGCATACATTTTTGTACATTTCGTTTTTTTTCAATGAACTATAAGCAATCATTTGAATTATTGTACCGGTGCTAATGTTAATATATTTGATCACTTAAGACACAAGGATTCTGCCCCAAGGGAAATTGTTGAAAACTGAAACTGAAACATGGTTTGGATGTCTCATGATATATGAGGCAGTTCAGATTGGTAATGTCTTCAATAAATTACTCACATTATAAACCAGCGCTCCCTAGTGTATAATAATAGGTTATCAATAATTTGACTGTATTTAGATAGGGTGTTCAAGGCGCATTGTTTATATTATATACCTTGTGCTTCGTAACTCTGTTCATAGCTAATTTTCTCTTAACAGCACAAACAATATAACTTCACCTCCTTCAGTCATTCGTTGCAGTGAGGGATGCATAAGAAACAGAGTATATGGCAGAACTCTAAATAAAAACTGTGAGAACACAAAGAATTCCCCTCCCCATGTATGAAAATGCCACCAGTGTACATGTTTTGTCGTTTTAGGAGCATGAACCCTGGGGTATTGAGTACGAGGAGCAGCAGGTGCAAGGGGGATACAACATCTGGGATTGATTTGAGGCATTTCATTGTGAGGAATTTTTGGGTCAAATAATGTTTTTAAGCCTGAAACTGACCTAGAGAGCACATTATTCACAGATTTTAGGAATGGACATCTGTGGGAAAAAAGTATATGCTGTGTGGTAGAATTTGTCCACTAAACACAGACATTCCAGTACATTATGCTTGCTACACTGTCACTGCATTATTACTGAGCTATTAATAGAACAGAATGGAGGAGGCTCTTCAGCAAGTATCCACATGCGGTCCATGACACTGTTCACATCAGCAATCTGATACACTACAATCTGAGGCGGTATCCTTGACAGGGTTTAAATTAAACCAGGAGTAGGCCTTAATCTACAATAATTAATCGTATCTTAAAAAATGGCTTTCTGAAACATTACAGATTACTAACACCTGGACTATGGAGTCCTGAACTAAAATAAACAGGATTAATTTAAAACCAACTGTGCTAATCTGTATTAGCATGACCAAGGTTGCCTATAAAACATGGAATAAACCAAGAAAATCATAAAATTGTGTGGAACTAAGAAGCAAATCCAAGGAAAACAATGACAGCAGGAAAAAGACTGCAATCAAAAACACTTTACTGAACAAAAGAAAAATCTTTTAGAGGAAATAAAATAAATAAAAACTGCACACATCAGCTGTGGAACCTACAAAGCCCCTAAAGGGATATGGTGAAGAAAAGAAATATGATATAGGAGGAAAAAAATGCTTTTGTGTTCTCTCGCAAATTGTTTTGTTCAGCGAATGAACACAAAAGTTTTGCGAGCGAATGCAAAGTTTCCTACTCAACCAACTCTTGAATGTTTCCACTTGTGAATAATTTTCCTTACTGTAGAAAAACGGACTTCAAGTTGTTTGGAAATGACCGTATAAGATTGATAGCAGCAACAATTCCTTCTCTAAGATCATTACTCCTTGGCATTTTGTTAACACACACCTGAATGCTCCAGACCAGCAAACAGCCAGATCTTCTGCTTTTGTAGAATTGGTCACGCTTGCTGATGATCGATTAATCAAAGACATTAGATTAGCAGTGCCTAACTGCTACTTACCCTCTTAATTCCTATGGAAGCAGTAAGGGTGTACTTAGTTTGTCACCAATGGCTTTTCTATTTTGGCCTAGTTTTTTTGTTATAAATAATAACACGGTGTAATGTGTCGTGTTGTGATTCATCTGAGGTTGTATTTACCTAATTTTAAGACCTGCCAAGGACCAGATGATTTCAACGAAGTCATCACTTAATTGATCAATCATTGTGGAATACATCTGCAAAAGCAGATGTTGGGTGCTTTCCTCGGTTACCCCTTTAGGTAACTGTAGCTTTCAGCCAGAAGCAGATGTCACCAGGAGGTACTCAACTTTCCTTGAGTGTTTCGACCCTTAACCACAACACTCTCCGGTTGGTGGGTCGGCAGTGGTAGCCAAATCACCCTCTGCGACCTATTTCCAAAGGGAACAACCATGCCTGCCATCCGTTGTCTTTGCACTCCTGGATTAAAGGCTGATATTTCAAGGCCTTCCTCTCATGAGCCTCCTCACAGCCCTCCTCCCATGGCACGGTCAGCTCGTTTAGGGGGATTTTACAGTATTTGGCTGACCACAGGACGATGTCTGGGCAAAGAGCTGTGTGGACCACTTCCGGGAACTGCAGGCTCCTTCCGACGTCGACTCTCATTTCCCAAGAGCTCGTGGCTTGCAGCAGTTTGGATTTTGCTGATGCCAGGTTGTGAAGGGCCTGGCTCCCTCCTTGATGAAGGTGAAAGTTTTCCTCTCATCTGTGCCACCTGGGGACAGGAGCACCTTGTCGTGGCGCTACATATAGTGACCCTGGGTTAAAGATGTTTTGCACCCTGACAATATGTGTGCCAGTATCGCCTTTTGACCACGGAGCTTGCAGTACGGGTCGCCCCTCAATCGCCATGTGTGCAGATGAGACGGTGAAGGAAGGGTGTCATACATGGAGCGCAGCAGGAAGGAGATGCGGTAGGGCTCCAGTCTCCACAACTCTGCCCATGTGCCCATCTTATGCTTAGGCAGATCCCATTTTGTCCATGCTCCTTGGGATGCTTGTTCCACTGCTCTGGACAAACGCCTCTGTTCCTCTTGAGCTCGGATTTCTGACTGGACCATGCCTCGCTTGATCGTTGTGCTTGCGTTCCCAAACTGTTGGAAATGTTTTTTCCCAGAGCTTTCTGCCTGTTCAATAGCTGCTTTGACTGCCCATTTACTGCCTGATCTTGTTTTAATGCCTGCTTGCTTTACCCGGACGTATAACCGTCCAAGACAGATGAGAGAGGGAGCTGCAGCTGTCCTGAACGGATGAAGAGGCCCACTGAAGCAAAGCTTGGGGAAATCGAAATCCCCAACCATCTCCACAGGTGCTTGTTGGTTTTCCTCTCGATGCCTTTTACAAATGTTATGGGGAACTCATAGACTATGAGGAGCTAAATAAGCCTGGGCAGAAGGCTGTGCTGGTACAACCAGGTTTTTAATGGACCTGTTGATATTCTTCAACTATTCTTCGGTTTGCTTCACAGCGTCTGCAACATTGGCACCATGTTTCAGTGAGGCATTGAACCACTTTCCCAAGCAATTTATAGGACTGTCCTCAATTTATGGAATGACCTCGCCTTGAACTTGGAGGCCGAACTTAGTCGTGACACTGCCCTTCCTGATCACCAGGCTTCTGGACTTCCTGGCCTGACAACCTTGCCCAAGTGGCTATGTTGTCAATACCCATCTCACTTGGACATGCATTACAGTTGTTGTTGTTAACCCCGCAGCACCGGCTGAATGATGCCTAACTCCAGGACGGGACAGCTGGTTATGTCTTCCACTGCTGTTATTAGAAGGTTCATGCCCATGATAAAAAGGGTCCTGTTGGGATTCCCTTCTGGAGATCCTGCCAATTGGTTGTCCACTGTGTGGATGTAAAACCTCAGTTTGATCGATCCTAGATAGCTAGTAATCATTTCTTGAATACCTGGATGTGGTAATGGTCAAGTCTGAGCTGGATGAGATTCTGTGGGATAGATCCATAGGCATTCGCTTGATCTAACCATTGTTAGATCTCCTTTCTTCTGTTTGGCCTCTTGGAATCAACTTGCTGATCATCGGTGTTCCAGACAGCCTGAAAAACATGGGATATCGCCATTCTGGATGAAAGTATTGATGTAATTATTCTGCATCATGTAGGTGGTCAACCTTCTTGGAAGAGAAGAAAACTTCTATTACTGTTTTTTTCAATTGCTTAAGCACAATTTTGAAAACAGGGCCTGGTTTTTCAAACCCCTTCACACAATTAGCACAACATTACAGCAAAGTAGCACAACACCTAAGATAATTTGCAAAATGGAACACTTTTGTCAAAACTATACAATGTCTCATAAAAACCTTATTTTGTTGTCATAACATAAACACAGCCATCTTATGGTCTGATTCTGTTTGAATCAGTTAAACACTCCTGTGCTCAACCTAAAACACTTTTAGCATTTACACAGAGAAAGTGTAAAAATAAATTCACCAACACCACCACATGACACCACTTGAGCAGACTAATGAAAATATGTATTTCTTTTCATGTACTCAAATCAGTCAATACTGAACATTTCAACAAAACATTCATAACCTCATTCTCTGAACCAAATTCTCAATAGTCTAAACCAATTTGTCAAATAAATCACTCTCTTTCTGTAAAACATTAAACAAGTTCAGGTAGATAAAACACTGTTTGCAAATCTCATCCACTCTTTTTACAAAACTCTAAATACATTTTCACTCACTACACATGTTGCACTGTGATGCACTTGTGTTTCAAAACTCAAAACAAAAGTTAAACACAACTACAACACAGTTTTCATCGTTTATACACAACGACTCAAATTTGTTCACACTTATTTCTAATGATGTGACCAAACCAACTGTACATAATACAAGTCATTTCAGAGTCCCAAAATTTACTCAAAATGTTGCACTGAATGTTGATACCTACAATGGATGGAAACAATATAAGAGGGAAAGAAGGAAGAGGATGAGTAAGAGGTGGTGAACGAGAAAGAGGACGAGGAAGAGCAGGTGTGGAGAATGTTGTCGAGGCTGGATCTGCTTGAGGGACATTCAATACTATACAATATTCAGTACAATACTACACTTGCAGTGCATACAGTATACAATTTATTCACCTTACTAAGTTGTCATTACTATACATTTTTACGTAATTGCAACATTTGTTTACTTTGTTACAATATACTTTTTTTCTGTAACTGCATGGTTTGAATTCTGTGTTCTCCATTTTTTGATGTAGTGTCTAATGAATTATCTGTAGTGTCTATAATTTTGACTCGCTGTGTGTATGATCTGAGAGCATTGTTTGATTTTGAGCACAGATAAAATGGTTTTGAGGCAATTGTTTGATTTTACCAAAAGAGTCAGAGGTTCTGTGAATGTGGTTTGAAAATTTGGTTTTGTGATTAAGGTTTTGAGAAAGTGAGTGATGGTTTCAAGAAATGTGTTTTAGCAATTCAGAAAAACTGTATTGAAAATTGGGTGATCACTGACAATATGGGCTTGAATTTCTGTAAGTCTGGTGGGCCAGACATTATTGCATTATTGGCCAAAACGAGGTTTATGATCTCTCTCTCTTGCTCCTGTGTGAATATGGGGCCCCTCCCTCCTTGGTGTTCTCGACATTCAATCCTATGTTGGCCAAACAAAATACATGTAGCTTACTGTAAAATGATCCAGGAATAGATACCAAAACTGTTGATATAGTACATGCAGTAAGCTATGGATTTTCTATTGACAGAAGATAAGTTTCTCACCTGTGCTCTTGACGAAATGTCCGAACTATTGATGTCACCGCGTACCTGCTTAGGTTAGACTGTACTCTTAGTCCAGCCTCCCTCAGTGTTAGTCCGTGGTTTATTACATTATCCACAATTGTAGCATGAATTTCGTTACACAGATTTGGTTGTCTTCTTCTTTGTGCATGTCCTACCCATCCTCCAGGTCTTCCTCTCCTTCTCCATCTCCCTCTCCATCTCCCTCTTCCTCTCCCTCTTCCTCCACCTCTTCCTCCACCTTGTTCTCTCCGGATTCCCCCTCTCATCCGCACTCTCCCTCTTCCTCTGACACCGTCCATTTTTGTTGAAGACAGGTGAACTTTTTTATAGTGCTTAAACCTGATTGGTGTGTCTACAGTTAAGCTCCAGTGTGTGTGCACACCTGTTGGCTGTGTTTAACCAATTGGTAATGGGTGTGTTCATTTGAAAGCCTTTGCTTTGAAATTGCAAGGAAATTACATCATGATAAATTTTTGTGTCAAATGCATACAAGTGTGTTTAGTGTTTTGCAAATTACTGTGCGTAATGTTTTGCAAAAAGTGTGAAGCTGACAATGTGCGTACAGTTGTGCAAATCTAGGCCGGTGTTTTGCTCCTTGAGTGTAAGGTTTTGCTTAGTGTGGGAAAGTTTTAATTTTAGTGTGTAAGCAATTGAAAAAAACTGTAATATTTATTTTTTGCATTTGTTGAACTACCTGTTGACTTTTTCGCAACACGGTATGTTCAGCACCCTTTGTAAAACAGTTCTGTGGAGAAGCATGATAGCGTGATAGCATTTTGTGTAACATACTGTATGTACATGATTATAAAAGCTATACATTATCAAAAATATTTTTGTCTCCACTGACTCCTGTTTTCATAGATCTGAGCAAAGTGCGTACACCAGAGCAGAACCAGTAGCCTGGATGACTTTACAATACCCATATAAGCAATTAGCAAACAGCAATGCAGCTTCTAAAGGCTGTGCATGTGGTCATTTTCATGGTTGATTATTACTGGACAATGTTTGATGGGTTGAGTTTTTCAACCTCTCGCCAGGAATGGCTGAGGATGTGCACCAACCCCGGCCCTTCCAGCTTTGGTGGTTCATTGATGGATGTCGTGCTCACTTCTACAATTTTCTCCTTGGATTTTTGTGTTAAGTTTGTATTCTATGTGTTAGTTGGATGTCTTTGACTTTCTGAAATATCACTTCAGCCTCCACAGGTGGAAAACAGTAAATTTGTCTTAGAATATGTCAAGCTTTTAAAAGAAGCTCTACATTAATGGAGTATCTGTCATAGTTCACATTTCACATTTTTCAATATGCAGAACACCTTGTTTTGCTAATCATTATCGTTTAAAACTATTGTTATTGCCTCAGTCATACAAGGCGTTGTCAGCTGTTAGAAGATGAACTTTGATTTGTTATGTTGGGTGACTGTGAATTACAAAATTATCATGCATGACGCAAAACAGATTGAATATATAAGTGTTTAGATTACCAAATGAAGTTATGCAAAATGTCAATTTTATGTAACATTTTCCTCACTTCATTACTGATGTGGATCTAGATAAGCAGTTGATGGCATTTGACAAATTCAAATCTATTCAAATGCTAAAATCATAATGATCTTCCTCAATTAATGTGTCACCTCTGTTCTGGGTTTTAGTTTTGAGTTGTGTTCTTGTTTGATTTGCATTGTTTCCAGTTCAGTTTTCTGACTTAGTTTATCTGTTGCCATGGTTTTGGATTTGTCCTCATGTGTTTCACATATGTCTGGTTAATTGTCCTGTGTAGCCCCAGTGTTTCCCTGTGTATAATCCAGGTTTTCATTCCGACGGCTGGATTGTTTCCCGTTGGGTGTTGGTTAAGCCTGATCGCCTTGTGAGCAGTTCACTGACATCTAGCACTGTTGACGTTTCTAGCACTGTTGGCTCTTGGACTTTTCCTGATCCTGTCTTCCACTTCGCTTACTGTCTACATACTGTCCTATGATGAAAGGCAAAAAATAAATCTTGCTGGTTAAGCTCCATCTACACACAGAATGGAATCAGTATATTTTAAGCCACTACATCAACATCTCTCATCAAATGGGTGGGGGAATGGATTCAGACAGCTGGATTGTTTGCCGTCGGATTCTGTTCCCCCCATATTTCTTACACAATGAGGTTCAAAAATGTATCAGACTGATGCTGGTGAAACTCCATCCACACAGGGAATAAATCACCCTCTTTTAAACCAATACATCAACATCTCTCATCATATGGGTGGGGGAACGGATTCAGACAGCTGGATTGTTTGCCTTCGGATTCCATTCCCCCCATATTCCTGACAGATGGAGGTTCTAATATTTACAAAATTGATGATTGCTAGTCATTGCTGATAGCCTTGTGGGCAGCTCAATGACATCTAGTACTGTTGAGCTTTGGGGGACCTGAGTTTGAATCTTGGCTCTTGGAATTTTCCTGATCCTGTCTCCATATTTGTTTACTGTCTACATACTGTCCTATTTTGATAAAAGGCAAACAATAAATATTTAAACTGTTGCTGGTTAAGTGCCATCTAAACACAGAATAGAATCAGAATATTTTAAGCCATTACATCAACTTCTCTCATTATGGGGGTAGAGGAACGGATTCCAACAGCTGGATTGTTAGCCTTCGTATTCTGTTCCCCCCCATGTTTGTAACAAAATGAGGTTCTAATATGTACAAAACTGATGCTTGCTAGAAGTTGCTAGAAGTTGCTGATAGCCTCGTGGGCAGCTTGCTGACATCTAGCACTGTTGAGCTTTGAGGGACTTGAGTTTGAATCTTGGCTCTTGGACTTTTCCTGATCCTGTCTCCCAATTTGTTTACTGTCTACATACTGTCCTAAGATGATAAAAGCTAAAACGCCAAAAAAATAAGTCTTTAAATTGTTGCTGGTTAAGCTCCATCTACACACACAATGGAATCAGCATCTATTAAGCCACTACATCAACATCTCTCATCATGGGATGGTGGAACGGATTCTGACAGGTGGATTATTTGCCATCAGATTCTGTTCCCCCCATGTTTCTTACTCAGTGAGGTTCTAATATTTATCAAACTGATGCTGGTGAAACTTCATCCACACAGGGAATAAATCACCCTATTTTAAGGCACTACATCAACATCTCTCATCATATGGGTGGGGGAACGGATTCCAACAGCTGAATTGTTTGCCGTCGGATTCTGTTCCCCCCATGTTTCTAACAAATTGAGGTTCTAATATTTACAAAACTGATGCTTGCTAGTTGTTGCTGGTAGTCTGGTGGGCAGCTCACTGACATCTAACACTTTTGAACTTTGGGTAACCCGAGTTCGAATCTTGGCCTTTTACTGTCCTATTATGATAAAAGGCAAAAACACCAAAAAAATAAATCTTTAAACTGTTGCTGGTTAAGCTCCATCTACACAGAGAATAGAACAGGCTGTGCATCCGGCGTTGCCGATTGCCTGAAGGAGTTACCGTTATTCTTGGTAACAAACTAGCAGGTGATCAGGTTTGGTCTGATATCCCATGTCAGTGGCGGTGGAGGACAAAATTTAGTTAGATCAAGAGCTGGATGAAGGCAGGCGGGGTTTTCCTGAAGTTTTTACAGCTTGTGTAGTAATGCGTGCTATGTCACGCATAAAAAATGTTTTTGATTAAATTCTTGCATCCCACTTTTTTGTCATAACCTTTGAGCTGGGTTATGACATATGATAGAACCGTATGTAGACAGAAAGAAAAGTGGGATAGTGAGAAAGCTCAGAGAAACTTGAACTCAGGTCAACTGAAGCCCAACAGTACCATATGTGGGCAGTACTCTGTTACTATATATTCCCTACAGGAATTACTTTTAAATGACAACACTTACATGAAAAAGCTGCATTTTTCATTTTGGTGTAGTTAAATGTGAACCACCATGCTGTGTTAAATAAAACCTTGGGGTGTCAGCAGAGCAGATATTCAAAAATAATTGATTTTTACTTTTAAAATCTTAAAAGCACTTTAGGCATTCTACTAATCACAACAGTATTGCTCCTTTGTATTGTAAGTGGGTTTCAACTAAATTGTTGTCACAACTACATAGCACCTGCTTAGGAATGTACGGTTTCTTATCGAAACTTTACAGTTGCTTCTTCAAACTTCTGTTATGATCAAATATTTTTATATAATTTAATTATTTACAAAAGTAAATGTATGCTCCCGAAAAAAAATAAAAATAATTTTGGACATACAGTACATTTCATACATTCTTGCTTACATTGCTTACATTGCTTACAGTTCATTGCATGTACTACTGATGGTTTCATGTCCCACGAGTACAGCCACCCTTTGAGCCACCTGAACATTTTAACTACCGAGGTTATCTCACAATTAAATTTTAACTGACTCACTACACTTGGTTGAAAAGTCACTGATGTGACATTGCATAATTTAGCCAGGACCATGATTATGATGACCTATTTTAAACACAAGCAGATAAAAATTATGATTTTCAGGCCACTGGCTGATTTTTTTCAATAACATGTCTTCTTAGATGTAATACAAGTGCCAGATTTGATTTCAATATATTTGCACTTTTATGCACACACACTATACTATACCAATTTCACATAGCCTAGTTGTTCTCTCAAATTAGTGAGAAAGAGGGGAATGGAATCAGGAAAAATCCACAAGTTGGGACTTGAACTCAGTTCGCCAGAAGCACAACAGTATGTCAGTGTGCTGCCCATGATGCTAACAGTGCCAATTAACCAACATTAGTTTGATAAATATTAGATCCTTGATAAAAAAAACATGGGGGGGAACAATATCATATCGCAAACAATCCAGCTGTCACAATCCGTTACCCCACCCACATGATAAGAAATGTTGATGTAGTGGTTTAAAAGATGCTGATTCTATCCTCAACGTGGATTGAGCTCAACCAGTATCAGTTTGATAAATATTAGAACCACCTTGTTTAAGAAACATTGGGGGGAATGACGCTGAACAATCCAGCTGTCAGAATTCATTCCCCAACCCCCATGATGAGAAATGTTGATACAGCCATGTAAAGACTTCTGCACATAGATCCTCCGCTTTTTTCATTCCTGCTGGAACCACCAGTGACACAAGGCAAAAAAAATTTTTTTTTCCTTTTGACGATTAAAAAAATAAATAATTTGTAATAAATTAATCAGGAAAGCTCCCTGAAACATGTGATATTTCACAGGGTTTTTCTCCAAGTTTATTTCAACACTCTATTTTACAAATTATTCTTATGTGTTATCTTTTTATTTATTTATTATAAAAAGTCAGCCTTGAAAGAGGGGGATTTATTCCCTGTGTGAATGGAGTTTAACCAGCAACAGTTTAAAGATTTATTTTTTGGCGTTTTTGCCTTTTATCATAATAGGACAGTAAACAAATTGGGAGACAGGATCAGGAAAGGCCAAGATTCGAACTCGGGTCCCCCAAAGTTCAAAAGTGCTAGATGTCAGTGAGCGGCCCACGAGACTATCAGCAACAAATTTATTAGCACTTCTCCAGAGGGTCCACTGGATGGCAGTACTCTGTTACTATATATTCCCTACAGGAATTACTTTTAAATGACAACACTTACATGAAAAACCTGCATTTTTCATTTTGGTGTAGCTTAAATGTGAACCACCATGCTGTGTTAAATAAAACCTTGGGGTATCAGAAGATATTCAAAAATAATTGATTTTTACTTTTAAAATCTTAAAAGCACTTTAGGCATTCTACTAATCACAACAGTATTGCTCCTTTGTATTTTGAGTGGGTTTCAACTAAATTGGTGTCATAACTAGCCTACATAGCACTTGCTTAGGAATGTACGGTTTCTTATGGAAACTTTATGATCAAACATTTTTTATATAATTTAATTATTTACAAAAGTAAATGCATGCCAAAAATTTTTTGGACATACAGTACATTTGATACATTCTTGCTTACATTGCATGAACTACTGATGGAGTCATGGGGTTTCATGTCCCACGAGTACAGCCACCCTTTGAGCCATCTGACCATTTTAACTACCGAGGTTATCTCACAATTAAATTTCAACTGACTCACTACTCTTGGTTGAAAAGTCACTGATGTGAAATTGCATAATTTAGCCAGGACCATGATTATGATGACCTATTTTAAACACATGCAGATGAAAATTATGATTTTCAGGCCACTGGCTGATTTTCTTCAATAGCATGCCTTCTTAGATGTAATACAAATGCCAGATTTGATTTCAATATATTTGCACTTTTATGCACACTATACTATACCAATTTCACATAGCCCAGCTGTTCTCTCAAATGAGTGATTTACCACTGCGGTAGAAAATTCCACCAAACATTCTACACCTAACAGAAGGGAAGAATAAAAAAAATAGAAAAGGCTTTGTTTTGTATATACTTCAGATTTATTACAAATTAAATGCACAGGCAAAATGGATGTTCCAATTTCTTCTGTCTGTAAACAATGTTGTAAGTATTACAATAATAACAAAAATATTACAAAATAACTATATGTGTAACATTACAAACAATGTAGATGTTTTGTTTTAGGATGCATGACAAGTTATCTGAAGTGCATATGAATGTGTTTTGGGGATATCTTCTAACAGCCACAGACTAAGAACTTTTATAGGTAGCCTACTATATATTGTTATAAATTATACTCTCTTTACCCCAATATATCGTGTCTCATATTACATTTAAGATCATCTTTAAGTAAATTGATGACAAATATTTAAAATGGTTGCTGGCTCAGTAGCCTAGGCTAATTTCTATTAGAATACATAATATACATTACGTGCAGGGCGAACAATTCAACTTCAGTAAAATAATTTCTTGTCGTTGCTTACCTTTGCATTAAAATGATTCGCACACGGTTTCACACCGAAATGTAAACGATAAGATATCGTAGGTTTTTTCTAAATTAATAATTCACTACAACACCACAACAATACAAATAATAAACGCATAAATACACCAAATATTCACATGCATTCAACATTTAAACTATAATAGTGGAATGAGTTGCATTGGTTCGCTTTTCCCCCGAAGCGACTCATGGGTAATGCAGTCAATTATGTTGAGGCAGACAATGGAAGCGGACCGAGGTTCTTCAAACTTCAAACTACAATTACCATACTTCTTGTCCTTCGATTTCCGGTATCTTTGGCAAAAGTTTCAATGGGGGTTGGAAAAAGAGAGTGAGGAAAAAGTATCCGTGTTGTCTTGTACATGAAGTGAAACTAGACGGGGGAAGAGGAGGGCCAGTGCCTTAGACGTAATAGGGCAAGGTAAGAGATGTTACCTATTAACCAGATGATGCACGCGCAGGTTAATCGCATTGGAAAGAAAGCGTTTCAATGCAAAACTCAGCTTTCTGCTACGTTTTTAAGTGTTATGCACAAAGGCACTCGTGCTCATACAACAATTTATTTTCGTCATAGGCTTTCCCTCCACAAATACAGCCAAACATGTGTTTTTTTTTATTATGAGAAAAAAAAACTAAACAAAAAAACAATGCGTTAATATTTGTAATCCAAGTTGTAGCGGCGCTGCGCTCATCGTGATGCTCCCATCATCTTTGCACGCTTGCGTTCTGTTTTTTTCTTCTTCTCCAAATTCCATGCATTAAATGCATGTAATAATCAAAACGAACGGTGCAAATGCCCTTTAGTCTGGGATTAGGTACTGAAAAGATCACCGAACATATACGATGATCAGCTGACTTTTCAGCAACGCATGAGAGCTGTTTTTACAAATGCGTATTTGTTGACTGGGGTTTCTGAAGGGAAACATACAGCATTTTAATTTGACAGAACATTCCCATCCCAATGCTTTCTGAATGTACCACCGCTCATTCCCATGTCCATTTGAAATACGTGCGATGAGCACGCGCGTCAACTCGCAGTGAGCATTTCGCAATTACCGCCTGTTTTTTGTCCATTGTTACTCAAAATCTAATGAAATCGTTTACGAGAGCCGGTGTCTGTCCGATCCTTATCACATGCAGAGACCGAAATCGTCAGCTTGCGTAACATTGCAGGAAGATCTCATCCGATTTGTTCTTTGTGCACGAGTCGTTTTGAGGACTTGATTAGCTCGGAGCTCCATCAGAGCATCACTCACTCATTCATTGCTCGAGTGAAGCTCTAATTTCTCTGGTGTGTGCATGAGTGAAAGATTGAGATGGATTGCCGGTTGCAAGGTAGGGTAAAGGACAATTATTGTTAAGCTAATATTATTAAGAAATATTCCTATTACTCAGTGTGGTTAATGCAGACCATCTTATTTGACTCGCATTGGTATTCTATCTCAAGGAGGACACAAGTGATGACAAGAACGTGTTTAGTGGAATCCTGTAGATCGGGGATGTTTTTTATTGACACGGTGACATTTAGAAAACCCAGGAGCCACAGATTAAACTCTTGTTTTCTTTATAACAACTTTGATAATGAACGTTATAACTAACGTCAGTAGTACAAATGTACGCTTTACAAATCTTTACTTTGAGTCATTGTAATGAAAATGTTGTTTTATGTATTTTCTCTATTACATGGATCCCCTGGTTGAAAATCGTGGTTCTAGATGACAAGATTAGGCTATAGTTACATTTTGTCATTAGTTATTTAAATAGTTATCATGTTTCAATTTGAAATTCATTTGTTTAAACTCTTTGGTGTAGGCTAATAGATATTTTTGATTGTACATCTAAATGGTTTCTACAGAGAGATGTGTAGATGTTGAAGACATTCATTGTTTTTATTTGGGAGGGATGTTGATAGACTGGTCTAAGTCATTTACACACATTGCCGGAAAGGAGACGCACACATAATTTTTACTATCAGGGGAAAATTCAGCAAAGTGTGAATCATATCATATCATATTTTACTGGACTGGAATACTTCTACCCCTTTGAGAAACGTGTTTTATTCTGTTGATTCTTTTGAAAAGGTTTTTAACCAGGTTAATCCAAGTCTTAAGGTTTTATTTTTTAAATAACTAAACCTGGCTCTTGCCATGAGCATAGGAAAAAAAAGGTGTTATAGAAAAAAATTGACTGGTCTAAATTTCCTTTAAGTTGCAAATTATGTCTTTTCATTTGCTTTTTGCATATTGATGGCTTATGAGAATGTGTATTGTCTATGATGAATTAAAAATATTTTTTGTAAGTTCTGTTACAGTCTGTTTCACACTGCATGCACAAGCAGTATGCGTAACTAGAACAGCAGGTTCGTGTTGTACTCTCACACTGTGGCTTTACAGAAAATAAAGTGATTTCTGGGTTGCATTTAAACATTTTTTTTTTAAATAATGACCCGTACATTATACATTGGTTATCTGGGGTTGGCCATTGAGATTTATCATCACCAGTGTGTAAGGGGGTAGCTTTTAACTGTCAGTCAGATGTAACGAATAGTGAATGTCTGGGTGAAAAGTTTGCTTCTGTATTTGTTGCTTCATAAAAGCCTATATTGTAAAAGATTGTTTCGATAAATTGCATTGTAGTGCATTTTACCATATTTTTTGCTGTTTTAAGCATTCTATGTCTGGCAGAAATCTCTCTACCTTGACCCCTTTGTTTAATATGGGTACTGAAGTATGTACTGCGTTTGCATGGGGTGTGAAACAGGCTTGACTGTGGTTCCAACCTGATCTCATTAGAAAATGTCGATTTTGTATGTATTTGTACAATGTGATCTGTACTAGGACTGCTGATGATTAATCAACGATCGATTAATTGTCGATAATAATATATTTGATCAAACTTAACGATGGTTGATTAAGCAAGGTCATCATGAGGTGTGTGCGTCTTGTGCAAAACACGTGCAGCAGACACACAAGGAAAATTGAAGCGAGCTTGCCTTTGTTACGTATTATTTATAAATGTATTAATGTCTTCAAGCCATTGCAATGGATTAGGTAGGCTTACCATTTATTTCTAAACATAATTAACCAAGGGTCCAAAAAACCCTACAGACAAGTGATTTTACTGAACATAAGAACTACTTACAAACCAATCCAAGCGCGCTTCAGCTGTAAAACAGTGTGTGATTGGTGACCGATTAGAGGGGTTTTTTTTTGCCTGGATTCAAGAGCAGAGCAACTCTAACCTTTTTATGACTTTTTTCATGATTTATTTCTTATATGGAAAAGTTAGTTTTGAAACCCACACATTGCAGCAGAACTTACTTCTAATATCTACATACAATGGTCCCTAACCATTGGCGGGGCGTAAGATTATACAAAAAACGTACAAATGTGATTGAATGAATTCATACGAATTAGCCACCAATTCAACAAAACTTGAAATGGTTACGAATTGCCATGAGAATGTGAGTTTGCCAGCTATCAGGATTCAGTCACAAATTCTTAATCTACTGGCGGGAAATGGAGAGTGCCTTTTCTACAACTCTATAAAAAAGTTTCTCATTAGGAAACAAGGATTGACATCCTTTCCTTGGAACATGACTTGGTCAAGGTTGTGTGTGTGTTGTTAGTTTCTTAGGCTATGTACAAGAAGGAATGAGAGGAGGGCAGAATTTGGTTCGGACTGGTGTTTTGGGCTCCTTGGAATGTGGGCCACTGGTCCCTGGGGTGAGAGGAGCTTTTCTGGGACAGGCGTGGCTATGACGTACAGACGGTTCGGAATGGGAACGTACAGTACTGCCCAGTCATTCTGAAGGAAGCCAGGGGTGTGAAATGTGGTCTGGAGATAGGAAATACAGGTCTCGCTTCATAGTTCCGTCAACGGAGCGCTTGCGTTCTGGTTGAGGTCTCGGCCAGAGAGGTAGGCCAACTTCTAGAGCGATTTCTGAAATTACAGTAAGATTGCGTTTGGGTTACATTGGTGAATTTACATTGGTGAAAGATACTGTCTTCCCCACGCAGTTGGCAAAAATTTGTGAAATCGAAGCTCTCCATTGACCTCCAGATCATGTAACAATTTTTTCTCTCATCCATCGGCAGCTGTCTCAGCCCAAAACTAAACACACGAGCCAGCCTTGACACGCAGAGGTGGGATGCTATTTAAAGATCACACAAGCGTACCAGCTGCTCCCATTTCCGTGCTACGTAATTGAATCGGCGCATCCAGTTAAAGAACTCGTCCTTAGATTTGAAAGTTCTGTTTATAGAAGAGGACTCTACTTTCTGTCATCCTTTCTTCTTTTCTGTCAGTTTGGAGAATCAACCATGTGGTACTACAGGCAGCTTGATGTAGGACACTAAACCCACTTTTTTATGTGTGTTAAGCTATTCTTAGGCAGTCAAGTTGTAGGCCTAGTTTTGTACATGAGAGGGTGGTGCCGTAGTGTCACTCTTAACAGCGAGCTTTGGGGATGTGTTTGAACGTGCCATCTGCTCTGATACAATTTCCATCATTGTTTAATTGTGTCAGTCATTAAGTGACATCAGACATCATTTTTGGATTGGGCCAACAACTGACTAGTCGATCAGTGAAGTTTAATGTATCTAAATGTTTGATTATATACTAATGTAGGTGTACTTTTGGATGTATTTTTTAAGTGACTGTGCTCTAAAAAAAAAACTGCAACCATCCAGATTTAGACAGAAGTCTTTGGTCATTGCATTCTGCATTACATCTCATGTTATTGTTGGATCATCCATGAGTGTTAAGAAATGATTTTTTTAATGCGTCTTGTCTTGTGCATTGTTCCAGTCTGTTGCATTTCATCTCGCTGTTTATCTTTTATGTATTTTCTTATGTATAAAGGACAGATTGTCTGTGTTAGTCTAGTAGTTCACGGGTTTTCAGACTTTTTTGGGTCACCAAGTAAGTATGTTGTTCGCTTTGCAAGGGATGTCCCTTTCTAAAATATAAAGGCAGCTCTGTATTTATTTTCATATATAAAGAAAGATCAAAGTGCACGATAAATAAAGTTATTGTCTCTCTCTCTCAAAAAAATTTTTATTCTAAACTGCCAAACGAGTCGTTAGTAATTCCAGTCTTACTTCCGTATTTTATATATGTAACAATGTAACAGATTTGCATAATGCCCAGCTATGGTCTTCATTGGCTGCACGCGACATTAACAATGTCTACTTTGACCCGCCCTCGCCTCAAACACCGTAGGTGGTTCATGTTTGTGTACATGTCGAGAAGGCGCTGTTTTCTGGTCTGCAAAAGCAAATTCTCTGTGTAAACACTTCCAAAGGATGAGGATTTGAAGAGTCAGTGGTTAAATTACCACAGCGATACAACAGCAGTATAACCTTTTGATGATTGCTTCTCAAATCTCTGTGAGGTTTAAGTGGAATTTACTAAACGCTTATCCATTAAAGATGGGATACCCCTTTATTTGGACCAACTTGCTCCTCAGAATCACAACCTGTTAGAATTTAGACTATTGATGTATACATTTTCTACCGGGTGTTCAAAATACATAGCTTTGTGTTTTATATTGTGTAGGTCTCCGGCTAAATCATGTTACTATCTTACTGAAATAGTTTTGCTAATCAGCTGTGGGCACGCTGTTACCTAAAATTATGTCCATAAATGCAGATTGTCTGTTGTTTTTACTACTTTGAGTAATTATAAAGTCGTCCTTGTGATGAAGGTTTGGGTTGAATATCTAGTTCTTCCAATGTTTCATCGTCGGAGTCGTGCTTGAATTGATACGGCAAAATCGACGCCATCGTTACTGTCTTTACAATGTGTACAATCTCTGAGCTTTAGGAAGCCTCCGGAGCTAAGGTTCAGGTATGTTAACGTCTCTTTTTGTAATTCAGTTTTTGCCATGAAGATAGCCACAGAGGCTGACATGGCGTTAAATAAAAATGCTGATACTTTGAGAATCTTTGAAAAATGTGGTGATGGCAATGGGTATTATGAGAAAATGAAAGTGTTTTTTGACCTTTGATGCTTGTAAGCCTGTTGTAGTAGGAGACCTCCAAAACAAAATTAGGCACCTTTAAAATAATATAATGGGGCACTTTAAGTTTACACTATCATTTATTTTTTCATCTCATCTGTCAATAGAATAATATAATTTGTGAATAATCTCGGGAAATATGATCAGTTTTAGAAGTTTTTTTTTAATTTTATTTTATTTTATTTTATTTTATTTTATTTTATTTTATTTTATTTTATTTTATTTTATTTTATTTTATTTTATTTTATTTTATTTTATTTTATTTTATTTTATTTTATTTTATTTTATTTTATTTTCCATCTGGCCAGACCCCAGTTTGAAAGCCCCAGGTCTAGTCAACCAGGCAAACCACTGACTAGTCGATTTTAAATATATGTAGTTTTGCACTGCCCTACTTGGAAACCAAATGAAGACTTTGTTTGGATGTTTTGTTTCTGGCTTAATAGTATTTTTGTTCAGAGCATGGAATGGCCTTGGTGTTCACACATAGGGGTTCTGAAGGAGAGCGAGATATCAGAGATGAGTAGATTCAATAATAGTGTGAACATCTGTTATATTTCTCCTCCAGATTTTTCCTGCTCTGCGATTGAATTTGATGGTGAAAGTGAAATGTGAAAGTGAAATTTGAAGTGAAATGACCTTGCAAAATCATTCTATATCATTTTATATCATTTATGGGGCAGCACCCAAACAGTTTGGTACCACACTTATTTTGCCATATTTCATTTACAGTATGGAGGATTTTAGTTCCCTGAGCACACATCTTAAATGGTGCACGACACAGGCTGAGGAGTTAAGCACCCAAAGAAGAAATAGGCCAGTTACATCATTTTTTCACACTTCATGTCCTGAGGGAAGCTACGAGTGTGTGTGTGTGTGTGTGTGTGTGTGTGTGTGTGTGTGTGTGTGTGTGTGTGTGTGTGTGTCAGGGATTAGCATGTGTTAGGTATCACCAAGTGTCAGGTTTGTGAGGTGACACTCTCTTTGCATCTGGGAATATGACAACATGCACACTCTCTATTCCGTATTATTATAGTGGCATTTATACATTCAGGTCATATTCACATTCATCTCGCAAACACTACACACGTGAATTTTGCATGCATACACCTTTTAAGGAAGTACCCTGCACATTGTTCCAGTTTACAGTATCTGTCCAGGGGTGTGAGAACGGATTTATCTGAGACACACACACACATCTGCTCCCCGTTAAGGCACTGAAGTGTCTCCAATTCATTCTCTTGGCTCTTTTGCCCTTCCAGCACATATTCCTAAGCCATTCCCCATCAGCATGAAGCTACAGCAGCAGCATTTTTTCAAATTGAATGCGAGTAGTGTGTGAAATAGCAGACAATGTGCAATGAGAGTATTATGCTACATGCCTCATTAAAATTTAATGTTTAATTCAGTGAGTGGCATCCGTTTATCAGTTATTTTGAAAGGTAATTTTTATTCCTGTTTTTTTTTTCTGTTTTTTTTACATTGTCAGTTAATGGATGTATATCAGTTGATATTGAATATTTAATTGTGAATGTTCATTTCCCTATTTTACACTTGGATAAACTTTACCGTTATCTAACACTCACTTAAAGGTAATCTTTTAATTACACTGTTGTCTGAAATCTAAATGTAGTTAATACCTAATGTAGTTACAACACTTTAGTGTTATTATTCATTTATTTACACAAAAGTGTCCATATATATATGTCCATATATATACACAGTGGGGAGAACAAGTATTTGATACACTGCCGATTTTGCAGGTTTTCCCACTTACAAAGCATGTAGAAGTCTGTAATTTTTATCATAGGTACACTTCAACTGTGAGTGACGGAATCTAAAACAAAAATCCAAGTAATTAATTTGCATTTTATTGCATGACATAAGTATTTGATACATCAGAAAAGCAGAACTTAATATTTGGTACAGAAACCTTTGTTTGCAATTACAGAGATCATACGTTTCCTGTAGTTCTTGACCAGGTTTGCACACACTGCAGGAGGGATTTTGGCCCACTCCTCCATACAGACCTTCTCCAGATCCTTCAAGTTTCTGGGCTGTCGCTGGGCAATACGGACTTTCAGCTCCCTCCAAAGATTTTCTATTGGGTTCAGGTCTGGAGACTGGCTAGGCCACTCCAGGACCTTGAGATGCTTCTTACGGAGCCACTCCTTAGTTGCCCTGGCTGTGTGTTTCGGGTCATTGTCATGCTGGAAGACCCAGCCACGACCCATCTTCAATGCTCTAACTGAGGGAAGGAGGTTGTTGGCCAAGATCTCGTGATACATGGCCCCATCCATCCTCCCCTCAATACGGTGCAGTCGCAAACTTCTGACACGCCTGGACATGCGCTGGCTTGAGCAGGGGGACCTTGCGTGCGCTGCAGGATTTTAATCCATGACGGCGTAATGTGTTACTAATGGTTTTCTTTGAGACTGTGGTCCCAGCTCTCTTCAGGTCATTGACGTGCCGTGTAGTTCTGGGCTGATCCCTCACCTTCCTCATGATCATTGATGCCCCACGTGGTGAGATCTTGCATGGTGCCCCAGACTGAGGGAGATTGACCGTCATCTTGAACTTCTTCCATTTTCTAATAATTGCGCCAACAGTTGTTGCTTTCTCACCAAGCTGCTTGCCTATTGTCCTGTAGCCCATACCAGCCTTGTGCAGGTCTACAATTTTATCCCTGATGTCCTTACACAGCTCTCTGGTCTTGGCCATTGTGGAGAGGTTGGAGTCTGTTTGATTGAGTGTGTGGACAGGTGTCTTTTATACAGGTAACGAGTTCAAACTGGTGCAGTTAATACAGGAGGGTTTCTTAAAGAAAAACTAACAGGTCTGTGAGAGCTGGAATTCTTACTGGTTGGTAGGTGATCAAATACTTATGTCATGCAATAAAATGCAAATTAATTTAAAAATCGTACAATGTGATTTTCTGGATTTTTGTTTTAGATTCCGTCTCTCACAGTTGAAGAGTACCTATGATAAAAATTACAGACCTCTACATGCTTTGTAAGTAGGAAAACCTGCAAAATCGGCAGTGTATCAAATACTTGCTATCCCCACTGTATGTATGTATGTATGTGTATATATATATATATATATATATATATATATATATATGGGATCTTATGCTTTCAAAGGTGGGATCTTATGCTTTCAAAGCTAGCTCGCTATTGCTAGCCTCTGTGAAAATTGGATACCCTACCTTTAAGCCGGGTACACACTGACTGTACGAGTTATAGTAGTCCTTTACGACTGTTGCTTGTCAGACCGTACGAACATAATTCTTGCTGTAAGCCATGTCACACTGTGGGATCTCAGTTGTCTTTAATGTCAGACTATACGGCAGTCAAGACGCGTTAAAAACAGACACAACGCAGGAAGCCTAATCCAGAGTTTTACATCATCAATCAGTGACTCATTCGGTGACTGTAAGCTGCATTTACATGCAGGATAGAAGTGGCGGCTAGCAAACAAAAACAATTACTAGCGTTAATTTTGATCATGGCTTTTCTTGAAAACAAAGATGTTGTGTGTGGAGCAAGTGGTGGTTTGTTGTCTGTGCTCTTGTTGGTTTTTGATTTGACAGTTGTCGTAGGAGAAGCCACAATGCAGGACTGTGCCTAAACTTCTGACACTGCCATAATTTCGTCTGAGGTAAAATTTGATCGCAATGGTCATCATTTATCGGCTGTCACGTCAAACTGGCATCAAAGACTTTAGACTTTGGCCTAGAATCAGATGAATCTCTTAGGATTCTCAAAATTTGTCTCGACGACCAAATCGTGGCCATAATTGTACAGTGTGAACCCAGGTTTAGATTTATGAAGATCAATTTTGATATTGTGAAAGGCTGCTTGATTTTTTTCACAGGAATGAATTGGAGAGCATGTTGCACAGTATTAGTATTCCAGCTGCCTGGTCACTGCATTGTCGCAGCAGTATACCGTGTTGTTCTCATTGAGATTTGCATAAGGGGCAGCGTGGGCTCCCTGCAGACAAGCTTTTTATAGTGTGTGTGTCCACATTCACAACAATAAAAGCAATACACTTTTATCTAAGAGACAAATGGAATATATTTTCTTTTCCTCATCCTAAAAGATCAGTGTGATAAGAGAACGCTAGCTTTATAATCAGGGGTGATTATAATGTTTTTTGCCTTTTATATCAAAATTAACCACAATTGTACATATGAAACTCCAACTTCTTTATAAAACTTAAATTGCCAAAACAAAAGCAGGCACTTTAAGACTTCTCTTTTGCATGTTCTTTTTATTTTTACTTGCTGAGTCTAATGTGTGCTTTAGATTTGATCATACAGCCCTCAAGGAAGTCGCAAACCAAATGGTTTTAGGATTATTTTGGTGTCTGAAACCTCAAAAATGTGAGGCTGCAGGGTATAATGATCATTGCTGAAGCAGGCTGCTTAACTTTAGCAATGCCTGTCTCATGTTTACTGCATTCTTCCTGCCTGCTTAATGTATGTATTCAAATTCTGTAAAACTTCAGCTGACTGTCATGTTTTATAAGGGACGTAGCAGCATCCATAAATGAGCCTCAGTAAGCTCCAATAACTTTATTACTTTAACTGCAACATAGTTGATTTAATGAATTTACTTGTGTGTACAAAATATTGCGGTTTACTATCACGAATTATGATAATAATGGATTTAGGTTTTAATTTTGGTGCATCCCTATTCAAATAATTTTTTCTTTGTGTTTTTCTTTTTGTGAAAAACATTCCCAGTTTATTTTAGATTTTTGCAGTATTCTAGTTTATTCGCATTTAAAAACAAATCCTTTCAAGCCCTTTTCAGAGCAAATACATCAATATCAGAGTCATCAATTATTTTTTCTATTTTTTTAAAGAAATTAATACTTTTGTTCAGCATGGGTGAAATAAATTGCTTCAAGATTCTTCAAAGAATCATGAAAAAAAATGTATCACGGGTTCCACAAAAATATTAAGCAGTGCTATTGTTTTCAACATTGTTGATAATAATAAATGTTTCTTGAGCAGCAAATCAGCATATTAGAATGATTTCTGAAGGATCATGTGACACTGAAGACTGCAGTAATGATGCTGAAAATTCAGCTTTGCCGTCACAAGAATAAATTTCATTTTAAAAAATCAGTTCAAATAGAAAACAGTTGTTTTAAATTGTTATAATATTTCAGAATATTACTGTTTTTACTGTAGTTTCGATCATACAGTATAAATGCAGTTGACCCTTCAACGACAACCCTTCCCTCTCTGTACATAAAACTCTCTATACATAAAAAATACACTGTATGGTTCCCCTACCTGTTTCATTTTAGCTGGTATACGATTGGCGCTGACTGTATTTTGTGTCAGCTTTTTTTTAGTTTTTAAATAAGACATATCACACAAACAACATTAGCCGGGCTCAGGTAAATGTCGTGCAGAAGCAGAAATGACGAAGCAGAAGTCGAAGTGCTGTGAGACTGCTGTCCGTCTGCATTCAGTTTAATCGATCAATGCCCCTGGAGATATTCATTAGCATTTCTATCTCTAGCTCTCTCTCCTCCATTCATCCATCCTCCACTTCTACTGACAGTCCATTACAGTCTGATTTGCCCTGTCTGTTTTGTGTATCCATCTGTTAGACATTCGCTCATTTTATTTGCCTGTTATCTATCCTTTCCATCAGCGCCTTTCAGATAATTGCCTGTCTTCCATTTGCGGTCATTCCTTCTGGTCTTTTCTCAAGCTCGTCTGTGCTGTTTTAAACGAACCATTAGTTTTGTCCCAAAAATTGTGCAGCCTGGAGGTGTGACACCTGCTTTTTAAAAATGTTGGATGAAGTTCTTGCCTTACCTTAATGGTGTGAGTCTTGCGACTAATCAGTGTAGGAAGTAGGAACCACCGAATCTCCTTTTTTTTTTTTTTTCAAGATTGGCAAAGACTACACTTGAAGTAAAATAACAAGCATCATTCGTAGCATATGAAGCAGTCTTGGACTGAAGCTTTCAAGAACGATGAGAGTACTTGAGGATAGCACACTTTACTGATCGCTCTGATGAACCTGTGATCACAGCGAGTGAGGATTTGAAGAGATGTTTGGTCTCACCTGATCTCCGATCAAGTGAGTTATACATATTATATATCTATATTACAGGAAACCCCTGGAGATGAGCGAATGCACCCTGTCTGCTGGTCTGAACCCTTGATATAGACAAACAGAGGCACCACGGACGACCACCAATGACCTTCATCACTGTACGTCTGCACATTCGTTCTGAGTAAATTCTGTTTTGAAGCTCCCATTGGTGATTTCAAGAAAGATGTATGTCCTTTAATGGACCCATTTTATTTATTTCTATTATAGTTTTTTTATATTGTGGTGTTTTTTTTTTTTTTTTTTTATAAATCTTTTTTCACTAAACCTGAAATATATTTGCAACAGTCTGAAATATATTTGCTACAATGAATTCTGATTTTGCCAAGGGTAAAGGAGTTTGAATTGCATTATGCTTAAGAACACCCCTTATCAGTGGTAAATTGACTGTAATGCACAGCCTCTTGTGGCTTATTGATTTATTAAATCTTTTTAATGTCATACTATCTATAATTAGTAATGAGTGGCTCTGTAAAAGATGGACATGTTTATGTAATTATCTGTTTGTTTTGCTTTAATTACAGGATCCATTTATCGTTTTGTCTCAGATTCTGTAATGGAAAATCGAGGTGAGTATTTCTTTCTTGATACTAATGATGCTGAATAATTGAAAAGAAACTGTTCCATTTGTAGATGCTGTTGATTATGGTCCAGAAACCAATGTGTGATCTTGATTTAACTCGTTTTGGTGCGTGGTTTATTGTCAAAAACACAGTTTCTACACAATTTATACTCTAGGATGCAGCCATTGTAGTCAAACATTTGTTATTTGTCTGAGAGCAGTTTAATGAAGAACAACTGTATTTGATTAAAATGGGATTCTTGCGAAACAAAACGCTGGTAAAGAGCCCTGTGTCGCCCCCTAAGGAAGGTCATGAAGGCAGTTCCTACCTTGAACAGATTCGTAGAGCTTGTTTTCCAGGTCAGGGTCTAGGCAGAACCAGCAAGCTGATTCTCATCTCTCTCTGTTCTCTCGTTCTCCCTCTTTGGAAATGTGCCCAGTGTAGGTGCTTTAACTGGGACAGAGAGAAGCAGGGCTTCAGTTCAATCCTCTGAGTCATTTTTATTTTTTTTCCAGTGTAGATGCATGTGTGTTCTTCTTATTGTTGGGCTGATCTTGGAACAGTTGCAAAGATAACAGATGAGTTGCGAGATGAATAGGTCAGAGTTCTTTTGTGATTGTGATCTATCCAACTTGGATGTACAAATTTTATGTAACATGTCGGAACCATGTAGCACAAAGTTATTTTTGCTTGCCTCTTCCTTTGCTTGCTTCATAGTTTTTGTTCGTTTTGTTGTATCATTGCAGTTTTTCCCTCATGCTTTTTCTGTATCTGTTGCCCCCAGTTCAGCGTGTGGTTTGGAGATTTCATAGCTCCTGCACCACAAGCAGAAAGGATTGTTTGTTCTTGGTTCTTGGTTACTTCATCGAAGCCTCAATGTTACATTTTTTTTCGTTCAAATATTTTGAAAGATGTGTCAATGCCCTATTTTACATCATGTTCTCATCTATAAACTGGAGTTTAAATCAACTAGTCGATTTTGCTGCTAGTCAGTGCATTCGGTCTATCAACTAATCACATCACTTTAAGTTGCACTTCTTTTATACACACATTTCTCTCACACTCACCAAGACTGCATTTTATTTGAACTGTTTGAATGAACTGTTTTCTATATCTCTATATTTCAAAATGTATTTTATTGTTGTGATGGCAGAGCTGAATTTTCAGCATCATTACTCCGGTCTTCAGTGTCACATGATCCTTCAGGAATCATTCTATTGTGCTGGACATAGTAGAATGTTTTTTAACCCTTTTGATAAAATAAAAAAAACATACTAAGCCCAAACTTTTGAAAGGTAGTTGGAGGGTTTTTTCACCTAGTTCACCTACAAATGAAAATTTTGTTATCATTTTCTCACCCTCATATCATTCATAAACAGCTTGCATTTCTTTGTGGATTTCCATTTCCAGTTGGGCTCCAAAAAACATTTGTCACATTGTGTTATACAAAGAAAGTCAGTCAAACAGTTTTGAAACAACACGAGGATGAGTCAGCGACAAAATTTACAATTTTCATTTTTGTGTGAACTATCCCTTTCAGTAACCATTGATTGATTGGCTACAATGGTCAACTCTTGTAAAAACAGAGAGCGCTCAAACAAACACCAACGAGAACGTTTGAAAGCAGCGTCTATCAGCGGGTAACAAATATACCTCTGTACTACTGGTACTACACAAATGCTGGTACAGTCAAGCCCTTTTTTTTTTTGTAAAGACTGGTACTGATTTTACAGGTAGGTTTGACAACCCTACTAGCTGGTGTGTTGCTGTTTTTATTTGGTCGACAGTTAAAATGAAGGTTGTTTTAAAATTTTCATCCTCGAGATTATTCCTTATTAATTATTAAACAAAGTTCATTCTAATGAATGTTGAGAGGACAGAGGCCCCCAATCGAGTTTTTATTTTATTTTATTTTTACATACAGTATTAATTAACTTTAAACAAGTGACATAAATGAATGAATTAATGACTAATTCAAGACAAGAAAATTCTGATTTCATGATCAATATACCTGCCTATAACTGCTGCTGTGTCTGCCAGTGTTTGAGTCGCATAACCTCGCGTGCATAGACACTTTGTGCGCAAAGTCACGGTAATGTTAAGCCATGTCACAAAAATTTGATTTGATCAATGATTGATGATTGACATTTAAATCAATGATTTATCCTTTAAATTTAATAATATTCAGAACAGAACAAGAATAAAAAAATAACTATAAACAAGCCAAAACTAAATAATTTAAAGCGAAAGTGAAAGTAAGCGACGTTGGGCTCACGTATCTCTCTCATAAGAATCAAAATGTTTCAACATTCGCGATGTATTTGGATGGTAAACTATTCTTTATTATAGGCTTTGTACTTCACTCACGTTCCAATATTGACGGGAAAAAAATCATCCTCTTCACATGCGCAAAAATGTGCTTGGAAACATCACAGTGGAGCGGTGCTTACTGTGAATGTACGAATTGTATTACTGACTATTTAAACAGAGCAGTGTAATTTTTATATGTTAGGTTGACTATTTTATTATTATATTTTATTACGGCTATAATGAACAGGCTGCGATGTCAAGATTACAATGCTGGAATATGTTGTGTGTGTGTGTGAGGCGCGGGCGCGATCGAACAGTGGAAACATAAAAACATACTCCGTCATGTTCATACAAGACATCATTCAAACTGCAAAGTGTTGCAAAATGTTGGAGGATATTTTGCAAATCATTTATTTAATATGTTTTGTGACAATTTGTTTTCAGAAGTTTCAAAGAGTTAGTAAAAGAGTAAAGAAAAAGTTACTATTTTTTTATTAAGTATTTATTTTGTATTAATACATAACCTCATTGTATTAATTTATAATGTAACATTATAGTGTGACATTTGTGTCAATAATCGTCAAACAGGTGACTCCGCGTGGTGGGAGGGGGCCCCCAAATCAAATTCTGCTTAGGGCCCCCAAAAGGTTCGGGCCGGCACTGTCAATCATGTAAAGAGTTTAACAATGGGGGTAGCCTGAATTACTTTCCTTCAATTGTGGATGAAGTCACCTGAATATACATATGCAGTGTTTAATTGTTGGTATTCATTTGTGAAATAGTAATGGTCCAGTATGTACTCCTGATCTCTTGAAATGAACACCCTCCTAAGATTTGAAAGGAAATTAGGTAAAATCTAGTGAATCATTGTATTCTTTTGCGATTCATCTGGCTGTGTTTGAACACAAGAACATGTCCTCAGGCTGCATGATCATCACACATGGTCATGCATGGTTACCAAAGATCTGGAGTATTCTTGATCACAGGGAGGATGTGGTCCATGACTGAGGTTTCTCATCTAAAAGAAGCTTTTATATAAACATCAATTCAATTCAGGGGTTTGGGACAGAATCGCTTTGTTATACACTGTGGAATGAGAAGTAATGTCTGGCTGTAGAAAATGGGATTAGGAGTGCGATCTGCTGTAGTCAAGTTACACAGCTACACACATCCACATTCCCGTTCTCTGCTAATGTACTCTGTTGGATAAAATTGCATTCTTGGAATTCCTGTGGATGAAGATTTGCTGAAGTGTATTACCCTCTGCTCCGTGCAGAGGGCAGGAGTCCAGATCCGCTGCAGTGAGTGTATACTAATAGATTTAATGTTCGAGTTAAAGAGAGGGTTTGTTTAGGGGAAAGACTTCAGTATCAATCTTAAAGGGACAATTCACCCAAAAATAAATTTTAGTTGTTTACTCCCCATTCCAGACCTGTCTGACTTTCTTTCCTCTGTGGAACACAAAAGTAGAAATGCTGAAGACTGTGCTGCTCGCTCTTTTCCATGCAATTGCAATGAATGGAGTGGAGCTTTCAAGCTTCGCAAAGGACACAAAAGTATTATAAAAGTAGTTTATGTAACTTTTCCACAATATTCCAAGTCTAAAATTTACACTAGCATTCAAAAGTTTTGGGGTCAGTAAGATAGAATTTTAATTCAGTAAAGACGTTTATGTTGTTACAAAAGTGTTGTTCTTTTGAACTTTCTATTCATAAAAATTCCTAAAAATCAATCATGTGATCATGTGACACTGAAGAATTCCAGCTTTGCCATCACAGAAATAAATTGCTATATATATAAATTAAATGTATTTTAAAATATATTCTATATTTGGGTGTTTGGGTGTTTGTTCACCCAAAAATGAAAGTTCTGTCATCATTCACTCACCCTCATGTCGTTCTAAACCTGTAAGACTTTCGTTCATCTTCGGAACACAAATGAAGATATTCCTTATTCATATAAATGAATATACACTTTTATTCACATATAAACATTCATCAACTCACACATCAGTTATGGTAAACGGAGGTTCATTCTCGTGTGTTACGCAGCACGTTTGAGCTTCCACAAGAGCAAATGAGGTTTGTTCTCGCGCTTCAAGCATGTATGGGTTAGCTTCTGTTTATCTTCACTGATCAATGTTTATATGTGAGTAAAAGCCTAAATTCAATCTGTTCATCATGTAAAGGGATTGTGTATCTTCCGCTCAATTCATTTGGATTAGCTTTACGACCTCTTTATAAACGTTTTAAAACTGTCAATTGAGGGACAGAAAACGTTTAGATTTTATTTGTGTTCCGAAGATGAACGAAACTCTTAACGGGTTTGGAACAACATGAGGGTGATTAAATGATGTCAGAATTTTCATAATATTTCATAATTAAACATATGCCATATATTTCAATTCATAATTTCATATTTTATGTGTTTTCATAATCAAGATATCAAACATACTAGATGCCATAACATTGCTATGGTGTTAATCATCGCAATTTCGGAAGAGAGTCATGTTCAGTACACACACACAAACTACTGATACTTTCCAGTGTGTACGTGGCCAATGAAGGTCATCCAAGGTTTTCTTTGTAATGTCAGTGAAATTTCACATTTCATTTAAAATATTGACTAACGTGATGTGTTCAATTTTAAGTTAATTTTTAAGTAATCAGTATTTTTGATGATCATTCAGATGTCAGTTCCTCTTTTTTTTGTATTCTCCCTAACCACAAAGTCAAATGTCTGCCCAGCTGATACTATCTCTCCCTCCATTGGCAGAACTTCCCTTTAATCCCTTGCTCTTTTTTTTCTTTGCTTTTCATTAGAATTCATACGCAAGCGCACACACACTCACTTTGCCCTTTGACCTCTGCTTTAAGGAATGATAGGCATCCGTTGGCGTCTACGTTGATCTGCTTTGCTAGCTCCTTTATGAAGTGGAGGGAGAGATAGTGGAGTGAGAGAGGGAGAGGGGGTGGAGAGAGTTGCAGAAGGAGGGCTGAAGGACACTGGAAGAAAAGAAAGGTAGTTGGCATGAGATCCACTCAAAGAAAAGAGAGGAGCTTGGAAATATTGTGAGTTGGAAAGTGGAAAGAAACATGAGAGCGACACTCGGTGACAGGAAACAAGTCCTTTGAAACTAAAAAAGGAAAGGCAGAAGACTTTGGTTATCTTGAATTGCTGCTGCTGTTCACCGAGTTGCACCTGGGCAGGAGCTGCAAACAGAGGCCCTTATAGGGGGCTGGAGCATGGGACAGACGTTCTCTCTAGAGACTGCACCTCAAAACTCCTGCGCACACTTGGGTGAGTCAAGAAAACGCTTCAAAAATCAGCATTTTAGGACATTGTAGGCAGCTTCAGACAACAAGGTACTTTCAAGTAGCCAAATTAATCATGTTGTCATCTAAGATAACTTGTAGCCAAAATAGAAGGTGGCATCACATGTAGGCAGTCCTTTATGAAGAATGCAATCGCAGAATACACTACAAGTGGATAAAAAAAAAAAAAAAAAAGATGGCATTGGAGTGGAAGCAATGAGAAATGTTGATTTATAAATGCTTATTGCCATTCAATATTGAAATGAATTGATTAAAACATTTTTTTTAAATGAATTAGTATATTTTAGAGTATTTAATTTAAAATATTATTATACATTATTATTATATTTTATTTTATTATTTTACCCAATTTTTGTTTGTGCTACTTATCCACTATTTCCTGTGAATGTGCAAGTCTTTGAATTCATTAGCCGGTATAGGTAAATAACTAAAGGAATAACAAAGTGCAGTAAACCGTAAAACTATTATTATTGTGATTAGAATAATAAATTGATTAGAATACAAAAACTTGAAAAATTTCAAACAGCATAACGGATTTGTATACAGCTAAAATAATTGGAAGCGACTGACACCAGAAGAAATGCACATTCAAGTTCAAAATTACCGTATGTGAAAATAAGGTGGACATTTATATTTATTAGAATATCTTGCTCTTAACTTAACATGCTAATGACAAACATTGAAACATCTGAGGTTCCAAAACAGTTAAACGATGTTGCCAGTAATCACTAGGTTTTAGAAGCATTACGCTCTGCAAGCATTACCTCGGCTTGACTTCATCACAACAGGAACTGGTTATGAGCAGTAGGGAAGAAACAGTTACCGGTTTGACGTAACCCACGTTAAAATTCTAAATAGTTAGTATTACCCTTTCATATTTAAATTATTAATAATACCCTATTTGATTACCACAATTAAAAAAAATCTCATGGTAAATGCAATCCAGCATTAAAGTCACCATGAAATCAAAATTGGCAATTCTTATTTTTTATAGAATTTTGCAGTATTTATTATAGAAATTTATCCATGCACATCATTATTTTTGAAAAATGAATGTGCCCTCGTAATCATTAATCAAAATAACTTCTTCCTCTTGCAGTGGCAACTCATTATCTGAGTTATTAACTTATATTAACTTATTTTCTGATGATGTGTTTTTAAGTATGACGGCTGGACAACCTGTCACTCGCATGAGATCACAGCGATGGCAAACCACAACGATCCAATTAATTCCTGACGGACAAAATCAAGTCCCGCCTTACATTTGTTTTTCTTGTCTGAGAAGCCATTTCACTTGAATATAGGCCTACGTCACAATAGGGAAGACGTTCACAACTTCCGTTTATAGGTAGGGTAGGCAATTTTTGGAGCAGCTAGCAATAGTAAGCTAGCTTTGAAAGCATAAGATCCCACCCTCCCCTCTCGAAAGCCACACCTCGTTCAAAATACATGAACGTGTACAGCAGAGTTTGCAAAACGTCTCAAGATGAGGGATGGCGTTAAACTACCTCATGTCTCAAAGCACATAATATTACAATATAATAAACATACAACAACTTAAAGAGCACTGACCTGTACCATCTGACTGCTGCAAATTAATTTTGGCGGTGATAGTGTTGCCATTTCGAATTCGAGTCACGATTCACTAACCGCTCCGAGTATAACGTCACAGGTTTCCATCTCTTCCACATTACAGTTAGTTATGGTGTGAACGCAGCATAAGCTCGTTGTTTTGGTTCAGGGGGAACTGTAAAAGGTGGCTGCTGTTTTGGTTGCGGACGGTGCTCGGGGACTGACGGCTATCTAATAGCATGAAACATTTTATGGTCCTACGCCTTCCACAGATGATATATATATATATATAACAATGAAAGGGTTGAAGAATGTCGGAAACCAAAAAGTTGATGAACCCCATTGACTTCCATAGTATTTTTTTTTCCATCAACTGTCTGGTTAACCATATTCTTCAAAATATCTTCTTTTGTGTTCAACAGAATAAAGAAATTCATACAAGTTTGGAACAACTTGAGGTTGAGTAAATGATGACAGAATTTTCATTTTTGGGTGAACTATCACTTTAAATTAGTGTTTGCTAACAGGATGTGAGGAGCCTTTCAACCAGCATAACAAAAAACAATTCTGGAACAAATCACTATACCCTTATACTTTAATGCTGACTTTAGGCAAAGTTCGCAATAATCTCACATTGTATATTTGTGGAGAAAAGCCTGAAGTCTAAATCACGATGATCGTTGTGCTGTTTCCCCCAGTGTAGGGTGTGAGACTCCACCGATAGTGATGACAAACAAAGAGACAAAGCACAGCTGACATTCGGTTACTGCACAGAGGAAGCAATCAAGTCTTTAATGTTCCTCAGCCAAACAGCACGGCTAGGTTCCATGTCACAATACAGGCGTCTTTGTTCTTTCGGCGGAACCCGCTCAGTTGCCTCTGCTGACACTGTATTTGTTTCCAGTGGTATTTTCCTTGCAGCAAAATGTCAATTCGCTGTAAGCAACTGTAGCATGTTACCCCTACAACAATGTGTCCAATTGGAGCTTAACCTCAGACAAATAGGGATGGGTCAAAACAGGGCCGTGCACAGACATTTTGAGGGGCAGTGGCTTAAACCAAAAAAGGGGGCACTGTAAGGAGTTTGAATGAGGCAGTATCATCTTAATACAGAAAATTAAAAACAACTATTTTATATGGGCAATAAGATTACAATTAGGATTTAGTGCAAAATCAAGTTATGTTGTTATAATTACTCTTCCAATTAAATAATTCAATGTCAATGCCAGTTTAACTGTCTGATGCTCAGTGGGTTCTCACTCTCTGAGCTGCCTCATCCTATGGAAGTAGTATAGACATTTAATTTAATATTATACACTTAAAGTATAAATTGAAATGATATACAGGTTACAACAGTTATAAAGTCACACCGGGGTAAAATGCGCATTTGACTTAATTCTCTTTTATACCACTCAATGGCACAAATTCTGCTCAGCACTTTTTTTCATAAACGCTTTTGATGATGGACTTGGAAATTTGGCTGATCATTTACTTGATCAAAGTTGATTCTGTGCTAATTTAATCTACTATTTTATGTATATTTTTTTTATGTTTTAGACTTATGTAGCAATTTAAATACAAAGATCTCAAGAATCTTGTTTCTGTATTTTTAAAATGAAAATTATGACAGATAGCCTATATTTATTGAACAAACATTTATTATTTAATTTATCAAAATAACTCCAAAATTGTTATAAACTTTACTAAAGTGATTGGTTTGAACAAGTATCAACTTAGACATTATTAAAAGCATATTAATTTAGCTTAAGTATTTTTATCAATACTGTGTGTCTTACCATGCTGGTTTTACCCCGTGTGTACCTCCTTGCCACCTCATACATTAATAAGATTTTTAAACAAACCACCTTTCTGATTTATTTTCACACAAAATCTGTTGCTCCATAAATTTTCAAACATTGTTCTGCAGTCATACACTGGGAGTAGTGAAAATTAGAATTCTTGTTCAATCAAATTATTTACTGATCTAATCTAATATAAATAACACTAATAAATAAATCACAAATAAATAAATAACATTTTCTGTTGTTTGCAGATTTTGTAGACAAAAAAACAATGCCTTCACAAAATTAGAAGAACAGAGTGAGAAAGAGCAAAGACAAAGCCTATTCAACATGGCAAAAATTGAATCAAAGTTCTAGAAAGCCAGAGGGTAAATCATTATGTATAGAATATTTAGCAGACAGTTTTTCACAATTTAACTCCTGTAAATATATTTCCCATTATAATCAGTTGCCTTAGTTGATATAGTATCTATCTATAACATACATCATATTTATAATATTTTAATGAGACCATATTAACATTATACATAATAAAAAGGTAATATACTATATATTATCTAAATGTGTTCTAATCTAAATTAATAGTACTTTAGTATAGTAGGTTACAAGGTGGCTAACAGCACAAAACACATTTGCTTTTCTTCCAAGAACATGGATGTTGCACGAGTTGTAACTTGTTAGCACTATTTGAAGACCAGGAGCAAAACATTTTGCGACAGAAATACAAAAACATATTACCAAAATACTAATTTTGTGGATCGATTACTGTCTGTAATGTGGATTGTAATTTGTAATCGACCTGTGAATGGGACGAAATTCTATTCTGAAACTGTCGTCGGAGAGCGGGCACATGCTTGTCTACGAGTGACGCTGCGGAGCGAGCAGGAAAACACGGAGCGGATTAGCGGAATCAGTGGATCTTTAGCGGAGCGATAACAGAACGTTTTTATGGGAATCTTCTGGAGGGTTAGGGAGGGGTCGAGAGGGGCACCTCAGCTGATGAGGGCAGAAGGGCAGTGGCTCTAGCCACCGGGCCACCCCCCTGTGCACGGCCCTGGGTCAAAATGTTGTCCAACAACTGACTATTTAACTAGGTGTGTTATCTAGGGCTTAGACAATATTATTTTTTTTTTAAGTTTTTTTTAGATTTATATAATTATAAATAATAATATAAGTTCATATTTTTGAATATTAATAATATAAAATTGTAATTTCGATTTTTTTTTTTTAAATGTTTATATTAAGTATTAATAATTATATTAGTATATATTATATAATGCATTGTATTTTACTTTATTTAGTTTCATTTGGCATGTTGTTAGACGGTTTCAGAGTAAAACCCCTCTCGAAAACGTATGATATTTTCTATTCATGCCCACAACTACAGCCATATATATATATATATATATATATATATATATATTCAGTCAATCGTCTTTGGCCATAGCATTATGTCTTATGTGGTATTTTGAGTTTAACTTTTTAAAACGCGTCTTGAGACCCCTGCATTCTGTTCCTTTGTTGCACACCTATGTTTTTGAACTTGTGTTTGTTTGCTTTGTTTCTGAACACAAGAATGCATAAAAAAAACCCCTAAGAAATGCATCTGATTTTCTAACAGCTGAATAGTGGTTTAGGCAGCCCACTGACCAGTAAATTTGTTTGTCTTTTCTAATATGCTTTTTTGGATTATTTGAAGCACAGCTTTGAGAACTATACATTGAAGACATCTGACAAGCAAGGCTGTCTGGAATGAGAGCCTGTAGTTATTTGTGCATATACAGCCATGCATAAGGGGGTGGTGTGTAGCGGCAGGGCAGTGATTGACTCTTCATGGTTTCTCCCTGCGGAGACAGACTGTTACATAATGAAACAAGCTGCTCCAGGCTGAATGCCGGCCTTATTTCCGACAACACAACTGCCTACACACTCCTCCTCTCATTTGTTTAGCATATACACCTCAATACTCTGGCTCTGGAGTTGCATGTACATGCACTCTGGTCGACTAGTCGGTGGGTTGCCTGAATGACAAGTCAACTAATCGGTCTCAACCTGTATCTGGTGCACCTGCCTCTATGGGATATGTTTGTTTGAGGCCGGTTACATAAGATGTGCTAAAAAACAGCTTCATGGTGGGCAACAGAATGCAAGGGACTTGTTAAAAGTACAACTTTTGTGAGCGAAAGTTAAAAAAAACTGTGCGGGACACTCTTTGGAAGACAGTTGGGTTCTGTTTTGCTGTGATGTGGCTGGGCTGTATAAAATGGCTTTGAGTTCTTGCTGTTCTGCTTAAGTGCTTGATTGTTTCAGTCTGGTTAGGTAATGTAGCTCCTTCAAATCACTTGGCCAATAGAGGGAAAGCCGAGCTCATTATGGTGGAAAAAGCAGTCAGTGCCACATCATTTGAGGAACAGTTAAACATCTTTTGAAAGTACTAAAGGAGGGGGGAGGGGAGGGGAGGGGAGGGGGGGGGGGGGTATAATGTTTACATTACAAAAAGTGTATTTCAAATAAATCCTGTTCTTTTGTACTTTGATCAGAGAATCCTTAAAAAAGGATAAAAATATCCAATGGTTTTCAACTGGTGCTCAAAAAATAATTCTTATTATTATCAAATCAGCATGTTAGAATGATTTCTGAAGGGTCATGTGACACTGCAGACTGGAGTAATGATGCTGAAAATTCAGCTTTGCCGTCATAGTGGCAAAATGTACAGTCCTAAGACGAGAACGGGTATTGTTGTAATTCATCTATAACTTTGATGAAAGGTTTCGATCCATTTCAAATGTTGAATACTGTATGTTAATAACGGTTCATTTCAATTGTAATAATATTTCACAATATTACTTTTTTTCCTGTATCTTTGATCAAATAAATGCTGCCTTGGTGAGCATAAGAGACTCTTTAATAAAAAAGTCTTACCAACTTTTGACAAAAAGACTTTTGAATGGCAGTGTAAATACAAATTTACAGATGCAAAACAGTTGTACTCTAATTCATAAATGATTGTTTCAGCAGTCTGTCTGATATAATAAAGTACACATCAGTGTACTCAACTGCACATCAGTAAATGCATGTCATGTTTGTTTTCTCTGCCGTTTTCTGTTTTCCTGTTTCACACTGTGGTGGACCGTGGTAGGGGGTCGTTTTCGGTTCTTTTCACCTCTTACTCCCTCCCCCCCCCCCCCCCCCCTCCCCATTTCAGGATCAGGGTGGAGTGCCGTTTCCTCCCTCTGTTTCCCAGGCCTCGCCCCCTCTGTTTTCCAAGGCAATCTGAATCACTCCCTGGCATTAATGCACAGCCTTTCCACGGATCATTCTTTAAACAACACCTCACTCACGTCTTTTGTGTTTTGTATCATTTGGAAACCCTGTCTTCCGGATCTGTTTCCTACTGGTTCACTTATCTTGCCGCTGTTAGTGATGTCTGATCCATTAAGGGCTAATTTCTTGACTCAAGCTGCTCATGCTCAAGTTTAATGCAGCTGGATGATATCTGCGTAACACATTGCTCTGTTTTCTCACCAAACTCAGTGGTTGTGCGTCATTCGCTGATTGTCTTTCCAAAGGCTGGGGCTTCTGGTCGACTGTGCTTTTAGGATATGATCATGGATATGTAGTCGAGTGCTGGTGTTTCTTAGCTTTTTTCTGGATGGTGTTCCCTGTTTGTTAGACATTAGGAGTCCATATTCTGACTTTTACACTCCTCATGTACTCATGTACACATTTTGAGTTGTGAGACTGCCTGTTCCTCGGACAGTGTCTTCCATCTGAACTGTTCGATATATGGAGGTGTTCAGTCACATTGTGCTCTAGGACTGTAACTTTTTCATTTGTACTCCTACTTCAACATTTTCACTTTTTTTGATTTGGAAAAACCAAACAGGAAAAGAAGTGGACGCTTGTATGGCTTGCTGCTTTCAAACAAGTTGCCATGGCAGCTGGAGTCCAGGTAGACTGATACATTTACACACTAAAATGTAGTAATGGGGGACTTATTAGTGTTTTAATAATTAAGGAGCAATTTGGACATGTTTTCCGAACCTCGTGAGTCTTAATGTTGTCTGTTTTAGCTTCTTTGCTCTAATGTGTTTTCCTCCCTGTTGATTTGTGGGTCGCAGGTGTTGGTTGCCTATATTTGTACTTATCTAACAGCATAGGTTTTTATAGGCTTTGTTTAAATATATATATATATATACAGTACAGGTCAAAAGTTTGGAAACATTACTATTTTTAATGTTTTTGAAAGAAGTTTCTTCTGCTCATCAAGCCTACATTTATTTCATCAAAAATACAGAAAAAAATGTAATATTGTGATATATTATTACAATTTAAAATAATTGGTTTTCAATTTATTATACTTTAAATTATCATTTATTTCTGTGATGCAAAGCTGAATTTTCAGGATCATTACTCCAGTCTATCACATGATAATCATTCTAATATGATGATTCATTATCAAAGTTGGAAACAGTTCTGCTGCATAATATTTTTCCATAACCTGTTATACTTTTTTAGGATACTTTGATGAATAAAAACTAAAAAAAAGAAAAAAAGAAGCAGCAAATTTTTTAAAAATAGAAATCTTTTGTAACAACAATATACACTACTGGTCAGTAATTTGGGGTCAGTAATTTTTTTCCTTTCTTTTTTTGAAATGAATCAATACTTTTATTCAGCAAGGATGTGTTAAATTGATAAAAAAGTGATAGTAAAAATTTATATTATTAGAAAATATTTTTTTATTTTGAATAAATGCAGTTCTTTTTAACCTTTTATTCATCAAATATATTAGGCAGCAGAACTGTTTCCAACACTCATAATAAATCAGAATATTAGAATGATTTCTAAAGGATCATGTGATAGACTGGATGTCACATGTGACACTGAAGACTGGAGTAATGATGCTGAAAATTCAGCTTTGCATCACAGGAATAAATTATTTTTTAAAGTATATTCAAATAGAAAACTATTATTTTAAGTTGTAATAATATTTCACAATATTACTGTTTTTTTCTGTATTTTTGATCAAATAAACGCAGCCTTGATAAGCATTAGAGACTTCTTTCAAAAAATGTTTTAGCAGTGGTTATTTATTTTTCTGTGTTTTTAGAGAAATAATTGTGCTTACTAGGGCTGTTGAAATTAACACGTTAACTTTGCGATACATATTTTTTCAGTTTAACACTTAACGCTAAAAATGTAATTGCCTGAAAAACCACTTCATGCGAGCGTAAAAACTTTTGTGATAGTTTTTTGCGAAATGTACGTGTTTCCATTGGGCTTATTTTCAATTTGCAATTACAATTTACGCTAAACTGGCCAATTACAAAAATCTGAACTGGCCCACCTGGGCCAGTAGAAAAAAACTTTTTTGAGCCCTGATATATTAAAGGAACAGCTAAATGTCACATTTATTACAATGGGTTTTATATGAAGATTGTTTTAAGTTCACTTAAATTAAAAGTTGTTATATTTTTAAAGCCTATAAAATATTAAAGTTGATACCTTTCAATTATACCGTACTGTAATGTTGAATGACTAGTTAATGGCTAAAATTGAGAACAAAATCAGTTTAATAAAGACATCAGTAGCAGTACGGTGGTATTGGCCTTCATTGTGCTTAGTAAAAAGATGCCATTAAACAAATATTTAAATAATGCCGTCTTTAGGTTGTTTCTACATTATTTTGGAGATTCAATGTGAAAGTATTACAGTCTAAAAATATATTAAAAAAACGTTAACGTTAGGTGTGATTAATAGCGATTATTTACCAAAAAATGTGTGATTAATTTGTTTTTTTCTGATTGACAGCACTAGTGTCTTTTACTACAATTTTTCATGCATGAATTTGACTAGATACTGAAATATAAACAGCCTAATTTGTCATGCCTGTAAAAGTCAATTGAAAATATTAATACTTTTTACAAAAATATTAATATTTTCAATTGACTTTTACAGGCATGACAAATCATTTTTGAAAGTTCATGAAACTTTCTGTAGTAAATAATTTACTCTAAAAATAATATTCTCTCTCCCTCTTACCAAGGCTGCATTTATTTGATAAAAACAGTAAAAAAAAACAAAAAAACAGTAATATTGTGAATTATTATTATTATTATTATTATTATTATTATTATTATTATTATTATTATTACAATTTAAAATAGTTTTAATATATTTGAAAATGTAATTTATTTCTGTGATGGCAATATATGTTTTGGTCTTTTTTTTTTCTTTTTTTTTTTTGAGTAATTTGGAGTCATTTTCAGCAGTCATTACATCAGTCTTCAGTGTCTAAAATTCTGATTTGGTTAATATTTTCATTGAAACAATGAAACATTTTTTCAGGATTCTTTAAAGAATAGAAAATTCAAATGAACAGCATTTATTTTAAATATTTTTGTAACAATGTAAAAGTCTTTACTGTAACTTTAGATCAATTTAATGCATCCCTATTCTTACAAAAAATCTTACTGACCCCAAACCTCTTTTGTAAAGTATACTAAAAGTCACTAATATTTCAAACAGATAATATGTTTAATAACTGTCACAGCTAAGTAGGCACTGTTATAGGCTGATAATCTCTAAATGGAGAAATATTGGCCTTAAATGGACCTGGCCTTGTATCTTGCTGTACTTATGGGATGCACAGGTTCATCTGTACACAAAAGAGAGTACAGTGAGGCCCATCCCCATCAACCGGAAAGTTCAAAGCCACGTTCAGCGCCCATTTGATTGGGCCAAAGATGTGAGATTGTGAGTCTCTTTGCAGTGCTGGACCTGAGAGGAATGTGAGTGTGTAACATGGGGAAGCAGTGGCCTCTGGCCAGCTCACCATGCTGAGATGTGATTCTGATTCGCGATGGGGATCAGCTCTTCTTCTCACGAGAGCCGCCAGAAAACACTCTGCGTTGGGGTCTAAAACAATAGTGAGTCTTTGGAGGCTCAGCAGTTTAGTATGTTTTGATATTGAGGTTTTGGAGAAGGGTTGTGGTGTCAAGTATTTCATGCATGAGAGCGTCTCTGGATCTACTGCACAGGACACAGCTGCATATATGGGACAGTTTGTCATGTTTCGTATGATGGCACAATATTGATGTGGCACGCTATATATAATATGCTTACGTAAACACTCAGCACAACACAAAGTTTGAGTTACATAAACCATCTGACCCAACGCCTCTTGTAGCCATTGATATACAGTACCCTGTGTTTGATGGCTCAGACCAAGGCATTATTTCTTTGTCTCTTCTCCAGATGATGAAGGTGACCACCAGCACAGCACCATGGGGAGCGAAGGGGGCACGGCAGGGGACGGCACCCCTCCTCCCAAGCGCAAAGGCAAGTTCTCTACCCTGGGTAAGATCTTCAAACCCTGGAAGTGGAGGAAGAAGAAAAGCAGCGAGAAGTTTAAGGAAACTTCAGAAGGTCCTTTGTTCTTTTCTCTTCATGTTTGTGTTGGAAAAAACTTTTCCTTTCCTTGACTTTTTTTTCTCTTAAATAACACCCTACTGTTGTGAATGTTTTCTTTCCTTTGCTGATGTGAATGTTGTTTTCTCAGATGTTTTGAACAATAACTAGATGATTTCAAAATCCTTTTGCCCAGTGATTTCGTAACTGGTTTCGCTTGAGGACTTGGTACCTGACCTAAAATGTTGACCCAACACTGTACTAAAAATGTTTAACATACAATAAATGTCCAGTAATTCAAATTTGCTGGAGATGCACTAATCTGTGGTTCAAAAGCATGGAGTTATATACAACTGTGTGCAGTTGTGAGTTTAGCTTTTATATTATATAGTGTTTTTGTTCCCCCCCACAGTTTTGGAAAGAAAGATGTCGATGAGGAGGCCAAGACAGGAACTGATCGAGCAAGGAGTGCTGAAGGAGCTTTCTGACAATGGTAGGAGAGAATAGTGTGTGTGTTTGGCTTGCGTGCGTGCATTTTGTTTTAAATATGCAGAAAAATTACTGTTAAGGTTAGGTTACAGTACACATTTTTAAAATGTGTAGATTTTGTTGTTGTTTTTCCCCCACACCCAGAATCCATCATAAATATGCATCATAATCAGATGTCACGTCGTTTTGACCAAAACAAACAATTTTGTCCATAGTATTTTTGTCTGTCATTTCCTGTTAAGTAGGGCTGGGCAAAAAAAAAGATTTTTTGATTAATCGTTTTTTAAAATGTGGTCGATTCAAAATCGAATCTCAAAGGCCACGAATCGATTTTTTTTCCATCTTTATTTATCTATCACCCAAAAGCCAGTATTAGTTTTCCTACACTGTTCATAGGCTTGTATTTGAATGTTACAGCTAATGCTGTGAGATTTGATGTTTGTTTTATCTTAAACATAAAATAACCTGATCCTGTTTGATCAAGGCATCTGTTCTGACTGGTCCAATTTTCAGCATAAATGTTTCATCTTACATCAAAATCCTGTCTATTCATTGTATGCATTTGAAATAGAGTTGGGTTCTGTTTTAATGTACCCAAGTGTACCTAAAATAAAGAGTTTAAGAGTTCTTAATTTATTTGTATTAATTAACCACTTGTAAACTTATGTTCACTGTTCTTTTTTATAAATATAGGATTTGTATTAAATCTATATTCATTGAGTCGAATCTGGAATCGAATTTACAAATCGAGAATCGAATCGAATTGGAACATCTGAATCGATACCCAGCGCTACTGTTAAGCTGTAATTTTTGGCCAAGTCATGCAATTATTCCATTTAATATTTTTTATCACTATAAAAATCATAATCTGAAAAAGATGGAAAAGACATTGGTTCAGGGAAAAAGGACTAAAATGGCTTGATTCTTCTGTGAGGAATGTATATGACTAATTGTTGGACACTATTAATTAGATATTAAACTAGTGATATGTGTATGGAGAGAGTTCTTTCTAAAAGTCTGTATGTCCAAAAGCACCTATAGTTGTAGAAACACGTGTGTGTGTGTGTGTGTGTGTGTGTTTCAGGCAGGGGGTTTGCGCCTTTAATTTCTGAGTGGTCTCGCTGTATTTCTAACGTTCCTGTCATTGTGGTCTTTGATGATACTGGACATACCAACAGAGAAAACTGGGCCTCAGAAGGAAAATAAATATTGTGAACGTATATATTTCCCCCTCATTTACAGATGTGCGTATCCATTAGTGCTGAATCACAGTTCTGTGCCTCAAAGCTATTTTGATACATGTGCTATACTTTAATTTCAGTGCACTGTCTCTCTCTTCACATCAGAAAAAGACAGACAGCTCAGTGAGGTTGTATGTCATCTCAGCCCCACATAATGTGGTAGCAGCCAGGGGAGCTGAGACAAATTCGGCAGTTTTCAAGGCAGATGAAGGGTGTAAATTTCAATTTGATACTTTTTTTTTTTTTGATCTTCATATTTTGGGAAGGAAGTGACATGCCGTTTTTCTTAAGACAAGAAAGTGGAGCAAATTGTGCCCAGGAGCAAAAAGCTTTGAAAGTCATGCGCTGTGAACCGGCTGCTTTTGGAGGCCTATTTATTTGAAAGCTGCTCGTGTAACCTTTGAGAGATGTGTGAGGAGACGCAACCTGTACTTCAGAGCTAGTCGTAGCTACACGCTTGTGTCGCATTTCAGACGCAAGCCACATTAGTCTCTAACCTGATGCAAACCTGGTCTTTTTTTCTATAAAAATGCAAATCCTTTTGAATTTTTCAAGGCTACTTCTCCCAGGGAAACAAATATTTGTTCAATGAATAATACTGTACTAAAAGGTGAAACGTGTGCCGTTTCTGTCTGTGCACCTCCTGTTTTTTTTGTTTGTTTTTTGTGTGTGTATGTTTTGTATTGTTAATTGAGCAATGAGGTATGATTCACAAAGCATGACCTCAACTCAAGTGCCTTTTTTCTTGTGGAAACTACAGAATAAGAATATTAATGACACACATTTTAATTAAAGTAATGAAATCAAAAACTGGATGACTTTCTTTCCTCCATGGAACATAGATGTTAGGAAGTGAATGGTGACCTGGGTCTGTTAAACTCCAAAAAGTACCATAAAAGCACCATCACAGAAGTCCATATGTCTTTTGTACTATATTCTAAGTGTTAAGTCATACAATACAGACAAATGTATTATGTGTTATTCACGTGAATTTTCCTTATAGCTCTTAAATCTAATTTGTGCAATTTGAGTATGCATATACTCACTTTTTGCACATTGCAGTTGGTCACGAGATTGTCATAAAGAAGGTGTGGCAAAATTGCATTGCGCTGACTATAGATAATTTCGCCCAACGTTGATGATGGCAATAGTAAAACTGTTGACCTGCCTTTTATAATATGATATTAATCCAGTTACTTGCCATATAGTTACGTTTTTTTTCTTTGTTAACAGAATCAGGTGAGGCCCACGGCCACAAGACACACTATGTGAAGAATGGTCACACTCTGCCTGTAGGAGTTGGTGGAGGTCTGGGGCTAGAGCAGGTTCACTCGCCCTCTGAATCTGAATTCAGAGTCAACCCTGTCTGGCTGCCGCAGCATGATGACCGCAGAGGTCGTGCCCCCTCCGATGGCGATCATCGCGGAGCATTGGGTCCCCGGACCTCCAATCAGGACGAAGGCAGGAGAAGTGGTTGGTCTGTCGGGACGGAGGACTGGAAATCTAATCTGGCCTGGCAGGGAGATGATATCCGACGTGGAGGAAGACCTCACGCTGAAATGGACAAGAGGCCTGGGCTGATGAAAGCCCCATCCGAGGATGGGCGCAGGACTCGCCCCGAATCTGACTGGAAGCCGACGCTTCCTCGTCACTCGTCTGTTGAAGAGGGAAGGGGAAGACAAGGTTTGTAGGATCAATTCTCTTCACGTTTCTCTAGTTCCCTTTCTACCTTCCTCTCTTTTGTTCTCCACACTTCCGCCATCACTGCATCACCTTCTGTTGGGCCAACTGGAGTGAGACAAGTGTCTGTGTTCCCATGGGTTCTGCTCCAGCTAAGGTTCTTATTTAGGAACTGAGTGCAGCTAAGCTGAATTCTCCTGTTCTTTCCTAATTAATAAACCACAGTCACCTCAATCCTCATCAAAGCGAACATTATCATGTGTGACCCGTGCTGGCAAAATGAGTCGAAATGTGCAAAGGCTAATTTCGAGCTACTGGCAAAACAAGTAAAACAATTTCAGTTTTGGTTGAATTCTAGGTTTTCACAAAAATGAGTTCATTAAGCCATCATCCAGTGATCCAAATGCTCCAAATAGCTATAAATAAAACATCTAAAAGGATCTTTATTTGAACGTTTTCTGAGAGGAGTACCTTTCCTAAGTGCCATTTTTCTCTGCTCGCTTCTTGACGACTGGCTGAAGTTTGGTATCATTTTAAAGTGCAGCATTCCAACTTTGTGAATATTTATAGCGAATTATTGATGCCATGAGTCTGAACCAATGAAATGTAATTTTCAAATTCATGCTGATATAAAAAAAACGATCTTACTCAAGCTGACAGATCCGAACAGTGCGCTCAAAGACGCCTCAGAAACCGCACGATCCAGATATACACAGTATTTCAAAATATCTGTCTTGGAGAGTAATCACGAAAACATTATCTTAATAGAGAACAGAGAAAATAACACTAACTCATTTGTGAAAATTTACTCATTGCCACTCATTTTGCCAACATGGGTCACATTTAGTCCCAAGACAATTCCTTTTATGGACAGATCTGTCTCTCCACTATGACTGATGAGACATTAATTTTAGATTTAATGTAGAGCAACATTTCAATGGTGACTGAATAGAGCAATGTAACTGTATAAAATAATTATAGAAATGTTTTTTAGCTTTCTGATGATATTCAGTGTGCATTTTGATATGTATGTATTTTTTCTGTAGTGTCTTAAATGGTGTCTTTTGAATCGATTCACTAAAGCAGTTCTACTGTAAATTTTTAACTACTGTGAATTTTTAACTAAATATCTGAATTATTTTTTCAAGTAACTGAATATTATGTTTTCCCTTACAGAGTCTGACAGCAGTCAATACGTTCCTAACTCAGAGCTTCTGAGGGACACACTGCGAGAGCCTCTGCCCCCCAAGCAATCTGTCATGCCCCCCAAGTGGCTTATGACCTCCGCCCCAGAACCTGGTGTTGACAGCTTGCCCCGCACCCCTGTCTACAACCCCGCTGCTGGTTTCTCCTCTTCCTCTGCCTCCTCCAACTCCTCCTCCTCCTCAGCTGTCAGCACAGCTGGAAAACCTCTACGAAACGTCTCCTCGGCTGGTGCCAACACACAGGTTTCTGGTGGCGCTCACCTCACCACCTCCTCAGGACCATCCTCTATGGGTGCTGTCCCAACTCAGCCCACCAAACAGCCCCCCCTCCCTCCACCCAAGCCAATCAACCGTAGCAACAACCCCGCCATGTTGGGTGAGTGGTCACAAACACGTCATGCGAGATATAACATGACCCCTATTAAAGTCTGTGAAATTACTAGTCGCAATTCATTTGCTTCCTCCGGAAAGCTCTTTGATAAAGCCCTCATAATCTTCTCTATGGGTGAAGATTTGGGTATGGATAATAGGGGCATGTCTCTACAAAAGTTAAGAGACTTTAATGTTAATAATCCCTACCAATATTTTTAACAATCACAGTAATGAATTACTTGACCTTTATAAATTAAATTACCAGTTATTAGAATATAGTATAATGGTTGGCACATTTACTGTGCTGCAAACCACCGCAGATGGCTCATTTTTAAACATGTTAAAAATTATATATTTTATAAAGGTTTTTTTTAATACATATGTTATATAATACTCACATTTATGTTGTCTATTTATTTATTCATAATATAGTGTTTATTTTTGTATAATATTTTAGTGCTTCTAAACAGGAACAAACTAATCAGCTGTGGAAACATTTGTTTGGTTATTTTACATGGCCAAGAGTGCTGTGTCATTGTTTTAGGCAAACATGTAATGCCATAAATGAGGAAATTCATAAAATGCTCTGTGAGGGAAGTTGAAACGGCTTAATAAAATTAAAATGGGAATTTCAGTAAAATACTTCCAAATAGATTTCACAGCTGTTAGATACAGTGACAACCCTGAACCACATATGTAGAGACTGGCAAAGAAATCCTTTCATACTTAAAGATTGCAGTATTAGTCATTGCTGTCTGCGTGTGTAACTGTATCTGTATAATTTGACAGATTTTAAAATATCCCTACTAATATTCAAAGCAAATCTACTGAATTTGCTCACAGGCATCACACTACAGCATCTCCTACACAGAAAGCACTGATGCTCATACGTTTGTGTTTTTTAAAACTTTTAAGACTTCTATTTTTACTTTAATATTTTTTATAAGCATGTGTGACATGCAGTGGTGCATGATTTGTTGTGTTAATTAAATGAAATCCACTTACTTATGTGCCATGTCATTCGTCATAAGAACTCAACCATGTATTTATTACATTTCTGCTATTCTCTGCTTGCAGAGCCAATTTCTGCTTTTGGGGTTCTGCCCCTTAAGCTGATCAACTTGATAATAGTCTTTGATTGCGAGATACTCAGTTATTACTAAAGACAATGTTTTCATTTATGTTGTAATCTTGGATTTGTCATTTGTCCCTGCCCTGATTATTGCAGGAAAACAATAGGCATGTTTGTTCCAATTTAATAGCAACTTTTTCTTATTTGGGAGAATTTGGTCTTTGAATGTGTTTCTTTGTTAAATCATATGAGAACCGCTGATATCAATATCTGATGTTGAATATGATTTTATTAGCCCTTGATTTGAACTATGAAATATTGGAACCTATTTAGGGAAATTGGGACGTTGAATGTAATCAATATATTTTGTTTTATATTAGGAATGATATATTTAAGCAGTATAACATATTTTGAACAACAGATTTTGAATTTTTTTTGTCCTCCTCCAACAAAAATAGTTCAAAAGGAAGCCAATACGTCAAGCTTTTCATAGTTTGTAGTGTCTGAACATCGTGTCTCAAACATTCAATCTCCACACTGCCTCCTGCTGTCCATTTGGAAGCCAGTCAATGAGCTTGTCAGTCAGTGCCTCTGAAAGGCAGAGCTGTACATTTCACATATGTGTTGATGTTTTACTGCTTATAAGTGTGCTGGGTCACAGTACACTGGAATGGGCCAGATCTTGATGTTGAACCGCAGACACCAGACAGAAGCTCTGTTGCGTTAAAAGAATAGTAATTGTACAAAGGTCTTGCTGACCATTTGTGATAGGATTAACAATAACATTTTGAAATGTGTTGGTTTTCTTTTACTTTGACTGGTTCCACAGTGCTCTGGCATTTTTCTTGGTAGTTGTTAGCTATCTCAACCCAAAATGTTGAAGATAGTGGTGCTGTTGACTTTTTTGGATCATCTAGGTGTTCAAATCTATGGCTTTAGCTGGTTCTTTAACTCGCATATGCATTTAAAGTCGATGTGAATTGCCATTTGCAACCCATTTTACTTCCACAATGTGATGTATTTCTTAGTGAAACAGGATATTCAACAAGGAAAAAATGAAAATAAGGGGAAAAAAAGTAACTAATGCAATTTTGAAACTAGCAAGTTTGTTGAATGCCTAAAAAAATAACTGTCTATTTGGCTATTGGTTAATTATCCAACAGCTTTCTCAGCCAAAGTGATGCCACAAGAAAAGGAAAGTTGTTTCAGAGGAAGAGCATGTTAAATTGTTATATATATATAATCTGCACAGATTAATCATTCACAATAAGACCAAGAGCATGCATTTGGAAAATAAATGGGGTCAATTTTGATTTCACGTTGACTTTAAAAACCTTCTGTGTGTAGCCTCACCTTCGTGCTGTTCACAGTCAATTAAAGGAGTAAGTCGTCCCTGCTTTTGTAAAGGTATGTGGTGTTTGATGCCCGGGGACTGTGTTTTTGTCCCCCGCCAGCCTCCACCCTGCACGGGGGTGACGGCAGCGATTTCCCTCTCTACTGGTCCTGTTGGAAGCGTGAGGGTGACCATGACGTCTACCTGTCCCTGCCTGTCTACCTCTGTCGGCGGGCAGGAGGCATGCGCACAGGTAAACGTCGAGGCCAGGCCTGTCACCAAACCTGGGTCCTTCATCTACTGCTGTGTGCGCTAGCCTCATCTTTCTTATCCTCAGCATAGCATGCCTTTAGCGCACCAACTGAGCGTGCACGGGCTAATTTCGACTAACACGCCCCCCTTGCTGCTACTCTTTCTCTCTCACTCCTATTCTCAAGTGCAAAACTGCATGTTCTGGGCATTAAAGCTGTCAAAAGCGTGCAGCACGCCACGTTGGCACATTATTAACAGGTGTTTAAACGGCTAGAAGACCGTACAATTGAGGCAATCTTAGCCACCGCTGCTGGAAATGCCCCATCATGACAGGTGCCAGCATATGTTCTGTATAAGCTACTCCAGGCAACAGTTGCTCCACAAGCAGCTGTGAGATTAGAAACGAGGAATGAATCCAGTCCACCTCATCATGACATGCTGAAAGCCTGCGGGGTTGCTTAGCTTTAGAGCTAAAATTCATGCATTTGATTCGTAGGCAGCCAGGCTAATCCAAAGAATGTTTTAACATGCAGTTTGCATGTTTAGCTTACTTTATGCTTCCTTTTCATTAATAATGTTTGGCCGCTGTACTTCATTATACTTGCACTTTATCTTTGGCAGTTACGTGTAGAGCAATTCATCAATTCGAGTCATGTGACATGGGTTTGCATTGCATTGATTAGCAGTCACATGGCTTTTCATCTTCATTCAACTTGCTTGCTTAGAATGTGTTCTGTAAGAATCAGTTGGTCTTCGGTGACCTTACTGGCGAGTCGGGATGGAAGTCATTTGATTCTACTAATATGAAATGTGAAAACTTTAAAGTTTGTATTAAACAAAAGGGATATTTCTGTCATCATTTACTCACCCTCATCTCATTCCAAACGTGTATGATTTTAGTTGTTCTGTGGAACACAAGAATACATTTTGTCTGTACTGGAAGCACTTTAGAAGTGATATGGACTACATTTTATTATACTTTTAAAGTCATTTGATAACTTTTTTGAGGAACAGATGGAAATTTAATGGAAGTTTAATGTTCTCCTGTGAATTGTTATTTTAGTATTATTTATTTACTGTTTATTATAATATTTATTAACATTTTTGATTGGTCATTATTTTTTATTGTACTTTGTTTTAAAGACTATGTAATGTGCTTTTGTTATATTTCTATTTAGCTTTAATTTATAATTAATTTTGGTACTTTAACTAAATTTATTTTAGTTAGTTGCCAAGACAACATAGTTTTTCATCTAATATTTATATTTGATCTTATTTTTGATTTATTTCAGTTAAGGGTGATTTTAAAAAATAATAATTTTAGTTTTATTTAACAATAGCAGCGCTGCTCCTGTGAGCTGAATCATTGAGTCAGGGAGTTTTTTTGTGCCAGTCAGGGACTGGTTTTGTGAACTGGATCAACTAATTTAATGGACAAGATGTAAAAAAAAATAAAAATAAAGTCTCCTTTTGTTTTCCATGGAAGAAAGTCATATGGGTTTTGAATGGCATGAGGGTGGGTGACAGAATTTTCATTTTTAGGTGAACTGTTCCTTTAATTCTGTTGAGTAATAGTACAGTGATGTTTGAACTTTAATGCAGTATGTTTGAAAAACTGTTACTTATGTTTACAATGTTTCTTTATGCATAATATTCTACAGCTGAACTCGCACAAGGAGGCACCAACCTAGTACCGGTCAAACCCTCACCCCCCATGCCCCCGAAGAGAACCACGCCTGTCACCAAGCGCAATCCAGAAGACTCTCCTCTGACCATATCCTCCCTTCCCTCAATTCTGTCTGAGGACATAAGGGCCAACATCCCTGGGGGCTACCAGCTGCCCCCACCTCCCCCATCCCCACCTCTCCCCACACACATCCCCCCTTCCCCTCCACGGGCCCACACACATCACCTCCTCCACCAACACTCCTACCCCTACCCCCTGCCCCAGCCACTTCCTGTCCACTTTGACCCTCCCAGCCCGCCGGAGGAACCACCTGCCCGTCAAGCACCCGTTCCCTTACACATCATGATCCAGAGGGCGCTCAGTAGCCCAGGACCCACCCTCCCACACCCAGATGGCTCCCAGCGTGCCCACTCACTGCTGTTTGAGACAGCGCCGGAGTACCAGGGTGGCCGCCCACTGCCAGTCACCATCCAGCCTCTCAAACTGTGAGTGTAATCTGGGCACTTTCTTTAGTTTCGATTAAAGCTGTCCATCAAAAATTAAATAATAAAAATGTGGTCACAATTTCTGTAAATGCAATGCACATTTTTTGTAAAAGCATATTATAGATCTTATTGTGGACGATTCATCCATGTGTGTATGTACAGTATGTGTATGTATATGTGTTTGTAATATATATATATATTTGTACGTATAATTATTCAATTAAAAAATATATAATATTTATATAATATAATATAAATAATATATAATTATTAAATTAAAACAATTTTATATAATTTTTTTTGGACCTTGTGACGTTTAATCAAAGTCTCATAAATCAGTCTTCCAGGGCAATGACAGACTTCTCTCTGATGTTTCTGGATTTCTCCAATCATTAAGTGCACTTAAACCCCATCCTTCCACAATTGACTGCAAACTCACATTTTTCAAATCCAGCTTTCATGAATCAAATTCCAATCAAAAATGGATTGATAGAACCAAGTTACCGCCCCCACACTACTTCAGTTTCAACACTTTTAAAATAGCAGTGTAAACATTTAACTAGTAATTTTCATGCTCTTGCTGATGCTTGACATGAAAAAAAAACAACCTCCATAGACATTGAGCCAGTCACCATGATTTTGCCAAGTAAGACATATTTTGAGCGTATTTTGTTGATGATGGAACAACATTCCTGTCTGAAAATTTAGTCCTAGCCCTATCACTACCCCTGAACCTAAACCTAACCCTACTCATAAGTTATCCCTAAAATTTCCGTTTTCCGGGCCGGTTTCACAAAGCTATTTTAGACCGGTCTATAGTGTTAGACGAGTCTCTATAATTTGCTCATAGACTAGACTAATTGCAGATTTTGGTATGTAGTATAACTATAGGCTATATGTTTTATCAGCAGTGTCATTTTGAAAGCTGTGCCCTTCTGGATGTTGCATTTGTCAGTTGCATACATCATTGAGGCTGCCTCATTTACCTCATTTAAAAGTAACCATGTTAGAGCCATGGCCACGTGGAGAGCGCTCCAACATATAGCAAAACAGTGCTTTGGGCGACATGAGTTCTGGTTCGTGGTCCTTTCCCGGTCCCACTGCCCTCTATCCTCCCCTGTAGACCTTAATAACACTGATGTAGAAGCTCCTAACCCTGGTTGTAAGCCTAAACTTTACATAAGCCTTAAACTTGTCCCTCAAATCTGATTGGTTGATTGGAATGTTGTTCCAAGATAGACAAAGATGTTGATTCAGGAACAGGTTGTGCTTGGTGAAATCACGTTCACCCATTGAGCCTTGGTGCTCGTTTAAGAAAGGCTGGTTCAATCCATCTTGCATTCTCTTTTTCTCTAAAATATTTTGTATCCTCTCTCGAATGTTCCTGACAGTAAAAAGTTGCAAATACAGTACATTAATATGCATATAGGTCCAATATGAAATGGATTTTTATTTGCTCAGGGATGAGGATGACTACTCTGATGAAGAGGAGGAGGAAGATGACGATGATGATGATGAGGAACATCCACCTGATCACCTCCCATCCCCTCAGTCCCAGCCAGATCTTGAGCCTCGTAGCCGCAGATGTCTGGTGGGGGACCTGAGCATCAGCGTCATCCCAGAAGGAAACAACAGCAGCGAGGAGGAGGAAGATGAGGAAGATCAGCAGCCGGATGAGAGCGATTCAGACGGACCCGTGCTGTACAAGGATGATGAATCGGATGAAGACGAGGATGATGACAGCCCACCAAGTATGTGTATATATATATATATATATATAGGTGTGTGTGTGTGTGTGTGTGTGTGTATATATAGACTTCAGATGCAAAAGCCTCTAAGTGCCATCTGAAATTTTCTTCTAGAATGATAATTTCTATCAAGCTTGTATGTTTAAGTTCAGTTATTTCACTTTAATGGCAATGAAAATTACCTATTAATTAATTGTCCTTAAAGTGAAATTACTGAACCTAAATATACGAGCTTGATAAAAATGGTCATTCTAGAAGAAAATTTCAGATGGCACTTAGAGGCTTTTGCATCTGAAGATTTCATATACACACACACACTGTTAATTCACAAAAGAATTTGGGGACAGTAAGATGTTTTTGAAAGAAGTTAATAACAGTCAATAAAGTAAAAACAAATAAAGTTAATAACAGTCAATAATATTATAAAAATATTATTACGATTTTAAAATTTTAATATATTCCTGTGATGGCAAAGCTGAATTTTCAGCATCATTACTTCAGTCTTTAGTGTCACATGATCCTTCAGAAATCATTCTAATATACTGATTTACTGCTCAAGAAACATTTATTATTATTATTATTATTATTATTATCAATGTGGAAAACAGTTGTATTGCTTAATATTTTTTGTGTAAACCATGATTTGTTTATTCAGGATTTTTTAGTGAATAGAAAGTTCAGTAGAACAGCATTTATTTGAAATGGAAATCATTTGTAACATTATAAATGTCTTAAGTGTGTGTGTGTGTGTGTGTGTGTGTGTGTTTTTATAAATGTACAACCAGTTGTACATTTTACACAATACATTTGTGTCTGTGTTTTTAGAATGGGCCTTCTGCTGTCTCTATTAATTCCACAGTTTTTTTTTTAGTAAGCTTGTATATTCAGACATCTGTCCTTATAAAAGAGAGCCAGAACTTCTGACTGCATGTGTGTGTGTGTGTGTGTGTGTGTGTGTTTGCTTGCTGCAGGTGCTCTGGCCAGCAGGGTGAAAAGGAAGGACACGCTGGCGCTGAAGCTGAGCAGTCGGCCCTCTGCCCCAGACAGGCAGGCTCCTGAGAGGCAGGCCAAAGTGGAGCACACCAGTCTGTCGTGGCAGAGCAAGGAGCAGTGGGAGGCCATCCGCACACAGATTGGTTCTGCGCTCACACGGTAATAGCCCTCTCAGCCACACACCCACATAAATACAGATTACACTGAAATACTGTTGTACTGAATATCAACACAGCTGTGAATCAGTCATAGACTGATACTCCGTGTAAGAAGAACCAACAAGAAACAAGAAGTTAAGGCCTATTCACACCAAGAACAATTACTATAATGATAACGTTTTATAAAACGTTCTAAACGTAAAAGAATAGCAGAGCCCACACCACAACTATAACAATAACGGCACGCATTAACAATATCATTGGAATCACTTTCACAACAATTTTTTCCAGCTGATGATTGACAGAAATGACAGCCAATAAGAATCCATCCTGCTTTAAAGAGCTCAAGCATTTAAAGTGACAGATGACAAAACTGCAGCTTGTGCTTATAATAAACAGAACAATATCGTGCCTATTAAATTAAATGTAATATTTAAATATATATTTAAACATTACATTTTAAATGATATTTAAACATAATTAAAATAAATATTCATATATATTCAATTATTGTTTATAATATTGTGCAAAATAAAGAGAATATATGAATAATATGAGGTTGTTGTTTTGTTTTTTCTGTAGACGATTGAGCCAGAGACCCACTGCTGAGGAGTTGGAACAGAGAAACATTCTCCAGCGTAAATTCCCTCTTTATACTCACTCTAGATTTATTTTCCTGCTTCCGTTCTGTCCTTTTTTTCTCGTTTCATTAGTTACTCATTTATTCCTGTTCATTTATTCCCTCAGTGTTCACTGAAGGTTTGACACTGACCCACATATATTTCACTCTCCGTCTCTATTGGTTCATAAGATATTACAGATATTTTCTGCTAAATAGAGTGAAGTCTTTGCTTGTGTTTCTCTCATATATTTAAAATACTTTGCTGCCTACTTTTATTTTGTATTTTAATAGTTGTCTGTCGTTTATGTGCTGGCAGTTTTCAGTACTTCACATCATTTTCCTATGATATTGGATTTGATTCAGCCTAATCGATGTTGATGGTGTCTCTTTTTTCCAGCAAAAAACCAAGCGGACAGACAAGCAGAGGTCAGGGAGATCAAGCGCAGACTCACCAGAAAGGTGCGATTCGGTTCGCTTGCATTAAAATTTACCTGGAATATAATTTTAAGGTTGATTTTAGCAAGCATTGAAAGTGATCTTGCTTAAAGGAATTTCAATCAAACATTCAACTGCATTTGTGACACGCATTTGTCTGTTTTTCTTTTTTTAGTTGAGTGAACGGCCGACTGTGGCCGAACTACAGGCTCGGAAAATATTACGTTTCCACGAGTATGTGGAGGTCACATGCGCTCAGGACTATGACCGCCGTGCTGACAAGCCATGGACCAAACTCACCCCCGCAGACAAGGTAAAACTACAGTACAAAAACGAAAGCATCTCATTACATCTGCATAACTTGGGTATGCAACCACACACACATTTGTGTCTATATAAAGATCTAGAGCTTTTTATATATCATTTGACTTGAGTACTGAAGATTATAAATAGTCTTAAAAGACACTGCTTTCTTTTGAATTTCTCACTTATTGGTCTATATCTCCTCTACACATAATCAACCAACTCCAGTGTTGGAGAAAGTTACTTTTAAAAATAATGCGTAACAGTATTGCGTTACTCCCTTAAAGCTACACTGTGTAATTTTTTAAGTTGATTCTTAGCAAAAACACTTTGTTCTTTCAAAATGATATGTGCCCATTAATGTGTAATTACTTCTACCAACTAATCAAGTATTCTCGTAAGCGTAGAATCTGCCATTTAGAATACATACGAGCGAGTCGTTCGAATGGCGGCAGCCATGTTGCGCCTCCATCTTGAAAATACATTAGCCAAAGGACATACCTGGGAATTCAAGCTTCGCCTTTCGCGTTTTTACACGCAGTGGCACCGTGACGAATGCGAGGGGGAGATTACTCGCGACTGCCGGCAGATTTGAAATAATACGGCCACCGTAGGAGTTAAAATGCCCTCGGAATGGGAGGGGCTAGAAAGTAATATTCAGTTGGTAGTCATAAACAATTTCACCGCTAGATGGAAGAAAATCCTACACAGTGTAGCTTTAAAAAAGCAACTTACTGCGTTACTTAGATACTTTTTGTGGAAAGTAATGTGTCGTGTTATTTTTGTGTTACTTTTTCTTATCTGGGCAGGGCTCACTTGTTTGTTTTTTAATTACAAAAAAGTTCTATTTTTGGCAGCTATAAAGACCTTTTTACACATAGTTAAATGAATAAGCCTCAGGTTGAAGGAAATGTAAATTCACATCTGTACAATAGAGGGCGCAGCTCAAACAAACCTTTTAGTTTTGCTGCCATTCTGATTTGCAGATTAAAGGAGAACTCCAGTCATTTTTTTGTACATTTGGAGTGCTGTCAGTACAGAGAACAACGACAAAAATCGGTAGTCCATAGTAATCGATTGTCGAGTTCACGCGCATAGGTTTAGTACCTATGATCACGCGCGTGAACTCGACAATCGACTACTATGGACTTCGACCGAAAACAGGATGTAAATACAGGTATGAGCGCTGGCTGAATTAACATCACTTTTATTCATATCTTTCACATCTACTGCAGTCAGATTCACACGCGTTCACTCCGAAGGAATCACTCACATGACCTGTGCACTTGTAATGACACATCAAGGATGTTAAGAGGCTAAAAGCAGGTTTAAAACGTGCCCCATTGAAGTCAACAGGGTGCAAATTTTAAAAAGAGGATAACACGGTGTAGGCAACACCGATTTTTGTCGTTGTTCTCTGTACTGACAGCACTCCAAATGTACAAAAAAATGAGCTCAATGTTAAAATTGACCGGAGTTCTCCTTTAATAGGATGCAGGAAAAGATAGGCTGCGTCTGAAATTGTATACTCTCTTGATAAACCAATTACTTCACAATTGCTTAAAGAGTATGTATAGTTTGAATGTAATCTGGATGTACTACATTCGCCATTCTGTCATTATCACGTGACCTACCAGTGTTAGTTGTGTTGCTTCACCGCCATTCAAAAATCCTCTCCTGTGGCCTCATGGGATAGTAAAGTGTCCATCATATGCAAACTTCAGAATCTCGCCGGAAGTGGTAGGTCATCTGGGTACTTTTGCCTGCTCTTTTATGAGTACTGTGAATTCGGACATACTACTTTTGCCAAATACTGTTTTTCTCCTACTTTATAGTAGGGAAGTATGCAGCCAGAGTTTAACACTCTCAAGCAATAAAAAAATAAAAAAAAGGAAACACAAATGTGATGTTTAACTAAAGTCATTTAATTCCTTCCTTAAATTGGATCATCAAAGGTCAGCAGCAAAGACATTGGTTAATAAAGTGAGATTAAATTCATAGTGTATTTGTGTAATTTAACATATTTAATTATTGCAGGTTTGAATTTCACTGTTTTATTCATTTTGAGGAATACTGAATCTGTTTTTGTGCAAGTGAAATGTAAATGCATGCTCACATTTAATCTAGAACTACAATAACCATCATGCTTACACAGCGCACACAACACCTCTGCACTTACGCATGATTTTTCTCAACATGGGGACAGGAGTCCTGTCAGTAAATAAATGGGAAAACAAAGTAACTTGCGTTACTTATTTGAAAAAGTAACTTTAAAAGTAGTGTGTTCATTAGTTACTTGGGAAAAAAGTAATCTGATTACATCTGATTACCATCAACACTGACCAACTCTTAACCTGTTTGTTTAGGCTGCTATTCGGAAAGAGCTCAACGAGTTTAAGAGCTCTGAGATGGAAGTGCATGAGGAAAGCAGAATTTACACAAGGTAAGTGTATTGTTATTTGCAACATAAAAATACACAGAACTGCAAAGCATCTAACCATTTATATGCATTTTTATGTGGATTTGTGTCGTTTCTAGATTCCATCGTCCTTAGCTGCGTCTTTAACTGGAAAATGAAGCACTTAAAGGCCGGTGGGATGAAATGGCTGTTTTTTTCTGGTGAGGAGCCTCTGGGTGTCAGAGCACCTCTCAGACTGCTTTTACTATGAATGTACTACTTCAAATGCACAGGGTCACCTGGAGCATTCAGAAACTAATCGAATCAAAAATAAAACAGACCGTTTCTCAGTCGTCCACCCACTGATGTGTGGGACGGGTGACCTCTGGGGGACAGATGCAGTATTTCTCCTGGACTTTAGGGGACCCACGTGCCAAGACAGAGAGGCGACGAAGGACTTATTAGAGGATGTTACTTGTGCCAATGGCAGATATTCCTCTCTCTACTCTCTAAATGGCCTTTTTTCTGCTTTTACTTCATATGATAAACTTTATTTCCTTTCAGGGAAGTGTAACAAAGTTAAAAATAATAGTAATAATAATGATGTGACAATAATAAATACAGTAATACTACAGTAAGTGTTAGTTAATGACAAATAGCAGGGCAGACAGAAGAACTGCAAGAATAAGGCCTGAGCCTGGACATTAATTGTGTATTTGTGTATGTTTGTATAGGCTGCTGTAATTTTTCTTAGTTTGGGACGTTTTAACTTAGATACTTTAAGGCTCAAGATTTTTTTTTAATTTCATAACTTTGGCTTTGGCCCTCTTTATTCAAGACAGGGTTACAGATTCCCCCTACTTTGTGGTCTTCACAGTTTGAGAAGTCATAGAGAAGAATAGAGGAAGACAGGGTCAATTTTTAGATAGAATGTAAGCGATCCATATCTCACTATTGATCTACAGCGAAACTGTGATCTATTATCTTTTACCATCTTTTTATTTTTTATTAATCGTATCACCTTCTGTAAAAGTGAAGTCCAGCTATTTCAGTTTTAAGAAGTGTCCAAATTATGTTTACAAAATATTTTATTTCTAAATAAAAAGGATTTCCTGATTATTTATTACCCTTTTAAAAGGAGGATGAATTTAGTCTGGGCACGCACTGATATAGCTCTAAAAATGAAGTCTTTGTAAAGTACTGTTGACAGGGAGGTTATCGCGGCAGGAACTCTTCTTAATTTTTTGCGATTATTTTGTCATTCGTGTTGTTTTTGGCCAGTAGGATTATAGGAATTGCTCTGCTGTACAGATCTATTCTGTAGATGAACCTGACTGTTTGTGTATATCTTGTCTTCCTTTTATTTTGAAAAATATTTTAAATATATTGAAACTCATATAGGTTACTATTTTTTTAAGCACAAAATGATTAGTGTATTATTCAGCACTACAAGAATGGGAGCAGAATGTTCCATTGTAATGTAGCGTTGTATATTCTTGCTTTTTAATTATATGTGAAACTGACAGTAAATTTGCTGTTTAGATGTAAACACTAAATCTAAATTAAAATGCTTACCAATAATATGTGTTGCTTTTTTTTCTTACTTGCAAATGCATTCTTATGACATATTGACTGTATGATTTTGTGCACAGAATCTAATGGGTAATGATTCACATTTTATAATTTAAAGCCACATAATTTGTGCCACCGTTCTTCTGGGGTCCTGAATTTCAGAAATAAAGATGTTAATCAAAGACAGATTGCAGTCTTTGCTGGCCCCTTTTTTCACAGGTTTGAGCTGTAATGTCCAAATGAGATATTACATTGCAAATATGAGAAATCAGTTTCAAAATTGCAGTTGCGAAAATAAACACACTATGTGCTTAATACGTTGCAAAGAAGATAAAAATGTGCCACAATTAGCAAATAACATCAAAGGTGCTATGAGGTTTTAGAGAGCACTGTTAGTGCCAAGAAAGGGCCAGAAATGGGTAATATTCCTAATTTCTGCATTTGTCACTATGTATATGGTCATTTTTACATCTTATTTTTTACATAGTATTGTAATTGTTAACAAACTACAGTATTAAAAATGGTTTTCATTTTGATTGAAATTAAGTTGATATCAGATAAAATAAATTAGACGGCAAACTTTTGCCCTATTAACTAACTAAAATAATTCTAAGTAAAATTACTAAAACTGAAATAAAAATAAATTAAGGCTAAATAGAAATATTTAATTAATTAAAACATACAATTACTAAAATTAAACTGAAAATATAAATAAAAAAATCAAAGTGTTTGTAAATACCATTATGATATAATTAATCCTAATATAAAGGTAAAATAATAATGATAATATTCTCTTTACAAACCTTTTACATTGATTTTAAAAGCCTATTTTGTTTAGGTTTCTTGTTTTTTGTTTTTGTTGTGGTGTATCTACCTGCAGCTATTCTCGGTTGCGATATATAGTTTAAAATATTTAAAAATGTAAAAAACACCTTTAAAATATATCTGGGTAAAAGATCGTGTATTTTTAACTGTAAGAACCTCCCCGCCTTTCCAATAGGCGGCGCCTGCGCATTTGTTTATTAGCGCGAATGCAGTGAAATACATGAAGCAGGGCAGGAGTGAGACACGCGTGCGTTACACTCTCTCAAGGAGTTACTGGTGTTCATAAACCTCCTCGAGCCAGCAAAAGCATTGAACCTGAGCAATTATAGTTCATAATTGTAGGTTATCATCTCAGCTGCCTACCGACGGTAAGATAGCATTTTCTTTCATAGGTGCATTTTATGCAATGTGCTTGTGAAATATCTGTTACCGAACAAGCACAATTGAGCCTGTTTAATTCATTCATTGCTCTTAATATCATTTGAAGTTTGATACTTGTGCGATGTAAGTTATTAAATAACTTATGTTACAAGGCTGAACCGTGTAACTTAAACTCTCCAGAGTGTCGCGTTATAAGGCTTGATGTTTAAACTTTTAGCGGGTTGTTCCTTAATGACTTTAAACTTGAACTCTGGTCTTCTTCCGCCATGTTTAAATTAATTTCCTGCATTTAAGTTATGTATAAAAGCTGAAAGAATAAGACCATCATCTGTCCTTTACAATGCCATGTTTGACCGATAAACCGCCATCAAACATTTGCTGCTGTCAGTCATAGTCTGTGAAGTCAGCGCCAGAAAAAAGTGGCGGTCTCAAAACTTAGGAAGTTGCCTATATTTTTAGCTGTTATGATGCACACACACACACACACACACACACACAAAAAATGTTTGCACCTATGAGACCAAATTGGCGCACATTGTGCTTTAATATGCTATCTAAGTATACTGCCTTTTAGGTTTTGAGACGCAGACAATGTGTAGCCAGTATGTGACCCTGTACAACAGTGCAGATCCTGGAAAGTTTTTGTTTCTTAGGAGTTTGAAGTAATTCATATAGTAAAAAGTGAAACTAGCGTTCTTGACTTAATAGCAGTCCTGGCCTGTTATACGTGTAGGCCTCAAATGCTGTTTAGTTTGGCCTTGATGAAGTTACTTGTTTAACATGTCTTTTATTCATGGTTTTAGATTTTTGTCAATAATTTGGAGTCACCATGCCTGCAAAAAAAGCTGTAAAGAGACAAACGATTGCAGCATCTGAGAACTCAACAGTTGTGAAAAAGCATAAAGGTAAGCCGTCCTGTCTCTATTTTCTTGTCAGATTGAAAGTGCCCCTATTGTGCCATTTAAACATTCTTTATTTTGTTATGGAAGTCTCCTAAAATAGGGTTACATGCATCCAAGGTCAAAAAACACCAAATTTTCTTATATGCATTGTACCATTACCTCTTTTCTCGGAGCGTCTGAAATGGTTCGATAAAAGATTCGGTCTATCTAAACCCCTCCTTGTCTGATTGGTCAGATTGCCCAGTCTGTTGTGATTGGTCTAGTGCTTTACAGCGCACATCGGAAATGAAATCAAATAAGAACAAAAATGCAAAAAGTTGTTTTTCTGTAATATCCAGGCCTGACTTTTGTGTATGTTTGTAGTGTCTCACAGTAGTCATGGCCAGGAGAAGGGCCTGGTGCTTGTTCTCGGACAGGGTGATGTTGGGCAGCTTGGCCTGGGGGAGGATGTGCTGGAGAGGAAGAAACCAGCTCTGGTGACTCTTCCTGAGGGTATCGTGCAGGCTGTGGCTGGAGGCATGCACACAGTCTGCCTCAGCGACACTGGAAATGTAAGCTGAGCAAACAAATCATTAATCGTTGACTTCAAAACCCAACAAGACTGTTCAAATTAATTTTATGTTTTTTCTGATGTCCTCCTTGTCTGATTCCTGTGTAGATTTATACATTTGGCTGTAATGATGAGGGTGCTCTGGGTCGTGATACATCGGAGGAGGGCTCAGAGATGGTGCCGGCTAAGGTGGACCTTGGGGAAAAAGTTGTGCAGGTTTCTGCAGGAGACAGTCACACCGCTGCCCTCACGGATCAGGGAGCGGTCTATGTCTGGGGCTCTTTTAGAGTGAGTATAGCCTTTTTTGTTTACCGTTACGAAGCGGAAATGTTGTACCAGTTTTGATCGACCTCTCCTTTCTGTTGCAGGACAATAATGGTGTCATTGGACTCCTGGAGCCCATGAAAAAATGCACATTGCCTGTCAAAGTCCCTATAGAAAAGCCTGTGGTTAAAATAGTCTCAGGTCAGTCATAGGAATTCAAGCTTTGACTTTAGTAGTCAGTCTCTGTGAAATCTTTCTTATGAAGTTTTTAATTCATTCTAAAGGAAATGACCATTTGGTGATGCTGACTGTGAGTGGAGAGCTGTACACCTCAGGATGTGGAGAACAAGGCCAGCTTGGCCGTGTGGCTGAGCACTTCGCTAATCGCGGAGGCAGGAAGGGGTTGAGTATGTATCTCTATGTTGATCGGATTGTCGCTACTGGAATGTGAATGAATAATTTTAGAGCTGGAATGACATGTCAACACAACAGATTACGTAAATTAGTCTATTCATTGCGCTGTTTATGGTCGTCCCTAATGATGGCAGCTCAGACTCTCTGCCTTTATTACAAAAATATTGAGCCCAATCTAAAGTGTGAATTGTTTAAACGGAGACCAAATAAAATGGTGCCCTGCACATTCTGTAAAACTGAAATGCCATAGGCCTTCCACAGCAGCACAACTTCTGTTCAGGACTGTTGTCAGTCCCATGTTTTGTGCTTAATACGGCTGCGTTCATATAGCATTCAGTTTTATACACTGCAGTGGGCGCAAGGCTGCAAGACCCGCGGCTCAAACATACTCTCTACAACTGGTTACAAAGCACTTAACGCTGTTGTTGATTATTTAAAATCTAACTGATGGACTCATCCCTCAAATGGGCTCATTTAATAATGAGCAATCAATCGTTGTAAACAGTTTTATGAAAACCGCTAATAGTTAGATTTCAGGTTGTGACTTCAGCTGTTTGATCATAATGAACATAATCAAAGCAACTACTTAAATCTTCTGAATTAACTAAATATTTCAGGATTCACACTTAAGCAATTGCTACTGTAAATCCAAAAAAGTGACTAAACACAGCCGTAGTAAACCCCATTCCTAATTGGGCCTACACAAACCTTATCTTGTCATAGATGGTATCATTAGGTAAAACTTTATACATAAATTAGTTACGGTAATTTATTGGTAAATTAACCAAAGGGTTAATCGGCTATTCGGGAATAGATTGAAAGAATAATTGTTAGTTCCAGGCCTTAATTTTATTTAGAATTTTGGTTTTTCTAAATATGTTGATGGTTTTCAAATATGCTCTAAAACAATCTTACTGACCCCAAAATTTGGGAATGGTTTTTAAACTTTTTTTTTTTTCCTACCTCCCCAAGACTGCATTAATTTGAAAATTTACAGTACAAACAATATCGTTGTGAAATATTACAATTGACAATAACAGCTTGGTGCTCTAGAAATATCTTTGTTGAAAAAAGTTGTGCTGCAGTGCTTAATATTTATGTGGAGACTGTGATACTTTTTTCTGGATTCTTTGATGAATAGAAAGTTCAAAAGAACAGCATTTGAAATATAAATCTTTTGTAACGCTATTAAGGTCTTGACACTTTTGATCAATTTAATGCATCCTTGATGAAAAGTTAATTTCTTTAAAAAAAAAAGTTGACCCCACTTGTTTGAATAAATAATTCAGTGGTCTTATCCTTTTCCTTTTACCACCTTTAAGTTCTCTCTTCTACAGTGTTGATATAATTTTTCTTCTTTCTGTGTCAGTGAGACTGCTGGAGCCGCAGATGGTTATCATTAAGCCACGGGGGAAGGTCATCTTCACGGATGTCTTCTGTGGAGCGTACTTCACCTTTGCTGTGTCTAAAGAGGGGCACGTCTATGGATTTGGCCTCTCCAATTATCACCAGCTTGGTAAGATTCTTTGCTCAATCAGTCCTGAAGAATAAATGCTCTGTCTTTTGCAGTCTTTTTATTTTTTTTAATTGATTTCTTTATTTACAGGCACCCAAAGCACTGACACCTGCTTTGTTCCTTTGAAACTCAGTTCTTTCAAGAACTCCACCATCTCCTGGGTGGGCTTCTCTGGCGGGCAGCATCACACAGTGTGCCTGAATTCAGAAGGCAAGTCATCCATAAACCTCATTTGTAATACTTGTATGAAAATTTGTTGCGCTGGCACTGAATCATGTGTCCCACCAGTGCATCTGATGATGTTCAACTGCTGACTTCATCCACAGGACAAGTGTACAGTCTTGGTCGGGCGGAGTATGGCCGTCTGGGCCTGGGGAAGGATGCTGGGGAGAAGAGTGAGCCCACACCTGTCCCTGGGATCAGTGACGTTCAGGTCATTGCCTGTGGTGCCTCTGTGAGCTTCGCTGTAACCAAACAAGGTGAGAATACACCCTGTCCTGGTTTAGATGCACTCCAACCCCTTCAAATAATCCTAAATAGCCGTTTTTGGCTTCAGGTTCGTTTTGACTAATTCAAAATGTTTTTTGCCTCTACAAGTTGTTATACAAAACTTGATATGCATTGTAAATGGTTTCAGACCACAAGCAAATTTGGTATAAATACACATCTTTTATGCTCACCAAGACTGCAATTATTTGATCAAAAATATAGTAAACTAAGGACATGGTGATTGGAGGGATAAAATGAGATGGTAGATTCTCTTGCAAAAGTATTGCATTTGTTCTCTTGCAAGTACCCAGTAATATTGCATGAAATTCTTGCAATTTAATGACTTTTATATTTAAAAATCTTACTTATTCCTGTTAAAGGAGAACTCCGGTCAATTTTAACATAGATGTGAAAGATATGAATAAAAATGAAGTTAATTCGGCCAGCGCTCATACCTGTATTTACATCCTGTTTTCGGTTGAAGTCCAAAGTAGTCGATTGTCGAGTTCACGCACGTGATCATAGGTAACTAAACATATGCGCGTGAACTCGACAATCGACTACTTTGGACTTCAACCGAAAACAGGATGTAAATACAGGTATGAGCGCTGGCCGAATTAACTTCATTTTTATTCATATCTTTCACATCTACTGCAGTCAGATTCACCCGTGTTAACTCTAAAGGAATCACTCACATCACTTCACTTTTGATCACTTAGTCTACATTAATCCGGATACATTTAAAAACTCTGTACACACTAGCGTTTTCCGATGGCTCAGTGTGGATGAGAAACTTTTGAACAACGCCTGAAAACGCTAAATTCTCCTTACTGCGCATGCGTAAAAGCTCACTGAGATGATACAGACGGAAAAAAAGTTATCGGGCAATTTTTCTGACAGGATAATTTTATTTAGCAAAATATCTCCCCATTCACTGATGCGTCCAGGTCGCACTCAGTCACCATTTGTTTGGTCTAAAACGCAACTGCTCTCATGTTTTGCCACAGGACAGCAAATGAGTAAATTTTCTGTCATCTTTGCTGGACTGTGATATGCAGACTGTGCAAAATAACACATTTTAGCAACAGTGTGAAAGTGAATGGCACATAATAGGAACAATACCAATATAAACATGAATATCTATTGGTACAATATGCATCACATGACTAAACTTGCGTCATCGTTTTTAAATACCTCCGTTTTCGCAGTCCACACTACAGCGTGAAAACAGCGTTTTCAAAAACTTTGGAGAGTGTTTTCAAAAAGCTTTGTTTTCATTAAAAACGCTGTCTCGGTCTGGACGGAAGGCCAAAACGAAGAGAAAAAGATGCGTTTTCAAACCAAAACGTATTAGTGTGGATATGGCCTTAAATGCATCCTTGCTTAAGTGTTAATTTTTAACAACAACAAACAAACTGTAATGACTCTGATCTTTTGAACAGAACGGTAGTGTGCTTTTATGGCAGATATTTAAATACATGTATAAATTTGATTGAAAACTAATTGGTTTTACTTGCCTAATCAAAACTGATCAGTGCATTTATAGTTAGATACCGTTTGGGTTGTAGCATTGTTTGTCCCTGTATTTTTAAATGGCAAAAGCAGCAAATGACGCAGTGTGTGTATTGTTCACAGATGTATCCTCAACCACTGATTACATTAATTGCACCCCTTCACAGCAGTTTTGTTTTTAGGACATTAACAAATAACATAGAATGTACTGTTGGCTTGTTTTGATCTTGCTTTAAAGCTGTGTTTTCGGTATCTGTTGGTCAGGCTCCGTGTTTTCCTGGGGAATGGGTACCAACCTGCAGCTGGGTACAGGAGAAGAGGAGGATGAATGGAGCCCAGTGGAAATGACAGGCAAGCAGCTGGAGAACCGTGTAGTTCTATCAGTGTCCAGTGGAGGGCAGCACACGGTCCTGCTGGTCAAAGACAAGCAGGAGAGCTGATCTTTAACTCCTTGACTAAAGACAGCGGAGCCAATCTACTGTATCAGTGGTATCTGTAACCTAAAGCTTGATCAAGATTGGGGGATTCTGGGATTGGTAAATGCTTCCTGTGCTGTGCTGAGCTAAGCCAGCAAATGAGGGAGGTGGTAGGTTGTGAAGAGGGTAGGATGAGTATCATCTGATTAAACCTTTTATCCCGCTTTATGGGGAGCCCAAACATTCACTGGATGTGGTCCGGTAGATGATCAGAGACCTTTTTTATGGACTTTTGTTTCTTCTTTACTTTATTTTCATAATTCTTTTTTTTTAACCAAGATCTTTTGTGTGCCTCCTGGAGACTGCCTGTCGTGAATGATTGTGTGCATGTATGAGATAAAAAGTGATTTAATAAGTGTTTTAGAAAAGTCCCAGTTATTTTTTTCCCCGATTTTAAATTCCATGTTCCGGTCTGAGCAATAAACGGTTACAATAGCAGGTCTAATCTTTGTCCCTCTCTCTCAAAAAAAAAACGAACAGATTTGGTATTGCTGTACTTTTGCAGTGTTAAACTGTTTTCCTGATTTCCTAAATGAAACCATTATTGTATCCATGCATTGCTGGCCCTGTGGACAATTAATAAAAATGAATTTTACAGAAACTAACCTATGATTACTTATTTAAAACAAACTACTTGTTTAGTGCAGATTTATTAGAGCAAGAAGTCACTTTTTAATGTCTAGTTTCATGCCTTAAATTATCTTCTGTGGGTTTATTGGATGCTCATTTATAAGTAACTTTTATTTGATTAGTTTATTCATCTGCATACATTTCCTTGTGTAACTGCACTTTAAAGGCACAATATGTAGCTTTTTTGCTTTAAAAATAGCAAAAATCACTATATCTATGTTATATATATTTTTTTAGTTGTGTACTTGCATTATCCCGACTGTTTCCAACAACTTTCAAACCACGAGAAATTTGTAATTTAATTCGAGAAACGTCCCGTTTCTTTATTTCCGTTTTGTCGCCGCCAATCCGCGTTGTCCCTGGTTTCCACTCGTGCTGCCATGGCAACCAGAGCTATGAACCAGAGCCATCTGATAGTAACCAAGGCGACTGACGCGGACAACTTTGTAGTTCGCAATGTCTATTTGCACGCTGTTGTTGTTTCGTTCAAACATTATGGACCATGGCAAGCAGACTTTGGATAAAAAAAGAACTAAAACGAGAATCAATATCAGCGCGGTGTTTTCGAGATGCCTAGAGCTCCCACAGACAGAATATAAACGAGAGCTCCACGTCCGAGACTTCGACCGCTCCTACATGTACTTTATTAAACAGGTGAGCACATTTACATAAAACTAATCAATGTTTTATAGTTCAACAATGATAAAATGTTATTTATATTTAGATGTTGATCTAGTTTACTGCTAGTCTCATACAGACAGACTAACACATACATTTCAACACATTCAAATGCAGTTTAGTGTGCTAATGTAATGTTAGACCAAGTGAAACAGTGCTGCGTTACCTCACAAGTTTAATTTGTCTAATAAACTGACCTGTGAGTAGTAATTCTGCGTGTAGTTCGGTAGAATGAAATGTCCATATTCCTTTTATATCCGCGGGACTCGCGTCGCGTTTGGAGCTGATAGCTGTCTCTTAGCAATCCCAAACTGCTTCATATCACAGTCATGATAAAAACATCGATGTATTCAGTCATCCATAAACATTATTAGATCGGTCGGCTTGACGTTGACGACAAGATCCATAATTCTTAGCAAATGTTGCGTCATCAATCTACGCCTTTGTTATTGTAAATAGGTTAGCGACCCCTAGTGGCGGAAAATGCCATACTGTGCCTTTAAAGTAAAAATTAAATAAATATATAAAATTGGCATATATATATATATATATATATATATATATATATATATATATATATATATATATATATATATATATATATATATATCCTTATATGCTTATAGAAGCATGTTTCTTTGTGTGGCTCATCCATTGGGTGGCAGAGATGTGCTCTAAGTGCATGCTATCGAGATTAAAAGGATAGTTCTTTGGTTTAATTAATTTTTTTAGTCTATTCCTTGCACACATCATTTGAATGTAGAAGGCTTGGATTATGGAAGCGTATATTGTTGTGTGGTTTTTATTTATAATCTTGACAGCCACTGGTGCTCGCTCTTCACTGTGAAAATGCTTATTTTTCTGTTCCACAGACGAATACATCTAAACATTTAGCAAAATTCTTCATGTCTACAGCGGACATGAGCGACGTGGAGGGGAAAAAAACAATAGAACACAATATAAGTGCGTGGTGCGACACAATAAATCCCTGACGGTAAACTGTCTGTGACCCTACGCAATAACCAGCAGAAATGTATACTCTGTTAGGTTATGGAGTATCAGAGTTGATGCTTATATAAGTATGTACTAAACTGTTGAAAGCACTTGAGGCTGGAAATGGTTTGGTTTCTATTGATAAAATTTGCAGATCAAAGCACCACTTCAGCATCCATGAAGGGGAAATGGAATTGTGTTCTCGGTCTGTTCTTTACGTTACAGCCCACAGTGAGTCATGCTGAGAGACTTTGTGGGGTATTTCAGTTGAAAAGCCCTTCAAGGCCCACTTTCTCGGAAAGCTTTGAAATGCTAACAGCCTCCTCTGCAAGCACTTAATTGACCACCATCATTTGATGCTCTCATCAATGTTTTTCGATGCCTGGTGTGAGACAGCATGAGGTTGCTGCACTGAGAAGTGGACAGGCCACTGGCTTTAAATGTTGGTTTTAATGCCAGAAAGCTACATTAAAGACTTTTGAAAGGGCCATGCTTATTCGCATAAGTATAAATGAGTCAAACGTTTCCATCATGCAAATAAAAAAAAAGTTTAACAGCAGGCAGCCCGTGAATTGTTAAAAGAATTAGTATTTTCTACAGCTTGTTAAAGGAGCAACCTTTTCCTCTGTCTCCATGAAATCAAAACTGAAATGGAAATTGCAGTATTTGTTATAAACTAATAATCTGTGCTCATCATTATTTTTAAAAACAAAAAAGTGCATTCGTAATCTTTAATCTACTCCCTCTTGCAACATCTCTTCTCTGATGACGTGTTTACTGGTGTGAGGGCGGGGCAACCTGTCCAATAGCATCACACCAATAGCAAACGTCAACCATCCAATCAATTCTCCATGGACAAAATCAAGTCCCGCCATACATTTTTTTTCTTGTTAGAGAAGCCTTTTAACTCGGATATATGTCACAACAGGGAAGAAAAAACTTCTGTTAATGACTTTAAAACATTTTACACATGACATCAGTAATATTTAAAATTAAAATATTATTAAAATCGTGTACATATAACATGACCACGCAGCATTCACAATCTCCATAACCACATTATTTTTTTCACTCATGAAATAAATTGATTTGCGTGTGTGGTTTATCATTGATCGGTGAATTCGCAGGTGAAATCTAGTCATATTCAGCAGGAATTCATGAGATCTGGAATTTCATGTTTCAGGGCGAAAGATTTGTTCAAGCATGGTGTTGACCAACAGAAAGATGCTTGTTTTGAAATTAGGTGACTTTTGTCCCAGCTAACAATTTTTGGTTTCTAGAAGATTAGTTCCCACAACGTTCTCTTTTTGAGGTTTGTTTTTGATTAGCCAGGAAAGTTATCTGCAATAATATCAGCATGCCTTTAACATTGTATAGCATCTCATCTTGATGGGTAAACAACCACACGTCACCATGGAAACTGAACAGAGCCGCGTTTAATGGAAGTTCTTACTGGGTATGATTTTTACCATATTCTCCTCAGATAAATTATAGGGACCCACTTTTTTTTTTCTTTTTTTTTTTACTTAGCCTAGACTAGAGCATGACTGACATTATACAATGTTTGTAATATTTATATGTATTTATTTTTGTTTTACCATGTGTGTGACAGTTGACAGTCAAAAAATATATAAATATAGTGAAATTGAGGACGCTCTTAAACTGACTTTTTTGGGGAGTGACAATCTGATATTACCTTCAGTTATTGTTTTTGATTTGGCACTTTCAATGGACATGTTAAGCATCAGTTGCATGTAGGCTATTACGTGCAAGAATGTGAGTTGTTTAAAATCCACACTGCCTCTCTGATTTAGCCCACAGCTTGTCAAAAATGAATCTCATAAGGACACTGAAGGGGTTGAGCGCAATATTGAGCAGTGTGATCCTCCTGATCAATTTAGATGACATGCTGTGTCTCTTGTCATTACTCTGCCTCGTGATGCTCAGTGTGTAAACAGTGTTGCTCTCTGATCCGCTGTTTATGCCGTTATGTAACAGACACTCCAAACCACAATCACAAGGAACCGGAGAAGCACATAAATGACATTTGCTGACCATAATGATGGTGTTCGCTATTCAGACCATTTACTCATCTGTGTCTGCTGGCTGGTTGAGACTCCAGTGTCCATTATCCCTACTGTGGCACAAGGTATACAGTACTGCAAACACCATTGCTTTAAGTGTTTGTGTACTGTTTTCCAAAATAACAGGTGCACTGATTCTGCTCTTACTGTGTTGGAATTTAGACAGAGCAGAGGTACTGCATATATCGAAAGCCACAGTGAACAGACAGAACCCCTATTTTCAATTATGCTTCAAAACGAATCAGCTTGACAATGAACAGATAGACAATGAAATGTTTAGTTTGACCTCCTGTGGCTGACAAACAACATTTTCTGCAGATCAACATCTTTCACAGTTTCAGGTCCTGTTTTATTACCCTGTTTGTGAAAAGTGCAGAAATCATAGAGAGTTTGAGAGGATTGAGTTCCTTGATTTCCATAAATATGGCTATTTGTTTAATTCCATTGACAAATAGACAAATAATTTATTATTATTATTATTTTTCACTAATGGTAAAACATATTGTTCAGCAAAGCCTAATTAATGTCATTAACATATAAACTATCACCAGTCAAAGTCCAAATCCTTTACTTGAGAATGGCGAGCGGCAATAATTGCTTAAAGGGGATCTATTATGCCCCCTTTTACAAGATGTAAAATAAGTCTCTGATGTCCTCAGAGTTTGTATGTAAAGTTTCAGCTCAAAATACCTAACAGATCATTTTTATAGCATGTTAAAGGGATAGTTCACCCAAAAATGAAAATTAGCCCATGATTTACTCACCCTCAAGTCATCCAGGTGTATATGACATTCTTCTTTTAGACGAATACAATCAAAATGTCATGGCTCTTCCAAGCTTTATAATGGCCGTGAATCATTATTTCTGTTTTGAAGTCCATAAAAGTGCATCTATCCATCATAAAAGTGGTCCACACAGCCCCGGGGTGGTAATAAAGACCTTATGAAGCAAAGCGATGCGTATGTGAAAAATATCCATATTTAAAACTTTATAAAGTAAAATAACTAGCTTCCGGCCAAACGAACATACGGATTCCACTTAAGTCTAATGCGCAACTTATGCGAGTAATGCGACATACTGCTGATATTTACACTATGCCATGACGCACTACGCTACTTCTGACGTAAGTGGAATCCGTATGTTTGTTTGGCTGGAAGCTAGTTATTTTACTTTATAAAGTTTGAAATATGGATATGTTTCTTAGACAAACACATCGCTTCACTTCAGAAGGCCTTTATTAACCCCCCGGGGTTGTGTGGAGCACTTTTATGATGGATAGATGGACTTAAAAACAGAAACGTCCATTCACTGCCATAATAAAGCTTGGAAGAGCCAGGACATTTTTTTTATATAACTCAGATTGTATTCGTCTGAAAGACGAATCATATGCCATGTCATATACACCTAGGATGTCTTGAGGGTGAGTAAATCATGGGCTAATTTTCATTTTTGGGTGAACTATCCCTTTAAAATTGCTTTAAAACTGTTTTTATGTGTGTCCCTTTAAATGGAAATGAGCTGGTGCTCCTGGCCCCCTTTCAAGAAGAGGGCGGAGCTTCAAGAGCTCATGGAACAACAAAACAGGACAATCTCTTGCACTGAAAATGTCAAAAGTTGTCAGTAGTGGTGTTCAGCCTCGAACCAGAGTCAGACAATAATGCCTCCTGAGCCAGAGAATATATTCTGCATGAAGACAGAACAGGTATAGTTTTAGCCTGTTGTAGCAGACCCCGTCTGAATGATGGCCAAAACTTTACTGATGAGTTTTATGAAGTTTATTGTATATCACACAAAAGATGAAGCATCTGTTTTCACCTGCAGAAAATCACCGTAAGAGCTGAATAAAACACCGTACAAGAAGTGCGCATTAAAGTCTTACCCATAAACTCTCTCTCCCTTGCATTATCATCAACATACACAGCGAATTACACAAAACAACTCGTTACAACTAACAGTAAACAAATATATACAGACCTTATGCCTTTTCGAGGGGTGCTCAATAAACTGGTAAACTATAACTCAGATGAACTGTAATAAAGTATGTTACTACTGTTACCAGTATGGCTCCGGAGACTATAAGCTGGATCACCAACAGTTGGTACTGACCGTGTACTACTCACTCATGGCGGGTCTATGCTAATACGGCAGAGTCCGTCAGCAGTCGTGGGCGGGGCCTGTACAAAGTGACATCACTTTGCCCAGAATCTGCGAACGGCTTGTTCTGAGACACTGCTTATGATTTATGGGGATTAATTAAAAGGAGTGGTTGGATTTTTATCCATATAGGGTGGTTGTTTACACCAAAGTCCCTGTCAAGGAAAATCTGTTCACTCTGCGGCCATATTTGCAACGCCTCCGGGCAGCTATTTCAGACATCTAAGACCAAGTCCTATCTATTTGAATGGGGGAATCCTGAAATCTCAAAAACTGCTTGCCGAACTCACAACTAAATAACATATTTCAAACAGCAACAAAATCTGACATGAACTGTCCCATAAATGTTGTTTCTTATGCTCAAATAGCATTAGAAAAGGCTTACTTTTCAGGCTAGACCAGCCAATGCGCATGTGCAGCAGTCCTAAGCGCGAGTCTCAAGTTTCTATGGGAACCAGAGCTTCTAACGGCAGCTGCAGTGGCGTAATGACTTTACCAATCAGCGATTGGCTCTTAAGGCGGGACGTATTCCGCCATATTGCGTGTTGCAGTTTCTCCCATTCACAAGTAATAGAGTGAACCGTATTTGGTTTACACACACTGCCAACACACATTTATGTTCAAATACTGTGTAAAAGTAAATTTTGCATAATAGGTAATCTTTACATTTCCAAATATCTACAGTTCTCAGACTCTCTGCCACGAGGGAAAGTGCGTACGCCTGCTCAGACCCTGACATGGTGCCAAGCACTTTTCCACATCAAATGCCTTTTTTTTTGGCGTGGATTTTAGCGTACACACACTCGAAGGCTCCAGCTACTTTATTCAAAGCACTTATCCAATATATTGCAAAATGGGGTCTATAGGTTGTTTGCTGAATGTAATTATGTAAAAGTGCTTGAGTCTCCAACCTTTACAAGTACCTGTGGAAAAACAGCTTTTTTGGGGCTTTTGTGTTATATTTTTACCAAACAAAATTTTAATCTTTAAAACAGCATAAAGGGTGGCAGGCTTATCATTCAATATATGAGATGATGAATGTATATTTTAGATAATAAGGCACACTCAAAATGTGGGAAGTGAAAATTGTTGAGATAAAGGTTATTTTTCCCAACACCCATGCAATCTACAGAAAAATGTTAATAGGCTACTTAAGCTTTCACACTGACAGTTCAGATAATTGGTGACGTCTAATTTCCATGCATTCATAAAAAAAAATTATTCATGAGGAAATATGCAACAGTTTTGCAAAAGTACATACAGGTTCTGCAGAAAAGTAATACTCACTGCTAATACATAAACGCATTCCTGACTGGAAAAAGTTTGTTTATAACAGCTCAAGAAACTAAACTCTCCTTTTACAGCAAAGCTGACATTTAGAATAAGACGCTAATATCACAAAATCAATTGTTAGATGTGGATTTGAAAAAGGTCAAAAAACAGCCATTCTGCACTAATAGCAATGAAATGCAAGGATTGTTGCAATAAATACTTCATAACAAATAACTAAGAAGAAATTATCTAAGAGACCCTCAGTGATATACTCAGAATATGTCTAAACACTGTACACTTCATAGTCAAAGGTTATCAAACACCTTCACTAGCACAAAATTACACATTATCAAGCACCATGAAATGAACAATGTGTCAAGAGTTTATGTAACAGTGTATTTTAACAGCGATCCTAAGGAAAGTATTCTGTCATCCATGCAAAACTTTCCTGCAAACCTTAGGATGAAATTTTGGTCCATTCTCTGTATCCAACACTTTTCTTTCTCCATATATCTTTATCCTCAGATTTAATGAAATCCTTTTATTATGGAGTGGAAAAAGACTTCTGTACATTTTCATTGTTCTGTGAAAAGTGAGCATTTTTGTCTCTTTAAATGAAAATTTTTTCCATCTTACAGCTTATTTTGTTGTTTGAGAAACTGAATTTGTGTATTCAGTACATCGTTATTATGCAATAATAATGTATTTCAATAACAAGATCCCACAAATCCCAGGGAAACGCATTCACTTTTATTTAAAAATCCAATTAAGGGAATCCACTTTGATGGCTCATACACCACTAATAATTGCAGATTTCCTATTGACCATTCCAAGGCCACATTTTTTTATGTTTTTTCCACTGCATGATTAGACTCTTGATGGTCCAAATGATCTCATTTCCTCACTTAGCATTTAGCAGATTATTTTAGCAAACGAACCAGCATTTTGCCTTTCTGTATATAAGCTTGTCGCCAACTTTTTTTAACCTCAGAGGAGTTTAAAACTCAGTGGTGGAGATCTGGGTGACCTCAGACTGCAGGTCTTTCTGTGTCCTTGGTTGCGTACCAGGAAGCATCTGGTCCAGGTCTAGTCATGCGGGCTGCTTCACTGAATCAGACTTGCCGCACACTGAGATGGGCTCTCTCGTGGCGCTACGAGCTCTGGAAAAGCTGCTGTGCTTCATGCGGGAACGAAAGGGCACGCATAATTCTCTGAAGCACCTCTTGAAGTTTTCATCCAGGAATGCGTACAAGACCGGGTTGAGGCTGCTGTTCATGTAGCCAAGAGCAATACACAGGTGCCAGCAGGTGACAACGACCAGATTCTTGCTGTTGATCTCCACCACAGTCCTGACGATGATGAAGATATGGATAGGGGTCCAGCAGATGATGAAGGCTGCCACCACCACCAATACCATGCGGGTGATACGCCGGAGGTTCCTGTCCTTCTCTTTGGAGCCGGACAACAAGCGCACACTCTTAAGGCGAAAGATCATCAGGCCGTAACAGATGGTGATGACCAAGACGGGAACCACAAAGGCAAAAATGAAAACACAGATCTTGGTCACAGTATCCCAATACTGCGGATTTGAGCCTGGGAATTTCAACATGCAGACCGTTTTGGCTGAGGGGAATATGTCTGTAAAAAAAAAGATAAGATTATTTGTTAATTGTTAAGTAATTTCTTAATGGAATTTACTGATCCGTTGTTTTGTAATTCCCTAACTATTCATTTTTTATTTAGTATATGCAAGCTATATTATTACGCCAGGTGACGACAAGTGACTCCCTGTGTCAGAATATGCCTACTTCCCTACTATATAAGGAATAGGCAAAAAGATTATAAAGTGCATATCTGATAGATGCTTTACTATCCCATGAGGCCTCTCAGAGGAGCTGTGAATGGCAGTGAAGCAATGCGACGCAGGCAGGTCACATGATTTTGACAACATGAATAGTTTGTTCATACTTCTACCCATATTCATTCTATAGTAATACTGTTTTAACGGCCGCAAAGTATGTTTCAAACCAAATATAGAACCTAACAGTTTGCAATTTCGGTGCATCAGTTAAGTGAGTCATTGAATTCAATCAACCGATTATTTAATAACACTGATTTCTTCAGAACCCGAAACAAGCAACTGTCTTTATGAGCAAACGTTGAATCATTCATTCAACTGATTTGTATTATAAGAATGATTCATCCACAGTGAAACTGTGTATTGCTCAGAGAGCGTTAACTAATTCAGAATGGTTTTGTTAAACACGATTTTGTTAGCAGAGCAAACTAAATTAAAATATTTACTCAAAATTAACATCTAGTTTATTGTGCTATAAAATCAAATACTTCTGTATTTTCCCCCATTCACTTTGTCCTCACCTTTATTTGTCACTGTAACGGCCATAACCATGACTGGGATGCCGATAGCAGAGGAGAGAATCCATATGCAGATGTTGATGATCTTTGCTTTGACAGGCGTGCGGAAGTCCAGGGCTCTCACTGGATGGCACACGGCAATGTAACGGTCCACACTCATCATCGTCAATGTGAAAATACTGGTAAACATGTTGTAGTAGTCAATAGCCATGACCACTTTGCACAACAGCTCACCGAATGGCCAGGTGCCCATGAGGTATTTGGCACTCTGGAAGGGCAGAGTACTGGTGGCTAATGCATCGGCCAAAGCCAGATTAAAGATGTAAATGTTGGTAGCTGTCTTCATCTTTGTGTACCTGTTGAAGAAAAAACAGAAAAAGTCAGCCTGAGAGAATCAGCTACACAAGCACTTCATAGTTTTTGAATGACGATCAGCTGCACCTGCGTTTGCAATGACGATATGAACATTCAAGAATACAGATGCAGACGAATGATGAATTGGATGCGCTGATTGTACATGATTTGAGGCTCTTCTCACTTTTGCCCTTTTCATTATAAATATGAGATGATTAGCATGAGCACATATTTCCATTCGTGGTTCATCATCTTTTAACACCCTTCTAAACTGTATTCAACGTTTATTCCAATAATTAAAATGTTAACATTAAAATAACTTATTATAATATATATATATATATATATATATATATATATATATATATATATATATATATATATATATATGAAGAGTTCAGATGCAAAAGCCTCTAAGTGCCATCTGAAATTTTCTTCTAGAATGATCATTTTTTATCAAGCTCGTATATATTTAAGTTCAGTAATTTCACTTAAATGGCAATGAAATTACCTATTAGTTGTCATTTAAGTGAAATTACTGAACTTAAATATACAAGCTTGATAAAAATGATAATTCTAGAAGAAAATTTCAGATGGCACTTAAGAGGCCTTTGCATCTGAACTCTTCATATATATATATATATATATATATATATATATATATATATATATATATATATATATATATATATATATATATATATAATTATTATTATTATAGGCTATAATGGCTAAACAGCTATGTATATGGAGAAATAGTGAAAAGGTGTAGTTACAATATCTACCAGCAGGGGCTAACAACATGCTTTCATTAAATTAAGGTGTCTCGATATACAATAATCAGCTCATAATTTTCTCTGTATTTTTTAAATTAATAATGGGCTGATGAATGATAGGGTTGCCTATAAAATGATGCAAATAGTTACTTAAGAAAAGATCAATGCCAAAGGCAAAAATTGTAATCCACTGATTATCCTCTCTTTGAGATTTGTCTGGAGCCCACACAGTGATCTCTTTTGAGGACTTAACATTTGAAGTCTCACAGCGCTGAAGAGAGAATACAGCACATCCATTAGTGACACTACAGTTTATTCCTCTCTTTGTACATGGCTACACGTGTAGTGAGATGAATAAATCCATTATTATAAGTTCCATTAAGATAGAGGTGAGGAGCAGGATTAGCGCTTAAAACCGTTAAGAGCAACGATGGCAGAAGGGACAAAGCTTTTACTGAAGTGTGCCCGCTTCCACCTCAAAGTCCTGTACCTCCGGCCTGAGGGCAGCAGGCAAAAGTGGCTGTGGAGGGGATGATCTGGGTCTCTGCTGACAGTCCGGGCCATGCGTGTGATGGCTTTATTGTTTTGGTGGACGAGGTCTATAATAGGCAGGCTGATGATTTTGGATGCAATGTAGGTGACCTTGGTGAGTTTATTTCTATTGGTGATGGATAGCATAACAGGGGGAGCAGTAAAGAAGGATGGGTTGGATGATGCTGGTGTATAACAGTAAGAGATGTTTAGGGGTGACACAGAGGGCACGGAGCTTGCGGAGAATGTGAAGTTTCTGCTGGGAACGTTTATGAATATTGATAACATGTTGCTCAAAGGTAAGTTTATTGTCCAGTGTGAGTCCGAGGTATTTGAAGTGACTGACACGTTCAACTATTTTGTTGTAAATGATAGTAGGTGCCAGGTCCGGGGTGTGGGCTTGGGTGTGGATGAGTAGCTCCTTAGTCTTGTCTACATTCAGCTCCAGGAAGTTGTCGGAGCACCACTTAGTAAAGTGGGTGACAGACTGATGGCAGTGGTGGTTCTAGACCACAGTAACTGGGGGGGCCAGGCAGGGGCCACTTGTGTTTTTAGGGGGCACACTTTTAACATTCATCTTAACCTATTTTCAGTATTATTTCAAGTCATTTTTCACCATGTCATGCATGACTGCAATCTCTAGAAAAAGCTAATAAATTATATTAGCTAAGCTAATAAAACAATTTCAATTCAAATTAATGTTTCATTATGTTTAATTGTAGTGTGATATAATGATCAATAATAACACATTTTTAGCATCTAAGCACATCTAGGCACTTTTTTACACCTGGGGTGGGCGATATGGCAATAATATCATATCAAGATTTTTTTTCAGGAAAATCACGATTTTATCACGATTCTTTTTTCATGTTGGTTTTACTATTTTGCAAGTGACTGAGCATTACAGCCAAACTAATGTCCCTATTTTAAAAACAAAGCCTTATAGGTAACAAAATATAAAATAAAAAAGAATGGCAGACATTTAGGCCAAAGTGGCGAAGATAAAAAATCTTTGTCATTATTTTCTTTGTTATTAAAAATTATGAACAGAGATACATATTACACATACACAACTTAATATACAAATGGAATAAACAGTGCTTTATTTTTTCAGCTATAGGTGTATTTAACAGTAGAATTGAAGAAAGTAATTAAATAAACAAATATGAAAATAAAACACAACAGACTTAAAGTTCTCAGTCAAGAGCAGTGAATGATTTCCTCTGTGTGTTTTGTTGTTTTATTAACATTAAAGGGATAGTTCTCCCCCAAAAAAGTCATAATTTACTTTCTTAAGTTGTTTTAAACCCGAATAAGTTTCTTTCTTCTGTTGAAAATAAACGTTATTTGAAAGAATGTGAGTAACCAAACAGTTGATGTACTACGGAGCCCCTAAAGGGACGTGGTTGGTGGAATTTTTTTTAGGTTGGGAGATTTTTTTTTTTTTTTTATCTTTTGCGTTCCCCCGAGAAACTTTGCGTTCCCACGCAAAACTTTTGCGTTCCCACGCAAAACCTGTTTTGAGCTCGGACAGACACTTCCTGTTGAAATGTCCCGCTGGCAGTGTTTCAGAGCTCCGTACGTTAATGGATCGTTTCATAGTGTTTGAACTTGGACTCAAATATAAAGAAATGCGGTCAGTGCTTATAAGGAGTTCAGTGAAGTTGGCAATATTCACATAGGCTATTCGAACTTCCCTATTCTTGAGCTAAACGTTGTTAAAACACAAACAACACCTATTTACAATCACAGTAACCTAGACAACGAGCTACAACCCGATTCTCATCAAAACAAGCTTTATAGGCTAAATTGATCTCTATGAGCAAGCGGCTGAGAGACTAGTTCAAAGGGACCGTCTGCAAAGTGCAATATAACCCAAAAACGACTACAGCATCAACTCACAGTCAAATAGTCATTAACTTCAATGTTACAAACTGTAGTGCCACCCAATTCAGTTTACACATCAATGGTGACCCACTGGTCATACTACACTACTTTTGCACATTTTATATTATGAAAAAATTCAATAACTTCACTGTAACACACCAAATTTAGTTCACACATGACACATCACTGCTCTAATGTTGCAACAGTTAGTTAGGGAAGTAATTGCACATAAAAGGTAGGTAAGTAATAATAATAAGTAGGCCTATTCTTTACACAAATGATATTGGTACTGTAGGCTACGCAGCTTTTGCATTATATTTGCTTACTGAATTTGATGGCATTACACTGTACACTGTATGTAAGCCTACACTTCACACAGTGTGAAGTTATTTAATATTTATTTCTAAAAAGGGTGAAGTTATTGCTTTTATTTCATAATAAATAATCATAAAAATTCTGCATTTTTTAAATGTAGGCCTAGTATAACCAGCAGGAGAGCAGTGATGTGTGAACTGAATTTGGTGACAATTCTGCACATTTTATATTATTAAACATATTCAGTAGCTTCACTGTGACACACTGTACTGACAGTCCTACAGTGTGTCACAGTGAAGCACAGTGAAGCTATTGAATATGTTTAATAATAGGCTATAAAATGTGCAGAAGGGTTTTGAGATTTGCACTTTACAGACGGCCCCTTATTTGGACTTGTCTCTCATTCGTCTGGTTAGAGAAATTAATATTAGCCTATAAAGCTCATCTTGATGAGAATTGGGTTGTAGCTCGTTGTCTAGGTTACTGTGATTGTAAATAGGTGTTGTTTGTGTTTTAACAACGTTTAGCTCAAGAATAGGGAAGTTCGAATAGCCTATGTGAATATTGCCAACTTCATTGAACTCCTTTTAAGCACTGACCGCATTTCTTTATATTTGAGTCCAAGTTCAAACACTATGAAACGATCCATTAACGTACGGAGCTCTGAAACACTGCCAGCGGGACATTACAACAGGAAGTGTCTGTCCGTGTCTGTCCGAGAACCGAGCTCAGTTTTGCGTGGGAACGCAAATATCTTTGCGAGGGAACGCAAAAGTTTTGCGTGGGAACGCAAATATCTTTGCGAGGGAACGCGAAAGTTTTGCGTGGGAACGCAAATAACTTTGCGAGGGAACGCAAAAGTTTTGCGTGGGAATGCAAAGTTTTGCGTGGGAACGCAAAAGATTTTAAAAAATATATATAATCTTCCATCCTAAAAAAAATTCCACCACCACGTCCCTTTAGGGGCTCCGTAATGTACCCCTGTGACTTCCATAGTATATTTTTTTCCTACTATGTATGGAAGTCAATGGGGACCAGCAACTGTTTGGTTTTGGGTGAACTATCTCTTTAAGGACAAGCGGCAGCATGTTTATTATTAGGGCTACTGTCTCTTTAAGAACTGCACGCGACGCGTCTAATATACACGCATATGACAAGCAGATTTTAATTAATTTTCTCTGTTTGCTTTCACTTTAGACATAACCAACTTTGTTTATGTAAACATTGTCTGTATTTGACAGTATTAGCGCAATATAAGACTCAAAAGATAACTTAGTCCAGTAACAGGCTTTTAGTGCATGTGCGCGTCGAGTGTACGCGCTCAGTAAAGCGCATGTTTGAACAGCGCATCAGCAGCGAATGACATGTTTAACTGGCAAGGCTTTAAAACACATGCAAATAATGAACTTTTGTGAACTGCAGTGTCCCGTTCCTCTGCGTTAACATTTGATGTGAATATACGTCGTGCTGCAGTGTAGCCTATAGATGAAGGCGCCGCAACTGATAAAATGCGCAGTTGTTTGGTGTGATTTTACGATTCCAAATTTAGGGGGGTCAGAGGGGGGGCCAAGCTTGTTGACATTTAAAAATGGCTTTTTGGTGCAGTGTGAGAAATAATGGATTAAAATGAGGGGGAAACTTTGATGTAGATGCAATCTAAAATGCATTCATATCAAGTTCTCCTTCTGCATTTGAAACTTCAGGGGGAATTATTAATGAGTTCTTTTCACACCAGACTTCCTATTGTACAGCTTCATCCTTCCAGGCTGTAGTGTCTGATACACTATAATACTCTCTTCTGCTATATTGTTTTTAATGTCTCCTCAAAGGTAGGCAATCCAGAGATTCCGAATATGATTAGTCCATTCAGACTTTCCCTCCTAGGCAATGGCTTTGCACTCTTGAATATAAGTGCTGTGAATAGATAGAAAGATCTGAACCACTCGCTTGCCAAGGGCTCTATTTATATTCAAAATCTTTTTGGTTCCCTTCCATTTTCTTTTCTAAATCTAGCTGTAAAATGCATGTTCAATTTAATAGTTTAGTTTAAATGTATCAATGCAATCTAACAAACACAACACCTTTAGCTGAATTTCCTAGGTAAAAAAAAAAAAAAAATTCTGTTCTATTCTGTTAATTTCCTTACAGCGTTCTAATGCTTATTTCATATTTGGAATGCCTGAAAGGTATTATAAATAGAATACTTTATGTGTTCATTTAAAAGAACTCTGATTAGTTCTTTATAGCTGTGTGAAATTGTTTTACTGTAAACTTGGGGTTAAGGAATTTGGGGTTCTTCAGATAAAGAAAATTTTGCAGAACCTATAGGCTTGCCAGGTGGTGATCTGAAATGTTGCCTGGAGTATCTTTTTATTTTACAGTGATAAAACCAGGATTTACAAACATGACATCATAACTCTGATAAGAAATGTAGTTTTCATTTTATTGCAGAACATTTTAATATCTATACACTTAATATATAAGACACTTCAAGAAGAATTGTGATTCATTTTTAGTTTAATGAAGCCTTTTGTGCGAAATAGATTTATATATATATATAAATATAAAAGAAACCCACCCTGGCTTTGTGGTCAAAACCTCAATAAAAGGGAACTCTCCACCCTCAGATGAGCACATTACAAAAATCTTACTCCTCAGCTTTGTCTTTCATCTTCTCCCACTTGATCAGATTGCAGTCAAAACTCCCATGTCCAACACATTCTCTGTAGGCTACATGCTATATATTTACTGGGTTCAAATAGGTGACGCTATTTATCTTTCTCTTTAGACTTTGTGCACTTATTGTACAGAAAAGCAGCAAAGTTTGGGCTAAGATGGTCATTTAGCTATTAATGGCAAGTGGTAAATTAAATAATTAATGATTATCCCAGCTGCAGAGACTTTTGAAGTAGGCCTAGGCTACAAAGGATATTCATTGAATAAACTACTTGTCTTACCTGACCACACCGTACATAACCAGGATATTTCCAAACAGTCCCACCACGCATATGACTGAGTACAGCGCGGTGATGCACACAGCGATAGCGACCTCACTGCTGCCTCTCACCGCCTTCGGCTCGCTGCCCTTGCTCCAGTTGGACAGAAGTCCCGCTGGTTCCTCCATAAAGCTCGAGTTGTGGAGAATTAAAGGATTCTGCTCGAGAACATCATTAACCGTTACTGTTGGAGGCTCCATTATGCGCTTCCCTTGTATAATACCAAACGTCTTCTAATGTGACTCAAAAACGGGAATCTTAAACGTATATCGTTAATCTAAAAGGTATAGAAAGATATAGAACAGCAGATACAAGGACATCAACTCCACTGGTCACTTTACGCAGCTCTCCTTTTCTCTTCTCCTCTGCTCGGGAGCGCGCACTCGACTTCCAACTGCGCGTGCTGCTGTACATGCGCTCGTACTTTCTCCCGAACTACAAACCATGTGCATAGTGGAACACACTGAAAATCTGCGCCCACACACAAAAGTGACACTCGACATACTGTAAACATGCACTGTAGCTATGCTATTTACTATTATTTGTTATATGTTTCCATTTCACTCTCTTAGAAAAAAAGGTTAAATTTGGGTTCTTACCCATAGGGTTCTTGACTCAATTGTATACACATATATACATGCATAAATACCCTTTATGTCAAACAGGTTCTATAAGGATACATATCTTCAATGAATGCATAATGCTTTCATATTTAACATCATTTAAATGTTTCTAGTGATAAAGTATATTTACACGTGTTCAATTCATAACTTTTAATCAAAATCTAAATAATTAATTAAAATTTATTAAAACTAAATTTATAAATTTAGTCTATATTTTTCTTCTATAAGCATGTTGTTCAGTTAAAGAGAGAAATACAATTTTGTGGAAATCCGTGCCACATAAAGGCTAAAATTTGGGGGGCTTATAAGTTCTTGGCCTTGCTGCTTTGAGGTGACACATTTGTCAAGATTGTGATTTTGTCGAGCACTGCTCTTGGCTTCGTTTCATGAATAACAGGGCACCATCTGGAGGCTTTGTATTTAAGTCAAGCTGTTCCAGCATGTTGTTTTGGTACCTCTTAAGACATTATTGAGTTCATTCAGCTTGCCAGAATTCTACATGTACTTTTATGTTAATTCAACTCATTCTACATCAATGCATAATACATGTCTTATTCCTCATAATAAGTGACTTACATTTACATGTGCTAGGAGGTATAATTATTAAGTTTGACCCTCAGGGTAAATTTGCAATTAGCACACATTTTGATAATGGAATCCTGTTCAACTGATTACACGATCAGTTAAATCAAAAAAGATTCTTCACCATTCTGTGGCTTCTAATCGCAGCGGTTATGCGGAAATTAAATTATATAACAGAGAATCAATTTCAAGCACTTGACAATATCCTCCCTGCATGGCTCTGGCTCTCTACTGTTACAACATTGTGCTTTTTATCCAAAATTTATGATTAGCGATGTTAAAAGTTACCTTTTGTATACGCTTTGTATCACTCAGGAAACAGGATGATTTCTCTGGAGCCTGTTAAAAGAACAGATCAAACAAACAGAGATAAACAAAATAACAGAGTGCTGTTTTTATAATGAAATGTTATGCAACGCTTTCACACAGTACAGAAATCTTCCATGATTTAAAAAGACTAAATGTGCTAGAAGATTTATTTTGAGTGAATTATCTAGTTTTCTAGTGCCATGAGCATGTCCTAATGAGAGTGAAATTACATTTGACTTGCATGACATTAGTATAAATGAATGAATCTGTGTAATGGATGTTAGGCAGTGAATTTCAGAGCAATCACAAGCTTACATCTGTTTTGCTTCATATACCATTTTAGCTGGCCAGTAGACATTTAAACTGAGAAAGCATATGTTGTTACAGATGGCTCGATAAATATGACTTGATGAGAGAGATTGGATCATTAACTTGCATAGACCACTCCAGTTCTTCCCAGACAAAATATTTCTGGAAGTTCTCAGTACACAGCCATTATTTTTTACTCCTTTTTTATGATTTAACAGTTACCAGTTCTGCCTGTATGTGTGAATTATGTCGGGTTTGTCCGAGACCAGATGCTAAGCTTGGCCACTAACAGATTGAAGTCTGCTTTAGCCTGACAGGTCCAAGAGCCAGATGCACACATTAAACCATCTGATCTTTAGCCAAACCGGCTATTTAGTTGTGACTGAACTGACCATATGCCATTTAGAGAAAAATATGACGGAATATTGGCAAAATAAAATCCTGAGCCTTATTATATTTTTAAAAATTGTATCTAAAATTGTCGACGAGAGAATGAGAAATGTTTCTTGATCTTCTGACTGACGATGTGATTTTAATATCTAGCCACAAAAATGTAAGCCTTGCCAAGAAAAAAAAGATCACAGTGTGTCACCAAGATGAGTGTGAACAAAACAGTCAAAATGTAAAAGTTTAATTTCCAATATAACACTGTCTCTTACTTTAAGTTTTAATAAATATAAGTAACCACTAGATCAAATAGTACATACAGAACAAAACAATTATATAATTAACATAACAATCATTGCCAATGTTGACACATGAATTAAAATAATGCATGTATGCAAATCTGAGGGAAATGTTTAATGCAGGTTCTCAACTAATTTGTAATTGCAGCTATTGCTTTGAATGCTTACATGTCATTTCAAGTGCCTTTGGATCAGCACTTGATAATAATAATCTGATTATTTATTCTTTCTTTAAAATTCAGGCCTCATTAAAGCTATTTACATTTGGAGTGGATACAGGATATCAAGCATAATGGATTTCATTTACCCATGTAGTAATATCTGCTGTTAAATGTAGGTATATTTTTTTTTAGGTGTGGTTAAACGGATCATGTAATGCTGAAATATTACATATTGGATTGTTATGAAGCCTCAGTTCGCCCAAGAATCAGTGCATGATAAGATGGCTGGTTTGCTTAATTATCATTAATGTGCAGGACAGAACAGCCACGAATTCCATTAGCATCTAATCAGTGTTTCTGCCTCTTGTCATCAGCAGAACTGATGAATTCAAGCCAGTGGGAGTCTAGAGTGAAACATTTCTGCTGTTTACTGGGGATGTTCATTTAAATAAAAAATTAAATAAAAAACTTTATACGTTTTTTTTTTTTTTTTTTTTTTTTTACCAAAAAAATAACACCTGTCTAACTGTTCCTTTCTTCAGTGTTTTTTCCTCCGAGAACAACATCCTTGGCTAAAAGGCATATTGTCTGTTGTAGCATTCTATTCACTATTATAGTTTACAAAGCTGCAATGCATGTCAAAATAATACGCAACCCATTTTCCCCTCTCCACTCTGTCCATTACAAGTTTTTGTTTTGTTATTGTCTCTTTCAAATTGATTTTCCTTGGAAAATTATATATTGTAAGCAAGTGAAACAGTGTGTAAAAGTTTGATGGGTCTTTTTTTTTTTTTTTTTTTTTGAGGGGCTGGTGGATTAGATCACGGGTGACTGGTAGATTAGATTGATGAGAGTAGCCAGCGGAGCCTTCTGCCCACATATTGGAACAGATCTTCTGACAGCCATCAACACTTTGAGACTGAGAAATCTGTCTATCACCTCTCATTTTCATCCAGATCTGACCATCCAGACTATGATGAGCTTCTGCTGTAGAAATACACTCACTCTGCCTTGTCTTTCAAATGATTTAGATCAGTAATGTATACACAATACTTATGGAATATATAATATCTTTGTCTTCCAACCACACACTACCATGAGATTTTTAATAGCTCCAAGCTCCTCTCTAACTGTGCTTGCATTTCATTGTAACATCCGTTGTGAGCTATTGCATTTCTGATAAATGCATATTGACCATCTACTATATGTTTGTAATTTTAAATTTGTAATAACTAAATTTGTTTCTAGTAATAAAGTATATTTACTAGCAGTTTAATTCAAACAAATTTAATTTAAAAATATTACAAATATATTATATGAATATAAAAATATTAATATATTAAAAAATGTATTAAAACAAAATCCATTAAATCAATTATCACTTTATTTCAATAGTCCAATTTAGGCATGCCAATAAGTAACTTTGCAATTACATGTCAACTAACTCCCATTAAAGGAGTAGTTCACTTTAAAATGAAAATTCTGTCATCATATACTCACCCTCATGTTGTTTCAAACCTGTATGAATTTCTTTCTTCTGCTGAACACAAAGGAAGATTTTTAGAAGAATATCAGTAACCAGGCAGTTTTGGGTCCCATTGACTTCCATAGTAGGAAAAAAATATACTATGGAAGTCAATGGGACCCAAAAACTGTCTGGTTACTGATATTCTTCTAAAAATCTTCCTTTGTGTTCAGCAGAAGAAAGAAATTCATACAGGTTTGAAACAACATGAGGGTGAGTATATGATGACAGAATTTTCATTTTAAAGTGAACTACTCCTTTAATTTGCAACTTCATGTCAACTAACTCGACTGTTAGTTAGGGGTATACTGTTGTAGAATAAGTTTATATGTAGTTGCAAAGTTACTTATAGTCAGTAGAATGCCTAAAGTGGACCATCAAAATAAAGTGTTTACTTTAACCTCTTTAAAGGTTATATATGAAGGAAGCACCTGTAGTGCAAACAATGCAAACAACCTAAATAAGTGGAACTCTGTGTCACTTTAGCACTACAGCTGCAAATTTCCAAACAGTTCCTAAAATTGTTATCAAAAAAACTGAATGGTTCACTGTCTTTGAGTGTAACAGCAACTGTATATTGTTCTATTGTAATATATCTCGGTTCTAGCAATATACATTTCAGAAAGCATTCTTGGCTCTGACATATTTCTCTATTCAGGGAGAATTTGGGGGAGGGGGGAGTCAACTCATGACCAACATCCTAGAATCCTCACCATAGTGCTTTTCTTTGTTTGTATCTTTTGCACTTGTTTGCAATACAATCGTGAATCATCTTCGCAACCGTCTTCTACAGGTCATAAAATTTTGCCTTTGTAAATACATGTTGATGCTGCTGTAATACAGTTAATGCAATGACAGTTGAAAAGACGCCCATAGAGTCTGCCTGGCAACTCATTCAACAGAGATGTGAGATGTGCGTCTAGGGTAACTGGCTAAATTGTGTTTCTTTCGAGAGCAACTTAGTTCAATTATTTGGATCCTTAAAAAGCACTCTGGTTTGTTTTGAATTTCACAGCGTCACCTCTCTCCTGCCAGACTCGAGTATATGCCTTCACAGTCAAACTCTGACAATTTATTACAATTATTTATAAAAAAAAATAATTAAATCCCTTAAATGATTTTGAGTAACACAAATGTATGTATCTTCGATTTTAGATGCGTCTAGGGAAAAATAGGTTTCAATATTTTATAAAGATGAGTGGGCACTAAGAGCAATCATCAACCTCCTAAAGTCATGATGGCTGAAGTCTAATGGAACACATTAGATGTTTGATAGAATGAGTCTCAGTCCTTTGATACCTCTGCAAAAAAAATGATCCAAGAGGTCCTAATGGATTCTCTCAGTAAAATGTAGTTGTCATGGGAACAGCTGACTCACTTCATCCTCAGCAAGGGGGCTAGAGTTCTACAGCTAATTGGTTGTATGTGTGCTATATACAGATTTTGTGGACATATTTTTATTTATTTTTTTAGTTTGTTTATTTAAATATTCTGTAACATTTTTTTCCAAATCCAGAGGACATAACCTATCACGTGCTGGCTGGAGCAATCGTTAACTAAGGGTATGTTTAAGACGAATTATGTAACGTTAGGCCTACTAAAAATAGAAACGTTTTTTCTTTTAATTTTTGCATACAGACGGCAACTTTGTCAAAACAATCCCCATTCACACAGATCCACGAAAATGACTAAGACGCTAACGTTAGCTGTATTCTGATCACTTTGTAAAAAAAAAAAAAAAAAAAAAAAAACCCTACAGACTGAACACATAATATGCATGATTCTTCACCATTTTCACAAATGTGTGTATTTTGTTGTTTACATTGAGACGATAACGGTATCGTTTTCAAAAACTTGCACTTTGAACCTTTTCAAAAGTTTGTGTTTTCAGGCCCCCAAAATGCCATTGCGTGTAAATTTACGGCCAAAACGCATACTAAGTTTTCTATTTTTAGTTGAAAACGTTGTTGTGTAAACGGCCTCTAAGATGATGACAGTTTCGTTTGTTTGAAAAAAGATAGCACAAGTTAGCGGTGTGATGACACGAGACATGAAAGTAGCGCCGGTTTCATTTAAGCGGACTGATATACAGCTTTGTCATAGACGATGGCGAAAATGAGGAAATATCAAAAAGCTGGACTACGCTGACCAATCAGAATCAAGTATTCCAGAGCTGTGTAATAAATTAAAATAATAAACATAACTCTAAAAACACGTATGGGGAAAACAAGTAATTGTCGTGAGGTGATCCTGACTAAGAAATGTCAATTTGGCTTCTTTATCTTACCGTGATGTGTTATTGTGTTCATTTGCATTTTAACCTCCTGATGCTTACAGCAATACCCATGGCTATCTAAAAATCTAAGCATCAAAATGACAAGAGGGGCTCTCTTACCTGCAGGGTATCCAATTATCTGCTCAAGCCTGAGAGAAATAACTTGTGCCTTCTAGAGAAACTGAACACTGCACAGCGCTGGCATAGTTATCCACTGCTTCATGCCATCCTCTCAGTGGCATTTCCTTTTTACCAAAGGAAATACTGTCAGAAGCGGAACATCCATTAACAGCATTTAAATCAATTCGCTTCTAATGAGGGGGCACCCTGGTAAACTGAGTAATGAAACTTGAGTGAAGATTCAGGGCTAAAAGGGACAATTTCACACAGAGTTACTCATCTCATTTCAAACGTAGTGCACTGAGGATAGCAGAGACCAGGGTACTTATTAAACCCAAAATATAGTGACAGGGGCATCATTAGCTTGGCTAGAAGTGCATCAGAAGGAAATGACCATGAATAATGACACACAGGGCAGACTCTGACATGCCAGTGAAACAAATTTCCCACAAGTATAGAGGAAAAATGGCTCTCATTCAAACTCTAGGGGTACTCATTTATCAAAGTCATAGGGTACAGCAATAATTTAGTTCTATTATAAAATAATAAACATTTATTTTTAGTTTTACAAATATAGCATGTTTTAGGAATAATGTGAAAAACTGAACTGAGACTATGGATTGCATTGTTTACTTATATTTAATTTACATATGTTAACTATATGGTATAGCCAAATTGGACAATTTAACTATCTGGTGCTCTTTGGTCATTTTTTACCAAAACTTTTTTACATTTTGTGTGATTTTTTTACTTAATCGGAATGGTACGAAACTTGGTAAACTTGGCACTTGCTATGTGATCACACACACAAACAAAAAGATTAATGGATATGATTCAAAAAGGTTAAATGGTCCTGAAAAAAAGTCTCCACTAGACTCCTTTGACTCGCGGTCAAAAACAACCGCATTGGAAATGAATGGGAAACAAAAAAAATTCGTACTGTGCCCAAACAAAATCTTACTGAAAGCTAATTTCTTTTGAGATATCAAGCTCAAATTTGGAACACAACTTGTTTAGATTTATGGCTATGAATTTCTTGCAATTTTAGATTAAAACATATTTTGGAAAATATATATCATATAAAAATTGAAAATAGTATTTGATCTGGTGTGTCCTGTATGTATTTTGGGGAATTTGACAGCATGATGTGGAGCTGGCTGTGGTGCTTTACTAAACGCTTTTGGCTGTAATGGTAAATCACTCAGCATTGCAGTTAGGGATCTTATTTAGTTTTTGTTTGTGTTCAGGAGTGAAAGTATGGGTGTTGTCTACATGTGTGGTATTTCCTGCTTTCACAGGGCTGGCAGGTTGACAAGCATTCAGTCACACCTGAATGGAAAGAAACCAAGCATATTTGATGAGCTTTGGACAACCATGGCTGTGCCTGAATGGTATTAGGTCTTTTTAAGCCTGCAAAAAATACTACAAAAAATATCAAATCAACATAATTTATTCAAATCAATATTACAATTATTGCTTTAGTTTTTGCGATTTTTCTCTACAATATTTTATGCATCACCATAATTTAAAACAAAATGTTTAGATCCATTTAAAAAGCATTTTTGTGTTGTACTTTATAGATAGATTAGGATTCTCTTCATTAATTAAATTTAAAATTTGTTAACACATAAGTCTGACCCCAATAGGATTCTGTGTAATAAACCAATTAATCAAGTAAAAAAAATAATAATAATAACACTGGCATTTCATAAAACAGTATAAAAGTGTAGAATTTGATCAGATTTACATCTCCCAAGTTATTAATGTTCACTTTAATTATGAATATACAGAACACACTCTTTGCTATGTGTACTTCTGTAAAAGTTAAAGAATTAATTTACATATTATAAATTCAGGACCATTTGCTGGTAGAATAAACCATTATATTACTTTCTCTTCCAAATTAAAAAAAAGATGAGGAATCCTACATGGCAGTGGCGAGGCTACATAAGGGCCAGGGTTAGTGGATTCTAACTTAAACAACTCTGATTGGCCATTGCGTTCAAGAAATCAACAGATATGTCTGTGATTGGCTGCATTACTCAACGATGTAAAAAAACATTGTAAATAGAAACCTTCGACACTCTCCAGAGCACAAACACAGATACGCACTGGATCGTTTGCCAAATCACCAATATGCTATTATTACAGAGAAAACTGATCGTAGAACAGCAGTTATGGGCAGCTTTTCCCTCTAAAAGCAATCAGAAGCAGCAGAAGGCAGTGGTTTGAGTGAGAAAATTCCCTCGGCCAGGGGAAGGGTAAGCCTTGCCCAGCCCGTTGTTTTCATGAAACGGTTGGCTGACAATAAATCACATTTAACTAAACTTAACTGTCAAACTATTTTTAAAATGGATGTAATTTGAGAGTAGGGATTGGTCCACCCTCACTTTTAAATTTTTGGCCTCGCCACTGCTGCATGGTCAATGTTGTTGGACTCCTGGCTTCAAGTTAGCAGAACTAGAAAAGAAATATTAAAAGACACTTGTTACTTACATTGTTCTACTGGACGTAAGATGATTGGTTTATAAAAATATATAAAATACATAAGCCAAAACATATTTTTCTGACCTTCCAGCGATTACCACATTCATTGCACAGCACAAAGGTGGTCATTGGTTCATCAGCACTCCGAGTTTGCACCTGTGAAGGTTCAAAACATTACTCAGTATATATTTATTTTCACAACAAATGAAAGAACTTTGTATACTAGGTTCATATGCACTATAAATATCTACAGCTAAAAATCCAGTAATATTAGAAAATGCGGTTTCATCGATGTACCTGGTTGTAGGTGCAGTTTTTCTTCCTGCACTTGCCACACTGCAGCAGGTCAGTTGTGGTTCCTCCAGTCTTTGCCATCTGATGTTCTCGGATGGCCTCCTGGGTCAACACGTTCCTCAACTGTTTCAGTTCATCACTAGCCATTTCCTACAACAGCAAGAACATTCATTTATAGACAGCAGATTGGCTTCTGATATTTGATTTGTTTGACTAGTTAATTTCAAAGGCTAAGTTTTACAACATTGCACAGTAAATAAACTATTGCACTGCAAACAAATTTTCCAGTTAAAACAATCTAACATCTAATATCTAATAATGTAATTCTTGTTTGAAACATAACTATCAGAACATTTTGGGCAAATGGGTTAAGAAAGATTAACTTACACTACCATTCAAAAGGGTCAGTAGGATTGTTTTTACAAGGAATTAACTAATTGAATCAGTAATAATGCATACAATTGATCAAATCGCGAATTAAAAATGTATATTTCAAATAAATGCTGTTCTTTTGAACTTTCTATTCGTCCTGTAAAAACATGACGGTTTCCACAAAAATATAAAGCAGCACAACTGCTTTCAACATTGATGATAAAAAAGAAATCTTGAGCACCAAATCAGAAGTAATTTCTGAAGGATAGAATTTTTTCAATATTACTGTTTGTACTGTATTTTTGAATGCATTTTCAAATAAAATGCAGCATTGGTGAGACTTACATATTAGCACTGTTTATTATTTTGTTATTTATTATTTATAAATTGAAATGATTTAAGAGGTCCAAAATGTGCAATCTACCTCAGCAGTCATGGTGGCCATGCGGCTCAACTCGATGGCTCCAGCTAAGACATTTTTACGCAGATTGGGATTTTTGGGATCCTTCAGGTTACTTATGCGGCTGCGGACTCTGTTCTTGTATTTCATGTCTGTGGCTCTTATCTCCTGGTAGATATGTAGGCAGAGGAGGACAGTTAAGGATGTCTACTTTTGAATTTTAAGCAATGGTTTCAAGAGGATTCTACACTCATTTTCAAAGCAATTGTCAACCAATAATGTCCACTAAGGATATAATCCTCGATTTCCGCTGCCATGCCTTCACAGTTTGCCCCATAGTCTTTGTAGTCATCTAATAGGAAAGAAAAGCATATTGTGAGCATCATCTCCACAATAATGAGTATCAAAACGAATAATAATGTCAGTATGTCTGTGATATATGTCAGACTCTGTGTGGGTGTCAAGTGTTTGTTTTGCGTACCATCTGTACGTAGTGCGGCGGTCAGCATTTCAATGCATTTGTCCCTGATGGAATCCCCGGTTAGCAGACGAGGAGATAAAGGACCCACACTGGAGCTAAACGGAGAGAGGGGGCTTGTGGGTGTTGTGGGCGTCTTTGGGGTCTCTGGTTTACTCTTGCTGTATGGGAAAAACAAAAAGCAGGCGTCTTTAGTTCTCTAATGACCACGTGACAATTACTTAAAGATAGAATGTTCCAACATCCCAGCAGAATCATTGATCACTGCTGTCTGTGAACAATATTTTCATAATTTGTTAGTCATGATTTGAATGACTTTGGGATTTTGTGTTGTATTATAACTGGAATATGAAGCAGGCAGAATTCCAAGTATATCTGAGCCTATCCAAAAGGGTGAGAGTGAGAACATAATGCCACAATAACACCATATGGCATGCTGGTCACATCTAAATGAGTAAATAATAATAAATAGTAAAGTATAGTTCTTGCCTTTCACTAGATTTCTTGGCCTGAGGTGAGTTGCCAGACCTTGAGTTAGTAGAATCTCTCCTGGAGAAATAACACATGAGAGTTTATAGTACGCATTCTGTGTTGAACATGAAAGTCATGCATTTATCTTTGTAAAGGATCAGTAGGTTTGAATTAGGGATGTGCGAGACTACTCAACTAAACGATATTGCTGCTAGTCGACATTGGAAATACTAGTCGTTTACATACATTTTTTTGTGCATGTTTATGGTTAGCTTTATTTATTTCTACAAAGGCTACATTCAAATTACTCGCATTAGTGTTACATTTTAAAAACACTTTTTTTTTTGAAAAGTGTACATCCTAAGCGGATAACAAAATATTTTATCTCAGAGCTTTCATTCATTCACTTTTTTAAACGTCCACTCGGAAGATGAGCAAGATGATGGAGTATTTTGACTTGGCCTACACAAAACTGTTCCGTTTTATTCTATTTCATTTAACAATTAAGCTTGTTTACAGGCTTGTTTTACTACAGGTTATGAAATTTGATTCCAATTTAAAAGAGAAACATTATAAATGAAACTTAGGCTACTTAACAACAACAGACAGCTATTAAGTTCCTCCGCTGCCTGTTGATTCAGAAGATTTTAATAAATATGTCAATATTGGCTAACGTTAAACACTTATGTTTAGGCAAGGCAAGGCAAGGCAAGTTTATTTATATAGCACATTTCATACACAATGGCAATTCAAAGTGCTTTACATAGAAGAAATTAAAATAATAAAAAGAAATAAGAATAATTAAAACAGTTTAGAAAAATAAAAAAATACAGTACAGTACAAACAGTCGGTCGAACAGTGGCACAGTGCTCAATCAGTAAATACACAGCTAAACAGATGTGTTTTGAGTCTGGATTTGAATGTGACTACTGTAGGAGCACATCTGATCTCCTCTGGAAGCTGGTTCCAGCTGCGGCTGGCATAATAGCTAAAAGCGGACTCACCATGCTTAGAGTGAACCCTTGGTATTTCTAGCTGATGTGATTCTAATGATCTGAGTGATCTGTTGGGTTTATATTCACTGAGCATATCTGCAATATATTGAGGTCCTAGGCCATTGAATGATTTATATACCAGTAATAATACTTTAAAATCAATCCTATATGTAACTGGGAGCCAGTGTAAAGACCTGAGGACTGGTGTGATATGTTCATATTTTCTGGCTCTGCTCAGAATCCTGGCGGCAGCGTTCTGTATGAGCTGCAACTGTCTTATGGTCTTTTTGGGAAGGCCAGTGAGGAGTCCATTACAATAATCCACCCTGCTGGTGATGAAAGCATGAACAAGTTTCTCTAAGTCTTGTCTGGAGCATCTAATTCTTGCAATATTTTTCTGATGAAAATATGCTGATTTAGTTATTGCTGTGACATGAATACTGAAACTAAGATCTGACCTCTAGTGTCACACCAAGATTCCTGACTTGATGTTTAGTTGTTTGACCCCTAGAGTGAAGGTATGCGTTCACCTTGAGAACTTCATCTTTGTTTCCAAACGCAATGACTTCAGTTTTGTCTTTGTTTAACTGAAGAAAGTTTTGACACATCCAACTGTTGACTTCATCAATGCATTTGCACAGGGAATCAATGGGGCTGTAATCGTTAGGCGATAGGGCTAAGTAAATCTGTGTGTCGTCTGCATAGCTGTGGTAAGCAATTTGGTTCTTTCTCATTATTTGGCTCATTGGGAGCATATACAGGTTGAACAGGAGTGGCGCAAGAATTGAGCCTTGAGGGACTCCGCATGTCATGGATGTCCACTCAGACTTATGGTCTCCTATACTCACATAATAACCTCTCCCATCTAAGTATGACCTGAACCATTTTAGGACTATCCCAGAAAGCCCCACCCAGTTTTCCAGCCTGTCAAGAAGTATGTTATGATCGACAGTGTCAAATGCAGCACTGAGGTCGAGTAGTACCAGCACCGATAATTTGCCTGTATCAGTATTTAAGCGAATATGGTTTATTATCTTTATGAGCGCTGTCTCTGTGCTGTGGTGCGGTCGGAAACCAGATCGAAAATTGTCAAAGTATCCATTCGAGCATAAGAATTTGTTCAGCTGATTGAAGACAACTTTTTCAATGATCTTGCCTATGAAAGGAAGATTTGAGATCGGTCTATAGTTGCTTAATATGGTCTTATCCAGATTGCTCTTTTTCAGGAGGGGCTTGACAACTGCAGTTTTCAGGGAGTTTGGAAAACTCCCAGAGAGAATTGAGGCATTTACCACTTCTAGAAGATCTGCTTCTAAACTGTTTAACACACTTTTGAAAAAAGATGTGGGAAGTGTGTCAAGAGCGCAGGTTGTTGTTTTAAGGTGCTGTACGGTTTCTTCCAAAATTTTGCCATCAATTTCTTTGAAATCAGACATAGTAACTACTTTCTCAGGTGGTCTGTTCTGTCTGACCCCAGCGCAACTCAAGGATGTGCTGATCACCTTTCTGATATTATTGATTTTCTCAGAGAAGAAAGAAGCAAACTCACTGCACTTGTTGTCTGAGAGCATTTCACTGGGAATCTGGCTTGGGGGGTTTGTCAGTCTCTCTCAGTCTCTGTTTTAGTGTACAATGATCCAAATGCAAGGCAAGCACATTGCATATATATGACCTTTTTTTTCAGCAGCATTCAGTATGGGATTTGACTCATATAGATTATATAGGTTATTTCAAATTGATATTCATATAGACTGTTTGTTTGTTTTTTACTATCTTCTGGGAGTTTGTTAGACTAGTCCACCAGTTGGTTATAAAATTTCCTTTTAAACGTTAATGAAATTGGAACACATCCCTATTTTGGATACTTCAATATTTCACTGCAAGACCAACTGCATTACTATAACATGTTACCTCTCCAATTTAGTTTCACTTGATTGTCGTTTCAAAAGGTGATGGCTTGACTTGGAGTCGGTAGAGTCCTTACTGCAGTAAAAAAGAGCAAAACACAAATGCCTGATTGTTAGTATAGTAACCATTTTATTTGGCTTTTTATTTGGTTTTCTATATGTTTTTTGTTTTTTTTAGTAATGCATGAGCAGACCTGTCTCTCCGTCCTTCCATGCTCGGCTTTCTAGGAGGGAGCTTTTTGGAATCTGTGGAGTCCTTTCTAGGAATAAAAGCAGAGTAGGGAATTTTGGTGACAAATTATATTGTTTTAATGAACGTAAAGGTCTTGCAAATTGCCACCATCCTCAAACTCCCAAGACAAAATAACAACAATGCATGCACTTCTGCTGCCCTCTGCCTACATTCAGTTGCAAAGCATCAATTCAAACCTCTCAATCTTGAGCTTCATTGACGGTCTTTTAAGTGCTTTACTCTCTCTTTTGTCTTTTCTGAGAAAAAGAAAATCATCTCAGCACTTTGGGATGGCGACAAATTATTATCAAGGGTTAGTATTCATCATGTTTCAGACCTATCTTTCTCATTGTGTTCAGACATCCGTCGCTTCGGGTCGGATGTGTCTTTTCTATAGTAAAACAGTTGTAGTTATTCTTCAGATGGTGAAGTAATTAAGTAAAAACACAGGCACACAGCTATTCATGTCAACATGCGTTTCATTTCCTCTGTCCCTAACCTTTCTTTCTCTTTGTCTTTATTTGTGTCTAACGCGGGACGTTTTGTAGGTGTAGGTTGAAGATGGAGAGGAACAGGAGGGAGAGGAGCACTGGGATCCGCTGTTTCTTTTCTAAGCAAAGAAAGTCACTGATTATTTATGAGACAAACAACACTGCGCTTTGTTAGAACACTGTTACGCTAGAAAAAAATGTTGCAAGCGACTGATGGTACTTTGTTTACTCAAAAAGACAACACGCCAAGCCCTAACCTTTCTTTCTTCATCTCTCGTTTCTGAGGAGGATGTAGATTGAAAGGTAAAGGAGGAAGAGGGGCATTCGGATCAATTGCTTTCTTTGCCCTAGGTAACAAATATACAATTCCAATGTGGCATTAAAATGAGAAAAAGAGGAAAAACTTGCACTTGTGGCGATACCAGGTCATCTAGTGAACTAGAAATTATAATTTACAATTTTCTACCAATTGAATACTGGATCATTGAGAGCCACTACCACTATTTTACAAAATAAAAGAAACAAAAACCAAACTAAAGCAATAATATTATATAGTATTGTGCTCTTGTCTTCACTAAACAAACCCTCTTTATCAAAAAAGAGGGCCATGAAGTTGAACTGAAAGGTGTTCAGAGTCAGACCTTTCTCTGGGCTCCTCTAGTGATGGATGTTTGGGAGGAGGAGGAGGAGGAGGAGGAGGAAGAGAAAGGATAGGAGCAGGAGGAGGTAAAGTTTCAGAAGGATCTCTCCTGTGAAAATAGATATTTAGTGGTGACCCCCTATGTTGGATATATACTAAATTTTTTATAAATAACACAAATTATGAACACATTCTCCTGAAAGCGATCCCTGACCTTTCTTTCTTCACCTCTGATGAGCGCTTAGGGATAGGAATAGGAGGAGGAAGTGGAGGATGAGAGTGATTATGAAGAGGAAAAAGAAATTCATGTGTGTCTCTTCTGCAAAAAAAAAAAAAGCCAGCCTCATTGCAGTGTTGATTCAACATGAAAGCAGATATTTTCACTGCATGCACTTCTAGCACAATGTCTAACCGTTCTTTCTTTCCATCTGAGAAGGGACGTTTAGTAGAATGAGACTGAAGAGGAAGAGACTGTGAGGAACCCAGAGTGTCTTTTCTGTGCAAGAAACGTAAACATCCAAATTCAGCATTTGAACTCCACGTACACTACCATTCAGAAATTTGGGGTCATTAAGATTTTTTTATGTTTTTGTATATTTAAAAAATGGGATTTATTCCTGTGATGGCAAAGCTGAATTTTCAGCATCATTACTACATTCTTCAGTGTCACATGATCCTTCAGAAATCATTCTAATATACTGATTTGCTGCTCAAGAAACATGTCTCATTACTATGAATGTTGAAAACAGTGGTGCTGCTTAATATTTTTGTGCCACTTTTTATTGAGGATTCGTTGATGAATAGAAAGTTCAAAAGAACAGCATGTATTTGAAACAAATCTTTTGTAATACTATAGATGTCTTTACTGTCACTTTTGATTTTCCATGCTGAATTCAAGTATTCATTTAAAAAAAAAAAAAATTACTGAACCCAAACTTTTGAAATGCAGTGTATTTTTGTTTTTGCTGTATCAGCCATCACTGTAGATAGCCTTATGACTAATAGACTGCATCAGAAAATAAAACTTTTCACACTACAATGACATATTCTTAAACACAAGCATAAAGCTCTGACCTCTCTTTCTTTACATCTACTGATGAGCGTCTTAGAGGAGGGTGAGAAATGATTGAAGCAGGAGGGAAAAAATCAACGGGAGCATCTTTCCTAAACAAAAGTAAAAATTCATCTTACATTGCAACTCTGCTTGCCCAGCATACAAGTGGGAAAAGTAAAACAAAATTATGTCAACAGGATTGTGCACCACTCAGATTTGAGAATATTTTAAGGATATTCCTGAATTTTAAATGAGGTAGCAAACAGGATGTAGAATTGTAACTACAATTTTAATTTAAGGATTATATAAATGATTATTAAACTATAACATGTTGGACATTTTGTTGTGCTGTTGAGAAAAAAAAAAGTTAACTTTATTGTTTTGATGTTTGAGTGTTTAACTTTAAGTTTATCTGATTAATGTAATATATATATATATATATATATATATATATATATATATATATTAGAAATCTGGAGGGGAAACAGGCATAATTAGTCCAAAAAATGTATAATGAAATTAACCATTTTTGTTTTTATTGTGTGACTATGTAAATAAATTCAGGAAATTCCACTTTCTGTCAAATTCAAACTGAATTCAACATCCTGTTGGACATGAATTGAAAGTCAATTCTTAAATTCTGATTTTTGCTTAACACTATCACCAGAAAAACTACAATGTTAGCGTTCAGAAAAAATGCCATTCATGCAATTGTCATGACCTTGTTAGTCTGTGACATTTTAAACTTTCCTAGATAATCAGAAATGAGTTTGAAATGCTGATACTTTCACCGTAATAATATGGCTTCATGTTTTGTTTTGTTTTTTTATGTAGTACAAGTGGTTCCTCCTAATCACAGTCACATGCTTCAACCGCATGCACAAGCCCTAACCTCTCCCTCTTCACTTCCCCAGATGGAGGAGGACACTTTGGGGGCTGAGATGAATGCGTCTTTCCGGAGGGAAGATGATCACTGTTCAATGCATCTTTCCTAAACAGAATACACGTGAAAATCTAATGGCACAGTTTGGGATGAGCAGAGGGGCTTTATACAGCAGTAGTGCTTCTCACCTCTCTAGCTCCTTTTTATTGTTAATAGATTGTTTCTCTTTTTTCAGGGCACTTTCTTGTTTTCTGTTCCTGAGCTCTGCATCTCGTTTCTCTCTTCTGTGTTTTTCATCGAGTTTCTTGTTGGAGTCTAAGTCTGGTTTAATTTCCGTTGTCGATCTCCGTGGACTGACGAGATAAACAGGTTATACTTCATAACGCAAACCACTTTGCTAGCTTCAACCTCTGCGTAAATCATTGTTAGTAACAAAATAGGCCACTCTCGTGTATGCTTTTAGGAAGAGGTTCCTAAAGCTTTCAATTACACTGTACAAAAAAGTCTGGAATACTTCCATGTTTTACCCTGTTATTAGCAAACATACCTGGACTCTCTCTCAGGAGGAGTCCTGTTGGGTGACCCTGATGCCTTGCTTGGATGATTGCCATTCTTCATCTCATTTGTCCTCTCAGACTTTTGGTTTTGAGCTGAGTCTGACAAAGACAAAAGGCGTATGACTTAAAATATTAAGCCAGACTATGTTATACTGCATATATGAATAACATGTATTATGAACCTTTTTTTAAATTGGATTTGGAGTAAATTTTTCATTAAAATATTACCCTTACCTAAAAGCTTCTTCCAGTTTTTGATAAGAATCTTTGCCAAGTTGCCAACATCCTCATCTGTGCAATGTTTCCTTATTCCGTTCACAGACATGCCAATTCTTGTATCCTGGAACAAAGTAAATATTAAATGTTAGACAAACAAAAGCAAGAGATGTAAGACAACCAATGATGACATTAAAAAGAACAGCTGCATTTATGCACCGATCTATCTGAGGTATCATATCGGTTTTATCATTCATAAGTCTCTCACGACACATTTTAAAAATTAACTTTAATTATAAATCCCTCCATATTACTCAAACATTGATATTTTATTTTCATTGTCCATATTGATTGCATTGTGTGTGTATATGGCTCTTTGTGATACCTTTGATTTGCAGCTATATTTTCCTACAGGGATCGATAATGTATGTCAATAATTGATCCAGTAGACATACCTGAAGAAGCTTCAGTGTCATGTTGAAATTTTTCAATTCTCTCAGAAGATCTAGAGCTCCATCCTACACAGAAAGGGAGATTAACAATTATTTAATTACTTAAGTAACTGTTATGATTTTTCTTAATATGTTCATGTATTTTACTTATTTTGTATGGTAATAACACATCACTGTTACTTGTACTGTTCTCTGAAACACCATGAGGGTGGGTAAATTATGGCAGAAGTTTCATTTTCATTTTTGGGTGAATATCCCTTTAAATTCTGTGCTCATGCGCGTAAAACTATTCAAGTCGGCCAAAACACACACCCCCTCCTCGACCTTGTGCAATTTACTACGAGGAATCCAATACATACTGTTAAGTATTAACAAAAACCTGCATACAGCGTCAACTAAACTGTCTATAATGGCGCACTTTTGTCTTCGTTCTTGTTGCTGCCCTGAATAAATCTAAAGTAAATCTGCTCAATCCTCAGCCAACACCTGTTGTCACTCGCATATGCGTCTCTGTAGTCCTATTACACACCACACACATTATGTCTCTCTCACTAGCAACCAAATTAAACAACGCTTGTGCACGCCTGTATCTTAATTAAGCAGAATTAAAACGGCGCAAACACACAAGCAAAAAAGTTTAAACTAGTTATTCGTAAGCAGCATGCGCAGAGATCGCACAAACAAACAGCGGGAAGCGTTGCGTCAAAATTAGGATCTCACCATGTTATTTCTAGACACCATCTTGTCTAGTTTTTTAGCAATCCGCAACAGGTCCTCCTCTCGTGACATTGTGTGCGCATTAATACGCTTTAAGTGAAAATGAGATGTGTTTATAATACGTTATGTCATATAAATCTTATTAATTCAGCGAAATGTACGAAGTTTTGTTCCCACGCATTTAGTTGCTCCTGCACGGTCAGTAGAGTCGGGGGGCGGGGCCTTCGGGACAGTCGGAGTTGTCAATCAATTTCATTTGGATTTATGACAATTCCTAAATATAGATGTTACCAGGGAGCACTAAAAGTTCTCTTTGATTGTTAGGAGGGACACACCATGAACTTTGTAACTTGGGTCTATTGTATTTTATGTCTGTTTTTGAATATATAAATAGGGCTATTTGTTATTTTATTTTTCGATTAAAGGGATAGTTCACCCAAAAACGAAAATTCTGTCATTTACTCACCCTCAGGTTGTTTCAAACCTGCATACATTTATTTCTTCTGCTGAACACAAAATAAGATATTGACTTCCATGGCATTTTTTCCATACTAACTTGTAGTCTGTTATTTAAATGTTCATTGAGTAACTCAAATTTCACTCACGTATGTCTGGACATTTGCAAGCATACCTTAAAAGCATCAGACCGTGTGTGGTAAATAAGAGGCAAGTTCTGAGGCATTTGATTCAATAGACTACGCAGTACGCAATAAAAACTCGACAGGTTTTACAGTTAAGCAGCAGATGGCAACACTGTGTCATATATTAATGTCCTCTGAACGGTTGCATCTGCTGTGGAAGGAACTGCAAATATAAATGGTTAAAGAAATAGTTTACTCACAAATTACTATAATTTACTCAACCTCATGTTATCCCATGACTTTCTTCTTTGAAACATAATTGGAGATTATGGCAGAATGTTAGGGACAGTGTTGGTAACCATTGACTTTCATGGCATCTTTTAAATAAAAATTGGAAGACTGTCAGTCAACATCTCCTTTTGACGAATTAACATTGTATTTCTACAATATAGAGAATATTCACAGACACTTAAGCTTTAAACAACCTGGAATGTACTATTTGGCTTTATTTTGCAGCTTGTGGGAGGGTGATAATGGATTTTCATAAACCCTCCTACACTTTTCATCACACTCTTTCCATAGGAAAATTGTGGGGCCTGGATGTCTTATTGTTATGTTTGAGAGGCTAAAATAAAGCTCAATGTCAATTCCTGATGGGATGACCTCAGATGACATCTGTCCTAAAATAACACAGCAAATATGTTGTGGCACCTACCTTGCAAGTGTGTGCTTTCACCGATGTCTTCATCCTAAATAACCTCTATGGCTTCGATGGTTGCATAAATGATATAAAATTATCAACATACGTTTAAAATGTGCTGAATTAGCAATTTCTGGGAAACAGATCTATCATTACCCTTTTCAAGCACCCCACATCAGTCAGCAACTGCAACCAGTTCTCAACTGCAACAGACAGACAAGTAGAATTTGCCTGGAAGGCCCGGTTTTCAAACCACAGAGAAAAAAGAACGAGAAAAAAAGAAGAGACTTGAAAAATGGTTTTCCTTTTGATGACCTTTGATGACAAAATAATGAATCAACCAGTACCCACCTACAGTGTCTTCTCAGGGAGTTTGCGGTGTCTCTACCAATTATAGACACAAGACGCCGGACTCCGGCAATTATGGAGAGTCTGAGATGACATCAGACCAGAAAATGAATGATTTCACCGTGCTTCAGTTTTTTTAGGCGCAGAGAGCCCCTGTAATAAAACTCAAAGATGCTAGGCTGGATTGCCACGGCATGCACACCAGCCTTTGGTTAAGGGTGTATTTATAAAATCTCAGCAATAGAACTTTTTTTTGTTGGTTAAGTTGGATAGTTCCTAGCATATCTATGTGCCAACATTTTTGAAGGAACTGATATTTGCTGAGGATTTGAGGTGCTCACACGCCAGGAGCAGAACTAGTGCTTTCCAGTATGCCTGGTTGAAACCACAAAGGTGTGTTTGTCATTATAACTCTGAGAAAAGACAGATATTAACAGTGTTTCATTCAACATAGTCTGATGTAGCTCAGATGCTGCAAACCGTGTTAAACAATGACCCAAATTTCCAGACACTGGTTCATGTGTCTATGCAATTAAAAGCCTTTTAACTAAACATAACTCATTCATGCTAAGTGGTCACAGACATCAATTGCTTCAAAAAAGGAACTTAGCATTACACTCAGATTCCTGCAATTGACAATAAGTGATACCACAGACGCTGAGCTCCATAACAAGATAGTTAAAGGCAGAAGTGTGTTAGTGTGTAAATCCCCTCTTACTCTCATTTCCCTTCCTATCTGCCATTAATCCTTTAGTGAGAACATCCACATCCCCTTACATAGCATATTTCTTGCTGCCAAATTCAGGACAGTTTTTGCCACCTACAAACCCAGTTTCACTTATTTCTTAATCAGCTTAAAGAGTAATAATCAGCTTGAGAGTTGCAATGAGGTGAAATCTTTTAAACTGGCATTGAAAAAAAACTTGTCTAGTCTCACACATAACGTGTATTGAATGTTGCATTTTCAAGAGAAATTACATTTATTTTTGATAAACACCTTAATTACTGTTCAAAATTTTGTGGGCATTTTTTTTTTAAAGAACTACAATTTTCCTCAGCAAGTATGCATTAAATTGATCAAAAGTGACACTAAGACATTTATATTGTTACAAAAGATTTATATTTTAAATACATATACTGCAAAGAATCCTGAACAAAAAAATGTATCACAATATTGATAATAATTAGAAATGTTTCTTGAGAAACAAATCAACATATTAGAATGATTTCTGAAGGATCATGTGACACTGAAGTAATCATGCTGAAAATTCAGCTTTTGCCATCACAGGAATAAATTACATTTGAAAATATATTTCAACAGAAAAAGTTACTTTTAAATTATAATAGGCTACCTACTGTTTTTAATGTATTTTTTGATAATCTTGGTGAGCATGTGACCCTGGATCACAAAACCAATCACAAATCACACAGGTATATTTGTGGCAATAGCCAACAATACATTGTATGGGTCAAAATTATCGATTTTTCTTTTATGCGAAAAATCACTAGGATAGTAAAGATGTTTTCATGAAGATATTCTGCCGTAAATATATAAAACATTTATTTTTGTGAGTGAATGCAGCACAATCGCAAACATAAATGGACAACTTTAAAGGAGATTTTCTCAATGTTTCAAATTTTTTGCACCCTCAGATTCCAGATGTTCAAATAGTTGTATCTCGGACAAATATTGCCCTATCCTAACAAACCATACATCAATGGAAAGTTTATTTATTCAGCTTTCAGATTATGTATACATCTCAATTTTAGGAAATTGACCCATGTGACTGGTTTTGTGGTCCAGGGTCACATATGAGGTTTTATTTTATATTGATTGATTGTTGTTTTCACAGTTTTCTTTAAATTCAAGCATAATGGAGCTAAATTCTGCGGGTCATATATAAGACAGATCACACACTCAATTTTGGTTGCGATGTAATTCATTCAAAATGTGTACTAAATTTTGCCTTTGTAGGGCAACACAGATGATAATTATTATTGACATGCATGTCAACAAATGATGCAATAGTTCTAGTTTGTTTTTGTAAAACTGCAAATCCAATTTTGGATATTCTTATCAGGTCTAGCTCAGAGAGACCAGTAGAGTTTATTAGACTTTGTTGATAAACAACCAATACTGCGGTCTGTAGTCGTCTCTCTGTCATTCACACAAGTCTGCTGGCTCAGCTGTTCATTAGTTGCATTAGCTCTTTGCTGCTGCGAGAGCAAATTTAAAAGCTTTTTGACTTTCTCTGGGCTGTGCCAGCATATTTTGGGAATGGAGGATAAATGCGGACCCCTAATGCAAGTGTTTAAGTTATCTGCACAGGATAAGTATTGCATTAACCAGGAGAACAAGTGCTTAGTCTTTAAAATATGTGTTGGTTTTAACCACTGAAGCCAACCATTCAAAAAGTGCACTTGTATCATAGCAACATCTCAAGACTAGACGTGTCTATGAAAACACAGTGATCATCCACAGACACACTTAGCTCATTGTTGTAATCTGATTAGCTCCTCTCCAGTGTTTACAACCCTGTGAACTCATCTGTTACTATGAAACACATCCTCCCCTACACCGCATTTTTGGTTAAATGCATAACCGGCTCATTAAGATTTGATTTTCTTTGACAGAAATTAATATTTTTATTTAGCAAAGACGTCAAAAGTTACTTTGGTCAAATGTGTCAGTAAAGACTTTTACATTGTTGCAAAAGATTTCTATTTCAAATAATGCTGTTCTTTTCAACTTTCTATTCATCAAAGAATCCTGAAAAAACAAATGCATCACATTTTCGACTAAAAATATTAGGCAACACAACTGTTTCAACTTTCATCATAAAAATAATAAATGTTTCTTGAGCACAAAATCAGAATATTATGAATAAGGAAGGATTATGTGACACCGAAGACTGGAGTAATGGCTGCTGAAAATTCAGCTTTGCCTTTACAGAAATAAACTACATTTAAAAATATATTAAAACAGAAAACGGTTATTTTAAGTTGTAATAATATTCACAATGTTACTGTCTTTCATCAAATAAATGCAGCCTAACCAAACTTTTGAACAGTAGTGTATAGCTTCCTCAGGAGCTAGACAATTTTACTTCAAGACGTGACATTTAAAGTAAATTATTTTTGTGGCATATTTTATAAATGTGTATTTTTAAAGTGCCCAATTATGCTTTTTCAAATATTACCTTTCTTGCAAAGTGTAATAAAGCTGAAGCTAATAAAAGTCTGCAAAGTTTCAAAGATCAAAATGCAATCGATTTTGAACTGCTGAAACGAGTCGTCAGCAATTCCAGTCTCACTTCTTGTTACATACCTGTAACAATGTAAATTTGCATAATGTCAGCCTATGGTCTTCATTGGCTGAGAAGATGCTATTTTCAGCACTGCAAATCCACTTTACATGTAACCAACATTATTCGTATTACTGTGTATCAAGCACTAAAGAAGCCTCCGGAGCTGAAATTCAGGTATGATAATAGGAGTTTCATTTCAGACAGGCACTGTACACGGTAGACCAATCACAACAGACTGGGCTGTCTGACCAATCAGAGCAGAGTAGGCTCTCGAAAGGAGGGGTTTAGAGACTGAATCTTTCAGCTAACATTTTTCAGATTCTTTGAGAAATGAGGTGATATGCAAAGTATATTATGAGAAAATTAAAGTGTTTTTTGACCTTGGATGCATGTAAACCTATTTTAGGAGATCTCCAAAACAAAATTAGGGACCTTTAAAAAAGTATAGTTGGGGCACTTTAAAAGCAGTTTCTTTAGAGGAAACTTCCTCTCCTGAGGTTCATTTCACTTTGGGTGCCTTATCAGTTCTATTTTCGGAAAACCTCTACTTTCCCCCAATGGAACAATGAAGCTTGAACTTTTGCCTAGTTGTTTTTTGTGTGTGTGTGTGTGTGTGTGTGTGTGTGTGTGTGTGTGTGTGTGTGTGTGTGTGTGTGTGTGTGTGTGTGTGTGTGTTACAGTTTGAATTTCTGGGTTTCAAAATATTACAGTCTTGAATTTGGAGTTTAACATTTCTTTTCATACTAAAACACTGTTAGTAATTCGAATATTTACAGCTAATTTTACCTCTAAAAACTCAGTTATTAAAAAAAATGTATGTCATTTTTCTATCTTCCTTTATGACATCACTTCATACCTGGATGCTTGGATAAGAGAGTTTGGGAGGTTCCATGGTGCTTGGCAAAGACTTACAAGAGTTGTTGCCTCCTTAAAGCAACACTAAAGAACTTTTTTTTACCTTGAAATAATGTTTCCAAAATCGTTTCAGTGGTTCATCAAGTCGTAACAGGGTGAAAGGCACTTCTGCATTCGCTTTGCGGCCCTATATCTGCTATGACAGCACTATGTAAGTTTGCCAGATTGGGTAGCGTTTCTGTAGTTCGAAAGAGACATAAGAAACTACAAATTTGACTTGCTTTATGGCAAGCATTACAATAGTCATTATTTTGTTTTTCTTAGTTTCTGATGTCGCAATACATCATACTTTCATAAAATCATGCAACATACTCTTGTCTGTGGACATCGTTCATTACAAAGCTGGTGCTGGATAAACAGCGAGCGTGCGTGCGACAGTAGGCTGTGGTAGGCTAAATTATTTACGACAGCGGTAATGGACAATTCCACTTCCAACCTGTAGGGCGACTGAAGAGGAAAAGTTCTTTAGTGTTGCTTTAAGAATTACAAAAACAAAGAGTAGGACATAAAAACTCACAAAATCCCCAAAATGTTGAAATGAAATGAGCTTAGAGTAATAGTTCACTCAAAAAAGAAAATTTTGTCATCATTTAGAATTTTAAAGAATGTTGGTAACCAGACAGTTGATAGTGGCCATTGACTTCCATAGTATTTTTTTTCCTACTATAGAAGTCAACGGCTGCCGTCAAATGTTTAATTACCAACATTCTTTAAATTAATATTTTGTGTTCAACTGAAGAAAGAAACTCATTCAGGGTTGGAACAACTTGAGGGTGTGTTAACGATGACACCATTTTTATTTTTGGGTGAACTATCGACAGCATACCTCTCATCACAAATGATTCTTAACCCTTCTAAGCCTGTCACTGAAATTAACTCTGACTATTTTACTGTCTAACATTTGATGAAAAGTACAAAGTGTTGTAAAATATAAATGATGAATGGATCCATCCAAACTCATTTCAACTGTTCTTTCACTTTTGCTCAGGATTTATAGATACCACATGGTTCTTGCAGTCTAGACTCTAGAGGAAGCAGGGGACTCCTCTCCAAAAACTCTGATGGAAAATCTCCACAATGGTTTTAAGGTCGATCTCAGGTCAGAAGGAAAGAGCCGTTAAACAGGGGTAAGGGGTGATTTCACTAGAGAGTGGCCCAAGGCAGCTGATGTCATGCGAGAGGCTGTTGGCAGGGCAACTTTCTAAACACATTCGTAGACCAGAGGAGATGCAGTCCATTGGGACTAGCACATTGCCTTTAGCAGCCCAGAAGGTCAGGGTTTGTAAAAGACGAGGTCCTGTGACTCACCTCTCCATGGTCAATTTGTTGAGGGTGTTTTCCAAATCATCCCAAGCGGAGGAAGAGGCCACTAAGCACGGAAGCTGAAAAGTCTTTAGTCCAGTCATTGCTCCCTATATGAGGAAAAAGAAGGAAAATAATATGTTGTTAATAGCTTATTCAGTTTTTCAGCTTGATAGTAAGAAAGTTTTGCGAAGAAAGATTTAAAAAAAAAATAAAAAATTGTTCCTTCAAAGGGTTATTTCACCCAAAAATGAAAATTCCAAACCCGTACAATAATTTTTTTTTTTCAACCGAACCTGCTTGACGCATGAGAACAAACCTTCCGTTTACCATAACTGATGTGTGAGTTGATGAATGTTTATATGTTAATAAAAGCCTAAATTAATTCTGTTCATCTTATAAAGTGATCGTGTCTCTTCAGAAAATTGATTAGTTTTACAATCTCTTTATGAACTTTTTGAAGTGTCAAAGTGGTAGTTGCGTAGCTGTCAATGAAGGGACAAAAATTGCTCAGATTTTATTAAAAATGGTCTTTTTTGGAATTGAATTTAAAAAAAATTGTTTTGAAGATGAACGAAAGTCTTTCAGGTTTGGAACATGAGGGTGAGTAAATGACAGAATTTTCATTTTTGGGTGAACTGTCCCTTTAAATAAAAACAGAATTATTCATTAGACAGTTGAGGTTTAGTGTTTTTTTTAAAGCAATACACACATGATTTATTAATGACTCATAAGTTGGCCATTGTAGAAGCTGTATCTGGTGAATTAGTTCATAGTGGTAAGACAAACATCCTCTCAATAAACCTTCCAGATCTAAAGTTAGAATCCGTGGGCTAATATATAAAGCGGATTTTATTAAAGGCAGCAGTGTGTCTGTAAGCTTGACTCTAGAGGAGCAGCTAAACACGGTTTTGTGATCTGATTACAATGGCGGGAACTGTCTTGCAGTAGAAACATAAATTAAAGTCTTTTAGATGGTCATTAATTAAATCGACAGTTGTATAGACTTTGAATTTATATAACTAATATGTGATTTTTCAGGGTTTTCTTGTGCAAGTTCAAAATGAGATTGTTTGATGCTTTTAATATGTGACAAATTTCCTGCTTATAGAGAAGTAAGAAGAAAAACAAGTAAGACTCATGACTCATTCACCGGTTAGGAACAGAAAAGGGAAGTATTTGACCTAAATGCGTGATGTAAAGCAATAACTTCAGGAGCAAAGTATGGAGTCAACAAGAAAACAGGCGGAAGTAAGGATATAACAGAGGGTGATTAGAAAGAAACAGGCAGAGGAGAGGAAGACATAACTGATCCGATCAAATCCCACTTTGAGCTCTCAGGTGGAGGAATCCAGGGTGCAGTGTTGCATCATCACTTTGGAGTCTCTTGGATAACAGCAAGCTGTCTCATTATCTTCTGAGAGCTTATCCGTTCTCTACAACAATCATACAGCTGCAAAGACTGAAACCTACTCTCTCTCTAATTGGCTTTGTTTGGAAAGTACAAGCTGCACAGTATACACTTTACACTGCCTACATTTAATGTGAAACGGTACATTTGAAATGCAAATCATGCAACAATAAACATTTTAAACAGCAGTGTACTACATATAGTAAAATATATTAATAATAATAATCTGCTTAATAGCTGAATTAAACTCATTCTATAATTGATGAACTTTACACAGTTAAAACTGAATCAACACTGAACTGATTTTAACTGAATAATGACTGTTTATACTGTCTTTTAAGAGCAGCATTGAATTCTGTTTGCATTATTGAATCATTATTTTCCTGTTTATCACTTTAAAGCTGCTTTGAAACAATCTGTATTGTATTGTATGAAGCGCTATATAAATAAAGGTGGCTTGACTATAATCTTTATAGTTCAAATCAATTAATGAGTTAAGAAGGAGATTCAAAATTGAAACTGATATTTTGTTCCAATTCATTTGTTCCTATAAGAATGGACGAATGGAAGTTCTGTTGTATATTGCACATTTTGGTCTGCATATACAGTATGTTCAATTTACACATATTTATTGATGCAATTAATTCAGCATATCATATATTTTTTTAAATAGATGAACAGTAGACCTATATATACTGCATACTGCATAAAATAGTTGTACGCTTTTCAAGCGAACCCATTGTCTGCCTATCTGAATGTCTATCCATCCGTTCGTAATGACTCAATCCAAAATGTGAGTGTGCACGTGAAGATCACATTCAAATGCACCACTTTCATTTTGCACCTGTAATGTGTGTCCACTGAGTGTTTTCACTCAATGCTTTTTTGGAATTTGGCCACTAATGATAGTTCTGCCAGGAAGACTCAATTGTTACGTCACTTATTACCTTCACATCTAACCAATCGTGTTCTAATACTACTACGCCAAAGAACTTTATAAATGCTTGCTGGGCTGTTAATAAATATGCTTTGTTACGCTATTTTGCCTCCCGAGTCGTTCTGGTAGAACTATTACTGAAGGGAAAATACTACTGTGTAAATGTATGTGTCACATGTGTGTGTTGTGAAGCCATTTTCAGATAGCAGAAGAGAAGAGCTGTCTAAGGTTCAGAGTGACAACAAATCTAGCCGTTTCTGCTTCTCTCATTCGCTCTGCTACATCCCGCCTGAGGCATGGAAAAATCCCAGCATCAGCCAGAGAAAATATTCCAACAGACAAACTGAACTCTTCAACAACGCATACATTTAAGTCAGCAGCAGGAGGAAAATCAGTGAAGTTTGAAGTAATGCTGTAATTAAGATATGGCCGGGTCGAATGCATAATTTAAATGATGGGATGTAAACATCTTTTCATCAGGTCTGAATAGTTAAGTGCACCTCCTCCAACTGATATCACTTTTAAACAGGATAAACAGCACGATAAGATCACATTTCAATATATTCTCCTGAATTCATTACACTTTAAGCAAGTATATAATAATAATAATAAACTTTATTTTCAATAGCACCTTAAAATGTCAAAGCGCTTCACAAAAATAAGAAAAAATAAAAGAGAAATACAACAATATAAAAGAAAAGCATTTATAAAAGAGAAGTACATTCAAAATATACAATACAAATATAAAATGTTATCAAAAGAGTTTCATAAGTAAATGGTACAGGGAAAAAAAAGAATATGTTCATTTTAATCAGACTGCACAACTGCTAGGAATAAATGGACAAATTTGTAAGGACAAAAGGCAAAAATCCAATTACTCTAGCAAAAAACAAACAAACAAACAAACAAACAAACAAAACAAACAAATAAAATAAACTTACTGAAACTATATAATAATACAATATTAATAATCATCATCATCAACTTTTCTTTAAATATTCAGCAGCTTTCATAACAAATAAAATCAAATAAAAAAAATATGAAATATGTAATAACATACAAAAATAAAAAATAAAATAAATATTGAATATTAGAAATATTAGAAATGTAGCCTATATTAGTATTTTTTTAAAACATTTAAAAATAAAATAGTAAAATAAAATAATTGTATTGATCAAAAATAGCCTAATAAATAAAAATAATAAAATAATAATAAAATAAAATAATAAAATGCTGACGGACTTTTCGTTTGCGGTAACAGTTCATTCTTATAGGACTGCTGCAACTCCTCAGCTGTCTAAGCTTAGTGAGAGATTTAATATCTGCACATGGCAATACCCTGAAGTTAGACTTCAGATGAAGCAAATGCAACCCATCTCTAGAGTGTCGACATTATGCTTGAAAATCTCACAGGTATTGAAACATGGTGGGATGCTGTTATCACACAACCAATCATGTTTTACTTAATTATTTATAATTTACTTATATTGTCAACTGGTATGTATTTTTGTGAAAGAGTAGACCACCAGAGAGTACCTGTAAACAACAGAGCTTTTGTTCCGGCAGTAGCCCCCCATTGAAAGCTGAGACTTTTTTTTTTAATAAAGGAAACCTGTTTTTCTCATCACAGTCAGGGAAGGTCTTGAGCTGACCACCCTTGTGATTGACCTTGTGCTAGAGAAGGGGCCACATCACTTTTGGTTTCACAGGAAATTATTTTTGGAGAAAATAATTCTGGCTCTTATCGTTCATGATAACAAGTGCCATATTCACACTGTGCGTTTTGGCAAAAGCATAAAATAAAGAAACCCTATTTTTAAATCACTATATATTTCAATTATGCATTTCAAGCTTTTATGTGACAGGAAACATCAGTGTGCAAGATACGGTTTCAAAGGGAGGAACTATTTACCTCAAAGTTATCCTAAAATATCTACCCCACCCACCTACACATGTCAGTCACCAATTCTCCCTGGTTTTCTCTAGTTTCTTCTACACATAGAGCTTTTGTGTGTTTTACACAGGATCTGAGAATAGACATAGGAAGTTCAAGCCAACGAGGGAATTGTGGGTGGACATGATGTCACAGTAAAGCTATAGTGTGGATGATGCAGGCTGACACAGCAGTGACTGAGGAGGAAACGCCGAGCACCCTACAACCGGTCACAGAGAGATATCATTTTATTTCAGCCAAAACTTAATGTAACACACGGACAACACACACTAGCATACCACACACACATACAATGACTTTAAAAGTGATAGACTAAGCTTTATATGGTTCACAATGAAGTTAATTAAAGACACCATTGAATCAAATATAACATATTTTTAGCACTGAGCTACGAATAGCTTTAAGCTTTGAGGTCACTTATGTGCAAGTCAATTTGACGAAAACCTGAAGTTCTTTTTTGGTTTAAAAGAATAGTTCTGCCATAATTGTTCTGCATAAATAGTTCTGCATAAAAAAGAATAGTTCTGCATAAAATTCTGCCATAATTTACTCACCCATGGTGTGCCAAACCTGTATGACTTTCTTCTGCAGAACACAAAAGAAGATATTTCTGTCTAGTGAAAGTCAATGGGGTCCAACATTATTTGGACAACAACATTCTTCAAAATATCTGAAGATAAGAGTGAGTAAACTGCGACATAATTTTCATTTTTGTGTGAGCTGTTTATTTAAGAAGCCAAAACAAAAAGTCACATACCTTAAGATGGAAGTATTCCTCAATAATGACCCTGGGAATTTGGCTCATCTTTTAGCCAAACAAAATATCAGCCAAATAAAATATAAATAGAAGCAAAGTGACTTTCCAAACAAAACAAAGTAAGGATAACAATCCAACAACAAAATCATCCAAAAAAACATGAATAAACATCAAAACACACAGAGCCGAATGAGTCTATCTTAGGAAGGAAACTTATATCAGAAGAACCATTATGGAAATACATGGCCGTTTGTGTTCTCTTACACCTCGGTTTAAATTAAATCAGTAATGATCAACTTAAGCAACAACAGGAATTATGATGCATTTGATTGATCTATGGATACATAGACTAAAACCGAAGAATAAGTATGCCTAACAAATGTCAAGTGTTTGATAGCAGCTAAATCATTACCATAAAGTCAAAGACAGTTGATAAATAACAAAGGAAACTTTCACAGAAACAACCAGTGGAACTTCAGGAAAGAGATTGATGCCATTAGGGTGCTTGTATATTTTTTTAACCTTGATCAAGGACTAAGAACACTTCCCAGCACTGCAGCAGCTTCTAAGGATCAAGGAAATGGGATCTCCACAGAGTTCTTCTGAAGCCAAATCCAAATCACACCCCGCTTGCCTCTGATGAGTGATGTTGCGCAATAATTACTTTCCTGTGAATGTCCTCACGGTCACCCGGCTATGCAAATTGTTCTGAAAACACCCCGAATCTCTAACATAAGCTGTGAACATACTATGGATGTGCAGACAGTTCACGGCACTGCTGTAAACAAACAACTCTGGTCAATATAAGACATACAGCGAGAAATGGGCCAGGATCTACATTTAAAAATAATGTTAAAAAAATGAAAAATGAAAAATTTGTGATTGATATTTTTGTTCAAATTATTGTCACAAGTGCATGCCATTTTTAAAACTGGTCTGCTTTTTTTGAAACCCACAAAATATAAGGTAAAAGGCAATATAAACATCAACTTTTTTCATTTTAAATATCTGATGTTCAATAAAAAACATAAAATACACATCATTTAGAAAATGAGTAAAATTTATAAGGTATAAAAATGTTTATAAGACAAAATGTAAAGTAAATACATGTATGTATAGAATATAAAGAAATTATACTGTGTACTGTAAGTATCTTAAAAAGAAATAGTCTGCTCCTCTACAACAGGAAAAAAATAGCAGTAGAAGCCATCATATTCTCAAAACAAAGCATTAAACTAAAATCAAACGAACACGGTACAAATAAAAGAAAATGTGCCCATGAGTAAACCAATGAATGATTTTCTATTTCTGATTCCCTCTAAATTACATTTATTTTGACTCAAAGCTTTGCACGGAAGTGCTCAAGTAAGTTCCAGTGTTCCCATAAAATGGTTTTACTGTGAAAAGGGTGGATGTTGTTGAATTATGTGTGCTTTGAAACAATTTAATGTGGGACTACAGCGCTGTTATTTATAGAAGGCGAGTTTCTGAGTGCGTTCCCGAGGTCGTGTTTATTTAGTTTCTCAGGGAGGGTAAAAACATTCCCCTCCAGAAGTTTTAAAAAGTGTTTTCACTTGAAGACAGCGAAAGAAACTTTAGACAATGGGACACTGTTGCACAGACAGTGGGATGCTCTGTGACCTTGCCCATGATCTCCGCTCCCCGTGCTGGGAACAGAGGATGTCTGAGATCATAGCCCCACAGACAGCCTTGCATCCCCCTCAGCACACCACAGGCCGCCACACTTGGCTCAATCTCTAGCTTGCGATAACATCCGAGGCTAATTCCTCCTGGAGACTTCACATGAGAGCCACGTGTGGGGCGAGACGACAACCAACGGAGCAACTTTTGAGCCAATCTCTCCACCTGAGAACATCTGGCCCTGGGCAGAACAACCCGCAGCTTTCATCTGGCCTTGAGAAGCATGGGGGTGGAAAGAGTGACTTTCTCATACTGTAAATATGGACAGTCTCAGACAGCTCACTGTTTCCTCAAAGCACATTAGTGTATACTCTGTCTGTAGGGATCAACAGGGCTTTGCTTTCCTAAACCTGGTGCTTTCAATTTGTATTATCCATCCTCATACATAGCAATAGTCTCAACTAGAAGGACAGAAACGCCAAACTGTCCTCAGATCAGCTTTCATACTTGCCAGCACCTGTCACAACAGTGAGCTCATTCAGAGGGAGTCTATCCTAGACAGCTGGGATGGATGTGTCCCGTTTATTTTAAGATCTGATTCTCAGGATGTTAGGTTAGACAGCAAATAACTTTGTTGCTTCTATCTTTTAAGAAGGGTCCTGCCAAATGCCACAAGACTGGTCTTGTAGCCTGTTTGAATAACATGAAGCCTTTAAAGATACAACAGGGGGCTCATTCACACAAAATGTGTATTCATGCAAATCAGTAAATACCGAAAAAATGCTAGGAGCTTCCTGTAATCCAAAAACAGCCATATTTATACTTCTAAATTTAGGCTTATACACCCGTTCAATAAAAAAATAAAAAAAAATAAAAAAAATACTGGATCTGGACAGTTCGTGCACATGAATTTTTGTGGATAGAGGACCAGACTAAAAATAGTGTGAAAGTGTTTAGCAGGAAACAAACAGGTAAAGTCAGATTGCCAAGCTAATTACTCAAGCCAGCTCTTTTTAGTGAAATGATGACACAAGGTGCTGTGCGACAAGTGAGGTACTATTCCAGATCTAATGACTCTTTAGTGAAATAATAACATACAGAGTGACCAGAGAAGTCCGATTACCAAGCTAATTAGTTATGAGATAAGTTTTTTAGTGATTCAGTAACATACAGCGCGAGCAATGAAGTCTGATTCCCAAGTTAATGACTCTCACAAGCCGGTTCTTTTTACTGAATCCATAGATCCATAGAACAACACAAGCAGTGAAATCTGACTCTTGAACAAAAGACTTGTATGAACTACAGTAGTTATTTTCCAACTTAGACTCAGTTATTTGAGTCACTTACTGAAGTGCATGTCATTCATTTCATCATGTGGACATCAGTAAACCTGTGTCAGGCTTTAGAAACCTAAATCAGTGCAGTTACTGAGTGGTTCATCACATGACAAAATATGACTTTTGTTCTTTGGTTTTTTTTTTTTACATTAATAATTAAAATAAATTAAAACTTAATATTTCTTTCTTACAATAAAAAGAATTGTGGATGGAACCGTTAATGAATGATCAGAATCGTTATTCCTTACGATTCACCCCTATAGCTATATTTAGGAGTGTTACACCCTGCAATTTTGTTGTTCCAATTCGAAAGGACTGGCTAGCTAAGCAGAATGAGTGAGCATTTGCCTTTGGCTCCTAGCGGCCCATCCTCTGCCAGCACTGCACAGTGTCCAGTCAGGCCTACAGTAGCACCTAAGCTAGGCCTGTGTTTGGTTTGGGAGCAAGGAAGTGCGGTTGGGCAGTAGGATTTGGTCTGGCCGGCATCGCCCTCCCTCCTCCCCCCTGCAAAAAAACTCCAGAGGCCTGCGGCCTAAACACTGCTGCCATTCAGCTGCCCCGCGTGCTGGGGATAAAGTTGGGATTGTTTGTCAGCGGACTGCAATGCGAGGAATGCAGAGCTCCAATTCCCCTCTGGGAAAGGAACATTGAAGTGTGGACATTCCGTCCTTTTCTCTCTCACTCTCTTTCTCGCTCTATCTAACTCTCTCTCTCTCCAAATCACCATTTTCTCCTCAGGAACAATCCATTTACCACATTCAGCAGCAGCCTCAATCATAACGGTTGTGACTGAAGTGGAATAACAGATCGGATCTCTCCCTGGTGAGCTATTCTGAGTTCCTGGCAATAGTGAGCTTAGAGGCCCACAAGCCCCTTCACATGAGGATTCCATATCCACAGTCCACCCCACTGGCATTTCCTTGCGCACTCCATCATTCCCTGTGACATCACATTTCTGTCAGACACTCACGCAATTTCCTCCTTGCATAAACGCGGTGAACTCACAGTGCCACCGGCTTTACAGCTTGACATATGGGACCGGCAGCAAGGGGCGACGTCCTTAATGAATATGTTCCTGAACTAAACAAACTCAGTGAAAGGCTTCTGCTGAGATTTTTAAAAGCTCCTTTTGATGTTTCTCCCAACAAATGAGCCCACAGGTCTGCAATGAGAGGCTGATACAAGGAGAACTTGCTTTCTAGCTTGTTAAGAGACCACACAGCCCATAAAGAAAGATGGTGCCTGTTCATATTTGTTCAGTCCCGTAACTTAGTCCAGCAGAAGCATATGTTAACCTTTGACTTCTATAGAATGATGTCACTTTATGATAACCATGTGACTAACAAAACAGTTTAATTAAAAACACCTACTGCAGCCTGACAACATCTGCTCTTCTGGCCAGCTGTGCGCTCACATGGTTCAAGAAACCACCAATGGCATGCTTGCTCTGCCAAGATTCAATGGCTGGAGAACACATTACACCAGGTGCTTGCAAGCTCATGACCATTTCACTAAATTAAAAGATAATTGGAGGATCTACCTCACTACTACATGTGAGCAATATATTAACTTTTATTATAAACTCATTCATGATGTTTAAAAGCTCTCTTCTAAAACCTTTAAATTGCCTACAGTACATAGCTGTCTTCAAAGGTCATTGAACCTCATAAGTCACTGATTTGAAACACACCATATAGCCTATAGAAACAATTTGCATGCCATAAAAATAAGAATATTGTGAGAAATTTAACTCAATATTGAGTTCACTGTTGCAAAATGAACAAAGGGATAGTCTGCATAAACATACTTAGCGCACACAAATTTTGTTTGAATCCTTTTAAACTATTTTTGATACTTTTCATTTATTTAATTTACATTTGTAATGCATAACAATTATATTCTTTTCTCTCTCACTTCGTAAGCCATCTTTGATTTTTTTTCCCCAACTGAGCTTGTCGCAATGCATTATGGGATTAGGCTACTCAATAAATTGGTAAAGGCCTTTTCTTACCAAAAATAATAACTATAAAGATAACTATAACTATATTAGCATCCATTCGTTAACATTCGTTAATTCGGTAACATAAGCCAATTCATTGTATGATTACTTACGAATACATTTTAATAGCACTTATTAATTTAGCTCAATTTTGATTTATAAACATGGGCCAATAATGTTTCATTGTTCATGTTAGTTCATAATACTTAGCTATTGTTAATTTATAGACTACAACTTGAAATATATATATATATATACATATATATATATATATATATATATATACATATATATATATATATATATATAAATAGTAGTAGCAAAAGCTATTTAGAAATTCATATTAAATAAGATTTACAAATGTTATAAAAATATTACTAATTGTTATTTCATGTTGCAATTGCATAATGTTCACGTATAGAAACTTACTTCAAAGTTACTAATAAATGTGTAAAATTGTGAGACAGCTATATCAATTGCTTACCTTTTAGAACATAATTTCAGGTGTGTGTCTCCCAAATACCTCAAATCATAAAGCAAGCAAACCCATGTATGCGGTTTTCGTTATTTTTTCTTCAACTGTCATGGCAAAGCAACATTTTAAGAACTTAAGGTCAGGAAAATTATATCCCGGTTTCACAGACAAGGCTTAAACTAAACTAGTCCCAGACTAAAATGCATGTTTGAGCTGTTTTAACTGAAAGCAACTTGCACTGACATATCTTAAAATATGCCAGTGAGATAGTTTTGTCTCAATGCACATAATGTTTTTTTTTTTTTCTAAGGCACATTTATAAAAGCTACTTAAATGCCCTAATTGAACTTAGGCCTAATCCTGGCTTGATCTAAGCCCTGTCTGTGAAACCAGGCCTATATCAACACATCCAGATTGAACCCTTATTAGACATTTGAAAGTAAATCTATCACCCACTTGAGGTTTGTTACCACCAAACTTATTTACAGCTGTGCCGTCTTTGATTTTTTACGGGAATGAAAGAGAGGCTGTGTAGGAGACATACATCTTTTAATGTGTTTTAAGATTGTTCTGCTGATAAACACTGCAAAAATGTCTTTCCAAGAAACTTTAAAAAAAGTCCTGACAATATGAGGTGTGGAAAATAATAGGTGACCTAGGTGCTTTATACAGCTTTTTACTGTGGATGCCTTTGAAAACACATTAAGTCTATCCCTCAGAGCCTTTTGCGATAATATCAGCTACACTACCTCTGGCTATGAGTATGTAATGCGTAATTACATTGCGTTAAGTATTTCAGGTTGGACACATTTAGAACCCAATGACCCACAAAACTGAGCTTGTGTAACTAAAATTGTCTGCATTCTTATACTTTGGTATAGCTTTTTTTGGACCTAAGGCATCATATAGTCACACTTCTGATGTAAAGGGTGTTTGAGTAGCCTACCCTTTTTATTATAATTATATATATATATATATATATATATATAAATATATATATATATATATATATTTTTTTTTTTAATCTGAGAAAGCACTGCATGTAGGCCTATATCCTATCGTGACATTTAGCCTATGTTTTTCAAAGATAACCTATAAACAAAACAATAGACAAATTGAGCATCAGCTACATTAACTGATATGTTCAATATTGACTGATGAATAGCCTATATATTTCTTCCAGTGGTTCGTTCCGTAATGCCACTGATTTAATAGCAGTGGCTCAGCAGATACGTCTGGTGCTGCAGTGCTGACTGTGGGAGTTTTGAGAGTTGGCCAGCTCTGCCAGAGGGTTCACCGCCTGTGCTTGATGACCCAAGTCGGTTCATGCCAGACCAAAGCCGTTTGAGCGAGTTAATAGCCTATCAATAGCTTTCCTCCCTTGTTGGTTAGCTCTTAACTCTCATTACACAGACCACACATTATCAAAGACACATGCAGATCACAGACCTCCTGTGGACATCAAAACTACAGACATATGACATCTAGCCTACTTAATATAGTGAAAGTTAATGTGGCCGCATTATAGTTGCCTAGAAATACTCTATCATTAACCATTAATATTAAGCATATTTTAATGGACTGTCCTGATTTGAACTCTATATGTGACTTTTATTCCCCCCAGAAAGTAGCCTACTATGTTAAAATATTTTACTTTTTAGATGTTTTTATTAAAAAAAAGTTTCACCAGGAAAAAAGGTTTATCAAATATTGTGGTTTGTATGTAGTTTTATTGTAATGTAAACCTTTATCTTTTATTTCTTCAATTGTGCCATGGAAATAGCATTTGATGCTAATAGGGCACTAAAATAAATATGGTCATTTCTCAAAAAATGTAATAAGAATTTGCTGACATTTGAAAATCAAATTACACCGATTAAAAAGGAAAGAAAAAAGAAAATATGAGATACTTCGTTACTTTAAGGAACACTAGAAAAAAAAAACGTCAACGAATTAGAAGGAGTGACCTACCTTTTGTGGTCTGCACATCGTCAAGTTACAACATTATAGCATTCCTTCAAAAATAGGACTTATTTGGTTTCTTCCTATTGAAAAGAGGCTCACCCTGTTCATTTTTCAATTCTTTTCTCTGCCCTGATTCGAATGACGAAACATGTGATGACTTATTTCCCCCCGAGGCTTCAGTTCACATATCGTGCATTCCAGTCATGAATTTATGGTTTCATCGTGCTGTTTCTCCAGCACTTTTCTGGATACTTATTTCAGTGATGGTTGGTTTATAACAATGGTGTTAGATTTGACACAAAGATTTAATGTCAAGATAGCCTACTCCATATCGAAAAGAGCAGTCTTGAGGGAAAACTTGTTTTGATTGTTTGGTGTTGAACGTGTGTGATCTTTTTAAATGAATCGGGAACCGCATTGTGTGCTGCAGACACTTTTTAGGATGTTTTAGACAGGTTGTAATTTAAAATCCTCATTTACTGAGATTGATTCATCTATTTTGTGTTACACACCATCAGAATCATCAATCTACTCAGGCGCTGCTTTGAATGTTGCAGACGTTTTAATTTAAATGGCTCATTAATGGAGACTGAGTCATCTCTTTAGATTGTTGATTAAAACTATCAGTTTAATTTTTTATTGACCTAAATTTGGCATGAGATCACTGTCAACAGGACTGCACAAGATCAAGAACATTATCCTTGGTGAGTATATGGATGAGTTCTCTGAAACAGGATAAACACATTCATTAAATTCAAACTTAATTTGTGCTCTTTCCAAATGTCAGCCTGTCAGGTTTATGAATACCATGAACATAATTATCTAAATAGTGAATATTGCACTTTCCCAGTGTTGCGGCAGCGGTCCGGTTGACCTGCCCTCAGTGATTCAAGGATGAAGACAAGGAGTGTCATTGTTCCCAGGGAAGCAGCACAGACAGGTGTGACTCACACACATAGATGTTATTGGCATGGACAGGGGAGACATATTTCCCAGCCCTACCAAAATATTAAACATTAAATTCATTTTCCATTAAAGCTTTTCATTTTTACATGAGCCACACACTTTTAGGCAAACACATTTTGCTGTGCAGAATGTAGGCCTACAGTTGACCCAAAAAGTATCTGGACACTTTTGGACATTCAAGTCTCACAAAATATACTTAAATATTATTGCACTGGACACAAAATATCAAACAAATCGGCATTTTACATTTTATTTTAAATAACTGGTGTCAAATGTGATTTTTATTGGATGTATGAAATCTGTTAGGCTCATCAAGGCTGCATTTATTGCATAAAAAATACAGTAAAACAGTAATATTGTCAAATATTATCACAAGTTAAAATAACTATGTTGTATTTGAATATATTTTAAAGTTTAATTTATTCTTGTGAAGTCATAGCTGAATTTTCAGTCTTCAGTGTCACATGATCCTTCAGAAATCATTCTATTATGCTAATTTGCTGCTCAAGAAACATTTCTTAATATTATCAATGCTGAAAACAGTTGTGCTGCTTAATACTTTTGTGGAAACTGTGATACATTCTTTATTAGGATTCTTTAAAAAGAGAGTTTTAGCAACAATGTAAAAGTCTTTACTGTCACTTCTGATTCTTGCTAAATAAAAGTTTTAATCTTACTGACCCCAAACTTTGAATTGTAGTGTAGTTCATCTACACTAACTTTTCTAAATACTTTTTTTCATCTTACTTTTGAACAATATATTTATTGTTCTATCATTTAAAACCAAACTGGCTTATTTATTTTTTGTTAAATGATTGCTTGAAAATCGTGTTTGTTCTTTACTTTTAAGCGTTGTCTTGGTGTCCAAACAACCTTTTGTGATTTCTATATCTTTGTAGCCAAAGTTGTTCATAATAACATCATATATTACATATTATATTACCATTTTGTACCATGAAATGATATTGTCATGAAAGTACGCATGCTGTTGACCTCATTTTGAAGGCTGCCGTATTAAGTTACTGATTATATGTTTTGCATTTTATGTTCTTTTGTGAACACAATTCTGTTATGACATTTTCTTTTCTTTCTTTTTTTTCTGAAGTCAAATACTGGTTTCATCTGTAGTTACACTGGAGGAAAAGGGTAACAAAAACTCTCTTACGGATAACTGGTGTAGATAACAGAAAATAGCTGATATAAATTACATCATAGCTTGTCCCCTCTTGTCCTAAACGTGTCTCAACATGTTCGAGCATGTCCTTATATATCCCTGAATGTCTGTTTCACAACCCACTGAATTAAATAGCACTACCTCATCCTAATTTTTTAAGCCACTGTCTGACACAGTGTTTCGCCAGTGACACTGTTTGCACTGGGTCGGGACATTACACATGGTTTACCAATGGATGTGCTTTAGTCATTTAACTAGGCGGGTATATTTATATCCTTATAATGTGAGAGCTAAAATGAGGGAATAAGTGGAGTATTATTCCCCTGTTGTTCTACTTCAGCTTTATGACTGTGCTCCCCTGATGCCTTTTGAATAGCGAGGGCCAAAAATGTCTCTCCCTGACACACTGCAATGAAATATCACCTTCACTTAACAGGGTAAGTTCACTAAAGAATGTAAATTTCACCATTATTTATATACATGTTCTTAAAACATAAATTTACTTGAGAATCAAAACTGTACAATAATACTTCTTTTCAAAGTTTAAGTTCGACATTGACTTTTTTTATCCCATTGGCAAGTGATTCTCTTTAATGTCATAAGAACATTAAAATCTTAAATTATACTTATAAATATTTATTATTATTTAATTAATAAAAAAAAGCATATTCTCAGAAAACAAGCCTTAATATTTTTTTAAGGATGCTTTTTATATCCCAAAACTGCAAGAACATAAATCAGTCAGATGAGCTCTAAATAAAAGCAAAACATACATGTTCTCGTATACTTGTAAACGAAAATTAGTTTATATTTTTTAACTTAATCTCAGGGATCTTTGGATGAATTTCTGAATATATACTTTATTGATTGATTCCCAAAAAGCAATGGCACAAAAAGACTCAAGAGCACAATGGTGAAAGGAGAATTGATGGATCATCCCACTTGTCTGAACCTAGTTACCAGTCCTGACGATTAACTACTATGCTAGCACCGCAAGAAAACTGATGTAGAGCTCTTTAAATTGGCAAAAGAATGAACCTGTTTCAGTGACAACTTAAAAATAAGAGAATTAATGCCAGGTTTCACAGACAAGACGCAGACTAAAATTGATGTTTTTCTAAGGCACATTTATAAAAGCTACTTAAATGTCCTAATTTAACTACGGCCTACTTCTGGCTTAATCTAAGCCTTGTATGTGAAACCGGGCCGAAGACTATTTAAACTATTAAACTTTGAGCATAAAGCAATTCACAATGGTAAATGACAGTATATATTATACTACTAATCAGTACTAATAATAATTTTTAACATCGCATCCCTTGATCAGTTAGCTTACAACGCAATACCAGCTCCTTGATGTTTACAAAAACAATGACATGGATATGGCTTTATGGAAGGAAATAGGATTCTATCTCCAGGGGCAGCATGGGTGGGTTAACAAAACAGCCTTTGTCTGTTACCTTTAGTGTCACACTAAAAGAGAGGCCATTGTGCTTTAGAGAGGATCCTTATGGTTCATGTTCTGGAACTGCAATGGATCCATTTCCTCAGATTAAGAGTCAGCACACATTCAGACCACAACAGTGCTAGACTTGAAGTTTCATCACTGACCACTTTCACCTCTGCTCTGTTGATATGGAAAATCCCTACCGTTTGACATTATTTCCCAACACAAATTGAAATATGCCTATAAATATACACTTGAATTATAATAATTACAAAATGTGACCACTACAACTTCAAAAGTTAAAAGAGGTCTAGAACACATGAAGATGGGTTTTGTGCTTTTTTAATCACATGGAAATACATGCCTCCATCCCTGAAAATAGAGTTTTACAATTAACAAGGAGACTGAAAAATTGTTTTAGAGAGAACAGGTCTCACTTTTTTTTTTGTACAATGTTTTTAGGCACTTGGAATTACAACAGCAAACATTCCGTTCTTCATGACAAAAATAAAATTTCTTTGGTCCTTTAAAAAACCAAAAAGCAAAACAGAGGTTGATTGAAACCACAGTCTGGCATAAAAATAAAAGAAAAACAATTTTAAAAAAACCCTATAGCTTCATAATGCAAAACGCAGCCTTCTCTCCCCACTTACATAACCTGCAAGAGTTTAACTGAATCTATAATGAGTTTGAGAGAAGAAAAAGAAAGTTTTTTTTCCCCCTGCTACATGTGAAAAAGATCTTCGTTCACTCTGCAGAACAGAAAACGTTAGGATCGGCTCAAATTAGACATACAGCAGTGAACAGTCATTCTATATATGTCACATTTAACACAAAAACAATCGCCATTGTTTTGTAAAAGCTCTTCTTAAACGTCCATTTTTGTGTAAAAAACAAAACAAAAACAAGTTTATAAATTCACTTGCATATCGTCTTCACCACATGGGAAGGTACAAGGGCTGAAGTCGATTTTTATCAGATGTTCTCTGCAGGGGTCAGTTGCAGGGCAACCACGTTGGGTAGGAACTACTGCAGGTGTGCACCAGCGGCTGCACGTGTGCGATGTAGTAGTTACTGAAGTTGATGTCTCGCACGTAGGGTGCCGGCTGGTAATAGCACGTGACGTTGGTAACCGTGGGGATGGCGTTCTGTTCAGCCAGCACCCTCAGTGCGAGCATGGAGATAAGGTTTAATGTCTGCCGTCGTTCATGTCCCATCAAGCAAACCGTACTCTCATTGACCACGTGGTGTAACGTGACCAGACAGTCATACCGTTTGTGCTCCATTCCGGCGAAGTGATTCTGCAGGTACGTCTCGAGCTTTCGCTGTTGCTCGCCTATGTCTGAAAAGTCAATGAAGAACCGAGAGCACATGTACCGCTGGAGCGATTTCATCTCCGATTCGGAGGTTGGCCGAAACCCTCGCACCAAAAGGTGGCAGTATTTTAAGAGACCACCTCCCCGGATCTCCTCCGGGTTTCGTGTCGCGATGACCTTGTTGCACAGATGGCCGAGAGCGTCCTCAAAGTCCCCGTACATGCTCTCGCCCAACACCGTCGGATGGAAGCACTCCGACATGGGCGTCTCTGAACAACGGTCGAACAGAAGAAGGGAGTCCAAGACTATGTGGAAGGAGTCCACGCTGAACTCAAATTGCCGCCTCAGAGAGTCTACAAACTTAAGCTCAACGTTCTTGCCGGTGTTGTTGGAGAGGGAAATGAGGCTCCAGCGGTCGGTGTCATTGCAAACCTTCACCAACTTCTGCACATAGGCCTCCTTCAAAGTAAGTGGTGAGATTCTTTCCTTGCTGACGCCCTCGGGTAGGAAGTCCAGAAGGCTGTCGAGAACCACATCCTTAACCACACGGAAAGCCTGATCATCTGACAGTGAAACACCAAAAATCAGGTCCAAGTCCTTGTATCCGAGCCCTGTGTCCTGGTGCAGAACGTGACTGGCAGCAGAGCCGTTCAGCCTCACATCTCGAACCGTGATGCCTCGCTCCTCCAAACGCGCTCGAACCACCTGCAGAAATAGTTTAAGATTGTTTCATTTATTGGTCAATATTGGATATTTAAATGTACAAATTTCCCCCTTTTTTTACATTTAGATCACCTTTGCTGTCATAATGCTCACTTCAAGTTACTCTTTAAAAATGCTAATCATTTAACACTGTTAAATGTACTCTTTAGCAAATCTCAATGTTGTGATTCCTACACATCTTTATTTAGACACTTATTTATTTAGAAAAATATAGAATTTTATTATTAGTCAGCTAATGGTTATTCACAATAACATCAAAATTATTTTCAGCTTACCATATCAGCCATAATTTAAATATCCCTAATCAGTACCATCTAGGCTGGCTAAGCACTACGTGAACACGTAAACCCTGGAAAATGCAATACCGCACTAAGTACTGCCTTATTTGAACAATTTGAGGATACTTTGTTCTGCCACCACTGCTATTACATAATTATCTTATTAGCTAAAAAGCCTAATAAGACTAGCTAGGCTTCAATGTTGTATAGTGCATAGACTCCCAGATTTATTGTATTTATTCCCACTCACACTGAGAACAATCACAGTTGGTCTATAGTCAGTGATCAATAACACATCAATTAACTATAGTTTGCAGCCGCTGTCATTTTTTCTCGTTGTTGCTGTGATTCAGGCTGTCGCATTATAACATATAAAACAAGCCACATACGCACATTTAACGTTATTCAGTATATTTGGCCTTTTAGTGTTAATCTTCTGTGCTGAATGCATTTATTTGCAAATGGGAAGTTATTATACGTATATGCACTTCAAAAACAAAAAACTAGCCTACACCTCGCCAAATTAACAAACACTTAAAAAATTACTTTTCACTACCAAGCATGTTCATAATGTTCCCAGTATATTTCACGCACAGACTACAGCTGAAGCTGATTGTAAAGAGTGTTAATGTGTTTATATGGAATGTGCACTGACACATCTGTGCATCGGCAGGAATACATCCACTGAGACTTGGAAACCACTGTGTTGGCTACAGCTGCACATTAAACAAAACTGCTCGCTTTAGAATACGTGAAACTACAGAGGCAGTTGTAAGATTTCACATTCACATGAAGGTCTCATAAATCTTGAATGTGAAATCGGAAAACGCATTCATAAATGCCCAATTCAATAAAGGCAAAAATGTTGATTTTGGCACAGACCACATTTTATGCATGCCAAGCAGATTTATATGCTTTTTATATTGTTTCGCAACCGTTCAAAGATTAAAATGTGCTTAAATCAAACTCATTATCTCCGTCCAGAATGCACGTAACCTTTTTTCCACAGCTCTGTTGGATTAATGTCAATCAGCGCACCTACCCTCACTCGTCAATCAAATCATTAGCCTTCTATTTTTACACATTAGGTCAGATTGCAGCAATTGACCAAGTGAATGCAGTGGAACCAAGCACACATGCTGCAAATACATATTTGAACACAATTAATCAACAAGCAAATTGCAATATGGCCAAGTGCAATTTATTAAACCACAAAGGGTGTGATTTATTTAAACAAAAAGTCAGTTTACTTTATTTCATAATGGACTATTGTCAAGTCAATGGTGTTTCAAAAAAATAATGCCAACGACAAACAGAAACTCAAAGGTTCTTTAGTTTCCACCAATGGATTTAGGGTTTAACCGGATCACCTTGCAGTGCATGTGAATATTATGATATTAAGATGATGCCAAGTCAGGTTCACAATTGCATTAAAAACCTACATTTTATGGTTCAACTGTACATCACAGCCCAAAGCACAAGGTGCAAATGTGCAATCATGACATGGTTATGATGATAATGAAAACAGCCACAAAGTCCATGTAATGACATGGTGCCGTGGCAAATCATTAGGTTTAAGTAAAACGACTAACACTGAACGAGCGGCCATCTTTTGTCAATTTTGCAATGGCATGTGGAGGCTGTGCAATAAAACATCAAAGTTGTTTTTACAGATTTTCCATTAAATATAATGGGCTTCCTAGTTGGGTTTTATTGACAGGACATTACTATCCGTTCAAACCCAGGCAGATGGAGTATTATGTAACAGAGATTGTCAAAAGCTTGACCATTTATCACAGTCCACTCCATGAGGAGCAAAACTGGATCAAAGGAGGGGAAACTGACAGATTCCACAGTTCATAGTTAGTTTCAATCTTCATTTAATTAGAACCAATAGGCTAAGGGCCAATCTTAGGCCAGTTTCTAAGATTTTTGAGAACACTGAAATAAAAGATGTCAGATGTACATATATGATTAATGGGCAACTTCCCTAAAACTGCTTTCATTTGGGATCATATACACGAAATGCTGAAACGTATACACATTTTCTGTTCAACTGTAAGCACATTCTCCCTAAAGGACTTAAAACAAACCCTCTCTTGTTGGATGAAACCATACTACAGGAAGTTATCTGGAGAAAAGATCAATATCTGCTTGCATGTGTAGATGCAAACCCACACTGCTTGTGTATGAGAACAAGAATTCTTTTCATTGAAAAGGGGGGCATTGGTGCTGGTTATCACTGGACCAGCTCAAGCAGTGTTACACTGCATGGGATTAAGGTCGGTTGTGAGTCACACTCAGTGTAGGATTCGTGAGAATGTCCAAGTCATTAACAAGTCACTTAAATTTGCTAAGTGCACAGTTTTCTGTATCTGCTGGAGAGCCAAAGGCTAAGAATGTTTTGCTTATCCTTGGGGGGGTTGAGACATTACACCAATAGTTGGCCATGCAGTGACAGGCCAGAGATTGAATTTCAATTATCAAGATCAAATTTGAGTTTTTTTTTGTTTTTTTTTTCAAAATTAACTACTATCTATTTTTTCTTAGACTATGACTTTTTTCTACAAGTAATCCAACAGTGACTCGCATAATTTACAATTGCACTTGTATTTTTTAATATACTTCCACATATTACTTGGCTACTAAACTAACAGTATAGTGAATAATACCTATTCCATTGCACATTTTTGCCACTGAATTCTGTGTGCATCTGTGATTCAGATATTAACTATTCACTTTCGATTAGTAGCTAATGTATTTAAAAAAAAATATTAGGGTCATTAGGTTCTAGTAGTCCCCGTAGTATTATCTATTCCTGCTTTACTTGTATTTATGAGATACTAGTATCCATCCTAGTTATAACTAGTTGCTTTTTACTTTATAGTTCAACTAAAAATCTTAAAAAACTGATTTAAAAGTTAGTAACACTTGAAATACACACTAGTGGTCTAATATAGGTCTAATATAGGACTAATAGGACCTAATGTATATTCATTTAGTACTGGGACAACTAGAATATATTAGTTACCATAACTTTAGTTTACAACTAAGAAATACTATTAGTAAATGAAAAGTTAGTAGTAGCCTAAAACTGGAAGGTACCGGTTATGTCAGCAACCAGATCGAAATGAATAGTTAGCTGATATTGACTTGTCACAATGGGATAGTGACTAGCAAGAGTCATAGTGACTAACTGAATCGGTATCAATCACTACTGGAATACTAAGTATACTATACCAGAATGTAGCCCAATGAAGAATAACCAGTGAAACAGAAATAAGCAATACTACTCACTTTTGATTACTTGCTAGTAATTAAAAAATAGGTAAGAGTAACATAAAACAAAAGCGTGCTAGTTTTAAATAATACATTTTAAAACAATGTTATATAGACCCGTAAAAAAATGTATAGGCCTAACTAAATTAGGCTATAGTAATGTGCAGAAAAGGTATTCAGAGAGATGCGCTTTCATAATAACCTGAACAATCTGTCGCGGTTGCACCGAAAGCGTCGGGAAGTTTCCACGTCCGTGAACTGGAACCGTCTCGCCAAGAATAGAGTCCAAACGTTGCACCTGCTCCCAAGACAACACGCAAAACCGCCGACACTGCTCTGACACATCACCGGAGGACATGTCGATGGAAAGAACAACTAGCTTTAAAAAGGCAAAAACTTCTGCTCTACTCCCGCACAGATATCGCTGTCTTTCCAAACAGATGAAGCTCCAACGCAAAATCGTCTGTGAAAAGCTCAGTTATTTCACAGTTGCTCGCGCTATCAGCTATTTATAAATCGAGACGGTTCGTGAGGTTATCCAGCTGCGTTAGTGATTCACTTTTCCCAATCCACGCACAAGCATGAGTCGCTGTAAATAATGCAGTTATGCTAGAAACGCACCATCTGAATGGTCTTTATACCTATTAGATTTGCATACATGAGTATTATTGGTTGAATATCTGCTCATGAATAATGTCATGACACTTTTGGATTGGATTGGCGGAAGCGTGCAGCTGTGACACACCCACCGGCCTCGGTTATCACATCAGTGCGTATGAGCTTTGTAATAGTCAATGACTCACTTTTAAAGAGATGAACCAGAAACAAAACAGCAAAATAAGAAGAAATATATATATATTTACTTGTAAGTTATCTGTATCTGTGAATTTAAACCTAGTATTGCTTGGTACATTTATATTATGCAAAATTGGTAAATTTATATTATGTTGTAGTCAATGTATGTTCCCCCCCCCCCCATTTTTTGCATAGTAAAATAAAATCTGTAGCTGTAATGTGCTGAGTAATTTTGTCAGATAATTACATTAACCAGGATTACCTAGGGTTTTGTTCTTCCCTCATATTTAAAAACTATATAAAATACTATTCTGGAGGTTTGATTGAACTTGTAGTTCATTTAAAAAAAAGCAAATATCTCCACCGGACATCACTTTTGGCCACTGCTCTCTCTGTATGTGTGTGTATTTGTTTGGTACATTTTATACTGCTACTAAAACACACTACTACTAGCATCGAGCAAATCTACAAGACTGAAAAGATTTCATAATGATATAATATTCATACTATTATTTGCATAGATTCCCAGAGATTTTTTACCTCAGAAAAATATTGCCATGCATGCCTTTAGGCCATTATTAACTATAAATGTTTTACATTTTGTTTTTTATTATAGAAACATTCACAATTCTTATTTTTAATGATATGAGCAAGATAGAACAGGATTTTTCTTCACTGGTCTCAAATGAGAAAGAAAAGAGAAAACATAAACCCCATAAATCAGGAGGAAGCATCTGAACAAAAGGATGTTTAGTGAACCAAATCAGACTCAAACATCTAAAAAAAAAAATACATCTGGAACCATTAACTCCAACTGATGTTAACTGCAAATACACTGTTTATTACAACTGGGACTGTCCTAAATCTGAATTTATGAGTCGCCTCTGTATTAGTGAATGAAGAATACATGGTTAAATATGTCTTTATTCCCAATTACATGATAATGGTTTCTGTATAATGTTAACAGGATGTTGGTGTGGACTGCCTCAGAAAACATCCAAACATCTGTTCAGATTGAATTTATTTGGCTGCACAGAGAAAGGCTGCTACGCACGATTCTCTGCAGCGTGGCATTTGTGGATGACTCACAGCTCACAAGCTGTTGATCAGTCTTGGGGGCAACAGCAGCGGGGGTTTGTCATAATAGATTAATGTGTATGTGATCAGAGAGCTGAACTACATACCATTTCAATAGGGGAGGTCCTGACGGTGTGTGTGTGTGATGTCAATTTCAGTTCCCCTGGCAACAGCATCCCCCGTCGCCAGGCAGCGCGAAAGAGGGAGCCCTCATCTGTGTTCTGAGCGGGTGGTGATATGAGACACCTGCGTCATTGGCCTAAAAATAGCTTGCCTTGAGGTAGGAAAGCATTGTTGGTGGAATGATTTAGAAGGGTCCTGAACATTCAAATAGAGTGAAAGCAATTAAGGAAATACTTTTAAATTCACCTCGTCGTCACCGAAGGCGCTGCTGGGTGGACATGGTTCTGTAATAGCTATCCGTGAAGCACACTTCTGGGTGTATCCATTCTGCATGTAGACAAATACCTTTAGCTTAAGAAAAGTATCTTTTTTTGCAAACAACCAAATAGGCTGTTCCCAGTTTCACACCCAAGTAAGTGTGCATCTAAATCCCGAAACTGTTTATAAAGGATTTTTGTTTGCAATGCAGTTCTTAGAGCATTCTTAACACATCGCCCATCACAGCTTAAGGTCATATTGAATTTTACAACCCGCATTCGGGTGTAATTGTGCTTTTCATGGTAGGTTCTGACAATGACTTACTCAAATCATCAAAAGAATAAACACAAAGGGCTCAATACGCACCATAATGTTGTACCATAACTAGTTGCAGTATGGAATGCATCAGACCACATCAGTCACTTGATTGGTGGATTGATTGTCATTACAAGCGGCTGATAATAAAGAGAAAATATAAATAAGGCCATTCTTGAAGGCAAAAGGCCTATAAAAGAGCATACAGCTCCCTCACTAGAATGACAAATCCAGGAGAATGTCACAAGACTGACATCTCAATGTGACTAAGCAGGGTTTGACATGATGATCATGAGTGCATTTTGTCCATACTTCATTAGAGCTCGGGTGAGGCAAGGCTTTGTGAATAGGATAGAAATAACAGAGTTACGACGTACATTACATAACACTGCAAGCGAATAGTTGGCTGAAAGAAAGAAATTCATACAGGTTTGGAACAATTTGAGGGTCACGCGTCCGCTAAAACTATTTTGGAAACAGTGGACTATTTCCACATGCCAATTAGTTCGGTAATTCAATTAATTTAAATATTTTAGCGTGAATTACGTGTGGCTTAAACACGTAACGGTGAACACGATTACCTTTCAAAAGTTTTGATTTTTTGAAAGAAGTCTCTTATACACTTACTAAGTCTGTATTAATTTGATCCAAAAATACAGTAAAAACAGTAATATTGTGAAATAAGCTGTTTTTTATTTTAATATATTTTAAAGTGTACTTTATTCCATTGAAAGCAAAGCTGAATTTTTAGCATCATTCCTCCAGTCTTCAGTGTCACATGGTCCTTCAGAAATTATTCTAATATGCCGATTTGGTGCTCAAGAAACATTTCTTATTATTATCAATGTTGAAAACAGATGATAAAACAGCAAATATTTGAAAATGGACATCTTTTGTAACATTATAAATGTTTTTACTGTCACTTTTGATCAATTTAATGCATCCTTGCTGAATAAAAATATGAATTAATTAAAAAAGAAATCTGACTGACGCCAGTACAACAGTAGTGTACTTTTGAACAGTAGTGTTCTTTTTGTAGATTATTGGTGCAGACACTTTTACCTCTTAAAGGGTTAGTTCATCAAGCGACGAGAATACTTTTTGTGCGCAAACCCCCCCCAAAAATAACGACTTTATTCAACTATTCATTTTCTTTTTCATTTGCCTACGTTCTGACGTACAACCCAGAAGCGCTGCGCTGTTACACTACATGAACTCACTCAGAGGCCCACACAGAAGAACATTAATAGTTTAATAAAGTCATTATTTTTGTTTGTTTTTGCACACAAAAACTATTTTTTATATTCTCGTCATTTGATAAATTTAAGGTTGAGCCACTTGGACTATTTTAACGATGTCTTTACTAACTTTTCTGGGCTGGCAGATGAAATTACAGAGAAGCCTATGAAGGAGTGAGTCAGCTCTCAGATTTCATCAAAAATATCTTAATTTGTGTTCTGAAGATGAACGAAAGTCTTACGGGGTTGGAACAACATGAGGGTGAGTAATTACTGACAGAACTTCAATTTTTGGGTGAACTACCCCTTTAAATAGGTACCTGAGAGATTCCCCATGACAACAATGCCATTTGTCTTTTAGTTTTGCTGTTATAGGCCATTCTTTTAGCTGTTGTAGGGCTTGCTCCTGTTAATGTTTGATAAGATCCACAGGTTCTTATCTAGAAGTCCCATGAGACTGTTCAATTACTGGAATCACGTTATGTAAGCTTATCTGTGATGTAAAAACATTCTTGCTGACTGAGGGACTTTTACGTAACATAACGATGTAGTTTAAGTCAAAGTGAACACATCATTTTTACACATTTGCTGCAGAGCTTGTTATGATCAGTTTGAATGTGTATCTTATCTCAGGTTTGCTTTCATTTCCAGATGTCATAGCTCATTGTTGCATAAGTGCAGTACACACAGGCTTCTTGTCTACCTGGTCATGGTGTACAAAAAGCTAATTCTCCATGAAACCACACAGACAAAGGAACTGCCCAACCCATGATAATCTCCCTTCAGGCCCTGTAACACTTTGTACTTAAAGTGGCCACTCTATCTGATTGATTAAAAGCTTATTTTTTTGTCATGTTTGCTTTACATTTGCGTCATAGACAACAAGGTGTGTCACCCGCAAATTTCCTTCAATTAACTAATCTTATGTAACTAAGACTTATTCTCTTCAATTAACAGAATGCTTAGCACTGGTTTTATGAAAGATTATAACTTGTAGTTCAGCCCTATATCATATTCAATTTAGGTGGGAGGGGTGGATGCTGTAACAGTCGCTGTTTTAAGCACAAGTATCAAATTTACTTTAGGCCACTTGTTGCGTAAGGATATTGTCGCTGGAGAAATGAAAAGTGTGGGTGGATATTCACAGATGAAAAAATTACAGTCATTTTTGGAGGATTTATGAGCATTGTTTCTCTCTCACAGCAAACCATATGTAAAAAGATTGTTTATGTAATACAGTTTAGGAATCCAACTGGTTATATACCATTCATAAACCGTAAGACTGCAAATCTCAGGAGTGGCATGAATTGATTATGTACTACATATCACATTTTACAGCACACTTACTAAGAGAGAAGGAAAAGCGAACCTAAGATTACAGGACCTCCCCTGAATGGAACATCCCAGATCAGGGAGAGAACCCCAGCCTTAAAAGGAACCATTTCAGGAGTTACACAACAAGCGCACATCTGTCCTCATGTATTTGAGCTGGTTCTCCGTAGCCAGCCTCCCTCACCAGTGAAACGGAAGAAGCAATGATGCATACTAAAGGCCAGAATTGTGCCCTGACACACCAGAGGAATCCTCTAGCAGGCAAGAATCTCTGCCAACTGTCACTGCCAGTGCAGACGTCATGTAAGCTCCTATCTCAGCAATTTTATCCTGTTAAAAAACACAGCAATATGTTCAAATTTGGTGCTTTTAGATAAACAGACCAATAGACCGACAGACAGATAGAAAGATAGACAGATGTTATTCAGTGTTTCTTCTCAAATCCTAAAGGGCACATCTATCTTTGTGCAGCTTCCAGTCTCAGCGCTACTGCCAAAGTCCATAATGACAACGCATTGTCTTCCAATAAAAACAGTGAGATGCTATGATTATAGAACTATGTTCCATCTTTAGTGCTCACAAGTAAAGAGCAGTGACAAGAGATCCAAGAAAAACCACAATGATCTACAGTAGTTGCTTGGCCAATTGAATGCTTAGTAAATTTTCATAAGGCATCTATTTGTGTAGCTCTGTGCTATCTGTGCTAACCACCATGGATTGAATAAATTAGATAATATATACCTTCATAATCTTATTCCTGAAATCATGAGCTTTCCAGGACAACAAAATATAGATTTTTAAATCAGAATTTTTGACTTTAGTAATTGATTTTTTAGATATTTCTACTGGAAAATGAGACAAAAACACTTTTTGTTTTGCAGTGATGTTTCAGGTTCGGTGAACCTATTGGTAATTCCATTGATCATTTTCTACCATGCTAACCTCTCCAAACAACCTCGCATAAAATTTAATCAGGAAGATATGTGACTCAGAATCTGTTTGCTATGCCATGAGGTCATTTTATGAGTAGACATGCACTCTATTTAGATTCATTAAGCATCCTTGCTGGCATATCAACCTCTGTTTTGAATGAATCAGATACTGTGTGCATATACACAAATAGAGCTAAATACTCTCACCATGTGTAACATGACATGTGGTTGTACATTTTTTTGGGATATTTGTTCACATATTGCACACAGGGATTCATCAACCACATTACTGAGATAGCCTGAATCTCCCGTTACCTAGATAAACACAACAAGGTTTATGGAAACACTTATCAGGCCTTTCTTTATTGTTATTGCACCTGCTATGACCTATTTAACGTGTAGTCCGTTACATAACCTTTAATGTCTCTCTTCATGAAAACATACCTCTTAGTCACTGTAAACAGATGTGCTGTAAACATGATTTTATTGTATATGTCCTAAAAGTAATAGGGAAATAACCAGATAAACATAATGCCATAATGCGTTGGGGAATTCACTGTTTGTGTTTGTGGACGCTGACATTTTAACTGTGGTTTTATAGCGATTTTATATGGTTTTATAAAGATAAGCAAATTGGTTTGGACGTCAAAAGGAGCTTGTTGAATAAGTCACTCTCAGGTTTATAGGTTCTCATCACAGAACTTTTTTTGTTCTCCATGAATGCACTGGAGAAAAATTCAGGAGTTTATCATCCTGATAATTTGCTAACAACATCTCACACCCAAAAAATGAAAATTCTGTAATTTACTCACCCTCATGTTGTTCCAAACTGGTTTGACTTACTTCTGTGAATCACAAAGGGAGACAATTTTAATAATGTGCTGGATGCCGTTTTTTTTAAATAATGAAAGGAAGTGAGGGGGTGTCAAACAAAAATATCTCATAAAAGTACCAAAAAAGTGTTCAGAAGTCATTTGATAGCTTTGTATGAGTAACAGACATAAGTACTAAATCAGGTTGGGAACAAAAAGAAGGTAAGTAAAATATGACAGAATGTTCATTTTTACATTCAGAGACACAAATTGTAACTATTGTATTTACAGTTACCATGCAGAGAAATAAGTGCTAATGAGTTCAAATGAACGTTTAACCAGGGATATTAAGCCATGAACCCATTAGAGATGGAGGGAAAGCATATCAGCAGGACCCTGATAAGATCTGACCTGCTAACAAACCAAAGGCACGTAGTCACGATTCTCCTGAGAGCCATTTCCAATCATGTACAATGGATTACAGAACCCTTTGTCCTTAAAAAATAAAAAAAAGTGTTCTTTTGCCAAAATCTTTTTTTGTACTCGTTTCAGTAAAATTCCACAATCTATCACAATTTATCACAATCACACATGATCAAAAGGCCATTTAAAAATATTCATAGTGACATCACACAAAAGCACTTCAAACAACAGTACACTTAAAAATTAAAGGTTCTTTTTCCACTTTCGGGCTGAACGGTTCTAAGAATATATATTCACATTTCCACTAAAGCTTGGTTCAGCACGGCACGATTGCAAACCGTTTTCGGCCCAATTCTCAGCTAATCATGCTGGTAGAATGCGTGTAATGACATCGCCACTCAGGATTGGTCACTTGTCTTTTGCCTAGCTACCAGTTTCTCTGTAGCTGGCCAAGAGTGCTATTTTAGCAAAGTAAACAAGTTAATAATAAAATTAAAATAAATATCTGATCATCATAATGTAGTCACTATTTACATTTCATTCTCTCTGTGAACTCTTGAGTTACACCAAGGCAACAACTGACACATTTGTATTACATTTCAAAGAGTTTTGTTTTCAGCCCCACAATGAAACCGGATCGGCACAGAATGGAACAGTTAAAGGATTTGTTCACTTCAAAAGAAAATTCTGTCATTTACTCACCCTCAAGTTGTTTCAAACCTTGTTTCTTCTGCTGAACACAAAAGATTTTGAAGAATGTTGCTAACCAAACAGTTGATGTACCCCATTGACTTCCATAGTATTTTTTTTCCTACTATGGAAGTCAATGGGGTCCATCAACTGTCTGGTTACAGACATTCTTCAAAATATATTCTTTTGTGTTCAGCAGAAGAAAGAAATTCATCAAACAACTTGAGGGTGAGTAAATGATGACAGAATTTTAACCACTGAACTATTTCTTTAAGCAATGAGAACAGTTTACTAATGGGTTAGGATTAGATTTAGATTAAATTATGCATAATTTGCTGTTATTATTGCAAGTCACTGTAAAATAAAGATTTCCACTGCATTACATCAGCTGCATGTTCATATCTGGTGAGGACAGCCGAGTCAAAACCTCAATGTAATTATTTGACTTAAAACAAGCCTGGAACCTTCACCCTTGAACAGTACATCACAGCGGCATGTGTGTACATGGTGTGTGGGTGGTCTATAGCGCTTCAAGGAGTAAAGGGTTCACACTTGACGCATAATTGGGGAAATTTATCAGTGATTCATGGTGAATTTAAATGTTAACACAAGTTTTCCATTAACATCCAATATTATTTAAGGGCCTGTTTAAGTTTGATCGTCACTGCAACATTCAAATGCAATGATAACTAATTGTGAGTAAATGCAACTCACTGTCTATTAGCGAGCTTTGTCTAATCCTTCATCTGTCAGGCTACTGATCCAATTACAAGTGACGGGTAATTTGGACTTACCTTTGTCCCATATCTTGTCCCATTGATCAGCAGACAGCTGATTGAGCAGAGACTGAACAACTTCTCATGAAGGGCACAGAAAATGTGAAGTGAATGAAAAATGCTTAGAGTAACAAGACCATATTTGCTTTCTCTGAGGAGAAAATAGAATTAGGACCAGTTTCAGTGAATGATTTGATAAGCAACGAAGTAAAGCACACATTCCCTTTTAATTTTCACCATGTGTTTGAAGTGAGTGCTCTCCAAGCGCTTTTAACACACAATGAAGTGATACTTTACCCTTCTGTGATTTATTGTATTTCCCTCTAGGCACTCTCAACTCAGGGAAACTAATTTAAAACTCTTCAGAAAAAAAACATGCCTGAAAGCAATGGTATAACAATATGTTGCTACAGTAAATGAGAGGGTTGTAATAGTTTTTGAGGTTCTGGAAAGCAAAATGCTTTCAAACAAACAGTTTTACTTTAAAATAAATAAAAGCTTCATGTTTAAAAAAGTAGCATGAACATTCTTCAGAAATGTGTTCCACAGAAGATATGATTACAGGTGAAAGGACATGGTGGCACAATTTTCATTTTTGGGTCAATTTTGCAATACACCCTGCCATTTTCCTAAGCTTATAATTTATGTAATATGTCTCGACTTTGGATTTCCTTCACTAGACTGGCTGCTGTGCAATATTTTTTTGCCTCTTGTTTGCATGAAGTTCAATATGTTCTAACTTTTTGAGGATTTTATTTCAATGGTTTTGGGGTCTGCAACATTTTTTAAAAGAAATTAATTATTTTATTAAGCAACGGCACTCTAAATCAATCACGTGCAAAAACCCAAAACCTAATTTCACAAAGTAGTACAACATGTTCCTGGATCAACATCTTTGTTCATCTTGGAACAACATTCCAATCAACCAATCAGATTTAAGGGACAAGTTTACAGTTTATGTCAAGTTTCCGCAGAAAAGCATAAAAAACTACTACTGCTGCTGTTAGCAAACAATATGATCATATTAGTAGTTTACCCAGGCCAGCAAAAAGCTAGTGCACCAAAACAAGCCTGAATCTTGAATATTCAGATACATAAGCCATGTCTAAATCAATGCAGGCCTGTTTTTCTGGCTCAAAAAAGGAGCGCATGAACTCAGGTCTTTGAAGAATTATACCTCCAACCCTCTGCGTATAGGACAAGATGTCCATCTGAGGAGCATTATGTTTTTGCCTTATCAATCACTGGCCTTGACATCTGCAATAAAATACTGCCCTCTTCCTTTGACCTGTGCCAGCAAACCCTTTGTAGTACTCAAAAGTCTAATACCATCACGAGATGAAGCATAAAAGCACTGGTATATGATTTCTTGACTGTTGATTAACCAAGAATCAGCAACGTATGAAAACAGAAGAACCACTTGCAATGACAAACTTTCACAAATGAACAACTCAAACATTAATGTCTGGTGCATTCCAAATATAGGAATTCAGGAGCCTTACTGGCACGATTAAGCTAAACAGAAACAACACAAAAATAAACAGGTGAAAAAATATGCAAAGATTAATGCAAAAAAGGCTCTTTGTCAGATCAATCTGACATGTAGTAATTTTAATATTGGACACAGATGCTAACTTCTGAGAAACCTTGGCTTCATCTTCTTCTAGACTAATAAATCTAAGACTGTAACCTGCTTTTATAGCTTAGGTAAAAATAAAAAAAATAAAAAATAAAAGCTTTTGTGGTGAGTTTTTGAAGTCAAAATGCCAATAAAAAATGCGTCACTGATACAAACACTGACATGCTAATGAGATCTGTAATTAAAAACAACAACAAATAACAATTAATAACAAACTAGATTTGTACTTGATTGATCTAAAGTTCAACTTTAGAAAATGTGTTTATTCAGAACACCCCGGAACATCATCCTACACAGATGAAGCTACAGTAGTTCCAGAGTTTGAGGTATAATGACATAATATGCTTATGTAAATAAATGTAATATAAATTACCATGCTTATATTTAATATACATGTGTACATAACACATCATGTGTATTTGTATAAATATTAAGTTAATTTTAATTAAAATAAATTGTCATATTTGATAGTGTTAAATTGAGTGATAAATGTCTATTACTGTAATTAATATGAAAATGAATGTCATTTAGTTATATTATGTGTATTTTAATTAATATAAATTGTCCTTTTGATAGCATTAAATTGAGTGATAAATGTCTATTACTGTAATTAATATGAAAATGAATGTCATTTAGTTATATTATGTGTATTTTATCTTTTTTAACAATAATCATGATAGTTGCACTGCAACAAATACCTGCGACCAACCCTGTACAAACCACCTGGGACTAATAAAAAGTGGAGCCTCAACTCATTTTCAATGGTTTTCAATGGGCACTCATGGTCGAATAGAACGTGACTCTAGCATCTAGTCCCTTCAATGTTCTACGTTCCTACAACTTTTCTTGCAAATTTTATCATCTGTCAAATGAAAACTGTGAAATGTATCACTTAAAAAAAGAAATTGCAGTCCAATTTGAGATATATATGTAGCACAAATGGATTTGTTCAATCCTTAAGCAATAGAAAAAGCCTTAACAAGCACCAGTAATGTGATATGAACAGTCGTAACTATTTCCTGTTTGTCTAGCATCTACAAAGAAGATAAACCTGTAATTCCCACAATATTAAAGTGGCTGAGGAAGAATGTTTTGCGTCTGAGATGCAAAAGAAGGTACAAATTACTACATGCTGACAGTGTTCATTTTTGCTTAATTGAAATCAGCGTAGGTGGAAAAATAGCAACTTGTGATATCTTCAAGCCAATGTGAAGTGGTCCAGACAAAAGCCGCCGTCTACAATGTGATGCTTTTGACTATCTTCCAGTTGGATAAGAGGATGTGGTCTAGGCCAAACACCATTTCATGGCTTTGCAATGATAGGCACTTTTCTTTCACTACAACCACATTTGATGTTGTTTTTATAATTATCAGTCAAAACGAGCGGATGTTTTCTGTAAAGCAAATTATTCAAATACAATCTAAATGACTTGGACAGGACTGTTGTGTTCAAGTTGTCAACAATTAATTCTATGTACAAAGGAAGGGTTTCTTAAACATGCCAACCATAGTCGCTCAAATGACAGCTTGATGGCACTGTGGGTAAAGCCAAATATCACATCCAAAAAAGCTCAAGTACTGTGAATGCAAATACTTGAATCAATCAAACAGACAATCAATCCACAATGCCTCCAGGAGAAATGAACTCCTCATCCGATGCATGCAAACAAGAAGTGGAAAACTGTGCCATCTACTGTTTAAATGAATGTGTCCTGTCTGGCATGCAGCAGATCATAAGGTAACAAAAGATGTTATGGTTGTGTCCCTCAAAATCAGATGAAAGCATTCATACAAATAAATAACATTTGGAAAGAACATTTGTTTATTACTTTAAGTCTTCAGGTGAAAAAGGATAGTAACACAAAACACAAGAAAATTATACATTCTTTTACTCTCCCTCAAACACTGCTGGCAGTGATATACTTCTATTTAAGGTCTAGTTCTTAGATGTGCAAGACATTTCTGCAACTTATACAGTCAACTTTATTAATGTGCCAGACTCTTTACAAAAAAAAAACAAAAAAACCTCTTAATGATGATGTACATGTAAATGACTCATAATTCATCACTAATCAATCTCAAGGCAAAAGGTTTCAGTTATAACAGTTCTTCGAACAAGCCTAGTAAAAACACTTTAATAATAACAAATTCAAAGTCAGGAATCCTACAGGGTTTTTCCTAAATGAAAAAAGATTTTCGGTGGTATCTTACATACACGTGCAAATTTGATTGATAACACTAAATGCAAATAACTAATTATAATAATAATATTAAGCATCATAATATGTATTCTAATTGTCATTATATTTACACAGGATATAAGAGATCTAAGCATCTGGAACTTTATGAATTTGACAATTTTTGGTAACACTTTAAAACAAGGTTCAATTTCTTACTTAGGCTTAAAATTAAAAACTTTTCACAGCATGTATTAATCTAAGTTGTAGTTAATGTTTGTTCATAATACAATAACTAATGTTATTACAACTCGAAATGTGGTTATAAAATTGTTAGTTCATGATGCGTTAAACGAATGCATTAGTTAAAACTCTAAAACAGAGTGTTACCAATTTTCCAACCTCAAAATGTTCAAAGTCAAACTAAAGTTTAGAACTTTTAGAATTGTAAGAAGAAAAAAGAAGTTAACTTCCACATTTGCATCCCAAAGATGATTAATTATGAATTTAGGCCTAACTAGTTATTTAAGGTGTTTGACTCCTCGATGGGTCACACAAGGTTGTATGGTCTGTGGCTTGTGTTGTGCAGAAGCTTTCCATTTCAAAACGTAGAACTCATGATAAAGAGACAACGATCTTACGGGGAAAATACCGCATCAAAGGCTAATATTATTTGCTTTAGGAAACCCCAATTTTCACGTTGGTGGCCACCGAAAAATGTTCAAAGAAGGAAAAACCCTGTATTAAAATAGCACAAAATAAACAGAAATATAAAAGCTGTTAATTCACTGGAAGTCGCAACATTATACAGGAGATAAGCTCTGGATCAACAGTAACAGTGTATCATGCACATAGATAACTCTAACACTCAAATCCTGAGCTCTCCGATACTGTCGGTGCAAATATTTTTAAACCAATGACTTTATTGTAGAAGGTCTTTAACACCACACAAAATAAACAGAAATGAACGACTGACTCTGAAGTAAGACTTTTTTTTAGACCCAAGTGACCTTTAAAAGCATATAATTATTGCATAAATGGCAAAAGGCTGAAAAAAATGGCTTGAGGTTCCGAAAAAAAACACTGATCATCTGCTGATATTTCTGTGCAAAAGGACTGAAAACCAAAAGCATCTACTAAAGATGTTTTGCAGTTCTCTTCAACAAGTGTATGTTGATGATAACGGAACAAAAATCTTGAAATCCCAGTTTTCAAAAAAAAAAAAATCAATGCAGGCTTATTCTCATTTGTTGAAAGATGGCATGTTTCCTGAGAGGATCCTGAGTATAGTACGTCACAGTTTCTTAAAAGGTGTGATGCTGTTCTCAAAAGGGATAACAGAGAGGAGAATATTTGCACAAGGCTGCTGGTGGGAGAGATACTGCGCTCAGTTCAGTGGGATAAAGCCCATGTCAGGAGCGTCACTAAAAATGAGCGGACTGTGGCCGAGGGAGTACGAGGGGCTGGGTAGATGCAACACGGATTTATGGGTGTGAAGAGCAGCGCGTTTGTTTCCTCTCTGGGGACAAGGCATGTCTGTGGGGCGTCGGGCCTGGCGGCCTGAGCAGCCGGTAGAAGGCTTGCTGGGGGGAGAGACCATAATGGAGACTGTACTTAGTAGACTCTCTTGGGTAACCGGGGCAGTTTTGGGTGTGCCCGGAGTGCAGGTGCTCTGGATCACTGTAGAGTGTGCCATTGATTCTATAAGCTCCTTTGTGCCCTGTGTGCACTGCAAAGGAATGGCAACAAAAAAGGGTAAGAGGCTAAAAACACTAACAATATTAGATCACAGTCATACTTATGGGGTAGCTGATGTTGATGTTGATGTTAAGACAGCAGAGCAAGTATGAGTATGAGAAGCTGGCCAAATCAGAATAAAGATGAAAGTAGGTTAGTACTGCCAGGAAAATAATGAGAAGAAAATGTGGAAACCAAGCATCTCGTTTTACGGTTTTCCAATGAGCTCAGGGGTGAAGTGGTGCAGCTGAAGGGGTTCTCCAGGGGTCACAAAAGGATGAAAACAACTCCTTAACCTCAGGATAAGCATCCATCATGAGAAGAGGTGGAAAAGAACATGTGTGCATGATAACTAGCATGACCTCAGTCGACAGAATCCCAAGACTGGATGAAAGCGAGATAAGCACAGACGAATCTTGATGATGATACATTAATTAGGAAACAATGACATAATGGAGGAAAAACATAACAACTGCAGACCTCTGGCGAGCACTAATATATGAACACATGACCATTATAAAATGGAGTAAAAACAGATGTCAGTTAAAACACTCAACTCATCCAGGAAAAAGAAGGAACAGAGAATAGACGACGATATCAATGATTTCCGCTCTCATGACGGACATGTTTTATGATTGTGGTTTCAAAGCAAAGAAATGGAAGCCAAGCAGACGGCCAACGAGTCATGAGAAGGTGGTCACGAATGGCATGCAAGCAGCCCCATAACACACCCTTACCATTGAATGTCACTGAGCTGCAGGAGCCTTCAGGCAGTGCAGGAGAGAGCAAACTCCTCACAGTTCTCCTCCTGTGTAAGGTTTATAACTTCAAACATCAGGGCTTGATGCAGGTCAATATCAAAACAGCACAATAAACTAATATGATTTGTATTTGTATTTGTGGACTTGAATATTTTCCAAGCTAAAAGCATTAAAAACATTCATTTCTACAATACTATCCTCCTTGGCATGATTTTACACCACTTGTAACTCAGAGTTGTGCATAATCATATCTTCACACATTAGGTGCAAGCCTCATTAACTATAACTCTTTCCCAGCAAGACATCACTAGCCAGGGTTTACATTAAATATGATTAAACCTGGATAACCTCACATGCATTTTCACATGCTTTTCTGTGTCAAAGCTTAGGTTTCAGATCTGTAAAATTGTGGTTTCTGTTTATATTTGCACTACTGTTTGAAAGTTTGGGGACATTAAGACTATGTTTTTGAAAGTAGTCTCTTATGCTCACCAAGGATGCATTTATTTGATAAAAAATGTAACACTGAAATATTATTACAATTTAAAATAGCCGTTTTCTATTTTAATATTATAAAATGCTATTTATTTCTGTGATGGCAAAGCTCCAGTAACTCCAGTATTCAGTGTCACATGATCCTTCAGAAATCATTCTAATATGCTGATTTGGTGCTCAAGAAACATTTCTTATTATTATCAATGTTGAAAACAGTTGTGTTGGTTTTTTTTGTTTTTGTTTTTTTTGTAACAATGTAAAAGTCCAAGTTAAATCTTACTGACCCCAAACTTTTTAACAGTAGTTCATGGCTTGAAATGCCACAGAATGCTTTTGGGTGGATGGCGGATGCAGTCATGCATGAGGATTTTATACCATAGCTACCAGGGCTGTACAGGGCAACATATACGTGACACATGAAAAGAAAAATATAACCTGTTTTATACCTGTGCAACAAATGTGTGGCCTGTGCTACAAAACTTTCAACCTCTGTAGCACCAGTACTATGTAAAATAAAATAAAAATTAACATACAGCCCCGGCTACAATGCTTTAACTATTAAAAAAAAAAATCCTCTTTATGTTATCATGATCTTGGAACTAATGCTCTGACTTGAAGATATCACATGACGAGGCACTCTTACCATATTTGTGTCATTCTTGGACATGAAAGGAGGGAGCTCAGCATCAGAGGTCACTGTTTGAGGTGCGTCATCTGGAGGTAAAAAGCCTCTTCTGTCAATCAAGCTGTAAAAGATGAAAAGGATGAGTGCATGACCTATTTTGGCTTTCAAAACACAGCATAGACTGAACTCGAATAGAAGTCAAAGAATTGCACAATTAACATGTCATAGCTGAGAAACTGTACATCAGTCTGAAGCTAAATTACAAGCAGTTGACATCCTTCACTTACTCATTAACAAACTCTGATATTTATCATTTTTAAACATCTGCGGTACTTACCTGGGTGGCATCGGCCCACACAGCACCACACAACAGTTTGTGAAGATGTTTTTATAGGTGTAGGGATTCCCTGAATCTTCACCTCTTTTACTGGACCAAGAGCCTTTGATCTGCAACGTACAAAACACTGCAATTAAAGAAGTATTGACTACATTATTAAATTAATTAATTATATAGCTTTTTGATATTATTGATTAAATGTATGCATGCATGGTGATATTTACATCTTCGTTGGTTGTGAGGTTGGAGGCCACAAGGTAAGTATGGAAACCTGACAGACCCAGAATGGACCAGATGGAGAAGAAGCAAATGACCAGCTCCACAACAGTGCAGGAAGGGTTAAGGGTGCAAATTTGTTGTAAATGTGTGTCAGTGTCCAGATAAACATTATAAAGGCCCATTCACACCAGGAACAAGATGATACAATTTTGTTTATTCTAAGCATGTGCTGCAATTTTCTTTTTAATCAGTTGAGAAAAACTAATTCTCAGTTTATCTTTGGCGTTATCGTTTATAGGTGTGATGTAGACTCTGCTACAAACTTAAAAGGGGGCTGGACACCAGCGGAATCTGTATCTAGCGGCAGCTGTTGCCGTCCTGACAGGAAAGCAGGGCGTGGTGGAATCCTTGAGCCGATTAGGGATGAATGGGATTAGGAAATAGGCGGAACCAACAGCAGTTTAAACATATATTGAACTCCGTCAGCCGTGCTATTGTGTGCTTTCTGTTAACACAGTAAAAAAGGATATCTGGCTGGACTCTCCTTTATTGCCATGATGATACCTTTATCATCTTCATGTGATCCTGTTGATAAAAGTAACTGATCAGAGAACAAAACTGCTTCAAAATTGACTCACAAAAAGTCAGTCAAAACACAATCTCAAACGTATCTACAGTACTGTTAAAAAGTGCGCATTTAACTGATCCAAAACACAATAAAAACTAGGACTGGGTATAGTTCGATACTTTTTAGGCACCGACCGAATTGCCTCGATACCATAGAGTATCAAAAAATGTCCAAATTTCGATACCTGAGGGCCATATCTTGTCAACATCAGTGAAACAATAAGTATGCAGCATGTATGATGTGCCCAAATCAAGTGCTGGTGATTGGCTGTGGCGAGGCATCAAAGAAAAACACTAGTTTATTTCGACTTGAATGCCACAGACGAGCACCGTCGTTCATGGACACAGAGACACGCAGAACATGCAGGATTCATATTTAAATAGTCCTTTTGCGGTTTAATATTCTCACTTTGACAACATTTCATTTGAGAGAAACTATCATCACATCACAGAAGAAGGTCTACACAGCAACCAGTCAAAAAACAAAGTTTGGTTTAACTTAAACGGCAATGAAATATATTACTCTTGTGCAGTATAATGTACAAATTAATATACTACTACTACTACTACTACTACTAATAATAATAATAATAATAATAATAATACAATTATTTTTAAAACTAATTTTAATGTTACAGCCTCTGCTATAACATTATTTGTTCATAAAATTGGTATCGAAAAAGGTATCGGTCAGGAACCGGTATCGATATCGACATTTAAAAAAAAATAATACCCAGCCCTAATAAAAACTTTTTTTTAAAACAATTTCAAATAACTGTTTTCTATTTTAATATATTTCAAAATGTAATTTATTTCTGTGATGACAAAGCTAAATTTTCAGCAGCCATTATTTCAGTCTTCAGTGTACTTACGTAAAATGAGATGAGTAATCACACAGCCAAAGATAAAGGAGGTCAGAAATGATAGTGAAACTATGAAGGCATAAAAAAAGCGATAGTTGCGCTTTCCAACACAGTTCCCGACCCAAGGACAGTGATGGTCGAACCGCTCTACAAGGGGAACAGAAGAAGAACATTCTGAAAAACAACGCTTACAAGAAACCTCCGTGCATTCTCATGCAATGATTATAAGGAAGGGATTTGTTTTATGGGTTATAACTATTACACATTCATTACCACAGCAGATGTAATAAGACATCTTTTGTAGCTTTTAAAGAAATAGTTCACCCCCCAAAAATCTGTCATTATTTACTCACCCCCATGGGGTTTCAAACCAGTATGACTTCCTTACATGGAATTACAATAAATGGGTACTTGAGTTTTTAAAGTTCAAAAAAGAAAAAGCACAGTAAAAGTTTCATACAAATTAATTATATGACTTGTGGTTTCTTCGTTTTTTGTTTTGTTCAGCACTTTGGTCAGCTGTGTTTGCCGTTTCTCAAAATATCTTCTTTTATGTTCCCACAGAAGAGAAAGAAAGTCATACAGGTTTGGAACAACATGAGGGTGAGTAAATCATAACCGAACTTCCATTTAATAACTGCATGAAAAAACAGCAACCAAGTCATCATTTCATTTGGGGTTTAGAATAAAATGCTGGTGAGTGAAAGATAACATTTTAATCTCTCAATGAAATATTAAAAATGATTAAATATTCTTTAAATGTCGAAACTTTGAATGCTGAAACTCCTGCCTTACCGACACAGTTGTCACACAGGCTGCAGTGGGATGTCCGGGGCGGACGGAACATCTTGCATGTGAAGCAATATTTAAGCTTTACCACCTGGTCATTTATAAGTATCTCTTTAGTGCGGGGAGGTGGACGGTATGTTGAAGATCCAGAATTATCTTGAAAGAAACCCACAATTTTATTATAAACATTTACAAGTTAGGAGGCAAAATGAAGACAAATAACAAAGTACATATTCAAAGCCTCACCAATCTGTCTCTCTATGTCCACGGCCTCATCCGGCAAAGCCCTGGGTAAGATCCCTGGGTCTGTAAAACTGGTTTGAAGGAGGGTGAAGATGACAAATACAAATAACACCCCACCGATTACTGGAATGAAGCTAGTGAGCCGTACCAGATAGTGGCAACTGTTATGAATCAAGCACAAAAACAAGGACAAAGTTATCAGCTGATACAAACATGGTTTAAAAAGCTTACTTTCTGATAAACCATGACCATGTGGATGCAACTCTTTCAGACTGGCATGATGTCAAGAAGGGCGGTGGAGATGTGTCTATTGTCAAAAGTAGTAGTATTGTCTAGCAGTGTGAACACTGGTGTCTCTGCGAGTTATTGCATTCTACTCACTCAAATGTGAAGAATAAGCCACTGGTGATGACAATAAGGACGATGGTCAGCGGGAGCACACCGCACTGGCTGGCCAACATAATACGACCATCACAGTAGAAGCGATTTTTCCCAGGGAAAATCTCCCATTTTCTCCGCAGGCGCTGGGAGCTTTCCCTCCCACAGGGCAGGGTGGGGGACGTTCGGGTGGTTGATGTTCTGAGCGCTCGTGGGTCTATTTGTTGATACTCACAGTTTTTCATTTTCGGAAAATGTAACTGACGGTCTAGAGTTCGGAGAGTATAGATGTAACCTTAAGAACAGGTTAAATTAACTTGTTACAAACCAAGCCCAAACAAAGAGGAAGCTAGATCGAAACTATATATCAGCTGTGAATCTCCACCACATATTACTAAAGATAACGTTACCGTCAGAAATATACTGAAAATTCACTTGGTAATATTAATATTAATGCTAATTTTAATATAATGCTGATATTAAAAGGACAACACAACTACTGAACTTATTTAATGTTAACTGAAAGTACACAAAGCACATAATACGTTGCTCAATGCATTCGTTTGCAACTAAACATCCCCTATAGGGATTATACCGACGAACAATTATTATATTATCATGCCATGTTGTTGCTTTCAATAACATAGGAGTCTCTTAGCTAAGCTAATTACGTTAGCCTTTTGACTAGCTGTCAACTATCTCAGCGGACGACATTAACAGTTACTCCTCACGCGCTGTTCAACCGTCATTTGAACGACACTCGGCTCCTCGCGCTGCCCAATCACAATGAGTCTGCTGGGAATTGAAAATTAGATCAGACCATGTTGTTTATAATTTTCTAAGAGCTAATATAACACATCGTTAAGCTACGGCTGAGATTCAACAATATTTACCTCAGTACGATCACTTCCCTAGCCGAGGACTACCTTAAGAAAGCGACCAATGACTCGCAAGGGATGCGTCATCTCAGTCAGACCAATGAAAGATCACTTCCGAGACACTATGCCACGCTCTCTGTGTAGTTTTTTTGCAATTTGTTGTACACAAAAATTTCAAATGTAACAAATATATGCATAATATCCACAACCATGAATGTAACACAATATGTATGCATTAGGGGGTGAACATACCAAACTTCATAAAATATTAAAGAAATAACACATTTATTTTAATTACCCTTTGTGGGCCAAAGTGATCCAACTTGGTGTTCTCCTTTTTAAAAAAACAATAAAGAAAAGAGCACTTTTATTTATTTGTAAAGCTGGTCCAGTTTTTTTTTTTTTCTATATAATTTTTTTATTAATTTTGTTGAAATAAAATCGAATATAAATATTAAATGGGGAAAAAAAACTATAATTAACGATAATTAGAAATGCTACTTTGGCAACTAACTGGAATAAGTTAGGGTTAATTTGAAGTACTAAAATTACTAAAACAGACAAAATAAAGATAATAGAAAAAAAATAAAAAAAATAAATTAAGATGGCAATTACTAAAAATGACTAAAACGTATTAAAAAAAATATTAAAAAAATAAAGGCCAACTAAAAATATTTATCAATACTATAACAGTAAAGAAATAATATGAAAATAACATTGGAACTGTCACAGGCTGTTATTAATTTGACCATTTTTGTATGAACAGACCACTTATAACACCTTGTACCCACTAGATGGTGATACAACATAATATAACAGGGGTCTTGTGATGTGACCATGTGCAAGCCATGCCTTGAACCTTTTTTCTTTTTTTTCATACAAAGTACAGACCAATTTTATGAAGGCCTGAATTTTTTTTATGGATATCAAAAATAACTTAGCATTCAAGCACAGCATTATAGTTCTAATAGAAGAGAAAAAAATACAGGACTAATTTCTAAATGATCCAACAAGGATATTTATTAAGTATTTATCTAATACAAAAATATATATATGAGCCTTTTAAGGAACACCAGAAACGTCTTAAAATAATAAAATGCATTAATTACAACAATATTTGCCAAGCAGCAATAATATTATTCAAAACCAGGCCAGAGGAATGTTATGAAGACTGAAACAATAACAGTTAAGTCCAGGGAAGGAAGTTACAGTGCAGAGCCAGACCTAAAAACCAATATGATATGAAATACCCTAGGATGCATCTTGTATAAACTGAGCAAGACTGCCATTGCATCAAGAGGTAAAGGACTTGATTATTTCTGCACATTCCCACATCACATTTCAGGCCAGGTTTGTGATCCTTTTGTTGTTGTATTTGGTCAGGCCTGAACAGCCTTTCATTTTGCAGCAGAGGTTCATACTGAAAAAGCAGGTGGCCACTGATCCAGTAGAGCACAGGCGAGGAGGAAGCAAGAAACCGTGTCAACACCTGAGAGGACACAATAAAACAAGGCATGTTGAGCAAGTGTACTACACATGTCACATGATAATGATCAATTTCAAGAATCTTACCTGCACATGCATAGAGAAAATTCCAAACAGAAGAAGGACAGAACTGTGCACAACGTAAACAAAGACTTTTGGGTTACAGAAGCCATGAGTTTTTATGTCTTTTCCTCTGTGTCCCAAACCCAAATGCATACAAAACACTGGGTTAGCCAATATGTACATATATGAGGCGATGAATCCCATAATTGCAACAGGCAGCGCCAAAATAAAGTTGGGTATCTGCTTCCACTGAAAGTATCGAAGGAAGCCCACATCCCAATAAGCATCTTGTATATACGAATACAAAAGTGGTATTCGCCATTGGCACCAACTTGGTGTTGGAGATGCTGCATCAGCCACACGGTATCCTTTGTCCCGGGCCAAATTAAGCAGCACAGGGGGAACTTCAGTAGCAGTTGGATCGCAAAATGTTTGGTAACCATAGAACTGAAACAGGCAAAAAGGTAGCACTACAAAACCTGCATAAAATGCTCCTGTGAACACAAAACGAATAAGCTCCCAGACATAGTGATGATATTGAACGCACCCTTCTCCTTTGCTAAAGGCCCGGGTACGGGCAAGAGCCCATTGCAAAGAGAGATACAGCAAAAATCCAGCATTCACAAGGCCATTGGCACGAGCACCTGTAGCAAACCCCAGCAGAAGACAAGCTCCTATTGTGAATCTTTTCTCTAGTAACCAGAGGCCTGAGAAGGTGAGAGCTGCAAAGAGAGTCTCTGAATAGCCTGCAACCATAAAAACATTAGCTGGTGTCAGACAGTACATCAAGACTGCAACAAGGGCAAGTTTTCTGTTCTGCACCACCAAACGACTCAGTTTGTATAGTGCCACGGCACTTATGACAAAAAGAATACTATTCACTATAGCCACAGCTAAAACTAATCGGCCATGCATTGTGAGAAATCCACACATAGGCCACAGAGCCGTGGCTGCCAGTAATCTCAGGATGAGAGGAAACAGAGGAAAGAATGCAAAATTGTGTTCATATATGTATCCACGTTCTGCAATGAAGATGAAATGCTCTGCATCCCAGTGACTAAGGCCGCCAAATAATGCTTCGATGACAGGGTCAAGCAGGAGAGGGGTCTCTGATCGCGGAGGGCTAAATGCATCTGCCACATGGTCTGGAATCACTGCATTCAGTACAGCCTGCAAAAGGGCACAAAATAAACAAACAGCAAGTTTTCATATGCCCAGTTCTGCAGTAGGTGTCACTCTATTCTCAATTTCACAAAAAAAGATCAAGCGCTTATTTTATGGAGCTTTATATCAATAAGTAATAAATTTAAAAAAGAAAAGTAATACAAGTACAAACACACAATTTTATTTTAGTCTATTTCAGTCGTTCATTTCAGTTGCTTAACTTACCTGTAAAAATAGGGAAAGCAGTCGCGTGAACGTTGCAAACTGTACAACTGTCCACACGTCTTGATTTACACAATTGTTTGAAGGTGACATGTTTTACAGAAACTTTCATCAACGAAAACAGAACATTTCTCTCACTGAAAATAATCATCAAATTAGGAACAGTAAATTAGCAGATAGGATAAGCGAGACATCCTTAAAACAAAAGGAGCCAAAAAAGGCAGTATGCTTTTTTTCATTGAGCTTGTAACAGCAAAAACATCGCAGTCGCAGTCGAATAACAAAACAAAGTTCTAATTCGTCTCATAAAGCCACTAAATGGAACGATAGAAATAACGACACGCACTTCCGTCATGCTGTCTCATAAATGTCAAAATAAAAGTCCCAATATCTTAACCACCGATACAATAGACCTGCTTTATATAAACCATTTATATTATATTATTTTAAAATACCTTCAAAATAGTTATCTATTCAATTATTTTTCTACTGCATACACGCAGAAAATATGTATATTTTACTGCAGCTTTTTATGGTCTCACTCTCAACTATTTTCATTCCTTTCAACTGATATTATTAAACACTAGTATTAGAGTAATATTGAATATTGCTCATTAAACTAATTTGTTACATACAAAGACAACGTTATAAAAAAAAAAAAGTTTAAACTTTGATTTGATTTAACCTTCCATTCATAATCACATTCTAGGATAAATGGGCTGTACTTTATTGAATAAAATAAAACATCTAAATGAAAATAATCACAAACATCTTACCAAGATTTAATGTACATTTATTCTTACCACGTGGAACATATAGTATAAAGATTTCATAGTGAATAAATGATATTCATTGAGCCAAAAAGGGGAAAAAACAAGGAATTTACATTAAGCTACATAGTCTGAAATACAAATATGCAGAATTCATATCACTGGAGAAAAAAATATCTCAACTGTGTTCTTCATCTAGAGTTATTTTGTTGTACCAGGAGACGAAATTAAAATATTTCAGTTGTTTGCTGCACTATAGAGGAACCGTAGAGGCCAAAAGATGGTTCAGTTTATATACCTAGGGATTTTGATGCAATTAACCCAACTTGAGTGTCCGCTCTTATTCTTCAAGGATAAAAAGGGATAAGAAGCAAGAGTGTGTGTGAGAGAGAGAGAGAGAGAGAGAGAGAGAGAGAGAGAGAGAGAGAGAGAGAGAGAGAGAGAGAGAGAGAGAGAGAGAGAGAGAGAGAGAGAGAGAGAGAGAGAGAGAGAGAGAGAGAGAGAGAGAGAGAGAGAGAGAGAGAGAGAGAATGTACAACATCTTATATACAGTACAGCCTCGGCTGCATCTTAAGTTGAAAACCAGTCCTAGGAGGTGATTTCTTTATAGGGGTCAATTCATACAATCAAGGGTTAAAGAGAAGAGGTCAGGGTGTTGTACGTCCTTGATACTTTGGGGGTTATTCTCCTCACCAGCAAACTAATGGTTTAAAAACTGTTTAAAAACGGAGCTGACTGAGCCAAACATTTTCCCCATGTGGAACAGTGCAGTACGTCTGCAGAATGTTTACAGTTGTGGAGTAATGTACAGAAAATGATAACTCATTTCTGCTGTACACGCATCCAGAAAGTTTGACCGTGTAGCATCAAAATACAACCACCAAACAATGAAGAGTCTACCTGTTAATGTGAACAAGAGCTGTGTATTATTTGCACCCTCTGGGGGAGAACAAAAGAACAATTAACCCCAAAACTCACTGTAAACAAGACAGCAACTTTGGTAAATAGTTTGTTTTTTCAAGCTATTTATTTTATTCATTTATTTGTTTTATTATAAAAAAGTTATTTCACCTCAGACAAGGACACAAAAGTTGGGTCCCTGTCCATGTCATCTAGTTGGCATCAGTGTTACAGTTTGTGTCAGTGTGTTGAGGCTCTGGTTCATGAACCACAGCAAATTCGTGACAACCTTCCCAAAGTGAGACGCAGAGAAAAGGGGGACCAGTGGGTGTAATATGAAAGGGCTTGCATAAATTAAAAAAACAAAACAAGAAACAGTCAATTTTCTCTGCTTTCAATCCCCACTCGCAAATGGGGAGGACAGGCAAGGGGAAGTACGAAAACCAGAGAAGGTGGAGCCATAGCTCCGCACAGCTGTCATGACTGGCCTATCAAAAAGAGTACATCACAGATGACATGGGACACCAATGAGTTCATGAGTGGGGAGACAGAAAGGTCCAGTAGCCGCGATTCATAGAGCGTAAACTCAGAGTGGTTCTCCTCCACCTTAGCGAGGGCAAGCAGAGCCCGAGCAGCCCGCCGCATCATGTCCACACTTGTTGGCTCAAAGTGTGACCCCTGCATGTGCAGTAAGGAACCTTGGCTCTGCTGGAACTGTGTAGCCGCTAAGCTGTCCTCCAAGAAACCCAACAGATTCCCTACACTGGCCTTCTGTACCGCAATGGCACGGGCCGCCAGGCTGTCACCCTGTGCAAGATTGGCCAGCAGCACAACCGCCATCTCCCGACAAACAGGCACCTTTCGCTCTCCAACTAGACGCACAAGGTTCCCAAAGAGCTTCTCTAATCTACTAAAAGGTGGCGTCGCCAGAATTAGGTCCACATTGTTGTCCTGAATGCTGAGCTTACAGAGGGTCTCCAGGACTAGTCTCTGGGGGGACAAGGCGCCATTAAGCCCGAGACTTGGAAAGGGGTCTTGGGCTTCGGCTGAAGGACAAACGGCCCAATGTAGCAAGCCATCCAGCAGAGGCAGGCAGATGCTCTCAGTGTAGACTGAGAAGTCAAGCTGGCCTGAGATGTTGGCAAGAGTGACTAAGCAATTTTCCCGCAGTAGCTCCAGACAGTCCCACCACCATTCGTCTTTCTTGCTACCAAGACTCTCATCCAGCTCTTCTTCTTTTTCGTAGGTTAAAGGTGCCTGCTTTCGCTCTGGATGCAGATGGTGGAGAAGCAACAGGCGGCCCAGCAATAGCAACAGCCCTGGGTGCTTGGACATCTCCGAGTCATTGCCAGGGATGAACGAGAGGCTGCGGACGATGTTGGAGACACAAAGGCAGCGACGGGCAAGGGAATCTTGCCAGTCTGAGAGCGTGACAAGAGGAGCTTCATCCTTGCTGTGTGGCTCATCTTCTAAAATGGCAATGCAGCGCTGACCCTGTAATGATGGGCTTGGAGGTGCTGGCCTAATGTTTTCTGGCGTTGTCGCCTCTGACAATTTTTTTTCTTGATCTTTCTCTAGGTGTGATGTCCCCTCAGAGGCAGTTTCTAAGCAGTCAGCAGGTCTGTCCTCCCTCAAATCTGAAATTCCATTGGTCACTTTCTCAGTTGATGACTCTGGAGAGGCTGCCGGATGACTCTGGAGAGACTGCCGGTCCACTTCTTTTCGGTGCTCTTCACTGGATGAGGGCAGTGAAGGTGCCTGGCTGTCCTTCTGAGCTCCTCTCTTCCTGTCTGGGAACTGGGCAGGTAGATGCTTCCGTTGGTGCAACAGGTCCATCTTGCTTTCAAAGTGGGTCTGGATGTGTTCTGTTGTATCACCGCCACCGATACTCCAGTGCAGAAGGCCACTGTCAAATTCCTGCAATCGGCCAAGCTTATTAGAGCAGTCCACCACAAACGGATCCTTCTTTCGCACAATCTTCAAGGGAAGCTTATCAAACTTGCTAGCCTGTTTAGGCTTCTCTTGAGCCACAGCCAACTCGAGACAAGGTGGCTCCGAAGTCTTGGGTTCTGCAGATGACTCCCCTTCAATCCCATGGCAATCTTCTTTCTTCACAGAGTCATCAAGCATCCTTGGCTTTTCTTCTTGTTTTATCTGGAGCGGTGCTGAATGTTGTTCTTGATGTTTTAACCTGTGCATTTCCTCTCCTTCATCTTCCTCCTCTGTTTCTCCATCTTCCTCCATGCCCTCCACCAATACCTCATCATCCACAGTGTCTTCATCTTTTTTGAGCACGCTGGGATCCAACAGAGCTCTTTGTCCTGGATTACCAACTTCATATTCCCTCAGAATCCCAAAGATCTCAATGAGACAACGGCGGAAATACTCAACGATTAATTCCAGGAAACCAGGGAGCTACAAAAGAAGACATTAATATGTTATTTAGGATGAAAACTTAAGTAATGGAAAATATACTTGTCATTTCCCCAAAACAACTCACCTGTATAAGGTTGAAATTCGAAATACTGTTGTCGTCATATAACAAGATGTTGATGGTGTCTAAAGCCCATGTGCTCTCTGCCAACAGTCCTGATTTAAGGGACATCATGACTCTCCATGCTTCTGGAGTGCCTACAAAAGTTGTATACAGTTATCTTTCCATATCTCACAGGTCTAAGACATATAAATGACCAAAATGTAATTCACTACAACAAATAATGAACTCTTACCAATTTCTTTCATGGTAAGACGCCTGCGCGATTTGAGAACTGGCGGCGTAGCCTCAATTGATCCTGGAGGGAAGGATAGGTCTCTTCTCATCATTGGAGGCTGTACTGAGGGAGGTACAATGTGAGATGCAGGGACTGGAGGTCCCACCTTCTGCATTTTGATATTGCTGGGCATGTAGGGTGATTTGCTGGGGGAAGTCCTACTTTCCATAGGGCGAGGCATGGGCGTGGGGCTTGACACCTGTGGAATGTGATTTTGCATGGTTTGAGGAGACTGGTAGTTGGACTGCAAGGGTCTGCTCATTGGTGGACCTGCGCTACCAGGACCATAAGGGGGCTGTCGTGGCCCAGGCCACTGCCCATCATGATTCATGCGTGGTTCAGACGACATCATGTCTTCAGATCGGTTCATTGTATGGTAGCCAGGTCCCTGGCCAGGACCAGCAGGTGGTCCTTGACGGTTAGGGTAACTGGGGAAGCCCATATCACCTCGGCCCGGCCACATGCCAGCTTGAGGACCGTCAGGACCAGACTGCATTGGACTGCCCATCATTTGAGGTGGCATGGAACCCTGGGAGTTTGGGCCTGTCCCTGCTTGCATCCGATCTCTTCCAAAAGGGAAAGGGAACTGATTCTGAGGACCGGGTGGACGGCGCTCTGAACCAGGGTAAGAACTGTTATACTGGTTAAACATTTCCTGCTGACCACTTGAGGGACCACTAGGGGGAGCCTGTGGTGGTGGCTGTGGCTGCTGAGCATTGTATGGCCCACTGAACATCTCACCGTCATGATGCCGTTTAGCTGGTGGGTAGCTGCCATCACCAGGCCTTTTGTAGTTCTAAATGCAAACAAATTATATAAAATATATGTCAAGACTTTTAGTAAGATTTATTCATTATACTAACGTGAAATAGAAAGATATAAACTCATTCTATTAACTGTTTTCCTACCAACTGTTGTTGCGGGTACATTCCAGGCTGCTGATTCGGATAGGAACCACCAGGAGGCGCACCCTGCCCAGGATACTGATTACTATAGGAATCATGTCTGCACAAGCACCATACGTAAGAGAAATCAGTATAAAAGATATAGCAGATATACAAATACAATCTTCATAAAAACGAATGGAGTGGTCGACTGACCGCTGCTGCTGTGGAGGGTAACGATTCGGTGAGTACATCCCAGATTCAGCATTGGAAGGCATTATATTTGGCTGTGGCACTCCAGGCCCCATGCTGCCATCTGTGCCCATCCCTGACTCTGGTCTACGCAATGCAGGAGAGGTTAGAGTTTATTGCATCATTTACATAGCACAAAAAAAAAGAAAAAAGGATGAGTTTATTTACAAAAAGTAAAGATTTAGTATACCTTCTGTCATAGCCGGGGCCATATGGATACTGGTGCCGCTGGCCCATAGGTATGTTTCCCATTGGGCCTTGTGGTCCCCTGTTGCACTGATCACTGAGACTGCTGTTGGGACCCTGTCCACTAGACATGAACTGTTCTCCAACTAGGACCACAAGCACACAGCTCATTAGACCATGTAGCTAACTATGAACTATAATGCCTCGTAACACCATTATAAAATATGAACTAATATACAAGGTGTACAGGACAAATTATGTTACAGAAATACAACAAACAATACAAACCTTTACGCATACCACTAAAGTGGTCTTTATTGGGTTCATAGGGTCCCATGCGAACAGGCATTTCCGGGGTGCTCATGCCTGACTGGTAGCCAGAGTTTGGGGTCATAGTACTTCTCCGTGAGAAGTCGCTATCAGCAAATGGATCTTGCAAGTTCACACTGCTCCTAAGAAACAGGGCAGGTAAGAAGCGGTTCACAGTCAAATGACACCGGCAGTAGCACAAGACAAACAAACAAAACTCACCTGCCACTTGGAATTGGGGGCATCTGGCTGTGTGGGGTGGAGGCAGGAGTAGGGGGCTTCAAGTCTCCGCTTTCCGCCATGGAGCTGCTGGTGGACTGTGGTGTCTGGGGCCCCTGGAGAGAGCCAGATCCAGCTGTGCCATGCAACAAAAAAGGAGACAAGTTTTGGAATGTTATACTTCCATGTTCTCAATTTACATGCACATCTACTACTACAACATCAATAGTACCACAAAACAAATTCCTGGGCGAGATTAGTGTCAAAAAATGCTCCCGTTTCATAAAGTATTTTTCTCACAAATAATGCGAAGAAATGCTCAGAATCTAATGTTGTAGACTCATACTCTCCAATCTGCAATCATATCTGTTAACATCTAAAAACAAAATGTGTTTTAAGGTTTCATGACGCTTTAAAGGTATAATTTATGACTTCTGCAACCGGTCATTAGTGATAATGCTTAAATACATTAGTTCAAACAAAGAGCTTGGACTGCAACTGCAATATTAATTGATGAACTTATAATGGTGCTGCTTCAATAACAGTAATTTTTTAAACTATAAAAAATTTTGCAAAAAATATATTATACCTTCCTTCCTTCATTTTGGAATAGGGGTTTTGTTGCAGGAGTTTAATTGTTAAGATTTACCTGTACTAGCTTCAATACATGGCATGAGACAAATCCAAGTCACCAGCACTCACCTGGGGAGGGAGGCTGAATTTTGGCCTGGTTCTTTTTGCTATCTCCAGATATAATTTCAGGTGGTGGGTCCTCTCCACGCTCAATCTTACATTCAAAAGCATACAGACATTGGATGTACTGCTTTTTCAGAGAGCTGGCGGCACTGCTGGAGGTCCCCACGTTCAGATTTGTGGCCAGCTCCCTCCATTTTTTGTTCTTATTAACCTGCAATTACAACAATGCCAAAGCATATAAGCAAACACCCTTGAGAGAAAATGAGTTGAGACCTTCAACATTATCAAAATGTGTATGGACAGGCTGTATATACCTGTGTAAGACCTCCAATCTCCTTGACGGACATGTAGAGGCGGAAGAGATCAAGGGGCTTACGTCCCACAGCTGGCAGGTTACTCATGCCCATGGCTTTTTCCTCTATGAAAGCCAAGTAACGGTCTACCCACATCTTTCTTTCTGGCTCTGGGCCTAGCTCATACAACCGAGTGATCTTCTCATTGGTTGTTGTGGAGGAACTTGACTTCTAGAAAGAAGCAGTTTATATGGAAGGAATTACACATGAGGTGCAACAAAGGATGACTGATTTCAGCTGTAAAGATGATTTACTTGCATCTAAATGTTAAGCAAACCTTAGATTTTGATTCTGTCTTGGGTGTACCCTCAACTTTGTTATTTATTTTCTGGGCTTGGTTAAGTTTCCCATCCATAGCAAAATCCGGACCAGGGGACATGCCTAGGAGAGAAACAGATATGTTAACTGTGATTTTAACCTGGCACAAGATTTGACTTTACAACTGAAGTACTTTAATTTTTGCTAGGTTATGTAGTATACAAAAATAAACTTTTATTATTATCTTACCACTAGTGTTGTTAGACATGTTACCACCCATGGGGTAGGGAGAACCCTGAGTGTTCATCATCCCAGGCATGTTGTTTATAGAGGAGCCATACGGAGGTCCTGAGCCCATCATACCAGGACCAGGAGACATATTAGTGTAACCTGGTAGTCTGTGAGGCAAAACGTAACATTTTAATTCAAATAGACTCGACCACCAGTTTGTATTAAAAAAAATGAGGCTAACAAAACAGACATTTAAAATGTAACGGTACATGTTTTTGTCCCGAACCGTCACGGTTCGGTGCATACAGTCAGATGACGAATAAAGTCATAGGCGATCCACACTCCAATACAGGGACACTCCAAGGGGGGCACGTGCAGTAGTTTGCTAACTGCCACAATAGGAAAAAGACCAGAAGAAGAGACTATCTATGCACCAACCCAAAACAAGAGTTCAGATGCCAAAGAAGAGCTTGCTAGTTGCCTATACGTGGAGGTTTTTCTTTTTTGTGACACATTCCAATAATTTCATGGAAAGGAAACCGGGACGGCAGAAAGCGACATCCTGTTTGCTTTATTTTACAAATGCACAATGTTTTGTTGTGTTTTATTGTGAGTGTACCAAAAAAAAAAAAAAAAACACTTTAGTTTCTAATGATGTCTTACTCTTATCTGTATGACCATAAATGACGTAGTATTTTAAGTTGTTTCTGCTGTTATGATGAGTCAAAATCATTTGACATTGTGCTGATTTGTGTCGTGGAAGTCCAGTGATGAAATATGCGTGTCCTGGAAATGGGAAGCCTAAGGTGCTGCTTCACTAGCCGTCTCCTCGTGGAAAGGTGAAGTAGGCTCTTTTTCTCCTTCTCCGCGCAAGTTTTATTTTTCATTATTCTATTTATTTTGTACTTTTATAACACAAGATATGCTTTACAGTTTCATAGCTGATTGTGACTTTGTTTTTTATTAGCCTTACAAAAAAATATGACCCATGCAAGAGTGCATTCTGTTTACTGCTTAGTACTTAAAGTACTAAAAATCTGTTTTTTAAATGTTGTTTATATGTCTATGTAATGTTTTTAATATGCTTTCAGACAAACCATGTACAAATTCATAAGTCAACATCATTGCTGAGTTTTTCCTCCTTAAAAATGTAGTGAACCAAACACAGTCTCAAAAACACGGTTTGAAATCGCTGGTGTTTCTTACGTCACAAACTACTTTGTAGCCAATCACGCCAATGTGTGGACAGGGCTATATCATTAACTATGCTGCAAAGCAGGGGAGTCTCAAGAGAAGCCAGGTTATCCCGATATATTTTTCTGTTGATATGAAAAATTGGATACTTTTAGCAATAGTGTGTGAATTATGTATATGATGTATATTACGACGTTATGATGAACTATATGCCTTTCTCCACTGACGTTCTAAGTTGTTAAAAGCGTTTCTATTTTTAGAAGGCAGCTGTCTGACTCTGAGATGGCGAAAGGGAACATGGTTTGTGTAACGTTAGGACACATTATTAGCCATTTGATAAGGTAGTCAAGCAAAAGGCTAATCATATTAATTACCATTATGTGTCCGGCGTTGTAAAGAGTGATACCATTGTGCAGCATTTACTATGGTAAGTTGAGTAAAGTTACGAGTAAAGCGAGTGGATCTCTGAGCTCGTGTGAGTGAGTGGAGGCAGGGCTAATTTGCATATTGATGGGTTCCGCGTATACTAAATGAAGCAAGATTGTAGTTACATTCAAGCTATTTTAAGGCATGAAGAATTTTTTTTCCACTGGAAAAAAAACGTTTAAATGTGTCATTTGGGTGATCAAAGATGAGTTTTAAGGGATAAAATTATTGACTACAGGGGGACTTTAACACACTAAAGGAGGCTACCTCAGGGGGAACTAAATGCCGCTAGGTGGAACAAACTGTAATTTGTTTGCATTACTGTCTGTACAAAATAAATTAAAAGAAACCTTGCATTGGGGATTTTTTTTTCTTTTTTCTGTTGTACCGAACTCGTATCGAACTGTGACCTCAAAACCGAGGTACGTACCGAATCGTGATTTCTGTGTATCGTTACACACCTAGTACTTGTTAATGATATTGTGAAACTTCAGTTGTATTTCAGTCCTTGCGTACCTGTTGTGTATCGAGTTGGAAGGTCCGTGCTGCATTGCTGCAGCCTCCTGCGGCTTTCTGTTGAGGCCTGGAGGTGGGCACATCCCGGTTCCCACTTGAGGGGGTATGTTGCCCATATTAGGGCCCATACTGGGACTCATGTTGGGGCCCATGTTGGGACCCATGTTGGGGCCAAAAGGGCGTGCACCCATCTGGCCATGAGGCATCCTCCCAGAAGCCATGCCAGCAAACAGTGGCCCTCCTCCTTGCCCAGACATGGGATTTAAGGATCCGCCCATGCCAGGGCCTGGGTAATTGGCATTAGGCATGCCACTGTAACCAGGCTGCCTGGGGTAGCCTGAAGAGGAAGATGGGAAGTTATAAACAATGCTATATAAATAATAGTTTTACAGTGACAGTAAAGCCAGTTAAGTTCCTCAACAAAGCACATTGCTTTAGCCATCTTTTTGTAGAGAAAAATGTATATATTTAATAAGAAATCTAATCCAGGGTTACATTTTCTGCAATGAAACAAAAAGTCTGAAAACCACAATAACAGAATAAGCAGTTTGGCAAATTAAAAGTCAGCACTGGACAAATGTGGTGGGGTCTGGAAGCCTCATTGGTGGACTTCCAGGCCCTTGAGTGCTTTAGCAGCATGTAGCGCTGCTGTAACCCACAGTCACTGTAGCTGCTCAACTGACGTGAGCCATGCTACGTCAACTCCCTTTTTTCACTAATGCTAAAAATAACCACACTGTGATCCACTGGTCGCACAAAGAGAAAAAGAGGGAGAGTGAGAAGGATTTGGAGGGACAGCAAGAAGAGAAAGAAAGACTAAAATAAAAGTCCAATATCTGCACCTCCACTACAATCACTTCTCTTAACATAAGACCCTTTTTAAAATGTGCATTTTTCTTCATTTTTTTAAGATGGTGTGAAATGTTTAGCACTATGCCACATACCTTGTGGTCCATATTGACCACCCTGAGGCCCATAGTTCGCCACAGAGTTGTTCTGCTGATAAGGAACCATTCCAGCATGCACCTGGCCTCCAGATGACTGACGAGGAGACAAAGCAGAGCTAGACTGTGGAGACCCATAGGGTGCCATCTGAGGGTTTCTCTGTATATATCCTGTGCAGACAACAAGATTGATGTATCGATACAATAAATAAAAAGTGAGCATGAAGATGGAAAACGAGTCCTGTCATTGTAAAAGTAGGACTTATACAGACTGAGCTACCTCTCTCTTGGCCCATGCCAGGTTGATTCATCGAAGAGTGCATGATCCCATCAGACTGTCCACTTGAAGGGCGGGGAGGCATCTGGTTCCCTACAAATGAGAAATGCACAAATTGTGAAGAAAAAAAAAGAAAAAAAGAAAAAAGAAGAACCACATTCTACAACTGAGATCAAGACGAAAATATTTAGTGTGACATTAAAACTGGAGAAAAACAGATTGCAAATGAGACTACAAAAATACATTTAATATTTAATTTCGGTAAATATTCCAAATCCTCTGCATGATGACTCAAAGTGGTTTTAACACATTTTAGGATTTCTAAATAATTTAAAGTTTACTGGCTCTACCTGGCATCGTGGCAGGAGACAGAGGCCCAGAGCGAGATGCTGAGGCGCTGGCAGGCGAGCCCACCGGGGGAGAAGTGTGGGGGGAGAAGGGTGACTGTGCTGGATTGCTCTGTTCTCCTTGACTGCTAGATACTCCAGATGTGCTGACTCCAGGACTCAGAGCACCCTCCGTACCAGTAGGTAGGTCATCGATAGAACCGGATAGGTCCTAAGCAAATAAAACCGTAAAGGTCAGAAAATCAGAAACTAAAGCAGCGATGGAAGAAATTATCTGTTGCTACTTCCGTTACATGTTGTGATGTACATACGAGTAAAACAGATTATTGAAAAAGAAAAAGAAAAAAGTAGTGAGGGGACTTGGTTCTGTCGAATAGTTTTTGATTGGATGGAGGCAGATATGAATGCAAGCTTGCAGTCGATCGTAAGAAAGGGGCGAGATTAAGCGCACTAAATGATTGGAGAAGTCTGGCATGTGTCACCAGAGAGAGGTCTGTCATTTCACCGGAAGATCAAGTTATGATATTTAACAAAAAAAAAGCATGCATAGATGAATCCTTCACAGTAAGATCAATGGCATGCATTTATAAAATGTATAGGGTAAATTTCCATTTCATGCCAACTTCAAAATCACTGCTTATTAATATTTAAATTCCCTTCGGAAGACAAAACAAAATGTAAGAGTACAACAAACAAACAAACCAGACTCTGTCAGGACTTCAAAATTGAAGCTGCCAGCTGACTCAAACAATTCTTCACATCATTATCTTCAGCTTTCACAGATTTTTAAAGAATAATCGCTAAAAAAATAAATCCACATTCAGCAGCACAAGAACATATTGCAGCCTCTGGATAAGTTGTGTTGCTTAATTGTTAGCACAAGGCAAGATATAGTACAAACACTGTACTGAAAATGAGCCCAAGGACTCACAAAAACAAAAAAGAATCTTAAATCAGCAGCACAATAGCCAATTTAATTGTACAACAAAACGTTTCGTCTTCTTTAGAATAAATCTCCCAGTGGCAGCTTCTTCCACTCTGCAACAATGAACTCTGGCACACATTTTTTCTCTCTCTGGGACACACACACACTCTCAAGTGCTCTCGTACACATACAATCACACAGCCACAGGCTGCTGGCCTTATTTATCTCATCTGAAAAAAAAAAAAAAGTGAGATCACAGCGTCCCTGAGGTTGCCATGGCTACGGTGGTCGGCTGCACGTGTGCTGAGTCAGCGCAGCTGGGTGTCTCTCCATGTGTCCTTTTCAGACACAGTCTCACAGGTCATAACACACTCAAATGCAATTATATCTCAGCGACAGAGGCAGAATTCACAAGGAAAGTAGATAAAAGGTACAGAGAACCTATGGCATATATTTTCGTGAAAGACCACATGAAGTTCTCCATTTAGGAACAATCTCAAAGGTCCAACATAATCACTCCTGAGATAAAGGTGCAGCTGAGGCTGAATTATGTTCACATCTTCAAGCTAATTACCTTGAAATAAAAGTCAACATAAAATAGAACGCTTTTGACTGAAACAACTTGATTGTGCATTTGTGAATCCGCCAAATTCACAATGCATCTTTAAATGCGTCTGGACGCAGTCAACAGCCTGTGTGAAATGAAAGTGTCAGACTCACTGGTAGGCTGGAGGGTCTGCCCTGCATGTCCTCTGTGCTGCTCTTCGATGCCAGAGGCGGGCCGGAGGTTGGAGCGCTGGACTGGGAGCTAAAAGACTCCTGGGAAATCTCCTGTTGGGGAAAAAGTCATCCCAGGTCAGTCGATATAGGCATTTAGGACAGTGGACGCATGCATAGATGCTTTTGCTTACAGATGTTATGGGTGCGTTTAGGTCAGTCTCAATGTTAATATTTCAAGTTTCTGTTTTTGTACTTAAGAATAACCAGTTACAATACTACTTTTATTACCGTATAAGTCTGTGAATGCTGTGGCACTGTGAAATGAAATGCATTCCAGATTTTAAAATAAATGCAAAATCCGTCATCCAATTTAGTTCAAACACACAAAGTGAATATTAAACATGCAATTCACATCCCACCTTTACATAGTAAATAAACATAGTAAATAGGTTGACAAAACATCATTCAGTGTAGAAAACATGTGTTTACACTTGTTATTGGCAGATACATTGTCAACACTTTACAATAAGGTTACATTTGTTAATGCATTGTGTATAAACTAACAACCATTTTCATGTTTTTTTTTACAGCATTTCTTAATCATTCTTAATTCATGTACGTTCATAATACATTATTATTAAAAAATATAGACTAAAATTCAAAGATTTCTTTTTTCAACATTTTTGAAAGTAGTCTCTTATGTTCACCAAGGCTGCATTTGTCTTATCAAAAATACAGTAAAAGCAGTAATATCGTGAAATGTTTTTTACAATTTAAAGAACTGTTTTCTATTTTAATATTTTAAAATGTAATTTATTTCTGTGATGAAAAAGCTGAAGACTGGAGTAATGGCTGCTGAAAATTCAGAGTCCTTTCATTTTCATCCACCACTTGGAAAAAAAAGCAGAAAGCTTAAGTTACCTGAGGAGGAGGCGGAAATCGCTGATACGGTGATTGTTGTTGCTGCTGCTGCTGCTGTTGTTGTGGGGGATTCTGGGAGTATGACGTGGGCTGTCCCTGCGGCATCTGTCCGTGTCCCGCGGGCTGCTGAGAAGCAGGTGTTGGCGTCTGCGGTGGCTGCTGTGATGGTGGTGGTGGTTGCGGCTGCTGCTGCTGCTGCTGCTGGGGACCTTGGCCGGGCGGGTAGCTGGGCTGGGGCTGGGGCTGGGGCTGGGATGCAGGAGGGGCCTGGGAGCTCCCCTGCTGTGAGGGCTGGGACTGAGGCACCTGTTGCTGTGGATAGGGAGACTGGCTAGACTGGGATGCTGCTGAGGACTGAGAATACGGGGAGTGGGACTGGGACGGGCCCGGCGATGGGCCAGGCATTTGCCCCTGAGGCTGCTGGGGCATGTGGGGTTGTTGGTAAGGAGGGCCAGTCTGTACATGCGGGCCAGATGACTGGGGTGCATGAGGTTGCTGTGAATAAGGTGCCTGACTTCCTGGTTGCCCGGGGGAAGGCTGGGGGTATGACGACTGCTGCTGCCCGGAGTGAGGCCCCTGACCATGCTGGCCATAATAAGGCTGCTGCCCCTGCTGCACGTAACCCCCTGGTCCCTGCTGTCCGTATGATGGCATCTGCGAAAACAAGTAGGATGGCACTAAAGATCATTACACTCATGGCATTTCCTACACTGATTTAAATCATGCGGGTAAATGGACAAAAAAGAAACTTCTTTTCACATGCAATAGACAAGGTTCCCACTTCTTCTGACAAATGAATTTGCAACACTGACACTTTTATTCCTGTTAATTACTGTAAAGCTGCTTTGAAGCAATCTGTAGTGTATTAAGCGCTATAAAAGTAAACTTGACTTGAATTTCCATGACTTTTCCAGTCGTTCTTGATTAAAGGATTAAAAGATTTGAATTGCTACTTAAAAAATAATAATAATAATGTACAAATGTCATCAGTGAGGCCAAAAATGTCCTTAGATTTGAATGTAGCAAAACAGAGAATAGCTCAAAATGTTTTAACACACAGCATAAGAAAAATGGATATTTCCACATCAGAAATTTCCATGACTCTACCAGGCCTAGAAATCACAATATTTAAATTCCCTGATATTGTTAATATGAGTTTAAATGGACAAATATCAACACAGGGACAGAGTTTATTGCTAAAGTAACAAGATCAGATGGTTTTATTTATAACCTGTACATAATGAGCCCAACATGTTATCCTTCATATTCCCTAAATAATAAGAAATTGATAAAAATGTAGCTTTTTTACCAGAAAGTGTGACCTTGTCTGGCATCACATTTGTAATAATTTATTAAGGCTAGGAATGGCCAGAGATGTCCCACCTGGGATACAATATGCTACATATGGCTATTTTTGTCATGTTTTGTAACACCAAAAACCAGCCCTAGAATTAAACCATTTTAATTCAAATTAAGAACATAATGATTCTTAATCTTAGTCTTCTTTTCCTCACAAGAGCATGGATTCTAGGAGTTAAACATTTAGTTTGGTGCTGCTAAACTAACTTTAGAAGCTTAAAAATCCTGCTAAAGTACAAAAAAAAATTACATAGATACCAGTACATCGAAATCACAATTGAAGAACACTGCAAAATAATCCAGTATTTCCCCCAACATAAATGTTTTTATCCAAATGAGCGAGTGCATTGCAGTGTTACAAAATACGCATTATTAGTTACAACGTTTCCAGAATATTGTCATTTAATAACAAGAGTGCAGCACATAAAGCAAAAAACAGTATCAATGGGGGGGGAAAAAAACAGTATAAATGCCGTAACATGCGCCATCCCTGAAAGCCAAGTCAAAGTGTGAACCCTTAAAACACTGAGAAAGAGCAATGACCTGTTGGCCGTACTGCACACGTCCTTGCATGCCCATAGGGTATCTCTGAGGGCCAGGGGGCCCATAGCCCTGGCCTGGGTAAGCAGGGCCCTGCTGGGGCCCTGAAGGAGGCCCTTGATGGGGCTGCTGGGAGTAAGGCCCACCTGACCCATATGGCTGACCGCGCATTTTCCCCATTTGATCCATGGAGCCTGGAGTCTGTGGAACGAGAGTGACAAAGAGGTTTTGAGCAAAGGAAACTCAGATAATGACAGAAAAGCATAAACTGAGTTTTACACAAAGACATCTACAAAGCCTTCAAAAACTCAAGGACACATTTTCCAAAACCATAAAATCTAACTATTATACTGTGCTACTGCACTCCCACACTGGAGAATTTGATTTTAAAAAGCCAGGGTGGAAATGAAAGAATAGCAAGGACAGAATAAAAATGCAAGAAACCACAAGAGAAGAAGAGAGAGAAGAGAACAGCCAGAGGGGGAAACGATAGTGGAAAAAGGAGAAGGAAAATGAGAGACAGCAAATAACCCTCTGCTGCCGATTCCCACGGTTATTAACCTGACCGTTACCTTGCTCAGTCTTAGTTAAGGAAGTCAACAGTGCTATATATAACTCATTTCAAATGGAGGGCAGTCTGCCGAATATTTAATACATCCCAGCTGTAGCTCTGCTTGAGCCGCGGCCAAGCCAGCTTTTCCTTTTTTCGGAAAAAAGACGGCAATCTTGGCACCGAATGAATGACACAGGGCTTAATGACATGAGTGGAGAAGTCCAGCTTGACTTGCAATGAGATGAGTGCTGTTGCATAGTCCAAAATGAGGGGTCATGTAAATATTGGAGTTGGAATAGCAGTCATGTTTTTGTAAACTAGCAAATATTGGGAACAAAACAACTGCACAAACATGGATGAAATAGGGCTGGCCAATATATCGAGTTTATAGAATATATATTGATATATCGTACAAACGACATAGGATGAGACAATACAGTTTATATCGATATACAGTAGTATTATGTTAAAAGCGTATCTGAAAAAGTGCGGAGGACACGCAGTGAGCTGCTGTGGGGAAAGTGCATAATCCAATTTGTCCCAAACATGAGACATGCTTGATGTTAAGGCTTCAAAATAACTCATAAGATATAGTTAACGCGGCTTGCCCCATCAGATGCTCTGACACATACGTTGTATTGACACACATTGAACGATGTTTTGAATAGCTTTATACCAGTGGTTCTCAACTCGTACTTGGCCATGGGACCCATATTTTTCCATGGTCATCAAGCCATATATATATATATGGAAAACATGGAAACAACAGTTACCATGATGAATTGAACCGTTAATGTAACATGGAAACTGCTCCTGATGAATAGAATGAACATCATACCTGCATGCAAATCCTTCTCAGCTAACACACACGACGTACCAGTAACGTGATTTATTGGTATTTTATAGTATTTATTTATACTTTTTTTCCGTGACTTACTAATTTACAACGTAACCACATTGCATGCTTGTAGTTTATTTTGTGCTTTATAGGCTATATTTCCTGACAGGACAGGAAAGTCAGTTTTTCTGAGGTGAGATACTTTTTATTTTAGCGTACACTTAAGTCCTATTGTGCTGGGTTCTCTGAAGCAGTCGTGATCCGCCTCTCACAACGTAACATACTTCAAACACACCTCTTAAGCAAGCAGAATAATGTAAGTGAACTTTATTTGTAATTGTGGCATCCGTAATCGTAATTAGAAATTCGATTAATTGTGCAGCCCTACCTACATGGTTACATTAAATCGGTTTTCATAGAATTCAATACGAACATCATTGTGCAGGATGTGAAATCATTTTTTTTTTTTAATACAGAATTTATCCAAACAGAAAGAGAAAATACTGAGATATATAGCCTACTGTAGGCTATATCACTATTCAGCAAAAAAAAAAAAGAAAGAAAAAAAGGATGAACTACAGGATGCCCTAGGATGAACAACAAAATACAGCCAGTTTCCAACATCCATTCCTTCTGAATGCAAAACATGGCAGTACGTTAATAATAATCTGACTGATTCAAACATCGCTGCCTAACACTTAATGCAAAAAAATAATTAATTTAATTAATAACATCCTTATGACTTAACATTAGTGGTCAACGATCCTGTTCTCTTCCAGGGGGAAAATAAAAGCCTTGTTGCATTCAATTATAGTACTTCATACTAGTAATAGACTTACTCACACTTCAACAAACTCAATCACATCAGACTGTTTTTTCTATCATAATTCTCCCTGTACATTCACAAAACAAAAATGTGAATCTATCCAACATGAAAAATTAAATCCTGAAGGTCAGCTTAATACATGATTACAAAGCAGCCAAATAAATACTCCTCACCTACACAATATTTGTTACAGTACACAATATAAAGTATGAAATACAGTTCAAAGTTTGGGGTAAATAAGACCGTTTTTATTATTATTCAGCAAGGATGCATTAAATTTCTCAAGAGTGACAGTAAAGGCATGTATAATTTTATAAAAGACTTCTAAATGCTAAATTATGTTCTGGTTTCCACAAAAATATTAAGCAGCACAAATAGTTTCAACATTGATAATGCATTTTTCTTGAGTACCAAATTTTAGAATGATTTCTGAAGGATCATGTGACTGAAGACTGGAGTAATGATGCTGAAAATTCAGCTTTGCCTTCACAGGAATAAAGGACATCAAATATATTAAAATAGGTGATTAAATAAATTTAGCCTTGGTGAGCATGAGACTTCTTTCAAAAACATTTTTTTTAACAATATTATTTACCCCAAACTTTTGAACAGTAGTGCACCATATTACAGCATGTAAAACATATGGCTGGGTGACAGATTGAATATAAACAATAAAATTAAGCAAATGTGTGTATTATGGCGATGGTTTTAATGAGCTTTTTAATTGGCCATTAAGTTTCCTAAAGAGTAGAGTCAAACAGATTCATGATCCCCTTTTTAACTCCAAGGATGAAAGTTATGAAAGATATTTTAAACAAGTCTCTGACACTTTAAACGTATGCATAAAACATCATCAAATGGCTGAAAAAAAAATAAAAATAAAAAAAAAAATCAAGATATAGCCTACCATGACAGGTGTAGCTATAATTGCCAAGATCCTGTCATACATTACGTTTTTAAAATTTCAACATTTATTTTAATCATGCCACTGGTACGATTATGACACTATATTAAGTACAGGTGATGATAATTACGATAATAAAATATACTCAAGTCCATTAGGCAACAGATCAATCATTGTAATGTGTTTTTTTTTGGCATAATTACATTTTAGCTTCCTTTTAGAAGATAGGTGAGCATAACCATAAGTGTAGTTGCACACATTCATATTACATTTGAATCTCACACTGATATCACAAAGCCCTTCTTTTCATCTTGTATCCAATGACCCAAAACATAAAAACAAACACTGATTTGGGTTTCACAAAGTCAAATGACGAAGTACAAATGACGCATTTATGCCTATGCTGACAATAAAGCGCTATTGTGACAAATTTGAAATGCATATGTTGATATAAAGTGTTAAATGTCTGATGGAAACAAATTGACAACCGTAAAATTCAGTGAACACCTTTAAAATACCCTTTGTTTAGTCTTATTTTTAATTTTGCTTTTAAACACATAGCCTAATTTCTTCTAGCGAATTCAAGTCAGATCTTGTAAAAATGGATGGAACAATCTGTTTGTAGATTCACAGATGACCACTGACTCAAACATGACCAACGCTTAAACATCATCACTGAACGACACAACATGAAAAATAAATAGACAAGAAAGTACACTGTGTTGTACACAGCGAAACCTCATCTAGGATGCATGTCTAATATCCAAGAGGCTTGTTTTGAATTTAGCTTTGAACAAACCTTGAAAGGTCTACGGCTGTAAACGCTCTAAAGTGTGAAATGACTGAGGGCAAGCTGCTCGACAGTTTCCAGTGTCCGAACGGAAAAAATAAAATAAATAAAAGCAGCACATGGCTAATCTGCATAAGATAAAGTGAGGGCTCCCTTGGCAGGAGAGGCTGCTGGACGGGCGCTGTGATTGGCCACGCGGGGATGGGGTGGACACTAGAAGACTTACAGATCGACTGAAGCTGCAGTAAGCATAACTCTGCTTGAGATTCAATAAGGCCAGTATAGAGTCAGAGTTCAAAGCTACAGCAAAATTAATCAAGCAAAAATAATCAAGTTCTGTACAAATTCTAAATGACCTACACTACTGTTCAAAAGATTTTATAATTAATGCTTTTAGTCTGCATTAAACTGATTAAAAGTGAGTGACAGTACTTTTAACATTTTTGGCAAAAAAATCTATTTCATATAAATGCTGCTCTATAAAAGAATCCTAAAAAAAGTAGCAGTTTCCACAAAAATATTAAGCAAAATAACTTTGATAATTATAAGAAATGTTTCATGAGCAGCAATCAGCATATTAGAATGATTTCTGAAGAATCATACCATACTGAAGACTGCAGTAATGATGCTGAAAATTCAGCTTTGCGTCACAAGAATAAGTTACATTTTAAAAGATATAATATTATAATATATCAAATAAATGCATTACAGACATATTTCAAAAACCTTTCTTTTAAATACCAACCCTAAACTTTGTGAACGATATGTATGATCTGGGTTTTAGTTAGTGTGGTTAGATGGTTTGAAATCTAATCAACAGATTTTTCATCATGATACCGGAAATATTTTTGGCCCATTTAAAGATGCTGTGGAAATTGAGGACCAAACCCTCAAACAGCTTCTTTGGCAGTAACTTAAACTCACAGATCATACTTCACTTTGACAAGAAGTCTTGTCTTATAAACTGATATTTTCCAAGAAAAAAAGTGAGCAAACCCATAGAGATCCAAATCTAGTTAACAAAAAGCATGGATAAAGGACATTCATAAAAAAGGCCCATTGATTTTGGTATTTTTTCACAGGTACTTCACAATATCATAATATTACTTCTGATTAATTTTCTTCGATGAAGAAAATTAAGAAACTGAGCAAAAAGAAAAACTTGCAAATCACCAAGTTTCAACCCCCTTATCAGATGCACAGTTTGCACAGCGACAAAACTGAAGCACATGTAGCCTCAACTTAGCATTAGAAACTAAGTTAATTGTGGTAAACAGATGTAGTTCAACCTTGAAATTGCACTTAAAAGTGTTTGGACATATCCAAGACAAACAATCATGATAGGGACCACATGAACAAGAATTTAGCATGCAGTGAATGACCAGACAGGAAATAGTGCACAGCATCATACTGTAAACAACTGGCATGAATTAAAGAGTTCAAAAAGGGTTTCTAGCTCAATATCTAACAGGCTAGAGAAATAAGTCACAGGCTATTCAAGTGTCTTCAATAATCAAAACTGCACTAAAGCTTCCCAGTCGATGAGTGGCAAAGTTTGAATTACAATTTTTGCTGTTACTGACATTTTAAAATTCAAGTTGTGAAAAAATATATTGGTCTAGTGCACCATCACAACAGATACAAGCAACAAGATTTGCAAAAATTAGAAATTAATTACTATTTATATTATCTTTTCCCATACATGAAATATTAATAAGGATAACTGACATGAATCCTTTATATAAATGCATTTTATACGCATATTTTACACACGCATCATATAAGTTGTATAAAAGTTTATAAAATATTAACTGACAACATGCTGTTAAAAGTATCAGTGTCTGAATACAACCCTCAATTATTAAATTAATAAACTCCTACTTCCCAACATGTATAATTCACCCTAAATATACGCATCTCATTAATTTCACATATACATTACATGACTGAAAGAGTGAGGGAGGTGAGGAACATGAACTAATCAGCAAGTGTTTCTGTTACATCATATGCAATTATAAATGGCCAAGAGCACAGGATGCAGAGCCAATCAGATCTCAGCGAGCATGTCAACCCAAGACCAACTGTCTCCTGCCTTTGACAGGAGGATTTTACCTCCACAATTCAAATCCCACTGCAAACCAATCTGCACTTACTCAAATCACTGGGCTTGTGTTTACAAGCTGCGCGCATAGAGACCGACATTCAGTTGGAGTCCACGCTTCAAAACTAAAGCTTTTCCTCGTCAAATGTACTAGTAACGTCATTTTAAAGTGCGTTTAAATACATTTTAGTCCAAAATAAGGTTAATTAGTCTGTTTTTCTCGACCATAGACGCGTGACACGCACGTATCGGTTTACACAACACGGGTTTTTCCACATGAAATATCCGCTGATTTTATGTTAATAGCTCTCCTAATTAACATCAGAACTGACAAACAATACACCAATCGGATACATCTTACATATTAGGTAAATATACAGAAGAATAAAGCATATAAAACACAGAAAGGCCTAAGAGGGAAAAGCTAAATGCGTTTAAGCCTCCTTGATGGAGAAGTAGCTTGCGCTAAATAGGCATTTTCAACCGGAGATCTACCTTCAACTCATCCAATAATAGCCAACCGTTTTCGTCTCACAACACACGTCCAGCCACGAACCTAGTGGATTTTCATAAGTTTCGTTATTTAAACTAAAAATAAAGAGTTAAATGATGAGCTGCTATGGAAAACCAAGGAGGCAGCCATTTTATAGAGTCTCTTGCTTAGACAATAGCAAGCACAGTGCGTTTCAACCACTCATATGACTTGAGCAAAGCCAGAGAGATGCAGTTTTACAAGGCATTAGGGTTGTAATTTTACCTGATTTCTACCCAGGGGCTGGCCGGTACTTCCAGGACTCATGGGTGGCGGGTGATGGGTCCTTTGTTGCCAACCCGGATGGCCCCCACCGTACTGCCCGCTGCTGCTGCCTAACGTTATATCTGCTGGTCCCTTAACACCGTCCTGGCTGTTGAAGTCGCTCGGTGGGTAATTCGGGTAGCCCCGGCCACCGCTCGGGGAGGTGAGGAGCTGGTTGAGAGTCGGGGTGGATGTTGGCTGCGGGTTTCCCATGCTATACCGCTGATTGCTGTAAGATGCAGCCGCTGCTGGCTGCTGCTGTTGCTTGGCTGACTGCCCCCCTACCGCCTGAGCTTGAGGAGCGCTGCGCGGAGAGTTCATGCCGTAGCTCTGGCCCGGGTACGGGCTCCGGTTCCCGAACGGACTGTAGTTGTTGTACTGGTGGTTCGGGAAGCTGTGATCATGGGAGTTGGGTTGATATGAGTCCATCATGCTGCTCGACAGCGCGCCTGGCCCCGCTGCAGCTGCCATGCCAGGGCTTTGTTGTCCGCCATGTTGATGAAAAGGGGCCCGTCCGTAGTGCTGCGCGTAGCTATAGGAAGCTGGCTGAAACCCGGGCGCGTGATGGTGTACCATCCCGGGGTGGTTGTTCCCCTCCGGTCCGGTGGTCTCATTTTGATTATTGTTCACCCTCGACGGATTCCCGTTGCCGTTCTTCATCTCCGACTCCCCTCCTCCCCCAGCATTTCCCACATCGGCCCGGTCCTGCAGTTCCCCGCGAGCCGGAGATCCGCTGTTCAGTCCCGGTTCCTTATTTTCCTGCTGCTTCTCCCCCGGTACCGACTCCTCCTTTGGGTCTCGATCCGGTTTTTTCAGCTCGGAAGGCGGGCTGGTGTTGAGAGAGGTAGCGCTGGCGACCTGAGCGGCCATGATCCCCCCCCCTCTCCCTCTCGGCGAGTCGGTCACAATCAAACGCGAAACATTGAATGTAAATACAATAGTTTTACAACAATTTACCCGTGTCCCGACTCATCCCCACCCCTTACGCCGGACCGAATCCGGACTCCACCGTCGGCCCCGTTTTTTAGACTCTCTCTCACCGAGTTCCCGGGAAATGAAATTTAACCGACACGGAATTTGTGGGGGTTCTGTTGCAGAAGTAGACTACAGCCGAGGAACGGATCACACCAGCACGAGGCTCACTTAGATACAGCCATTTTACCGAGGTGCGCTGAGACCAGTAAAATATGGCTCGGACTCACGTCGGAGTGCGGAATGGATTCGGAGAAGGGGGGCTGGTGGGGAGGGAGGGAGGGGGGTGTTAAATTGACGTTGCATAACGGCAAGGTTGAAAACGGCTCCTAGAACAGATTTTGGTGGGAAAACCGTGGCTGTTAGTGAACTGAATGTAACCATATAATCAGGCATTACCATGGCATTGGTTGTATGCATTCTCCCCATGAAGTAAGCTTGTCTTACTGGTTTTCTCTAGTAATTACCAAAGTCTGCAGAGTGACACACTCGAAAGAGAAAATGCTTCCCATATCTTTTGAGGTTGTCAAAGACTGTGTGTCTTGTATTTTGGCACAAAAACATGAAAAAACCTATGCAAGATAAATGTAAATACACTCCAATTCAATTCACATTTATTTGTATAGCGCACAATACATATCGTTTCAAAGCAGCTTTACAGAAAATGTGTGTCTACATTACATTTTTGTCCAATTAATGGATTTCAGAAATGTACATAATTACACGGTTAGCTAACAATGTATTAATTTAAGACAGAAATTTAATTAATGAATACATGTTTTTAACAAAATTATTAGGATACATAGAAAATAATAATTTAATACATAGGTTAATCATTTCCATATTGTAGGGCCTATACAGTACATGTTAATGTTTATACATTTAATTTATCAGTACATTTCATTATTATTTTATATAAAAAAACTATTTTGGTTTTCACTTGATGCAAAAGAAAGGCCTATAAGAGTCCTGAAGTCAAACCGGTTAAGAAACTGTTTTAGGGGGTTGTGCTGATTGAAATGCGTTAGGAAAGTAAGAGAAGGGAGGGTTGGTGGTGGGTTGAGCTAGTCTGCAAGCAGGAAGTGAAAATGAAAAATGAGAGGGAGGGAGAGAGTACGAGTAAAGAAGAAAATCAGATAAACCACACAAAGTGGTTGAAAGGCAGAATACATTATCATCAGAAAATAAGCCAATCTATTTATACTGTGGTTCAGTTTGGTATCTAAAAAGAGATAGAGAGAGGATCTCTGGGGAAAATATCTTTTTAGGAGAGAATAACACACCGTCTCTCGTTCTCTGCTCTCCCCACCCCCTCTCTCCCTGCCTGCCTCTCACTCGAGCTGAAGCTTTGCTGCTTGCAAAAGCAGCACAACTCTGCTTTGGTATCTCAGTATGGGGGATGGGCAGAGCAGCACAGCACAACCTTAATGCAATGCAGAGCCGCTAGCATTGCTGGCCAACTCTAGTTGTGTCCTGTGAAGTAGGGAGATCCTCTCTGGCACTTTTTAAGAGTATATTGAATCTGGGAAATGTTATTCTCCCTAGTGAAATGTATACATATTTCATCTTAAGGCAAAGAATATGGAAATGAGATGAATAATTTATGGAAACTGTGATATGGTGTTTCATATGTTTGATTTGGAGATCTAAAATCTCTTTGTTAATATTTATTTGAAACTGTCATTGAATGATAGAAAAATTTAAAATTTAAAAAATAATATGGATAGTATAATAAATATATAAAGCGTAAAGATATTATAAATCATGCTGTTATTTTATACAACAAAATAGCTGAAACAATTGTGAAGATAAAGTTAATTTATGATAATATACATTTTTTTTTGGAGAGAGAAGAACAGCTAATAAAAATGATTTCATGTCAATCCCATCATTTTCTTTCTATGCATTAGCAAATTCTTTTTACACTAGCACGTTTTTTACATTTTATGCCTTTTACCAGATGCTTTTATCAAAGTAGCATTTTAACAGTGCATTCAAGGCTGTGTCATTTTAGCATCATTGATAAATACATGGGGTTGGACAATGAAACTGAAACACTGGCCGATAGTGTTGAAGGTTTCACGGCTATCTTCACTGATTTTACATTCCATCAATAAGAGCAGAGTGTGAAGGTTGAATTAGCAGAGCAATGGCACAGCTGTACATACAATATTGCAATCCACACAACATAATGGAAGACATGTTAGAGTTCAAAAGAGGACAAATTGTTGGTGCGTGTCTCGCTGGCTCATCTGTGACCAGGACAGCAAGTCTTTGTAGTGTATCGAGAGCTATGTCGGCATACCACCATCAGTTGTGGGGGGTAACGCATTACAAGTAACGCTATTACGTAATCAGATTACTTTTTTAAAGTAACGCATTACTTTTAAATTTACAACAAAATATCTGAGTTACTTTTTCAAGTAAGTAACACAAGTTTTACCATTTATTTAGCCTACTGACACCTCTTGTGGAGAGAAATGCAGAGGCATTGTGTGCACTGGGTAAACATGATTTTATTGTAGTAGACTAGATGTAAGCAGGCCTTTATACTCATCTCACAGGCACTAAAACAGATTCAATATTCCTCAAAAGGAATAAAAAAATGAAATGCAAACTCAGAATATTATGCAAATATGTTAAATAACACATACACTATGTATTTAATCTTATTTTATTAACCAATGTCTTTGCTGCTGAGTGCTTATCTTCGATGATCCAATTCAACCATATGAATAAGCAAAAATTACTTTTATATAAACATCATATTTGTTTAATTTTTTTTATTTCTGAAGATTGTTTTGTTTTTGTTATTAAAAAACAAACAAGCAAACAAAGCCTAGGTGAGAAAAAGTAACGCAAAAGTAATGTAATGCATTACTTTATGTAAAAAGTAACTAAGTAACAATTAGTTACTTTTTTAATGAGTAATGCAGTATTGTAATGCATTATTTTATTTTATTTTAAAAGTAACTTTGCAACACTGGACGAACCACATCCAACAGAGTAACTGTCGACACAAGAGGAAGCTGTCTGAAAGGGATGTCCAAGTACTAGCCAAAAGACATAAAACCACAGCTGCCCAATTCACTGTAGAATAAAATACTCTCCTGTTTCTACCAAAACTGTTCACCGGGAGCTGAACCTTTGGTCACTCGTGCTAATGCCAAACGTCGCTTTCAATGGTGCCAGCAGAGGAAATCTTGGGCTGTGGACAACACGAAACATGTATTGTTCTCTCTCTCTCTGAGTCTGAGTCCATCTTCACTGTGTTTCCCACATCCGTGGGAGTTATGGTGTGGAGAAGCCTCAAAGAGGCTTAACATTCGGCCTGTTGCGTGTCCAAAGATCAGTGAAGGTTTGAGCTGCAATATCATGGCATTCCCTACTGTGCTTGATGGGCACGCCACTGCCAAGGACTACTGAACCATTCTGAAGGACCATGTGTGCCTAATGGTTCAATCGTCCTGAAAAGGATGCTGTGTATCAGCATGATAATGCACCAATACACACAGCAAGACTTGTGACAGAATGCTTTAATGAACATGAAAGCGAAGTTGAACTTCTCCCGTATATATGCCTATATAGTTTAGTTTTTAGTATTAGTTATTTTAGTACTTCAAATTAAACTAAATGAAAATGAAAAATGTTGCCCTGGCAACGAGCTAAAACATATTATGTATTGTTTATTTATTTCAGTTAATATTTATTTTAAGTAATGAAAATGTGTTGTGGTTTTAGTTTTAGTACTTTACAATAATAACCTCGATTCAAGGTATACATTTGGTAGCTTAGTATTCCCAACTATTTTACACTTTGGCGATTCGGTGGCTGATTGGTATGAATTCGTATCTCATTTGTATGTTTTGGAATGATTCATATTGTACAGATTCATAGAAAATCATCTACTCGTAACATGTTTTCCTGTGAGATCAGTTTGGTATTCCGGATCAAACCCACGTTGATCTACCAGTCAACAAAACACACAAATATGTTTCGAACTGATATTTACTCTAAGTAAACTTATAAATGATCCACATATTTAGAAGATATAAAAAATCTTAACATTGAGATAAAGACAACAAGTAATTAAATCCAATAAATTGTGCTAAATAATGGAAATCTAATGGTTGCAGATTTTCCGTCTAAACACTGTCATTTCAAATATGTCGCTCTTTGCCTAAAATGTTTGAGAGCAAATGAAATCTGAAAGACATAATGATTTTGCTGAAAAATGAAAGCCAAAGAAGTGCAGCTTTCATCTGTCCTTGTTTGTCAACAGTTTTAATGAGGCAGAGTACAAAGTATGTCACATTTTCTGTGTAAACAAAACCATGTGTACTCAAACCCTTTCATGACCCTTGGTGCGCCAATAAGCCACATGTATACACTGCTGGTAAAGGGAGGAAACTGCTCAGCAGAGCCCTTCATTCAATCAGAGTTTCATTCAATCCCTTGTTCTCAGACACACCCCCACATGGGAATCCATAAAGTAGCAAGAGCAGACACAAGGAAGTTGGTCCTCAGCCAGCAGGTTGCTGGGCAGCCGTCACACACACAAAATTACTCTCTGAAGTGTGCTAGGGAAGGAAGTGCCACTCCAGAGAGCCATAGGAAACCATAACTGTGGCATACACTCATGACATTTATAACAACACAAATATTTATGGTGACTTCATGATGACTTCATTTGCCTGAGGAAAAAACAGGCTTTTATATATATATATATATATATATATATATATATATATATATATATATATAATCAAAATATATAACTTTTGTGTTGCTTTCTTTTTCAGGTTCTTGAGAAAGCTCCCAAGGATTTCATGTGATTTTCAGACCATTAGTACAAAAATGTACTAATTTTTATTTGTTTATTAGCCTATATATATATATATATATATATATATATAAATGTCTCTGTCAATTTATTTATTTTGTCAACGGAATTCAAAGATCATGAAATCATAGACCCCAATTGAAAGAAAATGTGCAAAATAAAATATTTCCTGTATAGCAGCATCTTTTCTTTTAGTTCAATAGCCACACACCAACTAGTTCCTGTCAGACTGAAATATCTAAACTTCTACAATCACGCTATGATGACTAGAGAAAATAAAGTGTCAAGCTTGAACATACTCAGAACCTGTTAAGCAGAAACAGATTTCACATCGCCAACTCCATTCCCTGTCTGTCTCCTGTTTTTACCCTGCGGATTCGACTAAAATGTGCACTGGATCATAAACCGACATTGATACCGCTTTGGCACATGAGGTTCTAATGACATACACAGTGTGCAACAGCATAGTCCACTCCCCACACAAGAATATTATAATATGTACATTATTTTTCAGTTACCTATAACAGTATATCACAGCATATATAGATATATAGTTAACTTATAAATTATACCAAGTCACCTGACTGACACAAGCGGTTTGAGCAGTCTATGTTTTTGAGACAGCAATGTAATTTCTTTATTCCATCCCGCGTTTTCCATGGTTCCCAAACCGAGTGCGCTAAGAGGCGAAGCACTTCTTTCTGGTTCCCGGAATACTTCCGTGGCTCGCACAAGTAGCCTATGTGTTAAGGTGACTGTTGTGTAGATTTATTCCTGCGAGAGTATTCCTTTCATACATAAGATTAAATTACTAGATCATATTGTACTGATATTAGCAAGAAACACCTGACCAAAAGACAAGTTCTACAAACACCGAGCACAAGTAGCCTATGTGTTAAGGTGATTGTTGTGCAGATTTTTTCCTGAGGAATGCTGTGGCACTTTTTTATACATAAGCTTAAATTACTAGATCATATTTTACTGATATTAGCAAGAAAAACCTGACCAAAAGACAAGTTCTACAAATGCCGAGCACTATAACATAGTTGTCATGTCTCCCTCTCGTGTACAATGCATTCCTGTATTCTTCCGCGGGTGAGAAGGCCTTTTCAAGGTCCAGACTACACATGATATGAAAGGTGTTCCGGCTCTGCCACAAGTTCGCAAAATACGCGCCCTGTATCATGAGAGCGAGTGAGAAAATCTGTGCAAATTATTAAACTAAATCTGAACCTTTTATACTGTTTTACGAGGGTGTAACCAATAATAAAATAACCAGCGTTCATTGATTTCCAAACGAATTGTTGCCAATTTCACACATTTAAGCACGACAATAACGTGTTAGTTTAATGTGAGCCATATGAATTGTACGGTTTTAATACTGTCAGAGTATTAAAAATAAGGCGACTGTAGTTTCCTAATTCAATAATAAAGGAAGAAAAGCTGACTTGTGTGAACAGGTAGCCCGTAGCCGTTACGACTGTGACCTCTAGTGGTGATACTTTCATTGCGTTTACACACTGATCTTTAAGCTGCTCATAAAAGGAAGTCCATGAGTTTATTTATGGATCATATTTTTTAAACCCAAACACAAGATGTAGATCTACAAAACTGAGGACTCAGTTCCCTTCTATCTGTGCCACTTAAATTGAGATAAGGATTCATTTTACTGTGGATCAACAGGACTTTGCTTAGACACATCCATTGTTTCGTTGATAAAAAACAACAAAAAAAAACAGCTTTTTTGAATTAGAAAAGTTATTACAAAATACATTTTTATTTAATTATTTACCTTGTGAACTCACATCTAATAAACTGAATGGTCTAGTTATTGCTTATGTTGCTTCATTTTGAGACATGCATCTAAAACTATTTTAAGTGCTCAAGACAATCATTTCCTTGTTGTTACTAGATGCAAAACAGTATTTTAACGTGGGGAACAAAACAATAATTTATTTATTCAAATTTTTTTTTTTAAATGAATTTTACTTGCTCCTTTGTGGAATGTCAACATGTCTACAGTGTTTTAATTTGTGAAATAAGACAGCTCTGCTATTTTTTCTTTTCTTTTCTTTTCTTTTTAATCAATATAAAAAAGGGTTACAAATCCATGACTTCATCCTCCACAGTTTTCCCAGCGGCCTCCACATATTTCTCCTGTACACCAAGAGTTCTGTGATAAATTGTTAAGGACAATCTTACAAGATTGTGATTGCATAAATGAATGGAAGTGTTAACATAACTTTCACAAAAACAGAAAACTAAACAGTATGATAAGGATACGTGCTGAACTGGAAGTCTGCTCCAACAGCAGCAGACATCATGGCCTGCATGTTCCTCTCCTCCAGGTCTCCAAAGCAGTAGCCATTGGCTTTGTCCACAGTTCTCAAAACTTGCATCATGCTTTCCTTGTCCTGTAGAAAAACAATGGTCAAAAGATATACATTGACATTCATGTATTTGGCAGGCGCTTTTATCCGAAGTGACTAGGGGTGTTTTCACACTTGCCAGGTTTGGTTAGATTAAAACGAACTATGGTGAGATTGATCTGTTAGTGTGGTTCATTTGAATACGTGTGAACGCTAACATCCGAACCTTGGTGCACCAAACAAGCAGACCGAGACCCCTGAAAATTAACTCTGGCACGGTTCGCCTGAAATATGAATGCAACACAGAGCAAAGACGTCTAAACAAACCAAAAACAGGACATGAGGTCACAAGGTGCGACCCTAAAAAGTTTAGCCCAGCACACAGCATTGTTTGAGATGTTCGGTAAGTTCCATCACAAAATATATATATTTATTTTTTAATACATATACTTTGGGATCGGTGTTAAAAATGACAGTGTGAATGCTAAGCAAAACAAGACTAACCCCCGGTTTCACAGACTAAAATGCATTTTTGAGCTGTTTTAACTGAAAGCAACTTGCACTGGCATATCTTAAATCAGGTCTAAATGTATCATTTTCTTTTTTGGTTCGGACCAAAAGAACCAAGACAACCAAACTACAACTGTGAACACACCCTAAGGGTTTGGTTTGATCAAAAACACTGTTTTTGTGTGAACGCTGCCATCCGAACCTTGAAGTGCACAAAACAAGTGGACCGAAAGTCACTTTTTCCAGGGGTCTCCGTCCACTTCCAAACGAACTCTCATAGCACGGACCAAAGACCTCTAAACGAACCAAAAACAGGACATGATGTCACAGGATGTGACCCAAAAAAGGGACAAAATGCTCAATTATGTCTGGTTCTTCTTGGCATAGGCGCTGTGTTGCCCATTACAGTTTGGTACAGGCATCGGAACCACCGTTTGTTTGTGCGCAATAGAGGTTCTTGTGACTCCTTTACACATTTTATAAGCCGTTTGGGGGTTCCTAGCTGGTAAAAATACCACATACACTCCTGGGCAAAAAAAATGGGCAAAGCTAGAAATGGCAAAATATTTAGTGGTCTTTTAATGGTCTTAACCATTTTAATCACAAATCACTGGTCAGGAAATTAGCAAGAATTGCACAAATACTGTAGCCTGGTAATACCAGACTCTGCTACTTCGCTTTGCTTCGTAGAGAGAGTCTGGAGTTCCGTAATAGAAAAACGTTTTCTTTACCGCCTGGGGGCGCTAGTCTGAAGCTTAAAATCATTGGTTACCCGTAAGCCAATCACATAACGTTTGGTTATGGCGTGTTATGCGCATGCTCAGCCGCATCTAACTTCCACTGTAAACACATGTATGATGCGAAAACAAAACCATCGCGCGAAATACCGGAGTGAACATGGCTGTGAACGACTTTTGCAGATTATGTGAAGTAAATCTACGCATCCACGGTACAATCAGCGTCTACGTCACGGCTCTCAGCCCGCCCTCTGTTCGTTGATTGGCCGGCTGTTTTCAGGCCGGAGAAAAACGGAAAGCTCTGACGCTGTCTCAGACTGAGTACAGAAGCGAAATGAAATTGAGCGGAAGTACGAAGTCTGACGTAGTCAGGCTACAAATACTGTAGATAAAGTAACAAAGTATACAAGTTCCCCAACAAGTCCCCCAACTTGTAGACAGCTTTTTACAGGAAGAAGAGTCAGTGTTGTTCCACTCAATGTTAATGGCTTCAAACAGTTCATGAGCAGTTGAAAAATGTCTCCCAGTTCATTTGAGTTTAATATGAGACCAAATATTTAATATAGGATTCAAATCTGGACTCTGACCAGGGCAAAACACGAGCCTGATGGACTTGTTCTCAAACCACTTGTTGGTTGTCTTTGCAATTTAGGCAGGAGCATTGACTGTACTATTTTTTTAGGTCCAGACCAAAAGAACCAAGACAACCAAACTACAAGTGTGAACACACCCTTAACATTGCATTCAAGGTACACATTTGATCAGTTCTAGCTTTCCCTGGGAATCAAATCCATGACCTTGGTGTTGCTAGCGCTATACTCTACTGTTTGAGTTACAGGTAAATTACAATTACAAAAGTGTGCACTAACCTGGACGTTAAGAGGTACAAAAGACACCAAGCTGTAGTCCTGGATCACTTCAGCTAACTTCACATTCAGGTGGTGAAACTTCTTGAAGAAAGGGTCCAAAGCAAGGTGCTCCACCAAATACGACAGGTCAAGAACCTCAGTGTAGAAGTCCAGATTGAATGCTTGTAAAAGAGAGTTGGTATTAAAGGAAAAGTTCATCCACAAATTATTCTTTATTCAGACATTCTGCATCAGTCTGGACTATTCCATCTTACCAAGTCTGCCATATTGCTCAATGAGGTCCATTTTTGAGAGCACATTGACATGTGGCAATTCAACCTGCAGCATGGTGGACAGGGACGTACACAGCACAGAGATGAACTTGGCCGGATCAGCACAGTAATGGGAATCCACCAGATGCACTGAAGTCAGCTGCAAATATCAGAAGAAATCAGACAGGAAATACATATTTATAAATCAGATAGAAGTTACCCACCATGTACTTACCCTAAAATTCCACTTTGACAGCTTTGCAAATATATTCTTCACCGAGTTATGATGGGTGTAGAGTTCCACCTGACCTGGGCAGTCAAAAAGGAAGTAGCAGTCATGGTGGTGCTTCAGCTTCTTCTCTAACCAGTCCAAATTTGCCTCTAAATATTCCATACAGTAGATGAGGCCACCATTGGGGCCAAGTTTTAGACTGTCCATCACATCATCCAGAGTGATGAGCTCGGATATGTCCACGGCACATGGATAAGGCAACGTTTCATTGGCAGGATCCAGGTTTACAACAACCACCTTGCGTCCAAGGTGGCTCAGGAACTCCTGCATGCCCCGGCAATAAGTGGTTTTACCTGAACCAGGTGGACCAATCACAACCTGGCCAAAATGTAGAGCTGGTTTTGAAGGATGTGATGACATCATGATGAAGAGAGGTTCACCACTATGCAAACGGACAAACTAGGTTCCATCTAAAAGAGAAAATGACAACTTTTTAGAAATATAGTCCGAATTTTAAAGTTAACAAATGAACCATGTTCTTATTAAAAAATGTAATTCTGTCTCATTCACCATTTACTTGTATTGTAAGGACAGTGCTGTCATTCCGGTAACGTATGGAACAACATGAATATGAGTAAATATAGAATGAATATGATCTCTTTAAGATAAGATTATAAACTAGCAAAAGCTAAGTTTAATTTGACATTTCATTTTGACATTAACTTTTTATCAGATACTGACTGTGTAGATTTGCTCGGGAATAAATCTGTACAGGGCACACGTAAACAAAATATTTTAAACAAATAAGACAAATAGATGAACTAGAATTAACGCATATTGAAAATGAAATATGTATAATGTCGTAAGACAAACATACATAAAACAAAAGGCAAACCTTTAAAAGTCAGTGAATTATTTCGCTGCATCACACCGCCATAGACATGCTGTGAACCGGATGTTGATTATTCCAAAATAAAAGTCCCATAAAACTGACTTGATACTTTAAGTGAATTCATATACGATACAAAACTTGATTAATCGGGCAAAATCAGCGTAAAATAGCATAAGCTCGTCAGTTCTTTGTCACTAAAAATCTGAGCACTGTATATTTTGTGATAGTCATTATAATTACTTATGTAAACTGAAACATTAAAAATATAACATTATATAATCACTGCATATAGAATTAAAAAAATATTGGTTTTCTTAAAGAAATACAAAGAAATAACGTTTGGCTCATCAGAGGGACTATCAATGTCAAATATCCTCATTTGCTCTAACAACGTGTGCAGTCAATCAAAAGACAAAACATTATTATTATCGATATTTATTTTACAATACAAAACATCTAAAAATCAAATATGAATGTACTGTGAGAGAATAGAAAATGTCTAAAGAAAGATGGCATCTTTTGTATAGCAATATTCAAATTAGTCTCATTATTTTCTGAATATTCATGAGGACGATTAACTTGCTGGTGCTAACTACCAGGACAAAGTATGTCTCTAATCACAGACTACAAACTAAAACACATGAAACAAGCACACATCAAATACATCCAGTATATTTACAGTAACCAAATCTGGACATTATATGCACTTCTTCAAGAGTATCCAAAATATACGTTTTTTTGAAGATAGATTAATTATTTCTGGCTTTGAGCACTTGCTTTGAGGGACAACACTGTACACAGTTTGACGGGATACAAAAGCTATCCACCTGAGAATAATCATACAGACAACTTGGGCAGGCTGAAGCATGATTGTTTCATTGTCCACAAGGAAATTACGAATTGAGCAATTCATGCTCGCCCTGTTCCTTTCAAAGAGTCCAGCACAAAACAGGTAACTTTGGTAAACGCTGAGGCGAGAACTACTCATCCAGGCCTTCATCCTCTTCTTCTTCTTCCTCCTTCTTTGCGTCAACCTCGGCTGTGTCGGAAAACTCATGAAGGAGCACGTACTCTCTGCTGCTGAAGCCAAACTTCAGCACATCCTTTTCTTTGAGCTCGTAGTAACGCTGAGATTCTATACGCTGATTGTTCAGGTAGGTGCCATTACCAGAACCCAGATCAATGATGTACGGCTTCACTCTCCTGCCCGAGGTGCCGTCCGCCCGTGTGAACTCCACTAATCTGGAGATGATAAAAGTCAAAGAGAAAAGGACAATTAGTATTGGAAGAAATTTCCACGTAAATTCAATAAATAAATTGTCACGTTAAGGCATCAAAAACTAAGTTACCAAAAACTGTCGTCCTAACAGGTCCAACTTTTTCATATTACAAAAAGAACATTTAAATACAATAAAAACACTACACAAAAATGTATAAACTAAACAAATGTTTCAAACAGATTAAAGTGCAAAAGAACTATAGAGAACAATAGGCTAGGTAACGATCCATTAACTAACATTACCTAACAATGACCAATATCTACATTTATTACAGTAGTTATTATTCTTTGTTAATGTTAGTGAATAAAAATACAACTGTTCATTATTAGTTCATGTTAGTTCATGTCCATTAAAATTAATATAACAGATACAACTTTTGATTTTGATACAGTATTAGTAAATGTTGAAATTACAGTATTAGTAAATGTTGAAATTAACATTAACTAAGATTAATAAATAACTTAGAAGTATTTTTAGTGTTAGTTAATGTTAACAAATAAATTGACTAATGGAACCTTATTTACTATAATGTTACTGAACAATAATAAAGAGTCAGGACATTTTCAATCAATGTCTAAGACATGTTTAGTCCAGATTAAAATATAAAAATGTTTACGTTCGCAAATAAATAGCCTATTACGTCTTTAAGTATTTGGTGCTGAGATAAACACCATAGCGAATACAATCTGAATGTCTCTTTGAAACATTTAAATACTTTTTAAAATAACATTTAAACCTTTTCTTTGATATTGTGACATTATGAAAAAAGGGCAGGGACTTGGTTCCATGCATCGTGGTTGATTGGATGGAGGCAGATCTGAAAGCAAGTTTGCAGTCAATGGGCCTTTTTCACATTTCTGGGGTTCTCAGAAGCAGGAGTCGTCATAGATGGGTAACCCTATAGTGGTGAACGGAAACTATAACATATATCATTTTTGCGTTCCCATTTGCTCCAATAGAAAATCCATGATAGCATTTCTAGGTGAGTGAATGCTGTAGAAATATTGTTCATTGTTAGTTCATGTTAATTGGTGTAGTTAACTAATGCTAACAAATGAAACCTTATTGCAAAGTGTTAACAAAATATCTTTTGTTGTTCTGACCTGTACTGAAAAACAGCATGCTGTTTGGAACAAGAAGGGTGGTCGATAGGAATGTCTGCAATCTTCCTCTGTCGTCCAAGTAGATACGCACTCTGTCTGTGGATGTACATGACTGGGAGCGGCTCGTCGTTCTTAAAGGGGTACAAACGCCATCTTCTTTTGGGTATACGGGCCTCGGGAGGCTCGTTATACTTGATCACCACCCCCCTGAATGTATTTGTATCTTCCACCAAGGCACCTGATAGTTCAAAGTTGGGCTTTTCCTTCTCAGCTGCAGGGGCGGAATCACTATCCTGTTGACCACCGAAGTCCTGTTCCCCGTCGTCACCACTGCCACTCTGAGCCTCCTGTCTGAGGCGATTCTCTCTCCGCCGTTCATTTTGTCGTTCCCTCTCAGCCTGCTGTTGCTGTTGTAAGTGGGCATCACGTTCTCTTCCCCTATTTCTGTCCTGTTCTCTGTCTCGCTCTCTTTGCCGTGGACGCTCTCCCTCCCTTTTCATTCTGCGGTCATTTGAATCATCCCTTCTCTCACGAGGCCGATGACTTTCGGGTCCTCTGTGATCATCTTGCTCCTGTAATAAGAACAAAATGTCCTTAAAACCTCCACTTAGTATACCTATTTAGCAGGGTGTAATGTGTGTGTGTGTATATATATATATATTATATATATATATATATATATATATATATATATATATATATATATATATATATATATATATATATAATTAACTTCATTATAAAATAAATATAAAAATATAATATTGGGCCTGTATATAGAACATTTTTTAAGTTATAAAGCAAGCTTACAGAACTAAACCTATATAGAGTGACTTGTATTTTAAACTTCTATTAAAGAAGATAATTTACTGCATATAAAATGTGTCATTTCATGTTTTATTTTATTTATTGTGTTAAATACAGTTTTATAACAGCCTCTTTGCACCTCAAAAGACCATTGAAAACTTGATTCCTCATGGCATGACCCCTTAAAGACAGCTTTCCCATCAATTAATGATCATGATCAAGATTATACCAGCATCAAAAATTGTATATCATAATGTTGGTTATGTAATATAATTGTAAATAACTTTTTTTTTTATAAACAGTGAAAATGGCTTATTAAATATTCTAAAATACAATAACCACAATGTAACATTTAAAAAAAAAACGTATTTTAAATTACTATAAAATAAATTAATATAGCTAACTATATTATTATGACTTTAGTGGGTGTGTAAAGGCCTGTCCACATCAAGAACGATAACTAAAAAGATAACTATATTGGTGTCCACTCCAGCACACAATATCGTTCTGTTGATCATAAGTGCACTGCAGTTTTGTCGTCTGCCACTTTAAATGTTCGAGCTTTTTAATGGATTCTGATTTGCTGCCAATGTTTTTATTGTTCATTATCTGGGAGAAAAAAAAATAAAAAATCATGATTCCAATTATATTGATGCTCTGTGCCGTTATCGTTATAGTTGTGGTGCGGACACTGGTATTGTTTTACATTTACAACGATTTTTAGAACTATACCTTTATTATTCTGTAATGTAACTGTAAATAAAATCTTTTGTAAACAACAATGAAACTCAACATGTTTGTAAATATTCTAAAATGTCCTCAAATTAACATAAAACAAAACAAAAAATCCAATAACTTGTATTTTAAATTCCTATTTAAGGAAATAATGTAGCCTAATATATATGTATGACTATATTGAGTCTGTAATGCTGTAATGTAACTATGCTCTAATGTAATTGTAAACTATAATGTAATTGTAAACTATAATAAAATATAAAATATCCCAAAATACTAAATATCCACAATTTAACATATTAATAACGTGTATTTTAAATTCCCTTTAAAAGGAAATAATATAGCCTACTATATTAAGGAGTCACATGTTTTATAATCACAGTTTTTCCCACTGAGGTCCCGACAAGTTTTAGTGCCAAAACCCTCTGTGGCTTCAAAGACATAACTCAGTTCATAACTCGGTACAAGTTGATCTGTTTCTGCATTGAGCTCACCCGCTTTAACCTGACGTCAGTGCTGCGATGCGGGCTTCTGCTGGTCTGGGGTCGAGGTGACCTCTCCTGCTGTCTGCCCGATGAACGGTCTCTTCTCGCTGGCGATCTGTCCTTTCTTCTGACTGGTGATCTACAAATACAGTTCAGGAAACATTCTGTAAGAAACCACTGGCTAACGTTACATATAAAATAACCTGTTGATCCTCCCCACATACTACAATATTTTTTCGGCCAATCTCTTTATTCGGCTGAGCTGTCATTTAAGATAAACAGAGTGTGAGGCATAAGGCTGCTTATATAAGTTACCTGCTGTCTCGTCGTTTCGGTGGAGGGCTGTTGCTGCCGCGGCTGGAGCCTGAGCTGGATCGACGAGCCCGCGGAGGCCGCGCGGGACTCACTTTTTCTTGCTTGATTTTTGTCTTTACAACCCGGCCAGGAGATTCTCTGTGTCGTCTCCTGTTATCCATTATGAAATAAGCTTGCCTATTAGCTTCGTAAAAAGTAAGAGTCGTTCATACCACAGGAGAGTATGAGGAGAACATGAAAACAGATTCAAACCACATTTACGAAACTCCCATGTACACTTCCGGTCCGATGATTGTACGCTGAAGAAATCTGTCCCTCCTTCTATGTAAAGCAATTTAGTTCCGCTTTCCTCAGGGCATCAATGTAACGAGTTAAAAAAAGAAAAAAAGAGATTATCGATAAATTAAATAAGAAACATTTTAATAATATACAATAAACAATATGTTACAATTTTAACTGGTTAAATTACGCAAATAGTCAAATAAAAATAAGAAAAATGGAAATAAATTAATAAAAAAGTGTCAAATAGTAATAAAAAACAAATAAACCAAAAACAAGTATATAACGAGTAAAAGGATGCCTGTTAACTTATAAATCAAAATCATATGTGCGCCAAAAGCCTTTTTGCTTTAACGTGTAACAGTTAACTTAGTGCCACCAAGTGGCGAGTTGTGTCTTGTGCTTTAGAACAGAAATATTAGAAAAATAAAATACCAAAATATATTTGTGTAATTTATTTTAAAATGTTTAGAAGTCATAAATATTTAATCGGTAAATTTAGCAGTATAGTTTGTAAAGAATTTATTTCCTAACTTACCACTCCTGCGGACTGAAGATCCTTGATGGGACGGACAAGCCCGGTTGTTATAGCAACGTAAACAACGAAACGAAACTTCTACATCCTTACCGAGGGATTTTGAAGTCTTCCTAAAACAAAACGCAGTCTTTTTTTTAATAATTTCTGCACTTTATCATTATAAGCATGATTACTCCGTCTGACTCCTTGTTGAAGTATGATTATCCGGTGTTAGTGAGCAAAAATGCAGAGAGGAAGTCTCCAAAGGTAACGTTAAGCACAGTTATTGTATGTAACGTTAACGTTATACGAATAAAAACAAACCTGCTAAAGTATACATGGTTGTTGTAATAAAGCGTTAACATTTGATTTTCATCTCTTCCTTCACATTTGACACAGAGTCGCCCTTTGAAAGTGAGTCCCCAACAGATGGTTGACACCGGCCCGGTCCCACCTCCACCCAAAACCAAGAGTGCCTCAGCGGATGCCAGCAAGCAGCAAACCGAAGAGATCCTAAATGCCATTCTACCACCAAAGTAAAATAAACCTCTTAAAATTATTAGTATAAGTTTTCTTCAATCGGGTGCTGATACCTACCAGTAATCACATTACACACTAACGTTTAAAATGTTGGGCTCAGTAAGATAACATAATAATAATATATTAAATAATAAAAAATAAAAAAAATGATTCAGTAAGGGCACATTAAATTGATCAAAAGTGTCAGTAAATACATTTGTAAGTTTACAAAAGATTTCTATGGAACTGTATAAATCATACAAATTGTTCTGTTGCAGGGAATGGATGGAGGACAACCAGTTATGGGTGCAGCCAGTGTCCAGTGCTCCATGCACACGAATGGATGTTATTAATTTGCAAGAACAGCTGGACAAAACCCTGCAGGAGAGGCAGGCCAGAGAGACCGGCATCTGCCCAGTCCGCAGGGAGCTCTACTCTCAGTGTTTTGGTAAAAATACATATATTCTAAATGAAGTGTCATGTTAATAGCTCTTGACATTGATTTACATGACATTTCCTCTTTCAATCTCTTAGATGAGTTAATCAGACAAGTCACCATTAACTGTGCCGAGCGCGGCCTCCTGCTGCTGCAAGTAAGAGATGAGATTCGCATGACCATCGCTGCCTATCAAACACTGTACGAGAGCAGTGTGGCCTTTGGCATGAGGAAAGCACTTCAGGGGGAACAGGGAAAGTCTGACATGGAGAACAAGGTCCTTATAGGGATAGTTAAATCAAAAACTTGCTTTCTTCTGCGGAACACACAAGAAGATCTCAAATGTTTTTTTCATATAATGAAAGTCGATGGCATCCAAACTGACATTTTTTTTGGGGGGGGGGGGGGGGGGATCACAAGAGACATAATATCTTATGTCAAAATAAGATATTATTCAAAATATCTTTTGTGTGTGTGTTCTGCATCAGAAAACCCATTATCTTTAAAGCATGACCGGACAATTACCATTTTCTACTCATTGAGATGAAAACTCTTGGTAGATTTCAGAGTTGGAGAGCGAGAAGCGAGATTTGGAGAGGCTATTTAACGAGCAAAAGGCTAAATGTGAAGCAATCGAGAGACGAGAAGCAGAACGGCGGGAAATTGAGGAAAAGAAGCATGCCGACGCGGTCCAGTTCCTCAAACAAACCAACCAGCAACTCAAGGTAAAGCAGAGATCATCATATTCAGGATTTCTGACATTATTTTTTCAGACTCTAATGTGTCCATTTATTTTTTAGAGACAACTGGAGGGCATAGTTACCTTGAAGAATAAAGCCTAGATATTATTAGAATATTAATACACAAACTATTCAGTTTCAAAGAATAAAACATTTATAAAAGCACCTGTTCTGAGTATTTATTCTTTTTTTTTTTCTCCAAACAAAAGAAAAAGAACATACATAGATACACGGGCACATGATCCACCATTCAACACTGCTGAATCAGGACACACTGTCTTAAGTTAAAAACTTTGAAAATGCACAGTGCTGAAATGAATCGTAGTCATAATGTTCATGAGGATGGCTGGAGCCACAGTATGAATAAAGTGCATTGGAACGATTGCATCACAGATCAACCAAACCTTCACCGTTACACAAATCACTGTGATTCCACTCCAAATGTTCCAATTTATCCACCGACATGACGATGGAAACGGGGATTGATGTGACTGGGTTTCTGACCAGGTCTTATCGCTTAGCTCGTTTGGATTTCTTGCCATCCAAGGGCATTTTTCGGTTTTTATTCTTGTTCTTGACATTGTGCGTCTCATAATAGCGGACCCCCACTTTCTTCACTCTCTGTGCACGCTCCAGGCTTCTTTTCTGTTTGGGTGAAGTAGTTCAACAGAGAGAAAGAGATTAGTTTGGTCTCAAATTCATCTGAGATGTCTTTACTATGGAATCAGAAAGATTGAGAGAGCTGGGAGAACAGTGCATACCTCTTTAGATGTGAGTTTGGTAGCCTGGGCAGGCTCTTCATCTTCCACAGCTTTCCTCTTTTTGCCCACTGTCACAGCTGGAAAACAAAAAGGGGTTGAGTGTCTTTTACTTACTTCTTTAAAGCACCAGACATCCCCTAATCATTGAAACATCTCTGAAAAGACTCAGAGGAAATATTCGGTGTATTCAACTGGGTTTGCAAGTCTTACCTTGCATTATGGAGATTTTTGAAATATTGTTTAAATTGCTGTCTATATCAATATTTATTAATATTATTGTGAATTTTTAAATACTGTTTAGGATCAGTAATCATTTGTTTTGAAAGAAATGTAAATTACTTTTATTTAGCAATGATGCATTAAAATGTCAAAAGTGACAGTAAGATTTCTATTTTAAATAAATGCTGTTATTTTTAACTTTTCATTTACCAAAGAATCCTTAAAAATCTATCACGGTTTCCACAAAAAACAGTTTTCAATGTCAAAAGTAATAATAATAATAAGAAGAAATACAGTAGTTAATGTAGTAGAAATAAGTAAATGTAGAAGTTTTGAGTAGCAAATCAGAATATTAGAGTGATTTCTGAAGGATCATGTGACACTGAAGACCGGAGTAATGTTTGCCGTCAAAAGAATAAATGACATTTTAAAATGTATTAAAAAAGAAAATAGTTTTTTTTTTTTTTAATTGTAATACTATTTCACAATATTACTTTTTCTATTGTATTTTGATTAAATAAAGGCAGCAATGGTGAGCATAAGATAATTCTTAGAAAATCTTACTCCAAAAAATCTATAAAAATATAAATTTATAAAACCAAAAATATAGATGTTCATTAAATATGCAGTTCTAGTGGCCATATCTTTTTTAATACACAAGCATTTGGCATCAACTTGGGTTAGTTGGGTGGGTGTACCTTTCCGTTGCAGATTCTGCTTTGCTGTGGCTTCAGTGAACACCTTTTCGGAAAGGCCTTTAGGAATGCTGTAAAAACATCAAGACAACACATTAGAATACCAATAGATAAGAGCTAAACACTGAACTCAAAATCACAGAACCCTCTCATAACCTTTTCAATATGAGTTTAAACAAACCGTATGGCGGAGAAGTGCTTTGACTTGGCACGGTCAAGAAACTGTTTCAATTTGGCAATCTTCATATCCATCTCTTTATTCACTTCACGTGTGCTCTTTTTCTCTGCTGTAGTCGGGGGGCCGGAAACAGAGGATTCTTCTTCCTGTAGTTCTCCACTCTGCTCTTTTTCCTCATCCTCCTCGTTTTCCTCATCTTGCTCATCTTCTGAACCCAAGGGTTCCAGGATGTCAGGCATCTCGACAGGAACAAGGTCCTCCTCGCTGAACTCCGGAGCGACGTTTAATTTGCCAAAGTTCTGCTTGACATTACTGAAGATTTTCTGCATCTCCTCTTGTTTCTGTCTCAGCAGCTTTTGATCTTCCTGCTCGCTAGATGAGGCCCCTTCCACATCCTGAGCTTCAAGTCTGTTTTCCAACTCTTCCTTCTCGGTTTCCTTCTCAGCCATTTCCAGCATCAGTTTTGCTTTGTACTGATTGGAAAGATCAAGTGTCAGTTTAAGACTATAAATGTTTAAAAGTGCATTAGGGTCTGTCAGTATAAAGACTGGCAAAATTCAAGTAATTTTGTTGGCCACAGTGAATTAAAAAAGGATTTGTACCAAGTAATTCAATATGCATTAAGGAAGTTACATATAAACAATGTCTTCTGAGAACACAATGCTCTATTTTTACAAAAGATTTGTCTTGGAACTCATTTTTGAATAGAGCCTGAGCTATTGTTTTACTAAAAGAATCTAAACTTTGTGGAAAATTAAGAACATTTACCTCTTCATCCATCTCGGCCCCAGGCGGCTTCACGAAAAAGGGGATGCGTCCCCTCTGCCAATCATTCAAAACCATTTTAGACACAGTAGACAGATCTGGCTCGCCACCCTGTATTACCAGAACAACACAAAACACCAGTCGTTACAGCACAGACATGTACAGTATTTGGACAAAGACAAAGATGTGAACTAACCCATGTAACCAACCTGTAGGCCAAAATCCTTTTATAAAACTCAGATTTTGAATTAAATCTTAGTGGTTTTGGCATAAGAGTAGCATAAAATGTGGCTATTTGAACTTTAATTTAAATGTTTTCCACCAGCTTAAAGTAAGCAAACTGTCACATCTCAATCGGACACTCTAGAGGAACGAATAAACAAATGTGCCGCGAGGACCGAGCTGACAGCTCATTTTATCAGATACTCCACAATCAGGCCAGACCTTAAGCAGTTTTCCGGTGCGAAAGGCGAGCTTTTCCAGGAAGTCCTCGGCGGAGCTCCAGGATGGAATGCGGTATGTCTTCTGGATGTACTCCGCTTTGGCCCTCTCCAGCACCGCTCCGATGTGATCCTCTGGAGTTCGGATCTTCTCCACTTGGACCTAAAAGCAACATATATAAAATAAGTGTATGAAGTGGCCGCTGGGATTGCAAAATCGGAACGGCTGACTTTGAGAGTCCAGGCCATCGTACCACTCCCTTCAGCACAATGTCAGTCTCGCTGTCGTCGGAGGGGTAGACGACGCCGGGACAGTCGATGAGGAAAAGGCGTCTCATTAGTGTGATATACTGCCAGACCTGTCAGATAGAAACAAAACAGTTGGTTGTGGCATAAAGCTTAAGCTTGAACCAGTCCAAAGATTCATCCATTTCCTCCGTTTAAGAAACCTCAAGACCGAAAACATTTCAATATAATGAACTGCATTTAAACAAATGCCATTTATAATAACTTGTGTCAAGTTAGCAAGCAGTAAATTCACTTTTGAGTTAATAAAAATGAAGCTAAACAGGCCTAAAGAGTGACTGAAGCATTTCAACATTAGGAAAATCTAGTTAAAGAGACATAACAAAAAGTATTATAATCAATCAAATCAATCTATTTATTTCATAATCGAACTAGAAACTCTGTTTTTAAAAGAAAAGAAAATAGTGGAAAGAAAACGTCTAATAATTGAAGAATCACCCAAATCAGGGCACACAAGGGAGATTATATATTATACAATTTATCATTTAAAACATAAACAGTACAGCGTGGAAGTCCAGATTTGTTTAGAATTTGATTTCAATCTGGCCTCTGTCAGTAATGTGTTTTTCCTTTGCCTTGAACTTTCACTCGCTCTCAGTTCCATGTTTGTAAAATGAGAGGAAAAATGTGACAACATAAAAAAGTAATTTCACACAAAAACATGAATACACAAAAGTAGCAGCCAAAACCAAACTGCTGGAAACTTAGGCCATCCAAAATGTTAACACATGTCAGTAGCTGGCAGGTAGTCTTACACTCGCTACAAATAAATTCAGGATCATTTAATGACCCTTAAAAGAAGAGTCGCTCAATCGTCTGATGTTTACGATCAGTATGTAACAACTACAAGTGGATGTTATAAGAACAGATCACCAAAAATGAAAAATCTTAAATAGAAGGCGACTTGAAATGCAGTTTAAAGGTGAACCAAGTAACTTTTTGACCTTAACCGAACAGCTTCGGAGTCATAGGAATAGTTATATGACTTTTTTCGGGTTGAATGGTGGTCGTCTCGCACCCCCCAAGCACCTGTGAGCCGAAAAACCACCCTTGCAACTTTGGGCCGGCGTGATATCAGGTCTCGCGATGTAACGAATTGCTTTACGGCAAAAAAATCTGCTAAAATTCTGTCATTATTGCGCTCCCTCACGCTGTTCGAACCCGAATGAAGAAGACATTTTAAAGAATGTCCCATCTGCTTTGATGTCGTTGATCTACTAGCCTCTGGTATCTGAGAGTCACCAACGAGTTTTTCGACAGTGTTGTCAAATATCTATTCCGAAGCTGTAGGGGGAGCTCTATAGAGAAACCTGTGAGCAAAAAGCGAGAATACAGCGAAGAAATTCCCAAAACTGCATAGCCCTGCTTTAAGTGCTGCATGTGTTATTGGCTGGTTGACAGCCTTTCCTCTTTATTCATAGCATGGAAAATAGCAGCTTTAACATTGTGCTAAACTTCTCCTTTTGTCACATATTATTATTATTAACAATAATACATTTATTTTATGTATATGAGATGAAAACAAAAAAGCTTCTGAGGACTTACCTTAGTCTCACCAGCAAGGGGTGCCACGTTACAGACTTTTTTGGAGCGCAGGGTATTGATAACAGAGCTCTTTCCAACATTGGGGTAACCAATGAAACCAACACTGATCTGCTTTTTGTCTGAGTGGAGCTGAGCAAAAATCAATATGGACATGTTAATAGTAGGCAAAAGTCATTTTTGAAAGTAGCAATTAAATAGAAGAGTTACACGCATATTGTCAAGTCCTCTGATATAATGTCGGTTTCATGGTATCAAGGTCAGGAAAATAAGACCTTGGAAAACCTTGGAAAATCTAAGAAAAACCTTGGATCAACTCTTCCCCCAATAATTTGCACACATTGCCTCTCACATTTCATGATTCACTTTTAAATTCCCTTTTAAAAGGGGGCCCCTGCCCAAGAAATGAAGACTTCATAGGCCTCTTAAATGCCATTACACCTTCAGATTTATATTGCACGCATGGTAACCGGGATATTTTTGTGCCGGTGTTTTCTAACTCATAAAAAGTGTCTTGTCATATAACTCACACAAAATTTATGTTACGCAAGCCCACTCTCCTTTTTAGTATTTCCAAGTTTTTGTTTACGGCCGTGCTCCCAAAAATAGCTCAGAGGCAGATGTGAAGACAGGAGAGGAGCCCAATAGTATGGGAGGGTGGGGAGCATCTGGTACCCGACCAAACCACTGCTGTCTTTATCTGTTGCCATTACGGACCAAAAAACAGGCTGATCTTATCCTAAAACTGCGATTTGAATAGATAAATGTTGAGGAGCGAAACCGCTGTGCATTTAAAACCTGCTGCCCATGGTTTCCAAGGCATGGTGTGTATGATGTGTATCCACATAAAAATATGCTGTATCTGTTTAAGGTCTTACCTTGCCAAACTGCCGCAGGAGCTGGATAAGGGAGCCCTTGCCGAAGGAGTTGGTAAGGCTGGCGTGAAAGGCCAAAGTGGGGTGTTCCTGAGAAAGAACTGCAACCCAGCGTTTCTACAACATACATACATGTATAAGCAAGAATCCGTAGAATGATCCTAGTACGACAGTTTATATAATGATTTATTAAACGTCCATATTCATTTTTTTTCTTCCCAAAATGCATCCTTCTTTATAAATCGCAGTTCATCTTAAATTGTGTGTACATGTGTAAATGTACTGTAATGTACAATGTAAAGCGACCTTGAACTAAGGAAAGGCGCCATATAAATAAAACTCTTTCTTAAATTTAAGAGCATATTCATGTGTATAAAATGTGTTAACATAATTACAATTGTTTGTAGCCAGCTACCCCAGCTATATCATGGTGAGAAGAAAGTGAAAGATATCAATAAATAAAATAAAAATATAGAAAAAAATATATAAATGTTTTTTAATGTTTATCTTTGATATAAATTCTAAATCTGGTCCTCAATCTTTTCATAAGAGTCAATAAGCAGTAAAAATGCTGCACATTTTGCACTAATAATAATTTTAATGCATATTGCGATTGCATATTTATCTTTCATATTACATTTTCTTAATGTTAAATTATTTTAATTGCTGGTATGGGAGCGCAAAAAAAGAATGCATGCTCTTCAGTTGGCGTATACATAAGAAGACTTTCATGTCAGTTTCTGCCTTTATAAATCCTGTTTTGTTCTTCACTTCTGATGTAGGATGAAATCCATGGGATTTAGGATCAAATCTGGTCAAATGTGGGCTTTCTAAATGTCTCCCAATGTCTAGACACTAGAAGTGATCTATGAAATTAAATGTTTTTGAGAAGAGAAAACAGATTAAAAAAAATTAAAAAAGCACAAGGGCAAGGGCTGCCCAACAAGAATCACTGCAAAATGATAAGTGATTCCCTCTCAACAACAAAAATAATGGGTTTCCCAATCATTTTCCTGTTAGGTTTACAAAAGACCTGTCATAAATCTGAAGGAGGTAGTCAATTGTTTCTTCGGCTTGAATGCAAAACTCTGCAGCTTATAAACAGCTGGTAGAGCTCCCTCGTTTCCTGTTGCTGCATTTCAGAATCGCCAATAACACAATTTACAAACAACAAGAATTATAGATGTGAAAGATTGGAAAATATCTGTCAGGGAAGGAACTTTTAACTGGTTAACTATTACAAAAGTTGGGCAAGCCTAGATAAACATGCCTGTCTGTCAGTGAAACAAACTCCAGAGACGGGATAATTGAATGTACGGACAGGACACATTGCAGACAGTGGCCTTTTCCCAAAAATCCTAGTGAGCTGCCTTGCTGTCTACTGCCTACATAGGCGGTTCCATACATCCTAATTGTCCAGGAACAACAAAAGCGACCATTTTGGATAGCTCTACACAGACAGGAATTTACTAAGTTCTTGCTAAACAACATGATCCTCTAATAGGCATATAAATACATAACACACATAAATATGGGATAAAAGTGTTTTTTTATTAGATTTAACTATTTTGCAACTAAGACTTCTGACATTTCTACCACCAACTTAAATAGATATCAAAAGAGGCTAGGGTTATAGTAAAGCTAAGCTAATAACACTAATAAAAATACACAGCACACACAAAATGTTGGGTAAATAGTATTTTTGTTTTTGTTTAGTATTACCAATATCTGTTTTTTTTGCTCCTGAATAAGTCGATTTATCATCAAGATTTCAAACATTTTCTTTCACCAACATAAATGAATTTCAACACAGGCAATGTTAGAATGTTGTTAAGCTAATGACAAAATACTCTGACACATAGCACAAACAAATGCTGGAAAAAAAAAATGTTCTATGATATTTTTAAGCTAGATTTAGATTTGTTTTTAATTTAGAAGTAGATTTATAATTGACATTTCTGGTACTGTTTCTGCCATTTTGGATGGGCTTTTCCCCCCACTTAGCTTACTGAAGTGCACTTTGCTTGCAATCTACATTGAGTTTCCCCTAGTGAAGGCATCTCAAAAAGCATCTGGAACATCATTCCAGCCTACATAGGCAGCTCAACAGGTTATGGAACTAGTATGGAAGTATTCAGCTTTATTTTCTTACCGTAACCCATGTGGGAATGAGATCACACTTGTTGAGCACAAAGATGAGGTGCTTCCAAGGTTTCTCTTTCTTTAGGTAGGACTCAATGCTCTGGGAACGAGTGCCCATAGGGTCCCGAGCATCTAGCACCTGGATAACGACGTCCGAAGAGTCGATCACCTGTGCAAAACATGCTTCATTTTAAGATGTGGCATCATTTGGCAGTACTGTGGTTTTTATTAAAACTTTCAGACCAAGTTGTTGTGAGATGGTTATAGCTACCTTATACAGCTCGCCCCAGATCCTCTTTGACTGACCCTTCTTAAAGATTTCCTCCCGAGCCTCGTCCCTGCAGTGATGGGGAAATTAAATGGCTTTGAGACATTTATCCAGTTATTTCATAAATATCATATTTGCTATACCAACAGGGCATAGTTTCTGCAGTAGGGATGTACTGAGCTATGGGAACTTTAGAAATCACTCCACTCACTTGACTCCGCTGTCCTCAAACACCAAATCACGGTCTTTTTCAGTACTGTAGCTCTGAGCCGAGACCTCTGCCTTTTCAGCAAAGTCCTTCAGCTCTCCCACAGTCAAGTTGGGCCTCTTTCTTTGTGCCTTTGGCCCAAAAGTGGTCTCGAACGTCTCTGTGTCCAGAATGTGCACCTTGGAGTTCTACAAGATCCAGCAGATGATCAATTGACATATTTAATGAGAACTGACTATCATATAATGATCTCCACAACTTTAGGAATTTCTTTGAAGAATATTATGTTCTTTCAGCTCTTGTAAAAATTTGATAGCTTTCTATGTCCCATTCCTAAGAGGAAAAAAGCCCCAATGATTTTTGGGAGAGCGGAGTGTACTCAACACATTTTATGTGTGTGTTTTTAGTGTGTGTCATAAAATGTTGTTCCATACAAAGCAACATGAATGCTTCATATATTAATTTGACTTTGTTTACATAGCATATAAATCTATTTTGTTTTTTAAAACTGGTCTTTAGGATTGACTTTCTGTTTGATGAAGTGCTGAAATCTTTTTTTTAGACAGTGTGGTCTGACTATCTACTATAGTAAAGATTTAGGCGTCAGCAAGATGCTAAGAGACATAATACACTAAATAAGGTTAAATTTGTATTTGGAAAGCATTGCACACTTTGTAACATCCCAAACAAAGAAAACTTGAAATCCGATCTAGACGCATTCCCAAAAAAGATCAGATTGTAAACTTTTTTGAACTAAATGCAGACGTGGTTTAAATCAGATTTGTAAACACCAGCTTTACACATTAAGAATTGTATATACACTACTGTTCTTAAGTCCGGTGCCAGTAAGATTCAAATCAGCATATCAGATTCAAATCAGCATATTAGAATGATTTCTGAAGGATCATGTGGACTGGAGTAATGATGCTGAAAATTCAGCTTTGTCAACACTAGTTTATAAAACTAGAAAAAAGTAAAATGTAATCATATTTCAGAATATTATTGTTTTTATTGTATTTCTGATCAAATAACTGCAGCCTTGATGAGCATAAAAGACTTCTTTTAAATTTTAAAAAAAAATCTTACCGACCCCAGACATTTGAGCAGCAGTGTAGCTAGAATATAACTAACATTTTAACAAAAAGGCAGCTAATTTTACAGTGCTGATAAAAACGAATATTCCTATATCAAAATCACACAAATCCTAAGAACAATGAACGAAACATCTTACATGTTTAACTTCACCAGGCTAAATTGCAATCTGTAATTACCTTAAAAAAAAAAAAAGAAAAAAAAAAGGAAGCCATACCACTGTTGCAACAGAGGATGGAATAAAACGACAAGCAATTTACAGATCTTGTCAAAGCCAGTAACATTTCTCGTAAGAAATTCTACTTCTGGTAAGATTGCATTTCTTTGGAACAATTGGCGTGGATGATAAAAAACAACCTGATTTGAGGCTAACCACCACATCACAACATGTTCAAAATATTTCTGAGAAAGAGCAAATATGTGCGCAAACAATGGGCATTACGGCACATGCTGGAGGGGCTGCTCAAACACCACAAATCAAAAAGAGAGGATGAAAATATACATATACAATAATTGAGACCGTATCATCAGTTCCCTGCAACCAAGGCTGAATACAAGAACAAAAACATAGTAAATGTCACAGTTCTGAGATGCAGAATAAAAGTAAAGTGCGATGTTCATTACACAAAGTCCTAAAAGGTTTTGCTCACACATGGAACAGTTTAGATCCTGAAGCGAATCAACAACAGTTGCAGAAGGAACATGAAGAACTGAGCAAAACATTACATTTTATTCTGAGCACATATTTTTGCTCAGTTCTTTAATACTGGCAAATGGCGAGCCCTCGGGTGCCAAAGAGTAAGTTCTAACGCAGGTCAGGCCGTGGACTCACTAGTACACCGCTGTCAGACTAACAAAATCATTTTGCTGTGGTTAGCACGCGTTGCACGAGGTCTACAAGTTACGAGACGTTTAGCCAAGAGGCGAAAACCAAATACAAATGAGCAAATGCAAATTGTTAATGAGAATTTGCCGGAAATGAGCAACTGGTAATTCAAGTCGGAAATGGACTTTGTGAGTGGGCAATTTTACTCTTGAAGTTTATGGTCAGGGATATTTTTGCTTTAATTTTTTCTAATCATAACGCACAGAAACTCTGTGTATCATAAAAACAGCACTACTAACAAACTATTATCAATCGTTTTCAGTAATTGAAACAAAACTATATGAAAAAAGTAAACTTAAATGTAAACTAGAAATTAGATGTTAAATTGGCAAAAACTGAAATAAAATTAAAGCTAAAGCCAATAAAAATGACCAGTGAATGGCACATAACTAAATTACTAAACTTTTGAAAATATAAAAATAAAAGCTCATTTGAAGAAATCTTAATAAATACCATAATAGAGCATAAATACTAAAATAACACTACCTCATGTAAAGGCCAGAGTTAGACGCATTTTGATACTCTAAAATATGTAAAACTTAAAATTTTTCTGTTTTAAGTGAATTATAAATATATTCACATTTCTCTGATGTATTTATTTTACAGAGCTCATCCCAATGAATTATGGGACTGACTGCTCAGCAAATCTCAAAGGGTTTCACGCAAACAGCCTACCTGTCTCCTCTCAACAGGCTACATTGGGACTAAAAAACAGGATTTTTGTATTTAAAAACAGTGGATGTATACCAAGGTATCTGCATACTCACGTGTGCCTTTATTCGGTCATGCAGCAAGGACATCGGCAGCTTGCTCTGTTTCATCACTACTCTGTATGGACTTTGCTTTACTGCGTTCATCTCTTCTTGGAATTTCTGCAATGATGACTGCTTGATGACACGTGTATTAGCTGCATAGGGAGCATATGGGAAAAGCAAATCAATATTTATATATTCAGATCCTAATCCTACTTGGAAAAGAGGACAATTGAGGCTAATTCCCCTCAATAATCATTCTCACAGATTAGGATTCATTAAAACTCTAAAATGCTCTTACCGAACCACTTGATGTTGGGCTCAACTCTGGCCACAGTTCCAGGAGCAACTGTGCTCTGGTACTGCAAGGGCTTGATCACCTTACCTCGATTGTTGCTGTGAGCATAATAATGAAAAAACATGAATGTTTTATGCAACTAATTCTTGTCAAAACCTCACGACCCACTACAACTATATACAATGTAAAGACATGCTTACAAATATGTAGATGTATGTTGGATGTGCTGCCACTGCTAAGATGTATAGTTTGGTGATTTGATTAGAGTAATTGACTGCATTTTTGTTTTTATTTTATTTGTATATGTAATTTTGTAAATCACAGGTCAAACTGTTACCATCTCTGCTTCTGTCTGTACATATTCAACCGTCGGATGGTGGCACGGTCCCTCATGTTGTTCCCTCCAGCTCCCTTGACTCGGTCTGTAGGGTTGGGAATGTTAAAAAAATATGGACACATATTGTTATACACAGGGACATATAGTTCAATCTGCTTTAATTTTGGGTGAACTGTGATAGATTGTTTAACTGGAACACAAGGGTTAACAGAATGGGATTTTGAAAGAAGTCTATGTTCACCAAGGTTGCATTTTTTTAATTAAAAATACAGTAAAACAGTAATATAATGAAATATCAAAGTAACTGTTTTCTATTTTAATATACTTTATAATGCCATTTATTCTTGTGATGGCAAAAGCTGAATTTTCAGCATCATTACTCCAGTATTCAGTGTCACATGATTCTTCAGAGATCATTCTAATATGCTGATTTGATGCTCAAAACATTTCTTATTGTCATCACTTGTGAAAACAGACCATCATATTCTGTTGTCAATTATTCTTTAATGAATAGTTCAAAAGAACAGCATTTATTTAAATGTCTTCACTGCCACTTTTTTGATTAATTGAATGCATCCTTGCTGAATAATAAAAATAAAAATATATAATATAAATATAAATAAATATATATATATATATATTGTATTAATTTGTAGCATGTGTCCTTAAACTTATCCTTGATTACATTCAATACCTGTGTTAACTTCAGATCAGCAATCATGTGGGCATATATGCTAAATATTTTTTACAAAAAGAAAGATCACTTTTTGTTTTTAAATAGTTTTTTTATGAGCAGTGTAAGAAAAGAACCAGGATTTATAGCAAAATAGCACTGAAAGTAAAAAATCTTTGGGATATTTAAAAATGTGACGACCATTGTAGTGACAGCTCCATAATTGCTCAGACTGACAACTGATCCGGAACATTTTTGAAAAACAATCAAACATTGTGGTAGCAATCTAGTACGATTTTTATTTGATGTTATAATTGTCATGTAAAACACGGCACGTTTGGCACACTGATGGGACATTTAAATGCTTGACAGAAGTCGTGGTTACACACAATCAACGAGTTACCCTGTACGAATAGAGGCAAGTTGCTTTACAACATGCAACAATGAAAACATAACTATAGAACGACTCGTATACTTCGCAACAAGAGTTGGCTAATAGCTTAGCCTAGCTAGCAGTTCACATTCAGACCAGCGGTTCATTTCATCTTACCGGGATTACTGCTGGAGGTTGAGGGATTTATGGAGCTTTTCCCCTTGTATTTTGGTTTAACCATTGTGATCGATTACTCCGGTACACTCCCAATACTGTAAATATGGATATAAAGCAGTATTTCAGTCCACTGTAGATTTCCACGTGTTACAATAAACTACACAACCCAGGAAGTACGTCATCAATCAAGCGACAGATTTTCTTTCTTTTCCCGTTGAGAAAAGTCGGACTCATTTCAAGAATATCTAAAAAGCCACAGTTTACCCATTGGTATGCAATGTACCAATGTAAATATACCAAAATGTATGTGAAATACATTTATTTTATGCTAACTAAGTATACTGCAAATACATTTACACGCTTATGTAGGCCTACTTAATATAAATACCCTGCAATTGTACTGTTGGTATACTAAATTGATAAACTTAAAGTCTCCTAAATTGGAACAACTAATTTTGTACTTAATGGAGTTATGTGGAAATAGTGCTGAGGTCCAACTAAAGATAAACTTAAGTATATTTGATTGTGCTACAATGTAACTATTGCAAGTATACTTTAGGTAGGGTGATATCAGGTAAAATGGGCCATCAGGTAAAATGGGCCATTTAAGGTTTAGGGGTCCCAGCCCCTCTGGAATTTAGAGCCAATGACTGCAAAGGATTTTAAACTGTTGTCATAACTGTGCTTGACAAGTAACAGGTGATTTGATTGGTTTATGGTTGCTATGGTGGGCTGGGCAATAATTCAAATCAAGACTGCACCAGAAAGCTGCATGGTAAGTAGCCTGGCATACCAAATCTAACTAAACTATTAAAAGGATGATAAATCTATTATAAAAACAAACATGCACATAAAAAAACTATGCATAATATCTGTCTTGATGGCATCAATCAGAAATAATGTTGTTAGTTTGGTATATGAATATATTTTTTGAAAAAGTTATGTTTTTCTTGGTGGCCCAATTTACCTTAACCCACTGAGGTCAAATGGGCCACATGGTTTCAGCTAAAATGGGCCATCATCTGTGTCACTCACAAACACACATACACGTGTGTGTGTGTGTGTGTGTGTGTGTGTGTGTGTGTGTGTGTGTGTGTGTGTGAGTGTGTGTAACTAAATAACTATATTTAATTAATTAATAATTATTATAATAGTCACATGTTTCCATTTATGTCCCCTAATTATATATACATACATACACACACACATATGAAGGACTAAAAATGACAGAACGAAAAATAAATAAATAAATAAATAAAAATATAAATAAAAAAATAAATACAGAAATAATAGTGAAAATAAATACATTTTGGTAATATAAATGGCTATTTCTATTTATTTATTTATTTATGCATTTAAATAAATGGAAAAATAAAATGTAGAAATGTGGAAATACAGAAATAAATAAATGTAGAAATGTGGAAATACAGAAATAAATAAATGTAGGAATAAATAAATACATATATAAATAAATAAATAAATATATAAATACATAAATATATAAATACATAAATAAATACATATAGAAATGCATAAATAAATAAATAAATACATGTAAAAATACAGAAATAGCCATTTATATTACCAAAATGTATTTATTTTCACTATTATTTCTGCATTTATTTATTTATTTCTACTTTTATTTATTTATTTATTTTTCGTTCTGTCATTTTTAGTCCTTCATACACACACACACACACACACACATATATATATATATATATATATATATACACACACACACACACACACACACACACACACACACACACACACACACACACACACACACACATATTGATACATCATCATCCTCTGCTAAACTCATCTTTAAATATATTACAATTTAACAGCTAATGCACACTGTTTTCAAGAGTGGCATCTTACTACATCTTCTTACCCTGCTTAATGCATCTAAGGTGTATATTTACATAGATATATTTCTCCAGCCCAACCCAAGCCATTCCAAAAAAAATTGTTTTTAATTAAATATAGTTATATAGTTACACACACACACCACTGACAGCAGTTCACTGATCTATTTTGTTCCAAAATGGACTTTTTTAATTGCACTTTTGAATATGTGGGTTTGCACCCAAAATGTTTTTTTTTTATTAATGGCACATATGAATATGTTTGTTTAATGCAGTTTAAATTTTATGTGGCTGTATAAGCAATTGTGTTTTAAAATTAAAATTGATGATAAATTACTATTTCCCTTTGCAGTTTGACTGGCCCATTTTACCTGAAACCACTGGCCCATTTTACCTGAAACTGCTCATGCAAAAAAAGTTGGCACAGCTGATGTTTCAAGAACTGTAGGGACTAAATAATTATATTTTATTACATAATTTCAACACAAAATGATCAAAAACAGTCATTATTAATCATAAAAACACATGGAAAAGCCATATATGGTATTGTATTATTGTCCCAAACGATTTACCAAAAAGTGGCCCAATTTTGCTGATATCACCCTACACTTTAAATATCTTTAATTTAAAGACTGATGTAGGCTACATAGATCAGACTATATTTACTAAAAGTGATATTTAAACACATTTTATGCTTAAAATTAAGAAATGTGCATTGTGCAATAAGCAAAGTACTCAAAATGTTCATAATATTATATCAGTAGCTTCATGCATTATGCCAGTAAATATGTTAATGGTTTTGTATTATACTAACTTAGTATGAAATAAATGTATTTTAAATACATTTCTGTATAGTTTTTTTTTCACTAGAGGTGTTATGACCTTACAATTGAGAGAGTATGTATTTGCATTTTTAAAAATGCTAGTATAAAACTGCAGGACAGTTAAACTAATAATATGACAAAAAAAACCTTTAACATATGATTAAAAACTAAAGAAATGGAGTTGCGGAAACTAGCCTATATAAACTTGTACTTATGAATTCATTAATAATTTAAATTAAATATTGATATTGTTAAGAAAAATGCACATATTTTGCACCAATTACTCATATTTTAAAATACCATGTTTTTTTCTCCTTTTATTTATTCAGTATATTTGGGTCTGAAGCAACACAAAGGTAAACCTGAGCTATTTGTAACAATGTCTTCTCGGACTAACACAGCATCATTACAGTTATTGCTCCCATGCTGTTAAATTAACAGGGAAACATATTTAATTTGAAACTCTTATTTGCAATAAATATCAGAATGACTATTTCTATAGGCCAACACATGCATGACACTCATGTAGGACTCTGTATACCCAGAAGAGGGCATGCAATGATAGTTATTGCTTCAGTTGCATTATCCTGTTCCACGACTTTGAGCTTCAACCAGTGTCTGTTCGCTACATTTAATTAAGACTCTGTCTTCTGCTTTTGGACCGATTAAAGAGAGCCATTTGAACTCTAAATTTTGACATTATAACAAGATGTATGACTTACCTGTTTTCTTTCAGCACATGTTCTACTCTACAAGATTACATTCCACTCAAGTTAAAGAAAACAAAGTGGAAAAAGGAACAATAAACTTAGCATATTCTCAAAATGGTATTATAGAAAACATTACACAGATGCATTTAAACAGTTTTCAGCTTGGAGTAACGATAAATTTGTGTTGTGTTGCCAGCCGGTGTATCGTGTAAACTTAAAATCTGCACAGAGCCTGTGTGGAATGCGTAGATAATGGCTTCTGGGGCGGCCAACACAGTCAATGAGAACCAGGGATACCTTGTATAATACTAGTATTCTATAGACTTAGGGTCAGATTTTTTAACAGCTTGCGCCAGCATCAACCCTCCAATGCACAATAACCATAAAATATAATATACAATACATAAAATACAATTAGGTGGAGTCAACGTGACCACAGGACATGTTAACAACCTATAGGCCTATTCATTTGCCCTGTTTAGTAAATCTGGCCCTAAAAATCCAGGGCAATAGCCTATCAGAGATCACCTTTATTGGTTTAATATCTCACAATATTCTATAGATAACTTTTATTCATAAATAAAAAATTGTTCTTTTCTTTTTTTTGTAAAAAAAAACTATTTTCTGCTATTTCAGCATAAAAAAAAAACAATTTAGAACTTTCCTATGTCATATTTTTGAGTCATTTTTACACTGTTCAGGAATTAAACTCAGTATAAGGAATAACTCATATAGTTGTTTGAGCACAGATTTGTACTAGAAACAGTTCAGACTCTGTCATGTTCTTTTTGTCATGTTTTTCTTCAATTGTTCGCTTTCACTCATCAGAAATGCTCTGCAAATAGAGTTCGACCAAGAGAGAAAACAAAAACAATGCATAAATTATTTTCAGATTTAATTTTCCCTTTTAAGACCCACATTACTCTGACGGCCAGCTTGTCTTAAACAAGAAGCTGACAGCATAAAACAGAATGAGAGGCAAATCATCATGATTTCCTGAGACGTTTTCTCAGAGGACTGTCTCTGAAAAGCTATTAAATCGAATGGAGTTGCGGTTACGTGAAATTCTATATTTTGTTTCCAATCCCTTTATGAAAGCTCCAGACATTTTGCTCATTTCGATGATTGCTTGGTATAAACCACCATAAAAAAAACACTTTTCAAAATTGGATTGGATTCAAAAAGTATATTGTTGTCTATGAAAATTTGATCAGTAATATTTGAAAATTGCTGATGGCATCTCATGTATAGTATTAATTAGAGCAATTTATGATTTGGTTGCACTGAATATTTGAATAAGTACTAACAGTTATTATAAATATGTCTGGAGAAGGATTTTTTTTTTATTCCAGAAACTTGAACTACTTTTGATGTGCTGGTTACATTTGCCAGATATTACCATAATAAATAGTATGTAAATAAATCAAAATTTTGGAAAAGTCAAATGAGGACACGTTTCATGCTAAACAACAGCTATAATAACAGCCCAGGTTTAAATAACTCTTTTCAAATAAGAGAAGATATTGAGCTGTCTCCTAAAATAAAAGATTCAGCATGTATTATCCTGTTTTATTGAGCAATTCAACATCAATTGCAAACAGGTATGCTCCAACAACCGATGCCAGAGTGAGAGGTATTTTTAAGATGGCTTGCTGATAGGTCCACTTTGTTTTCGTCAGGGAGGGAGAATTGGCCTGTTTGATTTTTCCGTCAAGATTGGGTAAAGTTGCAGGGTCATGATATCCCAGGTATTCACCTAATCTGTTCTCGGCATTGCCAGTAAACAGGCAGCCACATGGGAGAAAGTAATGATGGATCAAGACCAAAGCCTTTGCTGGATTTTGGATGTGTCTGGCTGGTGATGGGAAATGTACTAAGCAGGCTATTTGTTCAGGGCCTGCGTCACCTTTATCATTCAGGTACGCTTGACTGTGATCAATAACTCATACTTCTTACGTCAATAAAATTCTTTGCCTTATATTTCTAAAGCAGAAAAGGAAAGTTTAAAAACATCATACCATCACACATAATATTTTTGCAAAGAAGAAATACTTCTTTGTTTGTTATACAACCAAATCTATCTGAATATATCTACATGACAGAGGAGGTAAACAATTCTGCATATATTTTTAATTATAAAATTCAAGATTAATGTGTATCTTATTTACTTTATAATACCAAATATTAGTTAAAAGAATATTAAAATTGAATGCATTCATATTTTTTTAAATGTAACTTATATGTAAAAGTCATATTGGTAGCACTTTACAATAAGGTTTCATTTGTTAACATTAGTTAACTAAATTAGCAAACATGAACTAACAATGAACACTACTTCTCAAGCATTTATCAATCTTAATGTTAATCTCAACATTTACTAATATCAAAAGTTGTATTTATTAACATTAGTTAATGCAGTGAACTAACATGAACATTAAGTATTATTAAGTAACATTAACAAAGGTTAATAAATGCTGTACAAATATGTTGCTCATTGTTCATGTAGTTAATTAATGCATTAACTAATGATAACAAATGAGCCCTTATCGTAAAGTGTTACTGACATATTTAATAATATAAAGTGTGTGTGCATTCACAAATATATTCTAATTTATATTACAATAAATATATAATTCTACTTATAATAATTAGAATATTTAATCTGAATATTAAAATTGTGTTCATGAATTCATATTCTTTACAAATATTTCAGTTTTTCCTTTTTAATAAATGTGCTAAGTTGTCACAGATCTGTTTTTTTTTTTGCTTTGTCATTATGGTGTATGGACTGTAGATTGATATGGATAAAGAGTAATTAAAAGTAGTTTAATTTAAGGCAACAACAAAAAATGTGTTTGAATATTTTCAAAAGCCACTGTAGTAATAATATTCAGTGTTAATGTGTGCATATAAACCTGATTTCCAATGTCAACTTTAACAATAAATCAGATGATTATTAGAAATGGCCATAACAAAGCCACATGTTACACATCAAGAAATCTTTTTTTTTTATGTCAGCACATTTAGAATTATAAAGAAAATGCACTAAAGATGAAAGCTGAAGCACAACTACATGTGTCACATAATCATCTGTAGTGCAGAGACGGATCTCTAGCTCCAGAGTTACCTTTCAACAGTCAGTCATCATGGCCAGCCTCGTCACCCCTTTTGCACTGAGCAAATCTGAGTCACTGGTAAATGAGACAAGATTAAAGTTTAAGAAAAAGAAAGAATTGAAAGCAGACAGTTTGTCCTTTTAAAAGACCAAATGCAATCAATTATTCTCATCAGCAAAGGGAAGTACATGAAGCAATACTTAAAGCAGGATTAAGGCTAAACTGGTCATTTAACCATCAAGATAAATTCCCTGTTGGCAACACTTGACTACTGGCAAAACAGAGAGGCAAAACACTAACAGACAAGACACAAAACAGAGAGGCAAAACACTAACAGACAAGACACAAAACAGTCGCTCTGTTATGCAAAAGAAAAAGAATGAAGGCACAATTGCAAGCAAATTAACACAGTTTGACCTCACATTTATTATATTAATTTATTTTAAGAACCTGCAAAGGAAATGAAAATGTCTGTTTGCACACTTCGTGACTTTGTACTTTAATACAGGAAGTCATATCTCACACCAGTGATAGCCAGTGAATATTTTAAGTCATTCCAAAAGCCAAAATCTTTGTTTATTAAAATAGTTTTTCTGGCATTCAAAGACATTCAGCAGTTTGATTGAAACAGCTTCCGAAGGAAAAAGTATCAGAGTTATATTTTTTTGTATCAGAGTGGTTAATGTTATTGGCAAACATGTGGAAATGCAATATGACCATCATCTGTATCTCAACAAGTGACGTCACAATTCATTCCTGACAATCATTCTAGAGACTTCACATTCCTTGTAGTTTAACAGAGTTAGCAATGCTATAAAACTTTTGCTGGATAGTAGTTATATTAACAGCTTCATAAGAAAAGTCGGTAATACTTATAAGGTTTCATTTGTTAACATTGGCTAAGTACATTATTAACATGAATTAATAATGAACTGCACTTCTACAACATTTAATAATCTTTGCTAATGTTCATTTCAAAATTTCTAATACATTATTAAAATCAAAAGTTGTATTTGTTAACATTAGTTAATGCACTGTAAACTAACTTGAACAAACAATGAACAACTGTTTTTGTATTAACACAGATTAACAAATACAGTAACAAATGTATTGCTTATGGTTAGTTCATGTAAGTTAATATATTAACTAATGGTAACAAATGAAACCTCATTGTAACGTGTCACTGAAAAGTCCAAACATTACTTTATGTAAATATGACTTTTACCTGATTAACATGTAAAACATGTAAAAACTATGACAAACACATAAAAACATAAGTAGTGATACAAGAGCGAACAGGATTTTTTTTCCGGGTTTATAAATGTAAACATGCTTCTGGTTAAACAAAAAGAATCCCAAATTCACAATCTTTTATAAACACAGTTCTTTGGTCAGACCATAATATGCTGTGGCAGAAATCATAAACATTTTTTTTTTTTTACTAAAACATTTGAGCTCTCACTTTGTCACTAGACACATTCCAGATACAGAAGATGCTATTCTAAAAGGTACGTCTCTTTCAAATCGAAACCACGCCGCTGGATAATCAAAACAAGCCTCATGACAGATATTCCATTACACTGCACGGTCAAGTCGAGTTGAATTGCTGTGTCTTATGATTTCATATGTGCAACTCTGGAGAATATTTCAGGAGAACATGTTACTCATCTTTATCGGACAGCAATGTACGGTTAGCATTAAGCACTGCAGGCTTGAAATACTTTTTATGTTGTCAGCACAGCCATTTTTTTTAAAACAAATGCTTTCTTCATGTCTATATCCTTTGCCAATTATAAAATGAAAGAAGAAAGGTGTTTGTTAATAAAGTTAAGACATTTTTTTTTTAAATTGCTTTAGTATAATGACATTAAAAAGGCCAATGACTATTAGTAAATTTAGTATTTCATTGAACATTATTGTTGTACTTTATATATAAAAAAATGACTGCCTATACACTGTAATTTTAACTGTAAAATATTGTAAAAAGGCTATGGGAATAAACTGTTAATAGGTTAACAGTATTACCGTAAAAAACGTAAAAGATCTAACCGGACATTTCATGTAATTTTACAGTAAAATACTGTTAAATGTATAGCAGAACAAATGAAATTATAATTCACAGTGAAAAACTGTAAACTGACATTCCCAGCATTCTCTGTGTGACACTTCATATTTCAAGGTATTTTGTTCAAATCATTTCTTTGCAAATATAATTGTGTATCAGTTATGCACATTTGGGTTTTATGTTACATCTCTGTTGTTTGATGAATGATTATTGCATTGTTTAAATGTCATGTTTTGCCATGATGGTGTTTTGTGTTTGCATGAAAGACTCTTGTGCACCTTCTATATAGGTGTAACAAGGTTAGATGTTATGGGAAGAAGGAGGTGGGAACCGGCGAGCATTCAAACAAATTTTAATAAAATAAATAAACAAATAGAAAAAAAAAACCTTTCATGCATGAATTATGATAACTTCAGTCAGGATTTTTTTCCTATGTGTTTTAATTGCTCTTAGAGCATGAAAAACAAGATTTGAATTTTTTTTTTTTTTACACATTTTTCAAAGAGATTTTCAGATGTCCACTTGAGCGTTTATGGTTTAAACTGAAGAGATACTGTATTAAATATAATACAATAATCAAACAGATTATTTAACAAACTAATCAATAAAATTATATAAAATCATCTGAAAACTATAAAATATATACAAAAAATATAAATGCGAAATATTGCAAAGGCAATTGAACTTCATACAAGTTGCACTTCGCGTATCTTTGATATCAGAACATGAGGACGTGATTCCATCAGAATTTTCTACAGCCTGTCAAGGTACAACTGTGGAAACCACTCAGATGCTCCCTCCAGTGTACCAGAGTATGTCAGTTTACCCTTATTAGCTGATAATTTTGATTATGTTCAAGATGGACACATTTCTAGCATAGCCCTCCTCTGAGAAAACCTAGCGATAAGTTTTTTTCAATCTCATCTGAAATAAGCAGTGTTGGGGATAACACATTACAAGTAACATGCATAACGCATTCAGATTACTTTTCTGATGTTACAAGTAAAGTAATGTGTTACAAGTAACGTGTTACGTAATCAGATTTTTTTTATGTTATGAGTAAAGTAATGTATTACAAGTAACATGCATTACGTAATCAGATATTTTTAAATGTTACAAGTAATGTATTACAAGTAACATGCATTACGTAATCAGATATTTTTAAATGTTACAAGTAATGTATTACAAGTAACATGCATTACATAATCAGATTACTTTTTGATGTTACGAGTAAAGAAACGCATTACAAGTAACATGCATTATGTAATCAGATTACTTTTTGATGTTACGAGTAAAGAAACGCATTACAAGTAACATGCATTACATAATCAGATATTTTTAAATGTTACAAGTAATGCATAAGTAACATGCATTACATAATCAGATTACTTTTTGATGTTACGAGTAAAGAAACGCATTACAAGTAACATGCATTATGTAATCAGATTACTTTTTGATGTTACAAGTAAAGAAACGCACTACAAGTAACATGCATTACGTAATCAGATATTTTTAAATGTTACAAGTAATGTATTACAAGTAACATGCATTACATAATCAGATTACTTTTTGATGTTACAAGTAAAGAAACGCATTACAAGTAACTTGCATTATATAATCAGATTAGTTTTTGATGTTACGAGTAAAGAAACACATTACAAGTAACATGCATTAGGTAATCAGATATTTTTAAATGTTACAAGTAAAGTAATGTATTACAAGTAACATGCATTACATAATCAGATTACTTTTTGATGTTACGAGTAAAGAAACGCATTACAAGTAACATGCATTATGTAATCAGATTACTTTTTGATGTTACGAGTAAAGAAACGCATTACAAGTAACATGCATTATGTAATCAGATTACTTTTTGATGTTACGAATAAAGAAACACATTACAAGTAACATGCATTACGTAATCAGATATTTTTAAATGTTACAAGTAAAGAAACGCATTACAATAACATGCATTGCGAAATCAGATTACTTTTTGATCTAACAAGTAATGCATTACAAGTCGCATACATTATGTAATCACATAACTTTTTTTATGTCAATGAAAATTACATTCTAATAATACAAATACATTTATTTACAGTCAAAAAAAGTCACTGCAGATTAAGTATTTTCAAAAACAATATTCACAGTACAAGTATGAATTGTAGCTGAAATATAGCCATTGATGCATGAGGTCCACTAGTGGACAGATGATTAATCAGATTTTTCTCCCAATCTAAAATCAAAACTTGGAAAATGTAACTGTGATAGGACTCATTAGATATTGCTGCAATATTTTTTTTTACCTACAAGAGTCTCCTAGGATAGAAGGAATGGGTGGATATTCCGGAGCAACTTGGCATTTCTGACTGACCATTGGCCATCTTGGTTTGGAGGGGGAATAAATCGAAACACAACGGCTTGCCACTTGGTTGCAATGTATAGGATGATGCACCAGGGTCCACTGAAGAGGTTGATGTGCAACTATGCCATCAAAACCCATGCAAATTCAAGAAAATGCTTTTTTAATAGCTGTCCACTGTAGTGACCACTATACATGAAAGGGTTAAAGTAAAGACGGCGGTCCCTCACGGTCGACTGCCGCCACACATAATAAAACAAAACACAACATGAATCCAGGCCTGGCCTCTCTCGATCTCCACTGTCGTCGCTCCTCCTTTTATGCTTCCGCTGGATATGAGACCGGTGTGTCTTACAGGTGTCGCTCATTAGCAATCATGCCACCGGCCTCGCACCGTTCTTCCACGGCCCTCTGCCTCGTCCTGCTTGCCACAAAAGTATAATTCAGCTAGTGGAAAACTGAACTTCTTCATGATTCATCATGTGGCATCCTCTTTTACCACTTGCATAGTAGCGTCTATAAGGTACAACATAGATTTTAGTAGCAGTGTGTAGCCTTAAGTTGCACATTTTCCTGTTGTAAATTACAGTTTTATACTGTAAAATGTACAGGTTGTTCTGTTACATTTGTTACAATGTTAAATTTTTACTGTATTTTTTGTTTTTACAGAATTATTCTGGCAACCACAGCTACCAGGATGTTTATTTATGTATTTTTTACAGTGGGCAGATCCTCACATGCAGCCCATCATATTTGGGGGTCTTTATGTGCATAAAAAAATTAAAACAATTTAAGGAACAAGTGAATACACACTGCTCAATGCAAATAAGCACATCTGAACCAGGACTTGTATGTGTGTGTGTGCTTTGTTCTTTTTGTGTGTGTGGTGTTACATTAATCCTCTAATGTGTTTATCCTCTGTTAAGTTACTCCTTAAGCTTCCACTTGTTTAGCTCTTCGCTCCCTGGAGCCTCAGTTTTCGCACCACATAAATCACAGGGCAGCATTATCTGCTGGCTGCAGCTGATGGAGATAGTGCCAGGAACACGCTCCTTAAACCACCAGTGTTTAGGACCCCTCTCCTATGTAATTCACCATAGCTGTAGAAAAGGAAATAATATGGTTAATATTTTGATCCTAAAATAGTGCTTGACGAACCCAATGAACTTTGCCGTACTCTTTTTTTGCCCTCTCGGTGGGCCTCTTTATACTGTGTGTCAGCACTGTGTCTGTTTTAAAAAAAATCAGCCAGAAGCTCTTCTACTTGTTTCACAGCAAGAGACAGGAAAACATTTATCTATAAACCGACTAGCCAGGAGCATAAGAGCCATCTGAAAAGTGTGGGAATGCACATTATAGCTTTTATTATTATACATTATATTATACATTAATTTATTTATTATACATTATAGATTTTATTATAGCTTTTATTACTACATTTATTATAAGCTTAGCAAGAATTAAAGCTTGGCTTATGAATATGTATGGAGTTACTTTTACATTACTAAACATGTAAATATAATGGTTTACATGACTAAAAAAACAAGATTTCAATTTACTTAATTAAAATGAGCTAAAGTAACACATTTTATCTTAATTTAATTTCTGTCACGACAGCTCTCTGAGTGTTTGGCATGGTAATGGATATGACATTGTTGATATGGTTGGTCTTGGCGAAATAGATCTGCTACGCTGCTGCTGTTATTGATACTATACAAGTACGGGAATTGCTACTGCCAATACATACATGATAAACTGCTGTGAACAAGTAAGACACGCTGCTGCTGTACAATATAACATACATGAATTACCTGTAGCAGATCTATACAGGTGGAGCTGGGGAAGGTGGAGGGTTTTCTGAAAGTGCGCTGCAACTGCTACAGCAAATGTCATACCAAGTATCTGAAGGTTGAGCAGCGAGCTCATTGGCTACTGATACAGCAGGAACCAATCAGCTGTGCCTTATAGAGAATGATGTGATTGCAAGCAGATTGATTTATGGACCGATCAGCCTACAACATCTGGAGTTTCATGATAGAATTTTGTATTTCATCACATTCAATTTGTAAAATGGAAGTTTAAGTTGCATGAAACGGAAATTGCAGGAAGTTTTCTTCCCTATTGTGATGTATTTCTTAGTGAAACTGCATGTCGAAAAAGAAAAAATGTAGGGCAGGACTTGAATTGTCTATCGGGAATTGACTGGATCATTGGATCGTTGTGGTTTGCAATTGCTGTGATTTTTTTTTTTTTTTTTTTGATTTATTTGACAATAAAAGTTAAAACAAGTACAATCAAGCCCAAAAGACCAACTCATACACATTTTAAAAAACTGTCGAGGATAAGATACACAATAAAGCCACAGGCTTATTTCCATTGTGGTCTCATGTGAGTGACAGGTTGAACGTGGATGGACGTGTTTGCTGTGTGTGCAGTCGTGCCAGTGGTGTGAAGATGTAATTTGACCCTCTTTCTCAGCTTCTATGTTTGTCTAAAACCAGTGAATTAACTAAAACATATTGTAGAAGCCAAGTAAATAAGCTATTCCATTTTAACATGCAGTTTGCCTGGTATGCTCGGTAATGGATAGTCTGTTTGTAAAGTGACTTTGTAGTGTCTTATATGGCACAACTAATGTTGAGAAAAATATCTACACGCTGGTTTCCTTCAAGACTTGTGTTAATCTAAAGTGTGGCTCTCCACCCATAATCTCAATTTCACGAACCTCTAGTCCTGCCAGACCAAGTCTGTTTTAAGTCTAGCCAAAACAAACAAGCTCTTCCATCTCGAAAAACTCAGACAAGCTGTCATGAACTTCTAGTCTCTCTTTGCATCACTTAAGTGCATCTTTTAGATTCAGTGAAGAATCATTAGCTGTGGAATCATAAGTGAATTTATTTCTTTAAATTTCTTATTTATATAAAAAGCTCACATCACAGGGCAACCCGGGAGCTTCTGACTCCAGTGGTTATCTTTTGCCCTTTAACATAGATAGGACAACAGTGCATGCCATTTAGCTCTCAGTCATGTTCTTTCTGACTTAGGCTTCTGTTCTTTGTTCACTACCTAGACTGTAAAGACTCAGACCCATCTCTATCTCTCCAGAGGAAGTAAAGATTAAAAGAGGGCACACTACTATAATCCATTCTATCTCCTGGAAAACATCCAGTTTCCACCCTTTCACTTAGGGCTTAGAGGAAAAAAATCAGCTCACACCAGAACTTTAGAAAAAAAAATACTTTGCTGGATGCTGATTGAGTGCATAATGTTCAAAATGTCAGAACTTTGTGAATTATAAACCAATGCTTTAAAGGTTCCCAAAGGAACACATCTGTGGTCAGTTCTGATCACTGGCTCTCCTGTCTGGCCGAGGAAGAGCAGGTTGAAAAGAACCACTAAATTACGGAAAAGATGTATAATCTCATTTAATTGTAAGAAGTAAATGTTAGCTGTGTAACAGAAGAGCCACATAATATAACATTTCAAAACTGAATTGGTCATGGAAGAATTGTTGGCTGTGCTTTATTAAAATATTCTGAGAATCTGAACCAAAATCAATATATTCCCCATTCCAATATGATTCCCATTCACATAATTTCAAGAGGCCGTAAGATCCCTATCCCTTTGGTTGGACATTACAAAGGGTTTTTACTGCATTGCACAATCTAGAAGAAAACAAATTATTTGACCTGTCTCAGTCATTTCATGACATTTTGCCTATTTTCTGTGGGTCAAAAATCTTGGTCTGCACTCAATCTCTACATCTAACCAGGTGAATATTTTTCATATATCTTGTCAAAGGCTGCACATTGTCAGAGAAGTGTTGTTGGTACTTCTATTTCCCCTATACGCAAATACAAATGAGTTTATCAATACAGGCCAAAAAGCACGCTCATTTAAATATTGACTTTGAGTGTCAGCAAACTGTTGTTATTTTTCAGGACAACAGGGAAATTTGTTCAGAAAAAGTTATTTCTTCAAATTTTAGAGCAGTTAGCCAACTATTCTTGGATTCCTTGCCTCCTTTGACCGAGAAATTGAATGACTTTTCCTGTTTCTCTTCCCTGCTCTTTACTCAGGCCCATGTCTGTTTGGCATCAAACTGGCCAGAGATGATTAGTGTTTGGGGCTGATGATGTTTATTCAGAAAATGGCCTTGACTTTTCATCAGCTGTTTCCAAGAGAATTATATGTGGTTTCAGTAAATAAGGGTCTATGACTTGTCATGTGTCAGCTTCAATCCCACCTTTAAATGCTTTTCTGGCTGCTATAGAGCCATCATGGATTTGTTTAAAACCAGGTAGTGGCATTTGCAAGGTGAAAATATCACTACGCACTCATTCTGGGTCAGTGTTACAGGGTAGGCATGCCCTAAAACTTGCGTAGCCTATACACCACATACCTAATGGAATTAGCCTTGTTCTATGATGTTTGGATTCTTCTGATGCACCTATATGACATGGTTCATCAATCCATCACACTCGATGTTCTCCTGGGATGTAAATTTACATGAGTTATGGATGCATTTTAGATACAGTATGTTGATACCCAGGCATAGGCACTTTGTAACCACAATCCAGCAATGTAACATACCATCTCCAAGGTGCATCTGCTGGTTACACATTCACTCTCTGTTGTGTGTTTTCATGCTACCTCTCCATACACAGGTCATAATGTCTAACCTGAATCAACCACAGTCAAAACAAGATGCCAGAAATTTGTTTTAACAATGAACACACATGACATGTTTACCCAGCACAATCCAGCAAAACAACATTCTGTTCCACTGCTTTCAAATAATTTAATGATCTCTGCCAAGGTGGTCATAAAAAAAAAACAATTTAACTGGCTTGTAATATGAATCTGACAATATTTCTTATTCATCTTACATTCAAATGTTTCTTTGTTTAAAATGTTACTGAATCTTGAAACTTTGTTTATTTCTGTTTCTGTCTTTTTTCTTCTTTTACCAACAATGATTTGTGGATTCTCATGATCAGCATAATGTTCAAAGTTAAACACTTTTAAATAAAAAATGAAATGAAACACTTATGTTTACTTAAGTCAAGGTTTATTGACTTTGATCAAAAGAAGCACAATGGACATCTGTTTGCACAGAAACTTCACAAAAGTATCTATAATGTTGATGCCCAAGCACAAAACAATTTTTTTTTACAAACGTTAAATGTAGAAATTACAAGAAATGCTTTATGTGATACATATTTTTTCCAGAATATTTAAAAAGATAGGTCACCCAAAATATACACATATTATTTACTCAATATAATTTGTTCCAAACCCATTTGACTTTCCTTTGTGGAACATAAAAAGGGTGTTTTGACGCCTGTTTATGCTGCTTTTTAACCATTTGATGAAAGGGAATGGCGGCTGAACCGGTAAAGCTCCAGTAATTACAAAAAGTCACCATAAAACAAATCCAAATAAAACTATATATATACGAAGAAAAAATATTTTCACTGATAATATTCAAAATGTCAGACATTTCTGATTTTTAAATTAGGATCTGTTCCTCACACAGCATCTCCTTTTATGTTCCACAGAAGAAAGAAAGCCATACAGGTTTATAACGACATATAGATGATGACATATTTTAAAATTTTGGGTGAACAATTCCTTTAAACTTTCAGATGGGTCAAGATGACCTCCAGTATTAATGGAGGGTACAGACATTCAGCAGTATGAGAAAATGTTCTTAATTTGCAGCCAGCTCTCAGTAGAGATGACGTTTTCAGCCAAATATAACATTCAATCTGATGCATGCTCCAGGACCTGTAAATTAGAGTAAGGTCCCCCATGCTCCTCTGATGAATGATCCTTGCCAGATATAATGGTGTTCTCTAGCCGGGAAGGCATCTGCGCAGGCACTTGCACTGCCAAAACTGTCTTACTACACTTCCTTCCATAAATTTGCTGAAACCGAGGTCACACCATTTCTGTGTGTCCAGGCTTCATGTCAAGTGAAAGAAAAGAAGTTCACGCTAACATACAGGCAAAAAGGGGAAGATAAGTTGCATCACCATGGAAAAGTCAACCCTGAAAAATATATGTGTCCTTGCTCTTAATATCAGCAGTTTTGTAAACTTCCAATGAAGTGATATAAAATTTAACTGAGTTCTGACAGAAAGTCATGTCTTTCTTGCACCTCATTACTGAGTCTTGTACTCTTTTGTGTGTTGAGTGAATGGGGCTTTTACCAGCACATAACCAACAGCCCAAGGATATCATTTGGAACACAGCTCCAAATGTTCTCTGGTATGAATTAGTCTTGTCTGTACTTCCCTGTGACTCGTCTTTATTCAGAATGCATGCCAATATTTGTACCAACAACTGCCTTGGTAGAATGTGGTCAATTGCATATTTTAAAAAAACATTTTTTTCCTGATTTAATTTTTTCATCAAGTTTATCTAAAATCTCGACAATATTTTAGAGAAAACATATGACATCAACAAAGTGATCTGCTCATCTTCATTACATTTTTCCTTACTCACATTCCAACTAAATCCAACTAAAAGTTTTTCTTCCTTTTCAGCCCTGCACTTCTAAATGTCCATTCAGAAGAAAGCAAAACAAGTGATGCAAAAACAGCCCTTGACAGAGACACAGCACTCATGACTTCGAAGTGCCTGATAAATTCATTTGAACAGTTGGGCAAACAACACTTTTTGAGCAAACAACACCTGCCCATCATATTAAAAGTCTCCCTGCCACCCCCTGCAGCTGCCTGTATTGGGGTGTTAGTCTTCAGCCTTTCTCCTTCCTCCTTCCTCCGGAACCACAGCCAAAAGCTGGCTTTCTCTGCCTCCTCCTCAAGCTCCTTCACCATCTTCCGCAGGTTTACCCCCGCCATGCCAGACTCACAGAGTAGGTACAGGGTAAACATTGGCATTCCAGCCTGCCTCCTGGCACTCCGCTGTCATCTCGAAACACTTTAGATGTTTCCTTTCATGGGCTGCTGTAGAGTTTCCTTCCCATGGGATGGTAAGTTCAATGATGATGACTATCTTATCCTCAGCTGACCACATGACGATGTCTGGCCGGAAGTGGTTATTGTTATCTCTCTTGGGAAGACCAGCTGCTTTTTGAGGTCCACCAACATTTGCCACTCCCAGGTTTGAGGAAGGTATTTCTTTCTTGTGCCGATACCCGGTATGTCACCTGGTCTGACAAAGGATAATAGTGTAAACTTTGGCGTCTCAGGCGTGTAATTTGCTGCTATACTCTTCTCCAAGAATTCAGCCAGCTTAGTGAGGACTTGATAGTGATGCCACCTAAATCGTACCTGTGTCAGCGCAACCTTACATCCTGAGAGGATGTGCTGCAGGCTTGCCTTGATGTTACCACAAAGGGAACAGCCGACCTCATCCCCAAACCACTGGGTGAGGTTTAAAGGTCGTGGGAGGGTATTGTAAACTGCCCTTATCTGAAAGCTGATATATAGAGCCGGCAACGCGCATTCACGGGAGACGGATGCCGGCGTATGACGTAGGACGTAGCGTTTGATTTAGCTATACTTCGTTCTACGTCACGACGCTTCCTACGCTACGTCCTACGTCATACGCCGGCATTCATCTCCTGTGAACGCGTGTCAACTGTTGCTGGAAGCCAGTTATTTTCATTTATAAAGTTTGAAATATGTATATTTTTACGACAAAACCTCACGGATTACCCTCAGAAGGCCTTCGTTTATCCCCCTGGAGCCGGATGGATTACTTTTGTGAAGGATGCATGCACATTTTTGGGAAGGAGGTGGACCCCATAACTTGACATTATAACCATTGAAAGATCTAAGATATTTTCTAAAATAACTGAAAATGTGTTCGTCTGAAAAATGATTGACATATGCATCTCGAACGGCTTGAGGGTGAGTAAATCATGGGTTTAATATCATTTTTGGCCGAACTATCCCTTTAAAGACATACAATAAAACTCTTTCTGATTCTGATTTAGCAGTAATAAGCTATTTTCCTGCACAAAATAAAATAGAATTGTAATATAACAATATAACAATATAATATGTAACAATAATGTTTACAGTGGCTTTATAAATTAATTAAAAATATAAAAAAGCAAAACACACCTGATGCACATTCTTTGTTTTTCATTAGAAGTAGAGTTTAAAAACCTTGCTGTACACGCCATCTTGCACCGACGAAAGTGACTGAAGGCACCTGACATTGTAAACACGACTTCCCAAAATGGAACTTCTCAGGAGGACTAATGCTGCCTTCACATGTTATATTAGAATTATCATAAGTACAAGTTTCCTATTTAAAAATCGGACACCCTCTCAAGTTATGTTTACCACTTGGAAGTTTGGGGATAATTTTGATAGCCAAGTTCCCCAAGAAGAATTGCTGCTGAGACTGCTATTCTTTAGGCCTATTCGTTTCATTGCCTTGTCTTGTTGTTAAAGTTGTGCATATTTACATATATGAATAATATTTTGAAGCATATTGTATGTATCAGCAAAAATAGCCTGTATTTGACCGAAATTCCAGAATTCCAGCTAGTGTGGTGAACGTTTATGGTTGTCAATGAATGGGACACTAAAAATCATTTTGGATTTAATCATTCCCAATTAATAGGCAAGAATAAACCTGGTGTGCTCCATGGTTCCTGTTCTTTCCGACAACAAAGCACTTGAATGTGCCAAGCTCGTAATCACCACTTCAGAAGTGGGAAGCGTATCATCAATGTTCCACCTCTACAACAAAGAGGCATCCCGCAAAATGAACATCATGGTTGAAAACACCCGGCTACAGCACCAGCCCTTCCCCACATACCTTGGCGTGAAGCTTGACAGAACACTGTCATTTAGACAACACCTGGACACGGTCAAGTTAAAGACAACCTCCCCTCCCACCACATTGAAGACCCCATGGACGTTCCTGGCCAGTACCTGCCCAGAAAGCAGTGGACAATCCTCAACCGCCTGAGGACAGGTGTGGGACGCTTCGGGGCAGCAATGATGAAGTGGGGCATCACGGATAGTCCTCAATGCGAGTGCGGAGACCCACTGCAAACTGTGGAACACATTTTAACTAGCTGCCCCATATATTGGCCCCTGAATGGCGAACGTGGTTTAAATGATCTTGATCATAGGACGCTGGACTGGCTCGCCTCAACAGAACTGAAGGTCTAAGGACACACACCAGAGAGAGAGAGAGAGAGAGAGAGAAGTGGGAAGTAGGACATTTCTGATAGCATGTGAAAGCAGCATCGGAATCATCGTAAATACAAGTTTCCTAGTTAAAAATTGGACATGCATACCCTCTCAAGTGGTTTTTACTACTTGGAAGTTTGGGGATCATTTTGATACCGGAATTCCCGAGTTGGGCGTTTCAAATTGAAATATTCTGCACGAGTCATGCACAAAGTTTTTTTCACAAAGTACCTTTATGGAATTTTGCTTGCAAGTTCAGACCCAGAAAAAAAGCAGCATTCCTCAGCACATATCCTTGTGTTCATCTACTAAGTAAGCAGAGTTTGGAATGACATGTGGGTGAGTAAATGATGGCAAAATGCTCATTTTAGGGTGAACTATCCCTTCAAGGATGAGGGGAATTTTAAAGTTCTTCCATGTTTCTGTCTTGGGTGGGGCAGAACAAAATAGGAGGTGTCTGGTGCCATAACTTCATAATCAACTATTTGACTTCTGGCTTTATGAGGGCAGAGCCCATCTGGTACAGCAATATTATGACTTCTCCATAGAATAAGATGTATTTACTATTGTGTTTATTTACTGTACTGTGTGTTCTTCACACACAGCCGGTGTGTGATGAGAACATAAGTGTGCAATTTACTGCCACCTCACTTAGCCTGCGGCTCGCACATCTGGAATGGATCAGGTGAGAAGGCTGAAAAAAAAATGAAGAAGCAGTTTAAACAGCAAAATATTTAAATTGAGCCAGCTGATAGGATGTGTGAACTCACACTCCTGCTGTACAAATGCAGGTTGTGAGAGCATCTGGTGCAGAGGCTTGATTTCAAGAGGGATGCACAAAGAAAAGCCATATAACACAGGTCATTCAATCTTCATATTATAAAGCTCTTTCACCAAGAGGCCTCTTCATCATATGAAATGTTTGTCATTGCAGTTTTTTTAAATTTGGCGACCAATTGCTCATTTAGACACACTGGCAGCATTTGCGTGTGTGCTGAAAGCACAAGGGCTTTGGTGTATTTTAGTAGAACAATTAGGAGAACAAAAACATACAGTTCAGTTAGTTTATAGGTTCACAAGAGAAGTGTTTTTGATGTATTAATGAGACGGCAGTTCCATATGGTTGCCTGCAAACTTCCCCTTGTCACTTCATCACACAGTATGAAAAGAGAAAACGTAGGAAATCCCTAGTGGCATTCAATGTATATGGCCTGTATGTGGAAATTGCCCACACGCCCAGACACATGTGCAGCATGGAAGGTTTGTGGCTTATGGTACATGTCTGTTATTTATTGCGGACAGTATGCCTGAAAAGTTCTGATTTGAGGGAAAAAAAAATCAGATTTTCCTGATTTTTGTCTGAACAAAGGCTTACTGACCCAAAACTTTTGAACAGTAGTGTCTATATAACATTAAACCAAATATTAAATTACCTTCAACCAAAGCTAAAGTTTGTAATGTATAATTATGACAACCCAATGATTAAGTAGCTCCAGTTTCCAGATTAATGTCACCATAAGCCATTGTGACTATTCAAAAAAAATTTAGTCAAGCAAATGACATAATTTGTGTTAAGAGAGGATTACAAAGGGCCAATCAGTGGTGAACTCAGTGTTTTTACTGAGAGCTACTTGCCAAGAGATGAGCTCATCTAAACTCCCAAAGATTACAGCTATGAGAATGTAAGTGTGAGCGTGTATATCTTCCCTGAGAAATTTATTTGCTTTATTTCAAGCAAATAAAACCACCTTTAAAACAATCTTAAAACACTTAAGATTTACGTAGGCTATTTCAGACAAGGAAATTTGGCAGTAATTAAGATGGAAAAACAAGCTACATTAATGTGTCATATAGGAAACGTTAAATTATGACCTGAATTGTACTATTTCTCCATAATAAGGGATCGTATTTCTTGGCTGGGTAATCTGATAATGATAAAACAACTTAACTAACATAATACATTATTTTATGATGGAGTTCGGCTGTTTCACACTACATGTATAAGCGAAACAGTATTATTTCAGCATCTTTATTAACAAGTTACAGCATTCATATCGTCTGATTGATGTAGCCTAGATCATTTTTTAGCTTTCTCGTTTTTCTGGAAACTTAACAGATGCACTCAGAAAAGCATTACAATGACACGCCAATGGAGTAGCGGACTATATGAGCTATATATCATGATAAATGTACAAAGAGACACTTGTACATTCTTCATCTGTTTTGGGGGGTTTCAGACAGCGCTCGAACACCGAATTGATTCCTCTTTTGCGTTTCCTTGCCCCTTGGCTTGAACGGACACATAAACACAAAATTATGTCAAAATTACCCGTCTAAGGCTCGTCTCGGCAAGTATTCTCTCGTTTATGTCATAAGTAAACAAAACTGAGAAAGAAAACGGATGTTTGTCAGTTTTTTTCGGTCCTTGCAGTCGGTCTTAAAGTGACAGCACAAACCTTATCCTACTGTTGTCTGTGTCAATAATATTAATAAAACAACAAAATACAGCTTTAACAAAGATTTTTAATTTCTATATTTAATTTCTACAGTGAACAAATAGTGTTATTTTACATTTAGGCTTAATTATTAATTTCTGTAGCCTACCTGAATACTGTTAGACTTTGTAACTTTGTTATTTAGTACTCATCTCTGCTTGTAATTTGTGTATTTGTTCTTATTTTATTACTGACTGTTCACTTGCTTTAAATAATGTGTGAACTTTATCAGTTAGGCTAGTAGTTTTTGATGTAGTTTTTTTACTTAGCTTTAAGTAATAAATTAAAAGCAGCTACAACCCCCCCCCCCCCTCCCCCCCAATTATATATATATATATTTTTTTTCTTTTTTTTTTTCTTTACTGATTCATAAAATGATCCAATCCGTGGCTCAAAAACCGTAAATGATCCGAACCATGAATTTTGTGATCCGTTCCATGTAACAGACACTCCAATATCACTTAAGTCTGAAAGAATACATAGTTTGGAGCAGCTATAGATTTCATTGAACTTTACAGAAATGAGCTCTGGAGAATTTTGAAAGAATATTGTTAGACTTATGCCTTGACCTAAGTGACCTGAATCTTCTATTTTTTCCCCTTTTGACAAAAGCAAATGAAACCATGGAAGTGTTTATTTGAAAGTGTTGAAAGTATTTGTTTGAAAAGTGTGAAAGTGTATATTTGAAAGTTTGAAAATGTTTATTTGAACATTGAGAAAGTGTTGAACTTGCCCTTTCCATTTTTAAATTGTTTTATTGGTTGCATTTTATTTGTTCTCTCTCTTTGCTAATGCAATGTTAATTTCATTTATTGAATTTTGGGTATTACTGTCTTTACCGACTGTACCATGTTTGATGGATTAATCCATTTTGGATAAAATTGTTCCACTTTTATTGTAATGACTCCATCTGTAATTTAGTATGTATCTTCTGCTTGTATTTTGGTCATACGCAATATATATATGATTGTATCAGTACACCCAATCTTAAATTGCTTTGAATAAAAAGTAAGACCTAAATGGCCAATGTTTCCCCAAACTGCATTTTTTTTTAGCATTTTTAAACACAGAGGTTAAATCTGGTTCCATGACCCAGAGGGTTTAGAATAAAACACATTTTAATTCTGTCAAATTAAAGTTAAATCATGCAATCATTCAGATGTTTTTGTCCATACATACTTTAAAGCTCATAAGAAAGTATTTATTTGTTCAATAAACAAACAAAAGTGGTATAATAAAACTGTCAGGTGCAGCACTTCCTCACCATGAGACTGGCTGGCAAACATGTTGCTTCTTCTTATTATTGTTTTTTTTCTTGATCTCACACTAAATGTTGAAAGGTATATTTATGGAGCAAGATTGTAAGAGTTGTTTCAGATGGTTTCAATTCATCAGCTGGATCATACATCTGTTCCTGCTTCAGACAGTAAAACAAATGCTTAACATACAAAAAAATGTTTATTTTGGATTACGTTTGCATCAGCCTCTCCAGTCCTAACAACTTGTCAAATATGTCCAGATGTATTTGTGTATTTTCAGATGCTGAAATCTTCAGTGCGGACAAAGGACTTCATTTTCAGTTGACTGGCACAAATCAAGTACATTGATCAACAAGAGCTTGTGCCTTCTTTTCATTATTCATTTATATATATTTTGAACATCAAAATCTCCATTGTGATCATTACACAAATAACTTTTAAAATGTATCTTGATGTAAACGATGAAATAATGGTTTATCATGCTCAATCGCTAAGAAATATTCAGTTAAGCAGGCAGGAGTTCTGTGTTAAAGCTATATTATTTTTTAGTAAAACAACAAATGCATATAACCTTAAGCAACACTGTGAGAAGATAATGCAAAAAGCATGAAATGAAAGCAAATAAAGACATCGACCAGTATGATGTATCTACGGGTATTTGTTCAGCATTGCTGGCACACAATGAAACGTTTTCTTTCTGTATCAGCAGTGTGATGATCTTCCAGGTAGAGTGATCTTCCAGGTCAAATAGTAGAGTGTTAGCGCTTGCAACGCCAAGGTCATGGGTTTGTTTCCCAGGGAAAGCAAGAACTGAGAATGTAAAATGTGTACCTTGAAATGCAATGTAAGTCGCTTTGGATAAAAGCGTCTGCCAAATGCATTAAAGTAAATCTCCTAACTAGATTTGATCTAGGCCTATATTTTATAAAGAGCTCCAAAAACAACCAGAGTTGACTAAAATATCTAAAAAAAATAATTAAAAAAGTTGAATGAAAAACAGATGAAAGAGTTGCCAGTAAAAGGTTGTGATGTTAATGAAATTTGTAAGGTAAAAAAATGTGTTGAAATTCTTAGAGCAGCTTTGTTATTACATTTTCTATTGAATTCGAGTTTACAGTACTGACTTTTTGACTCAAAATGAAGAAAAAATTAGCTGAGAAGAAAAACTGTAGTCAAATGCATGCAACCAAATGCTCAAAGCGCTAAAGCAGGACGTTTCTCGCAATCACTTCCATTTGATGTCGATGAACTCATTACCCTTGTAATGTAAAAAGCATAAGAGTTGATACTGGCAGGACGCAGACTGGATAGAGTGAAAAAGAGGACATTTCCATTGATTAACACCTTTAACTGTTCCCAGACATCTGTGGAGAGGTATAAAGTAAAGATAATAACAATAAATTTATAATAATATTAAAAAAATATATGATTAGTCAGATTTTTATTGGGTAATACATGGAGCTTGTAGATGCTGGGCAGGGAAACTGCGGTAGTTGTGAGATTTAACATTTAATGCATCTCCTTGGAGCAATAAATAATGCTTTGGAGAGCAGGTATTGCATAATGTTCTGTATGAAAAGAACAGTGGCAAAATAATCAGTTGAGAAAAAAAAACAATTGACCACACTGACAAGATGTCTCCATGCTTTTCAATATACACTTGTGATCAGGAAAAAGGCTAAATGACAATAACAAGAACTAACACAGCATGCCATCCTAAAATTTATTCAAATTATTTTTTTTTCTTTTCCTTTCACAGAAAATCCTTCTCCACCGCTCCACCAGACGCCAGGACATTTGATGTACTACCCAGCAAGAAAAGATGTCCAGTTTTTCCTTTGCAATATCACTTATATCATTTAAAATGATCAAAGCCTTGTACGTTGTTCCACTTTTCAAAGGGCTTGAGAAGGGAGATTTTATTCTGTTAATAACTACACATTTGGAAGCATTAAATATAACTCAGAGATTGCAGTGGAGTCCGTTCCAAGCAAAACACATTTAGGAAATATTAGCCTAGTTTTCTTTGATTTTGTCCAAAGCAGTGGAAACATGATATACAGTACAAAGAACAAAATTAGGGAACATTAGAGAAGTGCTTATTTTATGTAGCCTACTGTTTTTGATGTTGTCTATATTTCACTAAAATAAAATGCACATAAAAAAGAAACAAAAGGAAAGATGATCCGAAAGATAATAGTGATATTACAAGACAAATAAGAGCTTTCCTACATTTTTACTCTTATTACTCTATTCCTGACCCTTCGCATGGAGTTTGATTGACAGGCGATCTGACTAATCATAACACATCATCCGCCGAATCCGCCATTTTTGTCCGACAAAGCAGTCAGGGGAGTTAGTAGATTAACGTTGGAGAATTTGAACTTTAAAAACGGAGTGTAGTCTACTTATGGGCAATTCCACCCAAAACTGTCACATCCATAACGCCAACACAATGCCATTGTATTTAGTTGGCGTTATGGATGTGACAGTTTTGCGTGGAATTGCCCTTATGTCTTTCCGCAGTTATAACAACATTCCTTCTTATGTTCTTTCATGTTTATTTGATGCTATAAATTAACTAGAAGGAGGAGATGATCAGTAGCTTTAAGAGGCTCTACAGCGATCTGTCACGACACATTAAAGAGCCACAAAACAGTATTTATTGTTCAAATTTCTTTAAAAAATGACCAAATTTGAAAGTTGAGACTTTGTTACATATCAAAAGTAACCTGGTCTGTCCTGTCTGTCAGCGCGTTGTCAGTGTCCTCTCTGCTCCGAGATGTATATTTCACTGTGTGAGAACATGGTGTGTGGCGTGGCTTGTCGGACATAGCAACAGTAACTAAAGGGGGCGGGTCTTTGCGAACGGTCAATTGCAGTGGAAATGTACTTTATGTGATTTGGATACCATTTTGTTTTGATATGGGTTATGCATATATTAGGTAAGGTTTCATAAAGTGTTGATAATTTAGTAATATTGTTGCTTAAACTCTACAACATTTGAACATGGAGTACCAAAGATGTGTCTTAAATCTGTCTGGTACAAGTAAAACCCATTAAGGCTACTGCGTATTGCCTACATTAGCTTGGCCGACCATCATCTTGCAGGAGTTTGAGAGCCAAGAACATTTAGGTATGACCATGAATCACTTCAGTATAATTTCTCAGATACACTTATGCCAGTCAAAGGCTAGGTTTCCTTTCTTAAGTGCCCAGGTCTCGAGGAAAGTGCATAATAAAAACGAACCGCTTTCTGGCTGAATGTGGGCTAGCTGTCAAGAAATTAATTTGAAAATTCATGCTTGCACCACAGGAGCTTTTCTTTATGGTGTTTGATGCTATATTTGCTTTACTCTATTAATATCAGCTCAGAGTCGTCTTCAGATACACCTGACAAGCGTAAATATTCTCAACCTGATCATCCCAGAAAAGAAACCCTCTGAGGTCTCTTACTGGGAATTGCATTATAAAATCATTTGTAGCCTAATGTATTTCTGCAAGGGGTTAGACAAATAAACAAAGCAAACAAGTTCAACATTGAAATCCTGGTCAGACTTGGGCATTACACCTGGTTGAAATGTCCTTTTTAAAGAGATTAGATTGTTTTCAACAACTTTATTTTTACCTTGGAAGGATGACATGGTCGAACATGTGGTAAGATAAATAAACCCATAAAACATGGCATTGGACAACGGTCTTTTCCTCCTCCTTCAGGTAAGTTGAAAAAAGTTTGAAAAAAGATTTTTTTGACTTGCTGGAGAAACAAAGAATCTTTAGAAGAATTTCTGTGTTGTCCAAATTGTTAGTTCACCACCCCTTTGCATGTCTCTGTTTATGATCAATGGAGTCTCGCTGATACTGGATTGTTGTCTACGCCTACATCAGGTTGGCAAACAGTAACCGTAGCTATTGTTTTATGCTCCACTAGCCAGTATAGATCATCCTTTTGCACAAAAGCCAGGCAATTCCTCAGCTTTATGGCTTCGATATTCAGGGCCTTACCTTCACCTCAGGCTGCCTTTGCCTCCCGGAGATGAGTAGTGGCGGTCAAATAAGGGCACAGCCTTTGAGTTCAAGCCCAAAGAGCTCGTACCACAGGACATAAATTGCTCTGCTTGTTAGGGCTCTGTAGAAAATGTCTGTGTATCTGACTGAAGACAAGAACAGAGAGAGCAAAAGCTAATGACTGAACTACCATCAGTCTCTGAGAGAGATGAAGATGACCTGGAGTTTTGTCAAAGCTTCACTGAAGTGTATGAGTTTTCTGTGCTAAATACGATCCAGTTGTTCAATCCCTCTAGTAAAAGATGTTGTATATTTGTGCTTTAAAGGGGACATATCATGAAAATCAGACTTTTTCCGTGTTTTAAGTGTTATAATTGGGTCCCCAGCGCATCTACCAACCCAGAAAACGTGAAAAGTGACAACCCAGTAACTTCGTTTTGGTAAGGCTTTCTCTGCAAGCATGTGAAAAAATAAGCCGATCAGATTTCGCTCCCCTTCTGACATAGGAAGGGGATCTTATAATATTACTGCCACTTAATCTGCACGTTTCCACCCATGGCGCCACCATTTGGTTTTCTCAAGCGACAACAGTGTAACCAGTTCTAATGCAATGGCAAAAGTTTGAGCAAAGCATGCAAACTGTTCTGCCGTTGGCTGCACAGACGAGCACAGAACACTATTTGACCAAAAATGTCACAGCTGGTTTATAAAGACCTCAGGGAACTGTGTCAACTTTTGTAAAAGTTAAACTTGATGGTACATGCATGCAAGTCGATGAGATGAATCAATGTAACTCCACAACAACTACATTAACGTATCCACTAACCATTCAGAAACGTCCAGGTGCAGTCTAAAAGTCGCAACCTCTTCCTGAGTCTCTCCGTAAGGCTGCACTACTCCGCTACTGGCTATTTTTTAGATTTTGGATGAATGACATTATTCGGGTGTTTTGTTATTGCCGGAGTATCCGAAGCTCGCGTAAAGGATCGGCTTGTCTATTGAACGGAGGCGGGGAGCAGCTCATTTGCATTTAAAGGGACACACACAGAAACAGTAATAGATTTTTCTTCCATATTGTGACATGGGGTCAGTAATATTTTTTTAATCTTGAAAAAGAAAGAAGTCTCTTATGCTCACCATGCATTTGTTTAATCAAAATACGGCAAAAACAGTAATATTGTGAAATATTATTACCATTTAAATAATTGTTTTCTATTTTAATATTTTTATTAAATGTAATGTATTCCTGTGAATACAAAGCTGAATTTTCTGCATCATTACTCCAGTGACAGTCTTGATAAATTTAATCAATTATTTTATGAATGCTGATTTGGTACTCAAGAAACAGTTCTTATCATTTTCAATGTTGAAAACAGCTGTGCTGCTTAATATTTTTGTGGAAACCATGATATATTTTTTATCAGGATTCTTTGATGAATAGAAAGATCAAAAGAACAGCATTTGTAACATTATACAGTAAAGGTATTTACTGATCAATTTAATATGTCCTAGCTGTATACATTTCTAAAAATATATAAAAATCTTACTAACACTAAACTTTTCAGGGCCTTGGTTCTATCATCAGTTGTTGAGCTAGCAGTTGATTGTAAGAAAGGGGCGGGTTTAAGCAGAATAAATGATTGGAAAAGACCCACAAATGTCACCATGCAGAGAGAAGTCTGTCTTTCCACCAGAAAATCAAGTTATGACTTTGGTCATAGTAATAAGTTTGATTAAAAATGCAGAAGATGATGGTGCTATAGGCTTAACTGAAGGCTGAGGATCCAAACACATGCAAACTTGCTTTTCATGCTGGAATACCTTTGCTACATAATTTCTTAGGCTACTATTATTTGGCCCAAGAACCAGCAAAATAAAATGTTCCATAATTCAATTTGAATCTTTTAGATCACCATCTGAAAGATGCATCTGCACTGATGCAAGATTAAACTTGAGAATGTTTCATGTTGTTCTTTTGAAACTTAAGAGCACATCACTCGCACCTGTTTCAAATCGCCTTGAGAGTACATGAAAAGTTTCTAGTATATTTTGAGAGAAAGTGCCGAATCATTTGTGGAATGGATCATCACAAGGTCAGCACGATTACAGAAAGGCCCTTATGTTCTTTATTAGACATCACACAGGAACGTGTTCCTGGTACATGTTTCTAAAGGAATCTTAAATGATTCTTCGCTTTGTATCCCTAAATGAAATGTTTTTGCATGATCAAAAAGAACCAATCACCATGAGCACGCCTTTACAGAACAGCACCAGATCAACTGATGACATTTATCTTAACCAAAACAAACACTTTTATTTGATTTTCCCCCAAAATTTTTCAATCCATATTTTGCAGCTTCTGTCTTCTTTCTTTACTTTACCTGACTAAATGTCCTTTCATACAAAAAAAAATAAAAAAATGTGTCGGGTGGAGTATTTTATGTTGAAAGTGGTAAAACTTAGAGGATCAGGATCCAACAAAATAAAGGTCAGTCGGTCCATCAATGTTATTTTCAGAAACTTGTGAAAATTCATTGGATATTAATGTTGTCTTTTACTTGACTAATTCAATAGATTTCTGTCACATAAAGGTATGCTAAAAGATAGGCCACATTATTCTTAACAGAAAGCCAAGACAAATGACTGTGGCTGTGCAAATGGCTAAAATAGTTTTCAATTTTCAGTATGCATGCAATAATGAATATTGAAATAATGCTTTACATATCACAGTATAATGCATTGTTTGGAGAGTATAATTATAGAAAAATATATAAAGATTTAAAAATATTTGTTAAACAAATTGTAAATAATTATAATTATATGTTTCATTTGGTTGTTGGCTAAAGGTGATACCACCTGCTGAGACGTGTGTAAGTGATACTTGTAGCCAGTGCTAGTCTTGACCGTTCATGAGTCATAATATGGCCAGCACATGTTGGCAGTTCTGGGCACATTGTTTCCAGCATGATCAATTCTCATCTTGAAGCAGTGGGAAAGGATTCAAAGCAAATACTTACCATAACATTCTTGAGTTCCACATTTACTTGCATGGCAAGGCACGATTTTGTTTGAATGTTCTCAGGAAAGATTTTGGATGACTTTTGAACAGTAAGATGAATTGTAGCAAAAGGATAATCTCACGACCAATTCGTACGAATTCGTACGAGTGATTAAAAGGTGGCTAATTCGTACAAATTCGTACTACCTCACTCGTACGAATTTGTACGATTTGTCTAAACCCACATGATGGGTAGGTTTAGGGGCGGGGTCAGGGTTAGGTCATTCGTATGAATTCATACGAATTGGGCAATTCGTAAAATATGTACGATTTAGCAAAAATCTTACTAATTCGTACGAGTGAGGTCGTATGAATTCGTACGAATTAGCCACCTCGTAGAATTCGTACGAATTGCCGTGAGATCAGGCTGGATAATTTGCAATAAAACAGTCATTGTCTTTCATACTTACTAGACTTGAGTGCAATTAAGAATTATCTTGTCTCCAAACAACACACAGTAGTGGGTTTTCTAAATGTATCACTATTTTTTAAAGATTAGTTTGAATAAATGGTTCAATGACTCACTCATAAAGACAGTCTCTAGTCATAAGACACACACACACACACACACACACACACACACACACACACACACACACACACACACACACACACACACACACATATATTGAAGGGGTGGATTATGGAATTCACTGCTGCTTCAATGTACACTGTAAAAAATGATTTTTACGGTAAAAAACCGGCAGCTGTGAACTTTACCGTCAAAAATACGGTAGCAACCCGTTATTGGTTTTACAGACTAAAATTTACAGTAATAAACCGTATTTTATTATCTGATATAATGTGAATTTACCGTCCTATTGAAGTATTAATATCTGTTTTGTACCATAATACACTGATAACCACCAATCACAGCAGTGATGATAGTCACATGATCAATCAAAGCTCATCACAAGCAGCTCTTCCACAAGAAAGTTAATACTATAGAAGCTGCACAGTGTCATTCACACAAACATTAAACACCATCACGGTAACACACATGAAATTTAAAAAATGCAATAAACATTAATTTAACAACATTAAATGTAACATAAAACCCTAATGTACATAACTGATTAGAAAAAAACGAAGAAAACTATGAAGAAACATAGTTATTTCAACAAAAATACATCAAATGTGAAGTGTCACACAGGGAATTGTGGGAATGTCAATTTATGGTTTTTCACTGTAAATTATACAATGAGTTGTTCTTTTTCACTTTCAAAAACTGTAAATTTAACGGTATTTTACAGTAAAATTACAATAAATGTACCATTAGATCTATCACAGTTATTTACTGTATATAGTACGGAAACTTTCTGTTAACCAATTAACAGTTTTTCACAGTAGCATTTTTACAGTCTTTTACCATTAAAATTACGATAATTTTTTACAGTGTATAGCCTATGTAATGGTTGATTATAATCAAGATATTAATCAATATTTTTCCTTCTAAATATCAAATGAGTTGAATGACTTCTCTAAGCTTGTGAGATTTTACTTTGTCATAGAAGTTACCAGTGTGATTATCGAAAATGTTCTTTTCATGTATTCTTTAAACATCTGTATGAAATATCTTAGAGTTGACTGAAGGGTCTGGCCCATGTCAGGAATGCAGTAACAGTGCTTGCTCATTTAGCCCGGCTTCCAGAAATGAAATGTGGACTTGTTTAAATGTGTCAATACATACATCTGCTTTTCTAGGGTACCCTGACGACTATAGGTCGCAAGGGTCATTGGAACCAATAGTTTGAGTGACCATTTCATAGTTAAAGTCTTTACTTTATTGTTAGATTAAAGTGTCCTCTCAAGAAAGAACATGTTATCTTGATGTTTTGAGAAGAGTCTCCTGTTTATCGCTAGAGCCCGACCTAATCCGACCTTGAAGAAGCTGTGTGTCGGTGTGTGTGTTAGTATTCTTGGTTACAGGTTAAGGAACAAGTGGCATTATTGGAGATTGACTGACTTGTTTTCTTCGAAATGATGGGACAGTCTTGTGACCTCGGAGGACCACTCGTATCTAACTCAGGGTCCTGGTGGCAGCCATACAGACTATGGAGACGTGCTACTGCCTATCTGTCCATGTGTGGAAAATTACTATGTTTATCTATTTCTTTGCCAATCAGAATCATTCAACCGGAAGCAACGACGTAGCTTAGACTTTGGTGAAGGGTATAATTGCTGTGATCTTTGTAACTGTAAGCTGGGCGACCTACAGACTCTGTGTGAGTCTTGAAACTGAACTCTGCCTGATGAAACTGTAAACTATCTTCAGTAAAATTTTCTTTCATTTATTATAATTCTGACTCTTGTCTTGAATTGACTGCACTTTTAACTCCGGGGGCCCTATTTTAACGATCTGAAACGCAAGTGTCAAAGCGCAAAGCGCAAGTAACTTTGTGGGCGGGTCTTGGCGCTGTTGCTAGTTTCCCGGCGGGATAAATGACTCTTGCGCCAGGCGCAAATCTAAAATGGGTTGGTCTGAAGCAGCTTCATTATTCATAGGTGTGGTTTGGGCGTAACGTGAAATAAACCAATCAGAGCGTCATCTCACATTCCCTTTAAGAGCAGGCGCGTTTGTTCTAAAGCGGATTCCTATTATAACGGCGGATTTGCCAGGCGCGCGCCAGGAGCGGTTCACAGCCGAGGAGAGCAACGCTCTCGTCAGGGAGGTTGGGGATGGAGAAACCCACCCAAATTAACTTCGGTTAAAAAGGCGTATGATAATTTGGGTAAATGTGTAAGCTAGATGTATGCTTTTATAATAAATTGTCTACCTATCTATCTATCTATCTATCTATCTATCTATCTATCTATCTATCTATCTATCTATCTATCTATCGTAATAATGTATGATTTGCAAAAATGAAAACTGCTGCTTCTGTGTAGATGAGAGAATCAAAGTGTATGCGCGTTGTGCACACGCTTCATTGATTATGGCCAAGCATGCGCCCTTAAAATAGCATATGAATAACATTCGCAACGCGCCACTGACTTTAAACTATTTTTTCCTGGTTAGTGGCGCAATTGTTTTCTAAACCTGCAAAATAGCATGAAGGAACGTTTGCGCCGGAACACGCCTCCTTTTTTGCGCTGAACCGCCCAATGAGCGCAAGTTCATTCCCTAGTTTAGCGACGTGCTTCTGTGGAGGGAAAAACGCGCTTTGCGCGGGTGCAAAATAGGAATGATACATGCGTCGGTGTACAAAGTCAATTGCGCTGGGTGCAAGATAGGGCCCCTGGTCTCTAAATAATCATATCTGGTCCTTGGGTCTTTAACTGTAAATCCCCTAACAATATATATATTATATTATATTATATAAACACAAACTTTTGTTAGATGCGATTAATCGATTTGACAGCACTATGTTAAACATAATTAGTAAATATAAATAGTATTGCTTGCCAAAACTATAACACAAAAACCAGAGACATGTCAAAGTGGCTGCTATTAAACAGAGAAAAAGTGATTTTCCCGTGGATTCCCACACTTCAGCATTAGATGATAGCCATGTTCTTTTTGGGAGGGGATTAACATTTCTGCAAATGCTGCAGACCCCTAGTGAGCGACTAACCCGATGGCAGACAATGTATGAGCTGTGGAGGGATTAGGGTGTCTGCATCACACCCTGTTTATACCACCCTGCCTTTCACACTAAGTTTGCAGAAATGTCAAATCAGTCAAAATGGAATGTTGCCCAGCCATAAGAGAGCTGTCGGATCAGGTCAAACTCCTGTTGCCAGGCTGTATCACATTGTGCAGCCTTAAAAGGCCTATTTGGTTTGATTTCAAAGCTGATTTGATTTGACTTTCAGACGGCACGTCTCTCATATACACTTCACGCTGTTACCATTATTGGTTTCTTGGTTTTAAAGGAGAGGAGGATGGATGGGCTTTTATTTCTATTATATATTTCAATGATACTATTTTAACACAGTAAGAAAGTCGATCAACATATAAAACAGATTTATTGGTAAATGTAAATGGATAAATGTATGAAAACTGAGTTCAGGAATTCCTAAGTTTATTGCATTTCTTTTTTCATCATAGTGGTTTGTTTGCTCTGATGTATTGCAGTGATGAAAAGATCTCATATGGAGATGACGAGAAAAAGAAAACCAAACAAATTAATGCCTGCTTATAATATAAATGATTCTGTCTTTCATCAGTAACACATGTACAAAGAGTTTGTGTCAATGACTACCATATGAAGAAAACCATGCAGGCACAACTTCAGAAAGCACATCGCGCATGCACTGAGGAACTGAAGTGTCACTTCACAATTTGTTCGAGTTGTGCAGTGAAACATAATAGATGGATGACACAAGCTTTATGAGAACAAAAGAAAAGTATAGTGGTGTGGACAGAAAGCAATCATGCACTGAATATCCTCACGAAAAGACAGAAAGGATGTTACCAAGAAGATTTATCACTTCACCCAAAAAGCTGTATTATAGAAAAATGCTATAAAAATGCTGCTCTTTTGAACTTTCTATTCATCAAAGTATCCTGAAAAAAAAAAAAAAAATCATGGTTTTCTAAAAATATTAAAAGCAGCAGTTGTCAATTGTTAATAATAAGAAAGGTTACTTGAGCACCAAATCAGCATGAACGATTTCTGAAGGATCATGTGACACTGAAGACTTCTGCTGTGTGTTTATGGCATAATTTGAAATCATTTGCCTAATGTGAAAGAAAAAACAAAAATGATCTATATGCACTACTGTAATTTTAAGAAGCAAGAAGTAAATCTGCACATCTCATGTATGATTATGAGTACAGAATCACATCACAGATTCATGACAGACTGATGGTCTGTCTCAACAGACATTATCACAACATTTCACATGGTTCTTTTACTCCCTGGACAAACTTGAAATGTTTAAGCCATTATTAACCCATGTCAGCATGGCATTGTACTTTATTTCATTTCATTTCATCTCATGATCTAACAAAATGATTATGGTGATTTTTTTTTCCATTTTTTTTTGCTGTGATGTATCCATGTTTTATTTTGACATTTACATCCTGATGCTGGAGTCATAAACCAATCATTAAACATAATTAATCCCCAGGTCCCTCCTTAAACCGGCCATTCTGCCGTCTACCCCGGAGGTATTACAGCAATCTTAACTACCATTGGCTGATAGACTTCAGCAAAAATTATTACCTTAATAAAGTCTATTTTACAATATTTGCATGCACAAGCATCTTATATCTGACACTGCAAAGGCTGTCTGTCTCATTTTAAGTGCTCCCTCGGGGAAGTTTCTTGGCAGGATAAGTGATGTGTGGCACTCCCATTTGGAGAGGGACCGCAGTGATGCCGTTTGAGTAAATATGGGCTTTTAACTCTGTTCCAAGTTATCTCATTGCATTTTTGGTTAAAGTCCATGTCATTGCCTTCTATATCCTTGCCTTCTCCCCCACACTCTCTCTACCCTTTTAGCTGGGAATATGAAAATAATACTGCAACGTCACCTCATGCTGGAGACCTCCAGAGACCAAATACAGCTGGAGGCGTCTGCAATCACCAAATTTAAGAACCGTGTTGTAAATTTAATTAACGATCACAGCAAAGCTAGTAAAATTCAATGTCCAAGAACACTGTTTATGGGTATTTAACTTTTAATAGCAATGGTGGTGGGAGCTGGGAATGACTTTTGATTTGGCATGGAAAGTGTAAAGAATCATGCTGATACTTGCACCACAGGTTAACAACACAATTTCAGTTCACAGCAAAAAAAGAAATGAAAAAAAAAGAAGAAAAAAACCCCAGTTGATTTTGTTGAGATTTAAAGTGAATAACATTTTTCAAGGAAATAATATATGACATTAATGATACAGTGGACTCTTTATATTGAACCACTGTTAAAAATTAAAATAAGAAGAAATGGTAAATGCCAAAAAAGATCCAATAATAGAACTTGGTATTAAGATTAAGAGTCAATACTAAATTATTCCATGTGAGAATGACAAATTGTATAAGACACATGATAGTTGCTTTGACCAGAGACTTGCTTTCTGTTCCCTACTAAGAAAGTGGGGTGTCTGAAGAGATAGCAAGCAGATGCTTGGCCATAAACTTCACAAGTCCTTCCCAAATGAAAACCAAAGGTCATAAATCTCATCTCAGTAATGGCCGTATGTGCTGTTTTAAAATCACTCGTCAAAATATTACAAGATTGAACTGACATCCAGAAATGGTCCGTAATTGTTAGGGGAGAACGAGGCTATAGTTGTCAGTTTGTAGTCCAGTGAATACTTCTTAGTGTTGGTTTATTTTTGAAAGTCAATTTCTCTAGTCATTAAAAATTTATAGTCACAGAAAATTTACATGGACATTGCTCAGGTAAAAAGATACCATTTATTAAATACGCGATAACCAACGCAGGGCATGTTGTCACATTTTTCTTCAAAAATTAAGAGTAAAACAATTATGAAAAACAGAACAGTTCATCAAATGATAACAATATTTATGGCATGTGAGCCTAATACTGGCATTTGGATGTGCTCACCTATTTTTGTTTTTAAATATTAAACTTTTATTTTTATGAACAAATTAAATGTATAACATTTAAAATATATTTGACAATTTACCTTCATCATATACTTTAGGTGGAACGTAAATGTATGGTTTTACTGTACTTAAAAATTACTGACCAAACCTTAAAGTGCTTAGGTATATCTCTTGTGACATCTTCCCCATGTGGTATTGTATCTTCTATAAAGTAGCTCTCAGACAGGATTTATTCCTTTGAATGAGACCCCACTCCAGAAAATCCTTTTCCCACCATTTCTTAAAACCCAATGCTTTCTTTTATGTCTTGCAGCACTGTGAATTCTTCACCCTTCTTGAAGACACGTATTATACTCTTCTATATAAGCGAGACCACCACTGCTTTTCTTTCGCCTCTGTCTTCATGGGGAGCGCTGGATTAAAATCCTGGGGGGGTGGATTATGGCAATAACCGTTTATTAATTTCTACAGACCTCAAAGGTACAGTATGATCTGTGAGAAAAAGAGCAGGACAATAGAACTCCTTCATCTCCTGGTGTCTGCAAAATTCATTGCCGTGTGTTACTTTACAAAGCGCCAGTGAAAAGAAACAGATGTTGTGTATCTGATACTTTTAAAAACAGTGTAAATCATCGCTACATCTGAGTATACATTTTTAAGATGATCAATAATACCTTTACTTAAAGCTTTTCAAGTTCCCCTGAGAACAAAGGCTTAAAGATCCGGTTTAAAGATAATACTTCATAAGCAATTCAGAGCAGAGGAATTACAAACTTGTAGATTAATCAAGCAGCGATTCTGCCCATATCTGGACAAAACGTTAACACAAAAAAAATAAGGAGTGCTATATATTGAAAGTGAAATTATTTACAGTAATACAACCTATTGCCAATGTTAACATACTGTATGTCATCCAGGTAATATCATAAAGCATGTATAAGAATGAGAAGCTAGTACAATGTTGGATGCCTGTATATTTATTGAAAAATCCACAACTCCACTGCAAACATATTTCATCAGAAACAAAGCTGCAGTCCATTTCAAAGCTTTTCAAAATTCCTAAACATAAGTATTAAAGGGGTGGTTGATTATGATTTCACTTTTCTAACTTTAATTAGTGTGTAATGTTGCTGTTTGAGCATAAACAACATCTGCAAAGTTACAACGCTCAAAGTTCAAAGCAAAGTGAGATATTTTCTTTTAAAGAAATCGCTTTTTAAGGACTACAACAAACGGCTGATAGGGACTACACAAGCTTCCTCACGGGTTAGTGACATCACAAACCCTAAAATTTACATAAACCCCTCCCCCGGGAACGCGATTTATAGATTATTATGACAGAATGCTAATCAATGACTAGAAGATAACTACACATAAGCTACAGTGAGGAAAATAAGTATTTGAACACCCTGCTATTTTGCAAGTTCTCCCACTTGGAAATCATGGAGGGGTCTGAAATTGTCATCGTAGGTGCATGTCCACTGTGAGAGACATAATCTAAAAAAATAAATCCAGAAATCACAATATATGATTTTTTAACTATTTATTTGTATGATACAGCTGCAAATAAGTATTTGAACACCTGTCTATCAGCTAGAATTCTGACCCTCAAAGACCTGTTAGTCTGCCTTTAAAATGTCCACGTCCACTCCATTTATTATCCTAAATTAGATGCACCTGTTTGAGGTCGTTAGCTGCATAAAGACACCTGTCCACCCCATACAATCAGTAAGAATCCAACTACTAACATGGCCAAGACCAAAGAGCTGTCCAAAGACACTAGAGACAAAATTGTACACCTCCACAAGGCTAGAAAGGGCTACGGGGAAATTGCCAAGCAGCTTGGTGAAAAAAGGTCCACTGTTGGAGCAATCATTAGAAAATGGAAGAAGCTAAACATGACTGTCAATCTCCCTCGGACTGGGGCTCAATGCAAGATCTCACCTCGTGGGGTCTCAATGATCCTAAGAAAGGTGAGAAATCAGCCCAGAACTACACGGGAGGAGCTGGTCAATAACCTGAAAAGAGCTGGGACCACCGTTTCCAAGGTTACTGTTGGTAATACACTAAGACGTCATGGTTTGAAATCATGCATGGCACGGAAGGTTCCCCTGCTTAAACCAGCACATGTCAGGGCCCGTCTTAAGTTTGCCAATGACCATTTGGATGATCCAGAGGAGTCATGGGAGAAAGTCATGTGGTCAGATGAGACCAAAATAGAACTTTTTGGTCATAATTCCACTAAACGTGTTTGGAGGAAGAAGAATGATGAGTACCATCCCAAGAACACCATCCCTACTGTGAAGCATGGGGGTGGTAGCATCATGCTTTGGTGGTGTTTTTCTGCACATGGGACAGGGCGACTGCACTGTATTAAGGAGAGGATGACCGGGGCCATGTATTGCGAGATTTTGGGGAACAACCTTCCCTCAGTTAGAGCATTGAAGATGGGTCGAGGCTGGGTCTTCCAACATGACAATGACCCGAAGCACACAGCCAGGATAACCAAGGAGTGGCTCTGTAAGAAGCATATCAAGGTTCTGGCGTGGCCTAGCCAGTCTCCAGACCTAAACCCAATAGAGAATCTTTGGAGGGAGCTCAAACTCCGTGTTTCTCAGCGACAGCCCAGAAACCTGACTGATCTAGAGAAGATCTGTGTGGAGGAGTGGGCCAAAATCCCTCCTGCAGTGTGTGCAAACCTGGTGAAAAACTACAGGAAACGTTTGACCTCTGTAATTGTAAACAAAGGCTACTGTACCAAATATTAACATTGATTTTCTCAGGTGTTCAAATACTTATTTGCAGCTGTATCATACAAATAAATAGTTAAAAAATCATACATTGTGATTTCTGGATTTTTTTTTTTAGATTATGTCTCTCACAGTGGACATGCACCTACGATGACAATTTCAGACCCCTCCATGATTTCTAAGTGGGAGAACTTGCAAAATAGCAGGGTGTTCAAATACTTATTTTCCTCACTGTACATAAATTCATCAACTAACCATTCAGAAATGTCCTGTTGCATTCTATGTGTCGTCACTTCTTCTTGAGTCTCTCCATCATTGTCTGACTCTGGTTTGAACATAAAAAGGCAAAACGTTGTTTAAAATTTTCAGTGCATGTCCACCAGAACATCAACCTCTGATAACAGCAGAAGACACTGTGCTGAAAGAAGTTGAGGACTTCAAATACCTGGGCGCATGGGTCAACTCAACTGAGCAAGATCTAAAAGTGAAGAAGGCACTTGCATGGAGGGCCCTGAACGGCATAAACAGTGTATGGAACTCCAACCTCTCCCGCCAAATCAAACTCAGCTTCTTCTACGCGACGGTAGAGTCCGTTCTCCTCTATGGCAGTGAATGCTGGACCCTGAATCCAACCCTAGAGAAGTCCCTGGACGGGTGCTACACCAGGATGCTGCGTGCAGTGCTTAACATCAGCAAGAGTGCGCATGTAACCAACAAAATCCTGTATGAGGGAGTACCAAGAGTGAGCAACAAGATTGCTGTGAGGAGAATGAGACTTGCAGGACATTGCCGAAGGCATCGAGAGCTGCCAGCCAGCAAGCTGGTGCTATGGGAACCAACACATGGCCATCGGTCAAGAGGACGTCCCACGCTAACATACGTGGACATACTCAAGAGGGATGCAGGAGCCCAGAGCACCAACGAACTGGCCAGATGCATGGAGAATCGGGATGACTGGAGGCAACGATGGAAGGCTCGTCTGAGGACGACCTAGAGAGAGATGTCTGTGTGAGGTAATCAAAGCTTGCTAAGGACACAAGCTGTTGAAGCTCCGCCGTCTGTGCCGGGAGCAGCAACTCATTTGCATTTAAAGGAACAGACACAAAAACGCTGCGTTTGCTTACCCTCAAAAAGTGACAATTTTAACATGCTATATAAATTTGTTTTACATCTTGTGAAAAGGGCATTATACCACCCCTTTAAAAATATTAATGATACCTCAAACAATGCAAGTTTCTGAGTGTACTTTTCTAAACGACTAGACTGGACTGGACTGGACTGGACTGGCCTGGAAGATGATAAAATGAGCAAAGAAAATCCCCTAGACAACCAAGCAATCAACTGCTGGCCACTGATGGACAGTAGCATTGCTAAAAGTACCAAATATATATTGGTATTCACATCGAGGTAGTAGCGTCGCTTTTATGTATGTTTTACATTACTATTCAAAAGTTTTGGGTTTGTTATTTTTTCAATAAAATACTATTTTTATTCAGCATGGATGCCTTAATATATTATCAAAGGTGACAAAAGATTTATATTTTAAATAAATGCTTTTTTAAAAAACTTTCTATTCATCAAAGAATCATGAATCCATGATTTCCACAAAAAAAATATATTAACCAGCACAACGGTTTTCAACTTTGATAATAAAAATGTTTCTTCAGCACCAAAGCATATTAGAAGGATCATGTGACACTGAAGACTGGAGTAATGATGCTGAAAATTCAGCTTTGTTCTCACAGGAATAAATTACATTTGAATATATATTAAAATAGAAAAGAGGTTATTTTAAATTGTAATAATATTTCACAATATTACTGTTTTTATTGTATTTTTGATCAAATCTTACTCCAAACGGTAATATACATGTTTTGTTTCTTGACAATATTTTAGCAATAATGATGTGTGTATAGAATCAGAACAAACTGGAATTCTGAAATGAATGACTCTTTTAAGTCAGTTTAAAATGATCTAAATCATCAAAGTAGTCGATTGACAGGTTTTGAAAGCTTTAGCTTTAGCTTGCTGAGAGATAAAATGAACTCTCTCACTTTCATAACCACACACTTTCTCACATCAGTAACATGGACATCTTATGCAAACTCTCTTTTTATGTGGTTTGCATGAAGTATTATCACAAAGAAAATGACAGCTCTGAAGAATGGCTGAGATTAGAGAGATGTGCATACAACAACTGCTGCCGAATGCTTTACTGTTTTCAGCTTCATGGGAGGTTGTCATGGTCCTGGCAGCACCATGCTGTTGGGATGCTTCTCTCCAGCAGGCCTTGGAATAAATATTGACAAATTTGTAGAAATCTGTTTGCACTTTAATAGGATTAATAAACTTGAGATTAATTAATTGCATTCACCATCTTCATGGATTTCACTGTGATACATAGGAAACACAAAAACAGCACTTTTCCTTCTCACTCCACATTTTAAGGAAATTGCAAGGTTGCAACAGATCAAGGCAACCCAAAATACTTGACATTAAACTTACTTGTAAGCAGATTTTAGACTACTGTAAATGTCATCTGTAGATGGTTCAACGTTTTCATGGTATCTGTTTAGAGGAATCTCCAGGAACTGATGTTTATGGCCCCCTGTTGGATTGTGAGGAAATGGAAAATGCCTTATGATTGATGTCAGCTTCATATGCAGTCAGGTCAGGTCAACACTTAGCTGTGAATGGACCATACAATACTGAATGCTGATCTCAGAATTGCAGCACACACTTTCTCAGACTTATTTCTATCAATGAACATTACATTAAAAGATTAAAACTGAAATAAAAAAGGGAAATCATTTAATTTAATATGTCGGACAAAATTACCTCATACAAATAACTATTCTGAACCTCCTGATTACCGGTGCAGACGGTTAAATATCCAGAGAAGCTCATTATAAATTCTTTCCTTTATATTCTGATCCCTCTCAGTAACAATAAAAAGACAGGAAATGACTCCCAATTATCTAAATTAAAATGGCAACACCTAACCCTCATTTAAACTCACAGAATGAGAGAAAAGAGAGAAGCTGTACTGTGGGCTAACTGTTGTTTTTCAGTGGAAACTTTTGATAAATCTTTTATCCTTGAACTAGGAAAAACTTTTAGTATGATTCCATGTCATGCAAGATTGGTTTATATGAGGCCAGACCTGGTGTAAACAATACATATTTTCTTTTATATTGGTAGATCAGCCAAAACTCATAAGAAAACTCTCCTGCTCTTTATTAGACTACGGCACGCACTCTCAACTTTGTCCTAACAACAGACAAGCAATCCAAGGATTGGTCAAGGAGTAAACAAGCTAAAACAATGGAGGAAATCTAGATGACTTAGAGATCATGATATGGGTTGGTGGAAAAAAAAAAAACATAGCTTGCTGGCACAAAAATTGCCTCAAGCTGGGGTGGGCCAGGAACACACAGTACACTCATGGCAATTCGTAACTATGTTATTGCCCATGGCAATTCGTAACTATACCAACCAAATTGGTTGTCAATTTGTACAATCTCATTCATACAGTTTCATATGATCTGCTTACGCCCTAATTAGGGTTAGGTTTAGGAGTTGATTAGGGCTGGACCTTTCTTTTTTTTCCTGAAAATCTTATTTTTGTACAAATTACCCCCTGGTTTCACAGACAAGGCTTAAGCTAGTCTTAGACTAAAATGCATCTTTGAACTGTTTTAACTGAAAGTACTGTAACTTGCACTGACATATCTTAAAATATGTCAGTGCCATTGTTTTGTCTCAAGATGCATACCAGTAATGTTTTTTTTCTCTAGGGCACGTTGTATGTAAAAGCTACTTAAATGCCCTAATTGAACTCAGGCCTAATCCTAGTTTAGTCTAAGCCCTGTCTGTGGAACCGGGCCTAAATTGTACAAATTCATTCGAAATCCAAAAGATACATTTTCTCATGCGATCAGGATGTTCATTTGTATGAAAAGCTGGTGATGCACTATATTTATACTGTACAATCGATCATTCATTATGACTGGATTAACCATAGGCCTACGAGTACAGTGGTGGCCACTTACAGAAGACAGTCTTGCATCTGCATCTGCTAGTTTTTTCTAGCCACAGTTGGCACTGTATAGATTAGCAAAACGATCCTGATCTGCCTGGTTTTACTAAAACTATCTGTGGCTTTAAGAAGCTCCTCCACGCATTTTGTCAGACACCAGTGCTGGTGAGTAACTAACTTATTTCACCTTACATAAATACATTTTTCAGGAGTGCAGTTAGAAGTTCAGCTGTTTTCAAAGTTCAGTAACAAGCTACATCTACCAACAAGCAGCAACCAAATGCTACATCGCTTTGTTTTCTGTCTCATGATCAAATGTGCCCGCCGAAACGGTTCTTCTCTCTGTCATGTAGCGTTTGCCGAATTATCAAAAATCGTCTTAAATTCTAGAATAAATTGTTAAATCAATCAATTAATAAAAATCCTAAAATGGTCAACTCTCTTTTTGGAAAGTTGGATTCATTCTATTCAATCGGTTCATCCTGCATCGGTTAATCCTAAATGGCCCTCTCTAGCTTTGGAAAGGCCGATTCATTCTAGTGAATCGGTTCGTTCGGACGGTTCACGTAAATGAACAGATTAAGGTTCATGACTTTTTGCGACTTTATGTAAATGTAATTGTTTTATTGTATTTAATATAATTTCGGTAAATTTTGCTACTGAACAGTAGGCCATTTAAACATGTTATACTTACTATGATGTGGTTCTTAAAGCATGTGTTTGGGTGTGGTATTTCTGAAAGAATATTGTAAAGAATCTTCTTTGAAACTTTGTTTATGTTAGCGTGACTTCGGAGTGGTAAGCATATGCAGGCTAATAGCTCACTGGCAGGTATAAAGTTCCTTTATTTGCTAAATGATTTGACAGAGTTTATAATGTCAGCCTTGTAACATTCTGAGTGGCTGTTTAATGTGTTGCTCTGGATGCTGTCCATGTGTCCTGGCATAGAACCATCATCAGGTGCCACGCAGCTACTAGCAGCTAGAATGTGACTGTGTTGGAAACATCAGCGCTATTTGTTTACATTATAAACAGAGTGTCATGGGGATGATCAAAATTACATTTTTATGTTTCTAATGTGCAAAATATAATAACTTTGGCTAGATTTTAAATAAAGATGTTATTTAATGCTTTAAAGGGATAGTTCATCCAAAAATGAAAACTCTGTCATTACTCATGTCGTTCCAAACCTGCAAGACTTTCGTTCATAAGACTTTCTGTCCTTCCATTGACAGCTACGCAACTACCAGTTTGACTCTTCAAAAAGTTCATAAAGAGAAAAAAAAGTTTAAAAATGTATCAGCGAACATAAGCTCAACTGAATCTGCTTGACGCACAAGAACAATCCTCTTGCGGAAGCTCAAACGTGCTGTGTAACACAGGAGAATGAACCTCATTGGTTTTCGCACATCAAGCAAACATGCTTGAGCTTCCATTTACCATAACTGATGATGAATGTTTATATGCCAAAAAAACCTAAATTAAACCTGTTCATCATATAAAGCTGAAAAATAATAAAGGGTTTGGAACAACACAAGGGTGAGTAATTAATGACATATTTTTTCATTTTTGGGTGAACTATCCCTACCATTCAGATGCAATATATCTGTGAAGGAGGATAAATCATAACCAAGTAAAAGTATATGGCCTCTTGTGCCAAAGTCCAGGATCCATCTAACATACATTTTAGAACATTATTAAAATGATTTATCTGTGCACATCTTTTTTTTATTTTTTTTTAATTCATGTGTCCTCGTAATCTTTAACTAAAATAACTTAATCTTCCACGTACTTGCAGCAACATCTCTTCTCTGATGACATGACAACCTTTCACTCACAGCAACAGCAAACCAAAACGAGACAAAGATCCAATTAATTCCCAATGGACAAAATCAAGTCCCACCCTACAATTTTTTTTTCTATTTGAGAAGCTGTTTTCACTCGGATATGTCACAGTAGGGAAGAAAAGTCTATAACAACGTTTCGTACCAACTTTAAGAAACAAGTCTTTTCTTAACTTTTTCTAATGAGTTAAACCTACTTGTTTTTCTTGCCTGTTACCTGCTTTGAAGATAGAGGTCACCAATTACTGGACTGCAAAGATCCACCCTCTGGATTAGTTACATCCTGACCATCATTTTTCATAAATGAACACAGCCTGTTCATAAACATGGGTGGTGCGAGGCTGCATCTAAAGCAGCACAGAAGGCACATTTTTGCTGCCACTTGAGGTAGAAAATGTGTTTATACAGCAAAACACTGGAAAATATTTAGCTCAGTGTCTGTGGTTTATAGATTCTCATGAAAACATTATCAATCAATGGCAAGGTTTTAGTTTTTTAGTTTTTTTACAAATAAAAAACACGATTATTCATATTACCCAAGAATGAACTAGTTTTAAATAAAAGTTTGGGAGCATTCCTTGTTGCAATTTTATCGATCTTTTAAATTTGAATAATATCATAATTAACAAACAGTCTTTTGGGTTTTTGAAGGTCTCTACAGATGTTTTTATTTTTTTTATTTTGTAGTTATAGATAGATAGATGGATGGATGGATGGATGGATGGAGGGATGTTTGTCACTAAGGTGAAGATCTAAATAAACAACATTCCAACCCAACTCCATCACAGGTTTTTTGTCTCTCAATGTGTGTTTTTGAGGGGTGGGGCCAGATGAACCTTCAGCACGCCGAAACTGCTCTAGATGGAGTTGGACGCAAACTTCGTGAGGTAGAGGCTCTCCGCAATGACTTGGATGCTGTCCGGAGTTTAAAAGTGGATTTATGTGGGACTTGTTTCAGAATTACGGCAGAGAACCGCAAAATAAACCAGGCCTCTATGGGCTCCATTAAAAGCGCAGTTCAGTGGAATTAGGAGATTTATCTTTGGGATTTTCTATTTAAAGTTATTTTTGTTTCTTTTCCATTCTCCCATGCCCAGTATTGCTCAGATTACGCACGGGGACACTGATGTAAACTGTCATGACATTTTAATCGATGTCAAAGCAAGTCAAGAAGCGCATGTCCCATAATAATCATAGTTGACAATCTGTTGCTCAGCCGCTGGTGTCTGCTAGCAGCGCGAGGAGAAGCCCATATTACAGACATATAAGAGCCTCGCGCTCAGTGGATCAATATGACGCTCGCTCGCGATACATAGTAGGTAGGTTATACGATCGGATTACTTCATTATTTCTAGTGTATCAAAACATTCATTTACGTCTGAGAGATCGCCACGGAATAAAATCCAGTTTCATTAGGCTATACCACGCAGAGCTTGAAACTGACATTTTTATGAACTAACCTAATATTTTCATTTTTTAGATTATCTGTCGAAATGTTTAGCCTACTTTGATTAGCCTATATGATGACGGTGTCTATGTATTGACACTTAAGTTTTTAATCATTATCATTTTATTTGATCAGTTAATTATTACCATTTTGTGTGACGAATTTTATAAACTTTTATTTCTTATAGGCTACTATTATTAACAATAATAATAGCAAATTATAGGCTAAATATTGAAATGTCTTCGTATTATTATTAAATAACATACAATCAAATATTGAAAAAGTTAAAATGTTATAATTAATAAAAGGATTATTTTTATTATTATATTATTATTACAGGTTTCTAGACCGAAAAAAAAAAAAAATGCTCACAATAAGAATTTTGAGTTACCTAATCAATGCTCTAGTCTTTGTCTTTGATTTATTATTGAGGGCCAAATAAGGTTGAGAATTGAGACACAGTTCATCAGGGATATCCAAGTTTGACCTGCCAGTTACTAAAATCCAGATCTTATGGTTTTTAAACATCCCTTGTTCTGTCTCTTGCCCAGTGTTAGGTAATCTGGCACCAGCATTCTGCAGTAAAACCATTAAGTGTTGTTGAGAGGACCAGTCCAGAGGGAGAGATGAAGGTATAGAGATAAAGACAGGTGCAGTCTGACAGCTGCACGCTTGGTGCCAGTAAACAGATTTAACAGCGTCATTTACTGCCTTAGACAGATATTTCAATGAAGCTGCTGTGGTCCTGACTCATGGGTGCTGGCGTAGGTCCACTTCGGATGAAGAGAGAGTGTGATGTTGAGGGCAAAGAGAGGGTCACCCATTAGTGTGCTGAATCACATGGATTGTTGTGCTGACTGAATACATCAGATTTATTGTATACTTTACTCATAGTTATTGCATGATCATTGGTTAGTTTTGTGGTTTTATGTTTGGCTGCCGTATTTACTGAAACAATGTTCCAAAAAGTACTTTATGTGCCAAATACACACTCCGATCAACCATTTTAAACACAGCACTAATTCTTTGTCAGGTCATCACCGTTTCTGGTTTTGAGTCTAGTCCATAGGCTTTTATTGTTAGCCATTTGGGATGGATGTTGAACGTTTAACTTTCTTTCCTCATTTCTGTGGGGTTTCTTGAGCGGAGGATTTCCAAGGGGTCTGGGCCATGGTTCCAGAACAGGCCAGACAGACATCCACTCTGTTTTTGCTCTGCTTTATTACATACTCTGTTTATGGCCTGTTTACTGCTCTGACCTTTTTCATGGTTCTGCCTGAACTTGCTGAATACAACTGTCTGAACACATGTTCTGTGGATAGACTGGGCTGTTGGCCTTCATCATACAAGATAGAAAAAGGCAGTTTAAAGAAACAAAGAAAAACAGTTGTTAATATACTGAAATGGACTAGAGCTGAGACCACCGGTGGTCCTTGAGGGATTCTAGGTGGCCCGCTAGTTGATTGGCTGATAGAAAAATATTTTATATATTAAAGTAATATTGTGAAATATTATTACAATTTAAAATAACGTTTTGTTTTATTTTAATATACTTTGAAATATAATTTATTTCTGTGATGTAAAGCTGAATTTTCAGCATCATTACTCCAGACTTCAGTGTCACATGATCCTTTAGTCTTCTAATATGCTGTAATGTTAAAATAGTAATGTTTCCAAACTTTTGGCCAGTTCTGTATATATTACACTAACTTTGAATTAAGTGACTAATTTATACTCAATGAATTAGTTGATTCATTATTTGATTCATAAGTGTCCATAAAAGTTCAGTCCAACTTCTCAGATAATTTAGGTACATTAGATGAGTCTAGATCAGTCATTTCATTGAAATAAAAGCAAAATTGCAGTCTAGCAAAATTATGGATCAGTGGCCGACCTTGAATGAAATTCAAAATTGTTTTGCCACCTGAAAAAGTTTGGGATTCAATATATTCTATATACTGTCGAGTTAATTGCTGCATTGTGCAGTTGATACATACATCAGGAGAAATTACACAGACAATTTAATATTCTTACTATAAATGAGACAAAATGAGTTTTGGTTTGTTATTTAGTATGAGCACAACAGTAATGAGCACAACAGAAGAACAGGATCTGTTGTTTGTGAATGAGAGAGCAAAGACATGAAAAGATGTCACAGTGTCCTAAGAAAAGCTCAAAGGCATAATTGGTCAGATGGTGGGGATGCCCCTCATGCTGCAATCAGAAGCTTATTTGGGAAATGACAGTAGATTTGCTTGGATTCGACTTAAATGTAGATAAAACATTATTGGTTGAAAAGAGGAAGGATTTACACACAGTTTTTGATTAGATTTCTCTTTTTGATTTAGATAGAAATTTTCCCTTTTTTATTGATTTCACATGAATTCTGAAAATGTAAACTATCTTTTATTTTCTGGAGAAATGCCCTTTCTGCTTCCAGGGCGATATCATATCTGTGCGTCAGACTTGACATATCTCTCCAAATGAATACTGCTGACGAGCGCTACGAACAGCAGGCAACAGGAGGTTTTGGCTCTGGGTTATAAATACGGAGAAAGTGTCAAAGACATTGGAATATTATTCATTGCCTAATATAAATAAACTTTGGGAAAATAAGATGTCCTCAAAATTTTGGTGGAGAGAGAGGATGTTGTAAGAAGATTTCTTCTCATTCCTTCAGACTAGAGATCATCGTTTAATGTTTGATGTGCAAGATAAATATTGTTTCCTTTTTTCCCCCTTTTTTAAATCATGTCCACTAAACACATCTGTATATGTGGTTTATACATTTTTGCTGTCGCTTAGTTTTACCACATCGCTGTAACCAAAGGATCCTTTTAACAACCCTTCAACAAAGAGAAAGAAATGTTTCTTGTTATTTATGATGTATATCGTGCTATAACTTCTTATTAATAATGTTTTATATTTGCATGACATATTTGCACAAAGTGGCTTTTCCACCCGCTGCATTTTCACCGTTGCTTTTGGAAGTCAAATTAAAAGCAAACAGAGGAAAAATCATGTTTGTCTTGCATGTCAGTTCATAAATTTCAATTTCAGCTTTTCATATTTCAGGAGCTCAAATGAAATATAGATATCTGTCGAGTTTTTGTTGGCATTTAAAAGCACTTTTTGGTATGCTAAGAATTAACAAATAACATGATACAAGATCCAGAGGACCTGTGGCCAAATATGGCCCTGCTTTCCTGAAACTTCTAGGCATGATGTCTCTCTTGCGTAAATCCAGAACGCTCATCCATTTCTGCTGGAATGTGATTAAGAATCATTCTATAAACATAACTATCTGTCATAGTGAGAGGCGTAATGTGACCGCTTTCTTAGCTTGAGATAAAAAAAAATTCTGCCTATTGTTTTCTGACAGATGGGGTAAACATGTTTTTTTCCCCCCCTCCATTCCTCACTTTTGGAAGTGCATCGACTATAAGTTATTGTGGTATTTGTTTCACGGTGACCTATTTCTGATCAAATCAGTTTTAGCTCCAGTGGCCGGACTCTATAGCTCTTTTCAGTCTTAATGGGAAATTACAGTTAAAATGAAGCATTTTGTTTGCTTTCCCGGCTCATGAATCTATCTGGCAAAGGAAAAAATAAGCATGGCTGGAATGTGTGGTTAAAACGGACAAAATACCAGTTTCAGCTTATGTTTCACAAACTATTGTGTCTGCATTTGTAGTTCCAGACCAGACATCCATGAATCAATTTAACAAATTTAGAGCGCAGAAATGCTGAACTTCGTTGAGAAAGAGCAGTGATAGAGATGAAAGAGTGCAGTTATGTAAGCCCTCCGTAAGGCTATTTTCTTTCCGTCGCTTTTTCCTCGATTCCAAAAAATATTTCATGACAGTTTACAGAAAATGCAAAAGTAGTTTTTTTAAGTTTTAAAAATCTTGCATCTCTTCCCCGTGGCAAAATATTTGGACTTTCTTTCTTTTATATACATGTCTCATTGTGCTTTTTCTCCCCCCATTCACCCACTCCTCTCCACATCCAACTCCCTCCTTCCCTCGCTCGCCCCCTTTTCTCTGTCTCTCCGCAGCAGATCTTGGCACTGACGGATGCGTTGTCACGCGTAGGAGTCCAGAACCTTTCTCCATCTCTGTTTTTTTTTTTTTTTCGGCACTCACCCTCCTCCTCCCAGCATCCCTAATAAGACACATGCTCCTGGGCTGTGTTGCTCACTCACGTTAGGATCTCCTGGCAAGCTCCCGCCACAAGCTTCTCTCTCTTTTCTCGGTTTCGCCCCAGGCTTCATGGGTTGAAGGGCAGTTTGCGTTGTTCACAAGATCTAATCTCACCCCGGCTCTCCGCACCCAGACTTCATCATTCTCATCTTCATCGTGTTGAGTGCTATGGTTTGTTCTCCAAACATGTTCGGACTTGCAGAGGCCTCCAGCCAAGGGCTCCGCGACCGGCTGTAGTCGACTCTGTTCCACCTGCCACAGCGTGAAAGGGGCGCCCTCAGCTGTGATCTGTCTGCCTGAAGGCGGGACCCAGCGTGACTGGGCAGCAGGGACTATGCATTTGGGACTGGTGGTGCTGGCAGTGGTCTTCCTCAGTTCCATGGGTCACGGTGATAACCTCAAGGCCTCCAAAGCAAGAAGACAGAGACGGAGTGAGTGTTGATGTCTGTCTTTTTCTCTCATCATTAGGTAGCTCGGGTTAACTGTCTCTTATGACACAGTGCAGCGTTTCACATTTCATTTCTTTGTCAGTCCTTAATATTTGTGGCTCATTATAGTGTTTCTGACTTCCTTGGAATGTTTTTGTCATTTTTTCGAGCCAGTTTTGGTGGGGTATTACTTGTTTAGGACCTGCTCTGCTGCTTTTAATAGCAACTTTTCTTTTAAAGGCGAATTGCAAATGAGCATGTCATGTTCCAAAGTGTGGTCAAATTTGACCGATTAGAGTTTTTTTTTTTGCCTGGATTCAAGAGCAGAGCAACTCTAACCTTTTTATGACTTTTTTCATGATTTATTTCTTATATGGAAAAGTTAGTTTTGAAACCGACACATTGCAGCAGAACTTACTTCTAATATTGCAATATGTTTTGTTTCATATTTTAATGAACACTTTATGTTTACGGAAAGTGACATTTAAGTGGCGTATCTTTTTTTTTGTGTCGTATAATGCTGTCAAATACTCAAGTAGTTAATGATTTGGGGCTTTAGAATAATGAAAAATCAACCTGCACATTGCAGCGGAGCTCACTTTGAAATATTACATAAGTTCTCTCACGTGCGTGCATGTCTTCTAGTAAGAGCACTGATGTAGGATTAGTTTCATATTTTAATGAACATTTATGTTTATAAAAAGTAGTGGCCTATCTTTTTGTGTAGGCTAGTATATTGCTAACAAATAAGTACTTTTGAGCTTTGGTATAATGTAAAAAAAAAAAAATCAACCTGACAATCAGATCAGTTTCTTATCATAATGTGAAGGGGTGAGATTATTCAGTGGGAAATGTACATTGACGACTGCTTGCAGTGGTGAGGAGTGTACAGCCTCCTCTAGAGGGAGTTGTAGGTAATGCAGAGACATTCACAGTGACTGTACAAAGCTGAACATCTGAACACAAACAACGAACAAATGCACATCGACGGATCTTCTTCCGTCTGTTATTCAAAATGTAATCAAATATATATTTCTGCAAGCATGTTTAAACGGGTTAACTGTGTCTAAGGCAGGTAATGGCATTCGTTTTCAAGAGGATTTCGCACGTCACTGCGCGCGCAATTCACACACAAATTACCGCGGGATGGCGGGTGTTCATTTCATAAACTGAACAGTGGTAGCTGAATGTATAAATTAAAGGTAGGGCAGCCTATATGTCCAAAAAACTAGTAATGTCATACTTTGTGGTAGTGCTATCTTGGCGTAATAATCTGTTTGGTCGTAAAATGTAGGCTATTACCTACCTTACTGAAATGAAATCGAATGAAGGCTGTCTCCTGAATCATTCATTCACAGACAGCATACGATTACGAAGATGTTAAACTAATAAAGATCATCATCGCTGGCAAACAATATGATGCATTTGCAGATTTGCTTTCACTTGACGGTCCACGGCCACTTCAACGCTCTTGATGTTCTTAAACCTTCCTGTTACGACACCGAGTGTGAAACCACTTCAGACAATTCTGTGCATGAACGGAACAAATCATTCAAACTGATTTGCGAACCAATTTAGACAGATCTGCCAACTTGTTTGATGAAGTCTTTGAACAGAATCGACTCAAAAGAGTGATTCATTTGTGAATTGAGCATCGCTTATGCCACAGAAAAAGATATAGCGCGCTTCAAAAAAAAAAAAAAAAACTACGCATTTAACAACATATCGCATTAAAATAAAGTAACGAGAGGAACGTCGTCCAACGTAACGAAGTAAAAGTAGCCTACAGGGTTTTTTTCCCCATTATAAATGTAGGCTACTCGAGTTAAAGTAAAAGTAGGCCTACCCACATTTAAATCTACTCTTAAAATTACAATTTAAAAATAAATAAATGTAACGAAGTAAATGTACTTCGTTACTACCCACCTCTGCGTTGCACTAAGACTAGAAGTGCTAATCAAAACACAGCACTGATGAGAATGTAGAGCTATCTGTGGAGAAATAAACAGTGTGTAACTTGGTCGAATAAATCAGCGGATGCTTCACTATCTGTTAAGACTTCTTGACCTCACTGTAAACTAATCTGACCAGTGCTTCTTGATAGTGGAGTTTTTAGCGTTCTATCAACAAAATGAAAGCAAACACCTCTGACAGCTGTTATTATAAGTGATTGATCAGCAGTCACACTTTAGTGCCTGTTGGTACTTTCCTGCTTTTTTTCTCTCACTCTAAATATATCCAAACCATACTAGCAAAACAACTTATATTTCATTTCGTCTAAGAGTTTATTTTTGTTCGTTATAAACTATTTTAATTTATGATATCGCTCTGTACATTAATCCAGCTATTCTGCCTACTCTGTAATTTTTCTCAGTATTTTTGCCCTGTTTTCCAGTGAAAAATGTCTAAACATTCATTAATAAGCATTCATTTTAAAACACTTTTAAAATTGTGTAAGCAATAAGATTTGTTTTCAGGGAATATATCTATATTTCTTACCCTATATTAGCATTTTTTTTTCTTGCTTAAAGCATTAACCTCACTAAATTTAGCTAGACTAATGCTTTAAACAAGAGAAAATATATTTCCCAGTGGAATAAGCTAAATAAATTGAAATCAGGAAATATTCTCATATAGAAAGGAAGTCTGACGCAATTAATTTTGTTGAAAATATTTCAATATTTTTAAACAGCTTGCCAGCTAAATTTGAAATCAATTTATGTGTATGATATCCTGTTTATTGAATTGTAGTTCCTCAATACACTGATGATGATTTCTGCTTTCCAAGAAATATTCTACTTGTCTGTTTCTGTTTGGCCCCTCTCTGAATTTTAAGTCATTGTGAACCAATGTTCTGCCACAGCTTGTAGGGTTAAAGCCTTTTTCACATGAACATGTTCAAAGTGGAAAACGTTAATACAGTACAGCTCATCACCAACAGCTTATATAAACAGTCCACCTAATGATATTTCAGGGATAATGAAAGGGGAAAAATGTTATTCAGCTGGATAAAATCACTCATTTTATGGTTTCAAGGGGGATACATGTGAATGTGAGCAGCACAGTCTGACAATTTTGTGATTAAAGAAATGAAGACGGCCATGTATTCTGGGTAAAGATTGTGCAAAATAATTAGTAATAATATTTTGATTACTTTCATACAATTTCTTACTGTTTGATATATTTCCATATTTTTTAAGATATATTTTAAATGGTTAAAATGAAGGAATCATTCTAGCCCAGAATAAAAAAAAAATATGAAGATGTCACTGTGTCTGGAAACGGAGGTGCATTCGTTTTAAGAAACCAGAGATTAACATGATGCCAATGCATAAACAATAAATAAAGCAATATCTTTGACTTGAACTGGCTACATTCAGTTGTCCGAGAGTCAACTGAAAGGTGCAGAACTCTTAATTTTTATTCACTGACTGTGTTGTTGTTTATTGTCAAGTTCAGCTAGTAGTTGTGAATGACCATTGATAATGCAGGCAGAAGTTTGCAATTCTATTCATAGTCAGTGTGTGACTTCACATGGATTAGTCCATTATGTATGAAAAAATGCTTGTTTAGTGATGTTCCGCAATTTCAAGGAAATTTTAGATTCTCTGCTAGTAAATTGCCTTAAGAGTTCGGAAATTAGATATTTCAGGGTATTTTAGGTTGAATGATGATCTCATTGTGAGTTTGGTCATAAAAAGGTCTTATTTATTCCTTGCACTTTTTGTAATCTTTCGCTTGAATCCAAAGGAGACCTTCTAGTCATCATATTAGAACACGGTCTAGAAGTGCAAAGGCTGTCTTTTTTTAGTGTGTGCAAGGTTTGTGTGTAGTACATGCAACCTAACCAACCTTCCTACATATTTGTCCGGGCTAACTGCCGCTCAATAGACCCGTGCAAAACAATTTTTCACGTTCATCATTTATAATGATAGTTTCATATTTGTTGTTCCTGCTGAGAGGCCTTTTCATTTATTTCAGCTGTGGAGAGGAATGCAGCGATCTGGTAAAGGACACCCATATGCCTGAAAATGATTCACTTCTAAGCAACTTTTTATGGACTTTTTTGGGTGGTTGGTGGTCCTTGTTCAGCTGAACCCACCAGGGAGCCCCTGCTACTGAATATTAATAGTAAATCATTTTAATATTAATGTTTTTTTTGTTTTTGTTTTTTTTTATTGATGGGATGAGATTATATGATCTAAGTATTTCTGTCATGTTTTCCAGTAAAAAAACATATGTAAACATTCTTAAAATAAGATCATTTTAAGGGATTTAATCATCCATTAGGTTGCATCACTTACTGTACGTGCAGCTTATTTACAGCTAGACGGTTATTTTAACAGCATAGAGATTGATTGCCTTTTGAGTATGTATATTTAAAGCTGATGCTACACACATAGACCCATAAATTAAAGCAGATGACCGCGGTTTTGACTACCGGGAACAGGATGTGCACTCTGACATGCTTTCAGTGTAATCGTTTATTTCTTCTTGGCCTCAAACACAGAAATTTTTGGACGTTTAAAGCAAGGCATGAAAGTCACAAGGGATGAGTGAGCTTTCTTAGATATCTGTAGCTGATTTTATTTCATCATGTGTCAGCACTTTGGGGCACCTGAACAGAACGAGAAAATATTGAAGTTTCAGGCCCCTTTGTCCCTAGTTGACCCATCACAAATCTGTGCGTGATGTCCCCAAATTTTGACCGTATAATTCAAAAATACTGTAACATCATCCAATGAAAGATTTCCACATGAATGTTGCAAATGAACAGCATGAAACGAACAAGGGTACTTGGCATAAATGAGCTGTAAACACAGAACACTGTGTGTAATAAGATAAACCAGTGCCATGTTTACAGCCCTGCAGTCTGAAGTGCTGTTTAGAAATCCTCATGCTGATGTGTCGTAATGAATCGCCTGTTCTCACAGTGCTCTCTCAAATGAATTATATTACACCTACCGAGTTTGTATTATCATACACTGTTTTGCTCAAATGACTAGCATAGCTTGTCACATGTTGTATTTTGGATCTATCCGTCTGTCTGTCTGATATATCCGTCCGTCTGTCCATCTGTCAATCCTTCTATACTGTATATAATATAATACATTTATTTATCTTGATATTTAGGGGTGATGGTAAACTCGTAGTAAAGGACCTTGGTTGTTCATTCAAAGGCTGCAGGTTCAAATCCAGGTAGGGGTGGCTGAAGAGTGTATCTGACATTGTAATCCAGCTGTCTACTCCTGTGCAAGGCACTTAACTACTTGGGAACTAGTCATCGTAAGCACTTTGAATTACAAAGGGTGTTCTACACTGTAAGAAAACACTACCAAATATCACGCTCACTCCTATTTTTCTGTCTTTCTTTCATCAGTAAGCACTGAAGTACCACCATCATGCTCAAATGGCTGCGAACACTGCTCAGAGTACAACGGCTGTCTTAAATGTCGACCCCGACTGTTCATCCTACTGGAGCGGAATGACATCCGTCAGATTGGCATTTGCCTCGCTGCCTGTCCTGTTGGATATTATGGCATTCGAAATCGGGATATGAACAAATGCACACGTGAGTCTTCAAGCTCTGCTGGGATATTTTTATAATGTCAAAACTGTAAATAAGTATACGGGGAGAATGAGGTAAGCTGTGATATCGGCATATCAGAATGATTTCTGAAGGATCATGTGACATTAAGGATTGGATGGCTGAAGACTGGTCACAGGAATAAATGACATTTTATATATATATATATATATATATATATATAGTAGTCAACATTTGAAGTGGATCAAAACCTTAGTTTCATCAAAGTTATACATGAATTTTGAACAATACCCGTTCTTGTCTTAGAAGTCTGTCTTTGATGAACTTTTTTGACTTTTTCAAATGTTGGCTACTGTATATATGTATATATAATAACAAACATTCATTTCACAATATTATACTAAATTTTTGCAGTCTTGGTGAACATAAGAGACAAAAATATTTAACTAAATCTGTAATATATATACACTTAAGATGTATTTTCATAAAGTAGCTTAAATGAAATTCATATTGTCCATCTGTCAGTCATAGGCAGATAAAGCTTATATAATATCAGATGACAAGAATTGCAATTTGCTAGGTTGAGGAGTAACACAGCTTGCCCACTGACACATCTTACCCCCTCTCCCCTCTTGAAAAATGAAGATGAATTGTGTGATCAACACAGCGTCATAAAATGACCTTTCTTTCCTGTTTGCACAAGCTTTAACGTCAGTTATACAGTGTTTAACATTATTAGGAAGAAGATGGCACAAATGATGCAATTACAAAACAATCACATTGTTTACCACATTCATTAGTAGGCTACTGTAACCCACCAATGACATTAAACTTGCGCATCTGACCCGTGAATGCCAAATGTTGAGGCAGCGATCTGTTTTCTCTTACTCTGCGAGTAAAAAAAAGGGTTGGGGGATGAAATACAAAGCAAAACATTGATAATACTGTAATACTGAATCTGTTTCTCCTAGGAAGTTTGTGTTATTATTGTAGGCTGTAAATGCGGAGGTCATGATAGTTCAACTCTGGCCATATTTCTTTCATTCTTTCTACGCAAACCCTACGCAAAAAGCATAATGAGGACTTACCTTTAAACAGCCTCTTTGTTTTAACAGTGCGCTCTCTAGGTTTCAGCCAGAGACTCGGCGGCCTGTTCCCATCATGTGCGTGAGCATTTTTACTGTGATAAAGGCAAAGCAGGGGAGATAAACAAGGAAATACCTCTCGTAAATTGATTGGTGGTACCTCTTTACTCCTGTTGCGGGAGGAAATTAATAGCTTTATTTGAGCCCTTTCTAACTTCAACCTACCAAAGATTTTCCAGTTGTAAATTGAATGTCTTGCTCCCTTTTCAAGCGTGTTTTGATAGCCAATTAGTGTGAACCACAGCTTGGAGTCATTATATTTTGTTATAGGAAGAAAATACTTTTGTTACCAAGATACACTCTTGCATCACTCCGCCTAATACCTCTCAGATGGTTCTGATTTAAACTTTCATTCTAGATAACCTTAAATTTAAATGTTAGCATCAAGGGAAGTGAGAAATTAGCAGAGCACTGTTTTTATTTCACAACCCTCTGGAGCCTTTAATTCATCATTTCTTGACTGTATACTTTACACTTGCTTTGAAATACCACATGCAGCTGTCCGCTAGTTAGCCTAAGTATTTTTATGACCAACACATTGAGACCGAAATGTGTTGTATCCACAGGTGTCGACTCCAAATCGCTCTGAACGTCACCAGACCTCTTATTGTCAACATTTCCCCTCGACGTATTTGTTTATTTCTCACTTGGAGTGTTTTTGTCGTGTTTTGAAAGACGGCTGTGCATGCGAACCCCTCCTTCATGCAGGCCTCTGAGTGGCTTCCCCGCTGCAATTATTCAATCAGCTGTGTGCATTTGATTTGTCTCCAAATCCCCATGATGTCTAGTTAACAACATTTGTCTTGCATTAAGGGTGCATTTGTAAATGCTTGAGTGGAAAAGAATTTGCTCCAAACATTACTAATTTAGTTGTCAGGCATTTTAAGTAGTAATTGAGAGCAGAGGTAATAACAAAAAACATGGCTCAAGTATGTTGTTGGGCCCTCTTCTGCTTTTGGCCGGGACTCAGAGATATCCGAGATATCCGTGTGCTGCTGCTCTGAGAAAGTCCCAGGTATTCGAACGGAAATTTAAGAACCTTAATTTTGCACATTTTCACATATGTCACGGTAGTTTAACGATTAAATCTGTTTTGCTAAATTATTAGCAGTCCTTCTTGATTCAAAATTCAAAAAGTCTGTGTCAGTCAGAAGACTGTTGGGGGGGGGGGGCATTTATAATCCGATTTAAAGCAGAAAATAATCGGTTTTAGGATTTTACATTTTGTATTACTTTAAAACATAGGGAACTTACCTAAAATGAGGAGCGTTTACCAGTTGGACTTCTGCTACCATTGAAGGACTTTGAAATCATTCTCAACATGAGTTTTAGAGCAGTTTTACAGCATCAAAGGAAAAGATTGAGAATGATATTTAAGGACTGAATGATATTTAAGGACTGGATCCCCTATTTATCATAATGAGATAATGAGGATAATAGTAATGGGATTATGAGTGGGGAAATAGATTCTGTTTCATGGTTTTCGTTCTGCCAAAATCCACAATTTCCCTCCAGTTTGAGGCAGTTTGTATGTTTGATCAAAGACGGCAGGCTTGTAATGAGACAGAGGTGTGATGAAGCCATTTAAGAGTCTTAACATTCTTGAATGGACTACTTTTTGGATAAGAAACTGTAAGAGCCACAACAACCAGATGGTTGTTCATAGTTTACAATTGATCTTGATGAAATGATTATTTAACTTTTTTTGTCTTTCTTCATTTTAGAATGTAAAATAGAAAACTGTGAGGCATGTTTTAGCCGCAACTTTTGCACAAAATGTAAGGAGGGCCTGTACTCACACAGAGGGAGGTGTTTCTCTAGCTGTCCTGAAGGATTCGCCGTCAATGGCACCATGGAGTGTGTAGGTGAGTGAGCAGCATTGTTTCTTATATTTTGCTTGCGTGTCTTTTTCAAACGATTCTTTCTATGATAAATGAGTGCCTGATATGTAACATATATTTCTGTTAGATTTGATACATTTTACCAGACAAATTATGTCTTCAAGTGCTAATGAACAGCATTTTAACACCTGCTATGCTTGATGAATTTAGTCAAACATGAAAAACTATTTGTGAGTGTTATATCACTGTGTCATTTACAATTACAGTTCACACGGCCAGGTTTTGTGGTTAATGCAGTTTTTAAGAAACATTTAGTATTTAAAATGTTATTGTGTAAAGATACACACAATGATATTGAATTAATATAATATTTCATAATAACAGTAATGTACCAAAATCTTTTTCAAAAAGTTTTTTATTTGATATGCAGCCTGTGTATTTAAGCTATTTTTTGTTTTGTGCATGTCATCAGTTTTTATGGGCACATGGTACTGTGCTTCTGTCGTTGCAAATCATTTATGCTGCTGGAATGATGAAACTGGAAAGTTCTTGAATACCTTATGTTTTTTGTATTTCTTCAAATTCTCTTTTTCTGTGGTTTCTCAATCGCTGTTGAGCGGAACGTTGGCAAAAGGCCTATTGGATGATAAGGGTTTATTGATTTCTTTTGAAAATGTTTCTGTCAGAAGCAAGCAAACACAGCACTGATAGCATTAATCTCAATGGTGGTGCTGGCTCCTCCAGGCTGCTTGGCCTTTAAATGCAGAGACTCGACTTCCAGTGTGACATTGCGCCAAAGCTTAAGATGCCTCACCTGCGTCAATGAGTCAGTCCACCACTTTGTAATGTGTATTGTAATGTGGATTGTTTTTGGCATGGATGAGTTTCCTTTGACCTTCCTGCCCCCATACACATTAGACCAAAAAATTGGATGCTCAGAAAAGACCTTGTGTTTGAAAACAGCTCAATCCAATTGAAAGTCTGGAGCTTGACAGCTTGTCATTACGTTGAATAAAAATGGAGCCTACCTCATACAATCATAACACATGCTCTGCTTTTTAGAAAAAAGTAATTGGAAATAGTGAGTGATGCTGGGTTTTAGCAGTCTGAGTCCACTGTGGATTCTTTGGGTTTTCCTAATGCAATTTCTTCAACTTTTGTCTGGAGTAACCCCACCCAGAGGAACAAAATGTTCAAACCCCAAACAATTTAGTCTTTTCCCTAATGTCTGAAAATATTAAATGTGTAATTGGTACATACTAGATTCATTCTAAAAAAAATGGTTTTTTTTTGTTCTCTGTTGCAGTCCAGTGTGATCTAAGCGAGTGGAGTCCATGGGGCCCTTGCATGAAGAAGAACAAAACATGTGGCTTTAAAAAGGGTAACCAGACCCGTACCAGGGAGCCCGTACAGATTCCAAGTCCTGCCACTTCCACAGGGGCCGCGCCGCCCTCGGGCTGCGTCCCAGAGACACAGACCCAGAGTTGTACCGTGCAGAAAAAGATCCCTTGCAAAGGTAAATCAGAGAAAGATTAACAGAAAAATGTTGGAAAGAGGGTGGATAGGAAATACTTGCGCCAAAAGGAATGCGTGAAATCTGCTATCCAACTTCAATACGCATGTTTGCAAATTACAGATTTGTTGATTTATCGATCACGATTTTGGCCACTCGGAAAAACATGTAAACAGTCTCCTGAAACTAATTTGATTTCATTTATTTACGGGTTTTGACATAATACGGTGTAAATAAATCCTTGAGTGTTCCCAGTAAATAAACAGAAGCCCAGCTGGTTTGTAATCTTTTCGTTGCTGGCTGCGGATCTGAAGGCGGCCTTTTGTTAGTTGCTTTAACTTACTGGAAAGTGAGGTTAAAATGCTTCTCTGGCTCTCAAGCGGAAAAGGAACGTTAGTGGACCTGTAGTGGACCTGTTGGATGTAAATGTTTAAAGAAAAAGTCTGAACATGTAGTTTCTTCCTGCAGTTGCACTCGCCTGGATGGCTTGTGTAGATTTCAGCCTATAGGAGTTTATATTGAGGAAAAAGGTAGTTTATAGTAAGTGTACAAAAAAGCTTTCAACTATATCAGCTGTTACACTACCGTAAATTTCTCTTGAGCGACAAATCAGCATATTAAAATTATTTCTGTAATATCATGCGACACTGAAGACTGGAGTAATGGCTGCTGAAATTTCAGCTTTGTCATCACAGGAATAAATGATAGAATATTGAAAATAGAAAATAGTTATTTTAAATTGTAATAGTATTTCACAATATTACTGTTTTTACTGCATTTTCATCGAATAAATTTAGCCTCAGTGAGCATGAGACTTCTTTCAAAAACTATAAAAAATTGTTACCAACAATTGCAAAATTGCATTGAAAAAAACATTACCTTTCTGCATTTTTTAGCGTTATTATTTTCAGATGATTAAAAATTGTTTTAACTTTTCATTATTCAAGTTAAGCTGAATTAACTTTGTTTTATTTTCAGTATACTTTCTGCAAAAGAATGTGTTTTTTTTAAAGGAATCGATTGCCCAAAATAAAGAACCCTTGTTCTGCTTTAAACCCGAATTACATTTTCATCTGTGAAAAACAAGGATGGGAAGATGGTTATTGCAACCGTCAAGCTTAAAAAGCACATACAAGTACAATAAAAGTAGGCTAGTCAATACAATTTGTACAATCAGGTAATCTTCTGCTCCCTTAATTCGAATCTAGCATGCATTCAAGAACATATGATCAAATTTTTAAATGAATGCTAAAATTTGCAATAGACTAGCTTACAGAAGGCCTTGCAACATGTCATCGACAATACAAAAAAATCAAGCCAGGCTAATAAAAAGTGTTGACGTGATTGCGACTGCTTTCACTTGTAGGCTGTTTTTGTTTTCTCTTTTGTCTACCAATAGGCTAGATATCTCTCAAAAACTGAGGTCTCTTAAATTTAATCACATGTTGTTAACATTAAGGTGCAAGCATACCTAGATACCATATTCAAGCGATTCTTATCAGTTTAGGAAAATGCATGACTCATGACTCAGTCTAAATGCGAAGCTAATAGTAATGCCACCCATTGAGTGGTTCCTAAAATAAACACCTGAATATACCTTCTAGAGCTCTTAGTTTTCATCAAATTGTTGAGAAACGGTGTGTTCCTGGAAATTATTCATGCGAACAGCCTCACAAGCTCAAGTGCTCGCTGTTCTTCTGTCGGGAGAAGTGGGCTTTGCTGGACTAGGTGTGACAGCGTCATTTGAGAAATGAGAGGTAAATTTACTCTGCATGACGCCTGTATTGTGGAAAGAATTTTCACCCGGGGACGGGGTCCATAAGAATAATTAACAGTGAAATATTATAAACTGCCCCATAAAAGTGCTATATCCCCTGCCAAATTTCTAAACTTAGAGAGTCCACTTGTTGTAAAAGCTTTTGCAGAGAGAGAGAGAGAAAGAGAGAGAGAGAGCTATGGTGAACTAATAGGTCTGGACACATGTAAAGTCATTTGTTTGTAGTTCAATCTCATAATATCATATCATTGTCCTAACTATGTTAAGATATGATCAGTAAGAGAAGTGTTCTGCCGGCTGGAGTCAAAACATGTTTTCGCCACAAAAGCAAAGCGGCACCACCCAGACGAAAAGAATTAATGCAACTCAGGTGTCAAAGAAAGGATAGGTTATGGGATTGTATGACCCAAACGCCCTCTTTTTTTCTAAGTGCGTAAATGTTCACCTCGTGCTAAATTAGCAAGGCTGTGAATACATCTGCAGGAATTGGCTGACAGGGCTGCTGTAAAAATCACAGGGGGCAGTGCTTGTATAACACCGGTGATTTACTGGTCTGCAGATCTCACGCTTTGTGTTGATTATGCCAAGCTCCCCCCTTTCTCTTCCCCTTCCTGTAGCTTAATAAATGTCTTTGCACGAAAACCGAATACACTAAATGCGTGATTGCCTTTGTCAGGCGATGGTGTTTAGGTTGGATTGAGCAGCGCTGTAATTATTGCTGTCATAAATGAATGGATCCTCCCCAAGCGCTCTTACCGTTTTATCAAAGCTAACAAGTCTCCTCCATGTGGATCCAAAGGCTCCATTTCCTTCCATGTTTTTTTTTTTCGTTTCACCTCGGTTTTTAAATCGTGATTAACTGACACTTGAGTTGAGCTTTTTTTCACATTTTGTGGACTTAATGCCTTTGAATTCCTCACATGAACAAGATTGCTCTTCTCAAAGCAGTGGATACTAAACAATTGAATTCAATTAGACTTCTTTTGTTTTGTTTTTGGAAATCTTTCGGAATCTTGTCACTGATAAAACTATAAAATTATTTATTTTTATACAATACATACAACCAAGGCCTAAAATTAACACTCACCAAGTGCCAAATGCGAGTAAAAATTGGCGTTGGCGTATATGAAACGGCGTCAATCGCCAGTTGGCCGTTAATATTTTAAGAATTCTAACAATGTTGCAATATTGTGAGAATGTGAATAAACGTGAACGACCCTCAGGACAGATGACAGGCCAGTTTGGCATTGTCACAAAAGTGCAAGAAGACAGGAAAGGGAACTCAATTAGTTTCTCGCATGCCCAGAAATCCACATCTCAGACAGCACGCGAAAACCGAATGGAGCTCTCTTTCATGTCTTCTTGCGCTTGAACAGACATATTCAAACAAAAATATGTCAAAATGGTATCCTCATAAACATTGTCAGTTATGTCTTAAGTGAACGTAAACAGCTGAGAAAGAAAATATATTCAGTATATTGGATCCGTGCATTAGCTCTTAAAGTGACAGCAGCCTAATATTATTGCTGCTGTCTGTGTTTTTAATTTGATTCAAACAACAAAAGGCAAATAAAAATCACTCACTGCTCTTGACTAAATAACTTTTGTAACTTTAATAAGGATTAATCTATGTTTCATGGCTGGTAAAAAAATATTTATGGCAGGAATATTTAGGCCCTGTGTACAATATATTTATTTTCGGTCCTGGGAGGTTTCACCACTTGTGAATCTTTCAGTAGGTTACATTGTTAAGCCAGTAGGTGGCAGCAAGTGACTTTATGAGTGATGAGTGAGTCATTGAATCATTCATTTAAATGAATTGTTCAAACCACACTGATAAAAGGAATAGTTCACTTCTTTCTTCTGCTGAACACAAAAAATTATATTTTAAAAGAATGTCGGTAACCAAACAGTTGATGGACCTCATTGACTTCCATTGTATTTTCTTTTCCTTCAATTGAAGTCAATAGGGCCTTTAAAAAAAAAAAAAAAAATCATTTTTAAGTGAACTATTCCTTTAATTTAGGAACCAAACAAGTGACTGGCTGCGTCCGAAATCGCATAGGTATACCTTCTTTCGGATAATTAATTACTTTGACTGCTAAAAAGTACATTGTATGTAGTATGAATGTGTGTTGAATGTGGTACTGTGGTACCGTGGTACTTTTCGCATATTGTTTTATGAATGCTGTGAATTCAGACAATTCTCTGTTCACATTCTGTTTTTCACCTACTATATATTAGGGACGCATGCAATTCCAGATGCAGCCACTGTCTTTATGAGTGAGTGAGTGAGTGAGTCATTGAATCATTCATTCAACTGATTTGTTCAAAACACACTACTAATTTGTTCAGGAACAAAACAAGTGAGTGTCTTAATTGAGTCATTCAATCCAACGATTTGCTTAAAAACAATCATTCAGAAATGAAACACCACTACTGTGTGTTTCTCCGAGACGTGCTCCGGCTCTCCTGTGGCTTCATTTGGAGCTATCTTCGCTAGTAGAGCAAAACAAATGAAGTACATGGCCATATTGTGTCATATACAAATAGAGCTGCTCTGAATAGTGCTTGTGATTACCTGCAGCCGGATAACAGAACAACAGCACTCTTTCTCTTGTGATATTAAGAAAATGTTTAGTTGTTGATGCTCCAATTATGTAACATTATATCTCTGACATATATAGCTGAAATAACTGCTGTTTGTCCTTTATAGACATTTGTAGTCCTTTATAGACATTTGGCAGGTTTGTTAAATAAACTGAGGGAATTCTAATTATTGCTTACCAAGTCCATTAAACTCTTAAATGTTTGCCAAAGAAAGTTGTTTTTTGTGTGTTTACGATGATGCCATTTCAAGTAAAAAATCTGTAAAAGTGAAACTGCTTTTTATATAACTCTTATTAACAACCAAAGGTTTAATTAAACAAATGTTTGTTTGCGCCCTCTCCATTCTATTTTTAATCATGCATTTTATATAGAAGCAAATGCAACAGTTTGTGGAAGAATATCAGGGCATTGAGATGAGCAGAGAGCCAATTTCAGGAGCCGCAGAGTGGCTGTGTGTGTGGCTCATGTTATCAAGTGCAGAGTGAATGCTCTCCAGCACCAAATGAGTGTTGACTTTGGTTTCCAGGGAACACTGAGACTCACAACACTAACTTCATAACAAATATCAGTCAGTCCGGAGGCCCTGACTCCCCTCTTATAGTAGTGCAAGTGAGGCTGATGGGAAACAAACCAGCCTGTTTTTCAGTACGGTTTTAGGACAGTACTATACACATTTGGGTATACGCTTCTATATGCACAGCTTTAGAAATGTTTTTTTTTATTAATCATTTGTATTCATATATATATATATATATATATATATATATATATATATATATACATTTTACTAGATATTTTATATACTTTTTATTTCCCTAAAGCTAACCTCTTCTCAACAATATATAAAAAACATAAATGTAAATTGGCAATAATAATAATAAAAATTTTGTGTGTTTGAATTTCATTTTTAATTAGCTTAAAATGCAAAATTACATATGTATTATCTTAATTGTATGTCTTGGATATTTTCTTCTTGTTTTAAGTATAAATTGAAAAAGATTTAGTGAGGTTTATTCTGAAAGCAAAAAAAAAAAAAGCAAAAAAAAAACTAAACCTAGCCCAGGTGAGAAAAAGTAACGCAAAAGTAACGCAATGCATTACTTTCCATAAAAAGTAACTAATTAACACAATTAGTTTCCTTTTTTAGGAAGTAACACAATATTGTATTGTGACATTACTTTTAAAAGTAACTTTCCCCAACACTGATCGCAACTTTCTTTTATTTAGGGGAAAATAAGAAGAACCCACAGAACCGTGGAGAGAAAAATGGCAAGACCCGTGGACGAGACTCGAAGGAAAGTGGCAAAAAGAAAAAAAAGACCCCGAACCGGTCCACCACTGTCCCCACCATTACAACGAGCATGGTGACCTAACCTTATTATAGTGTCAGGTGAGCCTGAGAAAGAAGAAGGCCTGGCCCACCTTTGTTGGCTGAAGACAAACAGTATTTGATTGTGACATCAAAATTATGCAAAAAAAAAAAAAAAAAAAAAAAAAAGGAATAACGCTGCTACACGTAAAACATGCTCAATGAGAACTGGAGGATTGCTGTACTAAATAATGAACTGTGTAAACTGAGTAAAGCTTGAGGGAACCAAGGAGCTGGGTTGATTAGTCTCATGCTATTTGGAAGCACCCAGAAAGACTGTGCGTGTGCAGGGTCGTCTTTTTGTAAGCCTTCCCACAGGAAACAACATTGTTTGTGGTTGGCAAAATGTTCCATATGTTTCTCTTTAGACCTATCAGAAAGGTTTCTGAACTATAGAAGACACTGCAAATGAGGCCCGCCGTCCAAAAAGAACATCTAAAATACATTAGAATCTCTTGTGATTCACCTAATCCAGCTGTAATCACATTCTTTTTATCCAGAGTTGGATCTCCTTATGTTCGTGACAGGTAGCAAATAGTCTTGAGTCTGTCTGCGAGTCTGTCTCAGAGTGAAAAGTATTTTTTTTTGTTTTCTTTTTCTTTCTGTTGTTTATAACAAAAGAAGGCACTGGAACTGATATTGTGGTTTACAGAGAGAATGTGGAGAAAGAACTTTAATGATGATGAAACTATCCAAACATGAAGAAACGCACTTATAACTTACGGTTTTACTTGTTTTAGTGGTCTATGTAAAATAAAAGTCTTTAGTTTAGGGGAAAATAAATACAATATTTTCTGCACAGAAGAAGGCAGCGATAATATGTGACCCTGGATCACAAAACCAGTCACAAGTAGCACGGGTATATTTGTGGCAGTGGCCAAAAATACATTGTATGGGTCAAAATATTGATTTTTCTTTTATGCCAAAAATCATTAGGATATTAAGTAAAGATCATGTTCTATGAAGATATTTTGTAAATTTCCTACCGTAAATATATAAAACATTTATTTTTGTGAGTGAATGCAGCACAATCGCAAACATAAATGGACAATATTCTCAATGTTTCGAAATATTGTTATATCCTCACAAACCATACATCAATGGAAAGCTTATTTATTCAGCTTTCAGGTGATGTATAAATTTCAATTTCATAAAATTCACCCATGTGACCCATGTGTTGTGGTCCAGGGTCACATATGAGGAATGTACAGTGTTTAAGTATGTGTATGAAAGATGAAAGTGATTGTGTGCGTGTGTCAGATTGTGTTTTTGAATCTGTGTTCTTGTGTGCACCTTTATGTTGTAAAGCGAGGAGAAGAGAGAGGTCAACAGTACATTTCTTGTGACCAAACCAGTTTGGAACTAAACCAGCACAATGCCTAAGCAGCATTGATTATATGCTTTATAGGTTTTTCATTGCTCAGTTATCATATTTGCAACAGGTTCAATATATCACATCATTCATAATGCTTTGCAACATTTAGTATCAGTATCAGAGGAAGGAATGCTGTACATCATACAGTTATTTAAATGTAGCTTCCAGTCTCACTTAGTCTGTTTGCTTTCCACAGCATCTTGACCTGGGCTGCATTTTCCCAAAAACATTGTAAGCATAAGTAGATTGTTGAGACCTGTGGTGCTAATGGTTTCTACCATATACTATAGGCTTATTATGCTTTTGGGAAATGCAGTGGGTATTTACAATATACACCCCTAATGAGAATTATAACACTGAAAATGTCAGCTTCTGTTTATCTTGATGCAATATACATATTGTTATTATATATCTATTTCTGTAAAAATCTACAAGGCAAATAAACACTTAAATAAATGTTTGGATGCAGTTATTTGTATGAAGAAATTTATGAAATCTTATTGTGTATTTATGTATATGTGTAGGGGGGGTCGGGGCTAGTTGTCACATGGGGAAATTATAAGGGCGATTTCTCTTAACAATGCAATTGTCACACACATGTTTTCTCTATAATAATACACTTTATTTTACAGTGTGCTTGTTACATATGTTTACATACTTACCATAGTAATAACAGTAAATTATGCATAATTACATGCAACTAACCCTCAACCAAATACTAATCCTTCCCTATCCCTATAGTAAGTACATGTAGTTGATTAATATTACTCAGTACTTAAATATATAATTACACTGTAACAATGACACCTTAAAATAAAGTGTAACCGTGATTTTGTATGTGGGTTTCAATCACCTATTCAAATCCCTCTTAAATTACAGTTTTGTGTGTGTGTGTGTGTGTGTGTGTGTGTGTGTGTGTGTGTGTGTGTGTGTGAATATCCTCCACATTATAATATCAATATTATTTAACTGAAAGGTTAGTTTGTGTGGTTACACTATTTTACAGTGTCCTTGTTACACATTACATGTACTTGCTATAATAATAACTGTAAATTATGCATAATTACAAGCAACTAACCATAAACTAAATACTAATCTTAATCCTAACCCTATAGTAAGTACATGTTGTTAATTATTATTACTCAGTACTTAAATGTATAATTACACTGTAACAAGGACACCTTAAAATAAAGTGTAACTGTTTCCAAGACAATATTTTTTTAAATTAATGTCAAGTTGGGAGCAAGTTGTCTTGTGTTTTATATGTTATGAACTTACACAAAGTATTACAAAATTAATCAGCCTAAACAAAGTTGAGATTTTTGTACATTACCTTTTTTGCTGTTTTATGAATAATTTTTTCATTTCATAATTGTTTTAATGGTTTCATTTAGCTGAAAGCCTCTATTAGGCTGTGTGTCAACACATAATGTAAAAGGTGGGTTCAATCAACTGTATGTTTTTCTTTTTTCCTAGCTCTTAATATTGAAAACATATAGATAGATTTTAGTGGCCATGCATTTAAGGTGTTAATACAAAGATGAACCTAGAAATATTCACTGAAGTAAAAAGTGTGACTAGCACCCATCTCACAGAAATGCTATTTTTAGAGACTTTTAAATATTTTATTTTATTATCATTACTTTTTAAATATTATAGGTATGGACATTAATTGTCTTTACCTGCGGTACAATGATTCAAACTGAATGAATTTAAGACCTTTTTGCAAACCCGTTTGGCCAACTGGATCAAAAGCTATTCATTAGCGAATCTGGCATCACTAATTCTGATTCTAAATGGTCAACAAACATGAAGTGATTGTTGAAATATTGAGAGGGAAAATAAGTCTTCGATCAGTATATGGTAATCCCTATTTGGGCAGGAAGGTGTTTGTGTTTGTACGTGCGTGATTCGTGTTAAAACAGCATAGCAATTGTGGTTCAGAATGTGTGGCGGTAGTTGGTGCCCAGGCATGGGCAGTAAAACTTGAGACAGAAATAAAAACTAATGATGTGTCATCGCCAGGGGGAGGAGCTTAAACAGGATCGCACCCTCCAACTGCAACAGCCGTTTCTCATTACAGAGGGGAGGGCAGAAGAACGGTAAAGAGTGGACCGTAAATTACACTTTCATCCCCCTTCCTGACCATAAATTCTTGCGCCGGCTCCATGGGACGGAGCGCTCCCTCTCGTTCACCCTCTCTCATCCCTCTCCCTCGTTTCATCTCTCGTAGCCTACCCCTCCCGCGGCCTAACCTTCGGTTCCCCTCTCTGCCCATATCCATGTTTAACATTATGATTAAAGTCACCATTAAATCAAAATAGACAATTCTTTTTTTTTTCTTTTTTTTTTTGTGTGGAATATTGCAGCATTTACTATAAATTATTTATCTATGCACATCGTTTTTAATTAATCATGTACCCTCATAATCTTTAATCAAAATAACTTCCCCTCCCACTTGCAGCAACAAGTGTGTTCGACTTGATGTGGTGCTGTGCAGACCGACCAGTGTAGGCTATGACATCAAAGTACCGTGAGAGCGATTCGAAAGCATACGGATCTGTCTGCTCTATAATCGCTCTCGCGGTACTTTGATGTCATGCACAGATCTGCGCATCTCTGCTCTGATGACGTGTTTACTGACATGAGGGAGGGGCAACCTGTAATTCACATGAGATCACAGCAAAAGCACATGACAACAATCTCATTTTCCAATCAATTTCTGATGAACAAAATCAAGTCCTGTTTTGCATTTTTTTCCTCTTCAAGAAGCTGTTACACTCTGATATACATCACAGGGAAGAAAAGACTATCGAAACTCAGTGGTGGCTGGTGGATTTTAAGATAGACAATTAAAATTGTAGCAGTCAGGGGAACCCTATTCGCCTGTAGAAGGTCTGGACCCCATAGCAGCTTTCATTCGCCAAGGACTGCCGAGGCCATCTGACACAAGTCTCCCGGACATCCTGTAGAATTCAACCAATCAGATGACGACTTCGAAAATCCTGAAGTTTCCAATTTTGTGTGCCATATGCATCAGATGTTCAGCCAATGACGTCTGAGGCTGAGATTAGGGGTGTTCACCCTCAGTTAAAATTTATGGAGTTGGGGGGGTGGTATAATTGAAACTGAGGGGGCACAAATCAAATCTTTTCACCCTTTCATAGCGCCAGGCCTGCGATAAATATTGTTTTCCCTCCTTCCTCAAATTATTTCTATCACAAAAGTTTTACGTCTTTTGGCAGAACACAAATAAATAAAATATAATTTTTATATATTTTTTCATTTTTCTTATTTTTCCTCAACTTTTAGGGGCTTCAAATATTGACAAACCTGTATACTCTTAGGAAAAAGGTTCAAATGGCTTCTTGTCTCAGTTTTAAAGAGTTCTTAAAATATCTTAAATGATTGCATAATACTTTCACGTTTAACAGGTTATTTACCTTTTTTCTATAGTGATACAGTATGTTTACAAGCTGTTTAATTAATACAATTTAATTAGAATTAAAACTGAATGAAAACTAAAATAATTAATTAATTAAAACTAAATCCATAAAATGATCAGATGATTGGAACCCCTAAAAGGTTCCAATTATGAAGTGCCTGACAGAGCCCTTTAAGGTTCTATATAGACTGAAAGTAGAATGAAAAAAATAAATATTTGAAAAACATCACAAATATGCCCTCATCTGAATATTTCACCTCATGAGGGCCAGCATTTTTGCTTAGTCACAGAACTCAAAATGTCCCCCGTCCTCCTTCTCAGGTCATGGACTCCACCAGGGCAAATGAGGCCACAAGTCTCCTGCATGTCATATACTCTTCGCATATAAGCCTTTCCCACTGTTATTACCAATTACCCAATTTCTGTCTTTCTTTCAAATCATAACCGAATCCAGCTCTCCTCACATGAACTCAGGGCTTCCCCAGAGAGAAAACTGCTCCACGGTTTTCATCTCTCCTGCTCTGAAACACAACAGCCTCTCTCGTATGGATCGAGATCTGAGGCGAGGGAAAATGGGGGCCAAAAAGGGATGTTTCTAAAGGGGTGCCTCTGGAGCAGAGCGTGATGGAGTGTGTGGGTGGTGGGATTTATTTGCTGGCACCGTGTGTGTGGTGTCTACCAGTGAGGCGTCATGCCAGTGCAGGAGGTATCTCTCACCCACTGGAACTCCAGAGGTTTTTAAGAGATGCAAACATGCAGGCTAAACATAACTGCACAGCATTATTTCAAAGGGAAGCATGAAAACAACTACAGAACCTTTTTTTACAATCACTGGCTGGCGATTCATGCAAGCTTGTGAGATGACGGGCATCCACGCTACCAAAAACAGCCCTACTCAGCAGGTGCAGACAGGGTATAAAACTCCTGTGCGTGTCAGGATGAGACCGCTGGAGCCAAGAACTGTGCTTGACTTGCCTGGGAACTCCACAAACATCTGCTTTCACCCATCGGAGAGCAGCGTTTGATTCACAGTTTAGGCACTCTCTTATTTGCTCGTATTAGTTGAAGAATTGTTCTTGTCAGGTTTTCTAAATCAAGTTTTTTTTGAGTCTGATACAGCCTAGGCTGCATGGTCAGCTTTTTTGGTTGTAAAATTATTATACTCTGCTTCTATTACATTGAAATGACACGGGCACAAATAATGGCCAAGGTACATTTGTTTTTTCATTAAAGTCGGCATAAAATTGAAACTTCAATATTCTTTTCTTCCCTATTGTGACGTAGGCCTATATCTGAGTGAAATGGCTTCTCAATCAAGAAAAAAAAAAAGTAAGGCGGGACTTGATTTTGTCCATTCGGAATTGATTGGATCATTGTGGTTTTGTTATGGAACAGAGACTCAAGACAAAATGATACTGTTTATTGAAACAAGTAGCGGTGATATACTGACAGTCTATGGTTCATTTGCAGATGATGGAGGTCGTGGATGCTGTGGTGAGAGATAGCTGGAGTACACACAGTGGAACGGAGAGAGGCAAGTAGCTAAGTGATGACAGGAACCAGGAAGACGATGGAGACTTTGGAGAAACAGGACGGTAGATGATCACACTAAACATCAATCGTAGGAAGGTAAGAGTAACAGGGAATTGAGTCCTTAAACGAGACCAGACAATGTGACTGTGTGAGGGGAGTGCTTTTGTGCTGACTGTGCTGATGATCAGATGATGTGCAGGTGATTAGTACTCAGGTGACAGCGATCTCTGTGATTGTGTGGTGGTGGAGCCTGGCTTATCCCTGACAGTACCACACCCAAACATCACCATGATTTTGTTGTCCAGCACCTGCCAGAAGGTGGGATGTGCACACAATAACTTTTTTAACAGACCTTTCAAAGGAATCAGACGGCAGGATTTGGAGAATCAGTCAACAATGACTAGGATACATGAATTACCTTCAGAGGGAGGTAGGTCGGTGGTGAAGTATACTCCTAGGTGTGACCAGGGGCGTCGGGGAACGGGCAACGGAAGGAGCTTGCCAGATGGAAGATGGCGTGGGCTCTTGGAGATGGCGCAGTCTGGGCATCCCTGGACAAACCTTCTCATATCCCTGGCGATCATCAGAAGTGATCTTGTAGCAGTGAGAGGGTGCGGTTGGCCCCTGGATGGCCAGTGCCCACGGAAGAATGTGCCGAGTGCGTGAGATTATTGCATTGATTATTGCATTGTGACCAGGGAACATAGGTACGACCCCGGCGGAGATGGCTTGGAGACACTGGAGGAGGAAAGCTGCTGATGGACCACTGTTTGGGGCACAGGATGATCTTTTGAGGCAAGATGGGCTCCTGGTCTTCGGTTTTCTCTTCAGAGTTATGGAGATGGGATAGAGCATCAGCCTTGAGATTCTTTGTACCGGGACGATAGGAGATGGTGAAATGGAAGTGGGTGAAAAACAAAGCCCATCTTGCCTGTCTGGGGTTGAGGCGTTTAGCATCTCAAAGATATTGAAGATTTTTGTGATCGGTGAGAACTGTCAATCTCTCCTTAGCACCCTCCAGCCAGTGTCTCCACTCCTCCAAGGCGAGCTTGATGGCCAGTAGTTCTCGGTTACAAATGTTGTAATTAATCTCCGCCGGGGATAGTTTCTTAGAGAAGAAGGCGCATGGATGGAGATGTGCTGGATTCCCCTGCTACTGCGATAGCACTGCTCCTACCCCTGTAGTGGAGGCATCGACCTCGACAACAAACGGCTTGTTGGGGTCTGGGTGGATTAGGAGCAGTACACTTGTGAACGAGTCTTTAAGGCTCTGGAAAGCCTGGTTGGCATCTGGTGTCCAGGACAGAGACTTGGGCTTTTTCTGACGGAGGTTAGTCAATGGGGAGGTGATGGAACTGTAGTAATGGATGAACCGGCGATAGAAATGAGAAAATCAGAGGAAACGCTGGAGCTCTTTGATGGTGGTAGGTGTGGGCCAGTTCCGTACCGCATTCACCTTCCCTTCGTCCATCTGGATACCGTGTTCACTGATGTTATCGCCGAAAAACTGGACGGTTGGTTGATGGAAGAAGCATTTCTCAGCCTTGAGGAAGAGGTGATGTTCTCTGAGGCGTTGGAGGACTTCCGCAACGTGATGGCGATGTTCGGCCAGGCTCCGGGAATAGATCAGGATATCATCGATGTAGACAATCACGGTATGATGAAGGAATTCCCGGAGCACCTCATGCATAAAGTCTTGGAATACGGAGGGGGCATTTACCAGACCATACGGCAAGACCAGGTACTCGTAGTGTCCAGTGGCGGTCACAAAGGCCGTCTTCCATTCGTCCCCCTCACGTATCCGGATGAGGTTATACGCGCTGTGGAGGTCCAACTTAATGAACATGGCTGCTCCACAAAGTTGTTCCAGGGCTGCTGGGATGAGAGGAAGTGAGTACCGGAACTTTACGGTGATGTTGCTGAGTGCTCGATTGCCTATGCAGGGCTGCAAGCCCCCGCCCTTCTTTGCCATGAAGAAAAAACTCGAAGCAGCAGGCGAAGTGGAAGGGCGGATGTAACCCTGTTGGAGAGCCTCTTCAACGTACTCCTCCATGACCTTCTGTTCTGGGAGTGATAAGGGATAGATCTTACCGTGGAGCACTGGCTCATCCGGAAGGAGATCGATGGCGCAGTCCCATGGCCAGTGTGGTGGCAATGACGATGCCTGTTTGGGGCAAAAAACGTCACAGAAGGGGGCGTAGCAGGCTGGAATCTCGATGGACTGTTGTTCCACAAGGCTCTCAATGGAGGTTGAATGGACTGGTAGAGGAATTACAGGTTGAGGCAGATGTGGAAAACAGCTATCGTCCCACTTCAGGACTTCTCCGGTGGTCCAGGAGAGATCCGGATCGTGTTGCACTAGCCACGGGCGCCCTAGAATTATACCAGTGGTGGAATTCTCCAGAACCAGGAAGGAGATGGATTCAGTGTGTAACTGTCCCACTTGCAACTGGATAGGTCCCACGGTGAAACGCACATTGCTCTTGTTGAGATGTTTTCCAATTATCGAGTGGACTTGATAATGGACCTTGTTGGACCTCTTCTGGAGGTTGAGCTGGTGGCAGAGGGAATCAAAGATGAAGTTCCCAGCTGACCCAGAGTCGAGGAAGGCATGTACTGGAAAAGAGACATGTGAGGCAGTAAGGATGACTTCAGTAGTAAGTGGTTTCATATTTACTGATGAGGAATGGATGACACTCACCATTGGTCGTGGTGGACAGTTGGGACAGGCAGAAATGATGTGGCCACCATTGCCACAGTAGAGACATTCTCCTCATCCATCCTCTATGGGTCAGCCTCCTCTGCCGCTCAGTATAAGAAAGACGAGTGTTCTCCAGTTGCATGGGGACTGGTTCTGGAGAGCTGGTAAACTCTGGCTGGCAAGGCAGAGAAGGTGAAGGCTGGCCCTGTAGGTCTTCCAAGCAGGACTGCATACGATGATTGGTTCGGATGGCAAGATGAATGAATCGTTCGAGACCCATGGCATCGTCGTATGCAGCGAGATGCAGTCTTTAGAATTTAATTCCTGCTGATAGGTGGTGAGGAGTGAGCGCTTGTTCCACCCACTAGCCACCGCGAGGGTCCGGAACTTGAGGGTATAATCAGAAACGGAATCTTTATCTTGATTGAGACGATATAACTGCTCACCCACAGAGGAATCACCATCAGGAATCCCAAAGACCTTGCGGAAGTGAGAGATGAAATTGCTCAGTGTTTGCGTAATGGTCATATTCTGATTCCAGATGGTTTGGGCCCAGTGGAGCGCTCGCCCCGTCAGCAGGGAAATGATGAAGGCTACCTTCGCTCGTTCGGTGGGGAAACGAGGCGACTGCATCTCCAGGGCCAACGAACACTGTAGCAGAAATCCGTCGCAATCCTCCGCCAAGCCAGAGTAGGGCGCTGGATTGGTCATGGGAATGAAGGCCACTGGTGGTGAAGGAGAAATGGTGACGGGTGATAAGGAAGTGGTAGAGAAAAGTGCACGCTTGAGGGCATCCACAACCCCCTGGAAAGGATCCGGGGAACTCATTCTCACGCTGTGTTGGTCTGGTCTTCTGTTTTGGTCTTCTCTCAAGACAAAATGATACTGGTAAGAAACAGATTTACTGAAACAAGTAGTGGTGAGCACCAGTGGGTGACGATAATGGAGAATGTCTTTGAATAATGATGGTGAGATATACTGACAGTCTGTGGTCGTGGATGCTGTGGTGAGAGATCGCTGGAGTACACACAGTGGAATAGAGAGAGGTAAGTAGCTGAGTGATGACAGGAACCAGGAAGACAATGGAGACTTTGGAGAAACAGGACAGTAGACGATCACACTAAACATCAATTGTAGGAAGGTAAGAGTAACAGGAAAGTGAGTCCTTATTCAAACAAGACCAGACAATGTGACGAGGTGAGTGCTTTTATGTTGACTGTGCTGATGATCAGATGACGTGCATGTGTGGGTGATTAGTACTCAGGTGACAGTGATCTCTGTGATTGTGTGGTGGTGGAGCCTGGTTGATCCCTGACAGGTTTGCTATTGCTGTGATTTCATGTGAGTGACAGGTTTTTCCGCCCTCGCGCCAGTGAACACGTCATCAAAGAGAAGAGATGTCCCTAGAAGTGAGGGGAATTTATTTTGATGAAAGATTATGAGGGCACAAGAATAAAAAAAAACAATAATGTACACAGATAAATCATTTAAAATAAATAGCCTACTGCAATATTCCTTAAAAAAAATATTTCATGTTAACTTTAATAGATTATCATTTAAATTACATCATTACATCATTCAGGTCATCAAAGAATCTGTTCTTTTGCATCCTAACTTTTTCATTGCTTAGTAAAAAATGTACTAAAAAAAAAAAATTATTCTAACAATGTCTAGTTTACCTTGCGATTTCATTTAAAAAGGCCCAAGAGAGGCACTGTATCTTTTGTAGTTTATGAATGTAAAAGTGTCTTGAGTTTTGACAATAACAGGAAAGTGCTGCCACTTAGTGGTCGTTGTGCTCCAGCACTCATTTAATATGGTTTGTTATATAATTACTTGGGTAATTTTGTTGGCTATATAATTTTCTAAGGTTATGAGATTGAATCTACATTCTAAACAATACATAATAAAAATAATGCCTTACAAATAGCAACAAGATTAACATTTAGAATGTGTGTAGCCTATAATACAGTGGCTCCAGCATTTACTTAAAAGAAAGACAGCACAAGCACACTTTTCAAGCAAAACACAAAAAGAAGAAGATTGCTAGTTTTTTTAATATTCTAAATAAATAGACATAGGCTATTCAGAAATAATAGGCTACAAAACATATATTTAAAATTATTTGGACAGTTTCAGTCAAACCTATTAGAACATGTCAATGTGATTATTTATGTGAACTTTACGGGAACCAAATTCAAATGTAGGCTACACTAAAATTAAATTTAAACCGTCATGGAAGGAACCATCGTTTTTTTCCCCAAGGTATTTTCCAAATGCATTTAACCTATTTTACTGTAGGTTTTTAATTCGTTGGAACAACTATACAATTTAGGGCAAAAAAATTGGAGCAACAGTCATGCTAACAATTAAAAATTCCGATAATTATTTTGAGGGTAGGCTATAATCATTTTATTTATTCATTTAGATTTAACCGTGGCCCGTGGGTAAGACACGCACCACAAATAGCCTAAATCTACTCTGAACACACAGAAACATTATTTGACCAACAGAGGGCGCTGCTCGCTTTAGAAGCTTCACAACGCGTTTTCTTTTATTTATTTATTTTTTATTGAATTTTCAAAATTGCGTTTTTACCTTTTTTGGTTGCTGTTGTTGTTGTTGTTTTCCATCCAAGTAATCAGAGAGAAAAATGCATCAATTCTCGCATTTTCTCTTTCTGTCCCGGGTTTTTTTTTTTTTTTTTTTTGTGTGTGTGTTTAGTGTTTAGCGCCATGAGTCGTATTTTGAAAAATACTGCAAAGCACGTGTCCAGAGACACATGGAAATGTTATTTTAGGTCTAAACAAGACACACCATTAGAAGTTCATTAAAGACAATGCATTTTAAATGCATTTTAATTGAAAATTCAGTCAAACAAGTGCAATATATTCCCCTAGGGACTGGACACACTTTGGAAGGCTTTACTAGCTTTTTCGCAATTGTTGTGTTTCAGTTATGTTATGCTTTAGTTATGTGAATGAAGCCAACCTTAAAATAGGAACCAGTAACAGCACACCCTTTGAAATTGAGTCAGAACCCTTTATTTTCAATGAATTGATGTATTTCTTTTAATATCAATAGCACGCCTTGTAGGCCTAGTTCTGTGAATAAAACTAACCTTATTGTTCTTCTACGAACCAGTAACAACACACACCCTTTAATGTTGAGATAGAATGCGTATGTTTTAAATACTTTATTAACAGGTTTGAATTTAATTCAATGGAGTGTGTTCTGAATTCCATATGAGAGTAAAATATGCATGGAAATTTTTGTTTTAAGAACCAGTAACAAAACACTCGCATTAGATTTGAGATGTATTTTCGAAAAATTTATTTGAATAGCACATTTAAATATCAATAGCATTTATTCTGCATCACTTATAGTCATTCCAACTGAAAGTAGTACTTTTTTAGTAGACTACCAAGTATTAGGACACACCCTTTGGCTTTTGGATTAAATTGTACATATATTTTATATTACAGTTTTAACTCTAAATGTAGCCTAAGTTAGTATTAATAACACTTATCACCATTAATAACATTACTATTGTCATTGCTGTTAATCTTTTTAATCTATGTAATATTTACGTTTTTTAGCAGCTAAGAGTTGTGTGTGTGTGTGTGTGTGTGTTTCAATCCTCTGTGTGCACTATTTGCTAATTGCTAGGCTATAGTTTTTTTTTCTTCAGTAAAGTATTTGGATACGATAATTGTTCGTTTATGCTCTTTTGTTCTGTACTTTATAGACGGTCCCTATCCTACATCATTGCATTATAAAGTCTAGCAGTTGCAATAGACATCGAGGCAGATGAAAACACAAAAACAGTGTGTTTTAATTACATTTAAACAATAATCGAGCACACCATGTTTCTTGTCATTATGCTAATCGTTTAATCATTATGCTCAATTTCTGACAAATGTCAAACGTCAAGCCAACTTTCTTTTTATTAATTTATTCATAAATGTTGATTCATGAATCATGCCCTCATAACGGTTCCTTATTTAACCAGCTTATTGAACATTCTTCAGCCAATAAAGCCTATTGGACAAACATCATGTAGCCTAATTAATATTAATAAGAAAAGGACTTAGCCTATACAATATACACAGAGCACAAACAAGTTTATGTCCACGCTATATTGGTGACACTTTATTATAACTTTAAAGCTTAATAGATAAAAAAAAGAAAAAAAAGAATACTTTAAAATATTTATGTACGTCATTTGAATCAAGTCCATATTTGAATTTTCAAAAACGACTGTTCTGTTAAAATATGTAATTTTTGTTAATGAATAGTTATTATAAAGTGTTATCAATATGCCTGTCAGTTCACTGAGTTTTGATATCAGTGATGATGCATAATGTTCTTTTTTATGTATCAAGTATCTTATTTCTCTGGATTGTGTTGTAATTCTTATTTCAGTTTTAAGTCCTGTTTGTACAAGTGTTGTATCACGACGTTGCAGACTCTCCTTTGAAAATAAAATACTAAAAATGTTAATAGAATAAACAATAAATAAATATTAAATAAATAAAAAAAATAGGACATGATGAGATAACCATTAAAAAAAATAGTAGGTATGTTGATTGTTATTCATTGTTTGCCCACTAGAGGACGGTGCATCATAAAATTAACTTGTTTTGTTCTGAATTTTACTCTCGACTGATACTATCAGCACAATTTCTGTACCTGCTTATGCTGTATTGATAGTCATCATAGCATACTTTAGGGATGAAAATATTTAACATTTTTATATTGCTGCTTTCGATCGGGTCCTGTCTAAAAACAGAAAGCTTGCCAAATAGACTCATGAGACTCGATTAAGTGAGTAATGTTAAGGAAATTTAGGACATAATTCACTTTGATCATCATGTGTGAAAACTGCCCTAATGTGTTAGAGCTCAGATCTTTTAGACATCAATGTCACCATTGTGAAATGCCCCAGGGCCACATGACAGGTTGTCATGAGTCAATTTTAGCGTCTGTGTTTGTACTTTTAATTGCTTAATTTAATACAATAATTCCTGGGGAAAAAAACGAATAATTGTTTGAGGGACGATGTGCTGTGTTTTCAGTGAATTAGGCATGGCTTCACATGACCTGATCTACTGGTGCACATGCTAGAGTAATGTTAAAATAGAAGCAGCCATAAAAATACAAACAGAATTTAACATTTAAAGAAATGTTTATGGTTGCTAGGACAAGGTATGGGACTGTGCATGTTTCTTTTTTGGTGCAATTAGCCATTTAGTCAGTGCCAACATGATTTTCCTGATTAGTCACATGGCATTATGGCTCAGATCAGATGATTAGCTTCAACAATTCAGAACTGAGTAAAGATGGCAATCAAATTGCGCACTTCCAGCACAAGCTGAGCAACTGTTATTGAGATAAATAGGAAGGCTTACAGACCCTTCACTGGTTTTAATCTCTGACTAAATTCCTTAGTCTAGAATGAATTTGAGAGCATCAATTGTAGGGTGTTTGTAATTGTCTCCTTCGCCTCCACTGCTTCACATTTGCTTTTGTTTATTAGGTTATAAGTTCTTAACATAGGTTTATTGGCATCACCCAGAATTTTAATATCTGTGCATCACTATTTAAATGTCATGGAAAAATCTTGATTATAACAATAGCTGATAATGCAAATAAATGTTTTGTTTCAGTCACCACAGTTTGACAAAATGCAGCTCATATGCACGTCCAAGTACACGTTGTATTGCCAAATGGAGTTTTGGTGATATACCAAAACAAATGTAACAGATGGCGTTCAGTTGTCTAACTGTAAGCCTGACACATTGTTATATTTAGGCAACGCAGCCCTTTTTCACCCGCAGAAATGGCTGCTTGAAGAATGGAGTGTCGGATAACCACTCAAACCATCGTAGTCCATCCACAGGAAAGAAATGTCTTGACCTCAGAGCGAGAGAGAAAGATAAAGACTGAGAGAAGGGAGGAAGAATATATTTTGGGGAAAGCCAAACCGCAGGCGCAGCTTCCAGACCTTTACCATTAAACATCGAGCCTGAGGGTGTCACTTAAAGACTTAGACTGATGACTTTGTGTTTTACCATTGAGCTACAAATTCTCTCATCTCTCATTTCGGCCTGTTGTGTTGACAGGAATCGAGAATGATGAGGTTTTTAAAAAAATGTCTACAGCAAAAATACATCTGGCTCAATTTGCTGAAACAGACCTCAATGATGTTGTCCCTGACAGAAATATCAAATACATTGACTGTACTTTTGAACTGGATTAATATAGATGGAGAGACATCCCATGTTCCCATTTTTAATTCCCCTCAAGGAATAGATTTTGACCAAATTCAGCTGTCTTTATGCAACTGTAACATTTGTCTATTATTTTATGTTGTGAGATTCAGTTTAATTTGCATATTCAAGCATTTGTGTCTCCAAGTGTTGACTGCACAGACATGTCTGTGGCCAAAGCAGCGTGTCATGTGGACGCTCGCTCTAAACCAAACGCTAACGGAGACCGGTCGAGAGCTTCTCTGGGATTGTGAGTAAACCCTTGGAATGCACTGCCTGGTTTTACACGGCTCCTTCGCTGCACATGCCTAGTGCCACGTTTCACAGCGGCAACAGTGAAAGGTCATCCCTTTTTTCCCTTTCACAATTCTTTTTCCTCCTCCTCCTCGTCTTCTCGCTCCATTTCTCTTGCTAGTTTAAACACACCAACCTCTAAATTATGATGTAGCCGCTTTTCTAGAGATCTCAAATATCCAGATATGATGTTTATTATGCTTGATTTCGAAGCAAGAAATAAAAGTTTACTTACCGTTCCACTCCATACTGAATTTTGTACGTCAATATTCTGCAGTTATTGTCATCCTGACCTAAAATTATATCAGAAAACTGCCCAATAATTGACTTTTAAAAAGATTTACTTAGGAAATCTGAGACAATTTAACCCCAACCAAGCTGACTAATCATTGTGAATGCATGTCTAGACCTATGGGACTCTGTCTGTCACCCTGTAAACTGCAGCTGTTTTGTGAGTGATAAGATATCAACGCTGACATAATTTATGTCTGTGTAACAGTTACGTTTCTCTCCCTCATTGTTAGGACACATGGAAGAGCTTAGCTGAAATGCGTAATCGATGTGATTCATAAGGACTCTCAACGGCTGCAAATCTCCTCAGCTCCCAAATTGCTTAGGACGTTGACCTTGTTTAGCCATCATATACGCTATTTTTAGGTTTCTGTTGTGTGCGCCAGTATGCAGTAAAAAGAACAAACAGACTACTTTTCCTGCAAATGGGTCCTTGATCTCTCATTTCAACCATAATTTCATAAAGTCCATTTAGGTAAACAAGATTAAATCCATTTCTGGGAAATTCATTTTACCAACAGGCTGACTTAAAACTACTACTTTGTTCAATTTGACCATATCTGAAGCACAAGCTTTCAAAACATTTCACAATAATGTCTAAATTGTGATCAGGTGTTTGTCAAATGGTGTGACCTATGTGCTAGTTCGTAACGTGGATGCTGTTTGCTAAATGGACTGATCTGTGCTTTATAGAGCCACTTCCTGTTGAGATGGAGTCCCGGTTTTAATGAGCATTTAAGTTCCATTAGCCTCCCACTAATTTTACTGCCAAATTTAGTGTGATGTCTTTACTGGTTAAATAATCACTGTCTGGCATGTGTTAGAAAATGCGTCTTGATAATAACAAGTATTGGACACATAAACCAGTATTACATTTCTTAGCTTATATGTGAAAAATTTAATAAGACTTGTAAAGAGGAGAACCACAATCACAATTGGGGTTATCAAGACATAAAGATTAATGAAAGTGCACACAAAACATGCTATAAGCTATTGTTTCCCACAGTGCTTCATTACTCACCACTTAGTGTCATCATGGGAACTAGCAGCGTGTACAATAAATAATCTGTTATTTTCAGACAGCATTTGGCTTCACCAGACAGGCTAAATGTTATGGACATTTCAGCACTTAATATACAAAGCTTTTAGATGTCACTTGAGAATAAAGTGAGATGACATCACACACTTTCTCATGCCAGACTTCTCTGCTGATTCTCTGGGCATGATTTGGATAATTGTAAGTAGAATCCAAGGAATGGTGCTTAATTCTGTTTGCACAAATTACATCAGAGATATTTTGGTTTAAAATGAATGTTTACAGCTTTTGCATCAGCAGTGATGTCTTGAAGAAAATTAACTTACAAGAACATCAGATGTTCTTATTTTCTGCAATTTATACTTTTACTGCCACTCTGGTTTTGTATTTTATTACAACAAAGTTCTGTTCGGTAAATATGTATTTTAAATGACAAGTAATGCTTCATAGTTAATTTTGTATTGGTTGTGAACTCTGCTCTGAATGATTAACTGAGTCCGATACTGTACATACCACCAACTCTCAAGTGAGTTTGAGAATGTTTAGTGAATCGATTTTACCGAATTATTAAAAAGAACCAGTTCCTAAGTGTAATTTTCAACAAATTCTGCACTATAGAACTGCCCTAAACTCTACATATTTGTCCTTTGAGCTTGTCCACTTTCAACCACTTCCAGAGGCAGTCGAAAACACATTCTCCTGGACTGCTTTCGTAGCGTAAACACTCATGTGGTAGAATGTGTTCGAATATCCACAAAAGACTTAATGTGTAAACATTATGGGAAGTGTGCTAGCCAGACGGGATTTAAACTTTGTCGGCTGAAGACCCAAGTCTGGTTTGAAGATGAAAAACGTACCAAGCCCGATGTTCTCTCACCATTCCTGATTTTTAACACGCACACACCACATTAAGCGTGGTCTTGCGGCTAGCAGAAACGAAAGCTGATGCTCTCATGCTTTTCCATTGTCTCCAGGCGCGTTCATATGTAAATTGTGCGAGCTTATTTTGTCCATTAGATCGAAAGATTTAGAAAAAAAAACATACATTTACCCGCCCATAGACTCTCCTCTTGAGGAAATCAGGACAGAAGTGGTTGAAAGGGCCTGGTTTCACAGACAAGGCTTAGATAAAGCCAGGATTAGGCCTTAGTTCAATTAGGACATTTAAGTAGCTTTTATAAACGTGCCTTAGAAAAAAACTTTCTGCATGTATCTTGAGTCCACAATAAGTTTGTTTTGAAATGTTTTGCAAGAAATCAGTTTCTCCATCGGTTGTGATCAAGACTATTCCGAAGTTTCTGCACTTACAGTTTCACTCTTATCAGTCTCTCCTTTATTGGTAATCCTTCTTTAATCTAGTATATCATCTAGAGAACAGCATCCCACACTCATCCCCTATCTATCCTCCCTTTTTTGTGAGACAACCATTCTGATGTTGTCACACCAATCCTCAAGGAATGTTGTCTAGATCCTGCAGATTTAAATAATTATACTTGATGTATCTTAAATCTACCTTTTAAAGAAAATGTTTTGAAGAGAATTTTATTCCTGTCAGCTCCATTTGCACCAAGTTTCAAATAATCTGTATAAGCCTTTCCAGTCTGGATTTCATCAGAAGACAGCTTTCCAGAGTCTCTACAGGTTGTTAATGACCTCCTCCTTTCTGTTGTCTCAAACTTCTCTATTTGAACCTTTAACCATGAAATTTAATACTCTCTGAAATAATATACTTCAGCAATTGGCATCGCTGACACAGGTCGCTTCTGGTTCACTTCTTACCTTGATGAAAGTAGTAGCTTTTTGTTTTTTCATTAACACAATCCCTTTTTCACAAGAAGTGTACCCCAGGGATCAGTTCTTGGTCCTCTTCTTTTTGTAAATGGTATAAATATATACAGTATTGTTTGCAATTACATGCATTTTGTCACATTACATGGCTACTTTTGGATGTTTGTTAATGGAAAATCAGTTAGTATTACCGAGAACTACCAGTAGGGGCTAACAGCGTCATGCTAACCAACAAATATTTAACCCCTTGGTTTTGCCCCACAATACTTTGCTGATCTGCTGCACTAATGTACCATGTGTATCAGCTATATTGTTCATATTTTAATACACACAGCGCAGACATTAGACTGTCAGGTAAAGTTAATCCATTCACAGCTGGATAATAGACAAGGTTTCACAATTGTGCAGTTGTTGGGCTTCATCATTCATCTGAGTGACTGTATCAGTTTTGGTGGCTTCCTTACTTTATGATGAATTAAATACAGGAGCCACTTCAGTCGGTGTAGTTTTGAATCACTTCAACTTCAGAGTGTCCGGTTTTCCCACAAGCCTTCCTTGGTAATTATTCACCCACCACTCATGTGATACTCCTAACCATCTTCTATTGCCTCACTGACCCTCTCTTTTTTCCCATAAACCTCTTGAGTGTGTGTATGTAACTGAACCCCAGTGGAAGTGTCATGGACCAGCTCCAAAAACGTCAATCTTCCCTCCCTCTCTCCTCTGTCGTCCTCTCATTTTCGTTTTTGGCTGTTCTCTCCCACGTGCTATCCCAACGTCCACCAGAAGGCCTCCCTCCCCCACCAGCATCACCCGTTCTGCTTTTCCATTTCCTTCTTTGGTGAAAATGCTGAAAAAGAGAAGGGGAGGAAGACCTTCACCAGTGTTGAGAGAGAACGGATTTGGCCACGTGTTTGTTTTAAGTTCTTATGCCTCATCAAGGCGAAGAAATAGCACACTCAGCACATTTGCACATAAACACACCCATCTAGAGGGTAACCCCAAATGAGATTGAAAACTGTATTGGATGGTGTCACCTTCCTAAAATAATTGGCCAAGTCATTTTTTCAGGTTTCTCAGAAAACACAAAAAACTGAACCAATAATCAAAAAATGACTTAGGCAATTATTTTAGGAAGGTGAAGATAGTAGGCTCTTGGGTATGCAATTGAATGTCTTTGGCCTAAATTAAGTCAATTTGTACCAAAAATACTTGTTTTTGGTGTTTTTGCATAATCTATTCTGGAAAAAAAGACGTTACAATTTGTTTAATTTATAAAAAATTTATTAACAATCAATAACAATTGTTTTCAATTTTAAAAAAATGAAATGTTTTTTTTTTTTTACCACACCCCAAACTTACAAAGCTTGTATCACTTGAATCATTTTCATTAAATGCACATTAGCCAACTCTTTCTCTCCTGCATTTAAGCTCAAAGTGAATATATACTTATACATTTAGAAATATCCAGAGAGTGAAACTAGTAAAATTGGCATTAAAAAATAATAATACTTACTGACTCAATTTGACAACATGCATACTATCATTTGTGACAAACTGACACAAATATTGTTTAATTGCATTCACTCGTAACACAGAGACATGTTTATAAAGATTTAAGAAAATTCTGACTGTAGAGGTCATAATGTAGACAAATTAATTATCAAACAATTAAAAAACAAAAAGTGAACAGGAAATAGTATGTAGTTCGTGTATATACAGTGTAACGTGTACTGTATCTTAGTTTCTGTGCTTCTATAGATAATTCAAGCTATAGTAGTGCAAATGCAAGTCCGTCTTCCACCTGTATACAAAATGCATTTCGAACTTCATTTTTCCACTCATCTATAGACCGCAGAAACATTTCAGCTGTTATTTTTTCTGATATTTCTATGCATTTTGGAAGACTCGCCACTTTTTTGAATGCTTGTGCAATGCATCAAGAGGACAAATTCTGCTTAGAAACAAAAGGTTTTAGTGAAGTTTTAGAAAAAGTGCTCACTAACTACAGCATTCAACAGTCACATACATATTTACGTGTCATACATGGTGTGTAAAAGCTATATGTTTAGCTTTGGGTGTTTGCTTCTCAAATTGTAACTTTTATTGTACCCAAAACGCAAAATAAGTTGTGCATTCATTCCTGTTCTTTCACTTTACTTGGCGCAGAGTATTTGGAACAATTCTAAATGGCCGTTCAGTCACTTTAACAGAACACCAAACCTTTAACCTTTGGGTGTTTATGAAGGAATCTGTTTGAGTTCTTTCACAGGCTGCAAACACAAGGCTACATCCACCCATTAATGACCATTACCAGCCTAATGACAGCTCTGGTTGGCCAGGAAAAATAAAAATGGGAATAACTAGTAGGCACATCAGATCTGGATTGTGCAACGGATAGACTATAGTAGGGACTCAACGTTGCATGGCTTTCAAGTCTCAACAGCAATCTTTGGTGCATCTTTTAAAAGTCTTGTTCATCCGGTATTTTTTCCGGTGGTAGTATTTTGGTGAAGCTGAGACCATTGTGTGAGGGGGTAGTTTGCTGTAATCTCACAGCAGTATCAGCATGGGCGTCAGTTGAGACGGGAAGTTCTCAGGTGAGGGCACAGCAGTGTAAAATAAAGACAAATGTATGTATATGGGAAGGTAAGGTGTGTGGATGGGGGTTCTATAGGTTGCTGTTGCAGTTGCGACAGAGGATCTCGTCTTGCTCGGGAAAGAAGCCGGCACCCACCAGGGACACGGAGCATCGAGAGCAGGTGAAGCAGGGCTGGTGCCATTGCCGTTCCTCAAACGAGATGTACTTTCCTCCACCAAAACCTATAATGAAATAAAAATCACGTAAGATATTTGTAACTTTTTGATGTTCTAAATTTCACAATGTCTAAATGAACACATCTGTAATCCCCAACCCCTAAAGCTCCCAATCGGTTTTTAAAACAAAGTGACATCCATGCCTATTTTACCAGTAATGGGTTTGCTGCAGGCTTCACACTTCTTAGCGTACAGGTTTCCAAAACATTTGAGGCAGTATGGGCTATCCTCACGGGAGGTGAAGTGCTGGCCAGCTAGTTGGACTTTACAGCTTGTGCACACAAAGCACTCCTTATGCCACGGCTCATCTCTATAGGTCACACCACCTTTAGCCAAGGCCTAAGTTCAACAGAGACATAAACACCAAACAATAGTTACAACTTCTTTGTAACCATTGTTTGTTAGACATAAAACATCTTGTCAGTCTTGTGAGTGTTCATTCATATAATATGTAACAATTGAATGCTAGGGATGGTTCACTATAGTTGAGAAGTTTACTAGTTGTCCAACAATTGAGTAGTTCTACCTAGATCTGAAGCAAGATTAAAGCACCACCGTTACAGCCTTACATGTTCAGAATACATTTCTGAGAGTTTCTTAAGTTAGTCAAATTTTTGAGAATTCCACATAGCCTACAGTTTTATTCCTTTGCATACCATCTAGCTGTTATTAACTTATCAAATCAGGGTGAGGTGAACTCAAAACCAGCCTAATTATACAGATTTTTGAAAATACATAGTTTTGCATTAATAAATGTGAAATATAGAGCAAAGACTCCAAAACAGATGGTTGCCTGTCAAGACAGGATGTGAAATTGACAGCCAGAGTTAATCAGTGACTAGTGTTCTGATATGCAACATGAAGGAGAAATGAGGTCAGAATTCTGACTTTTTGTGGAGGAATGTGTGTGGACTGATGAGGAACACATGGTTATGTTTTTCAGGCAAAGAGGCTAGTGAAATCTCACCACTGACCTGTTTACATCGAGTACAGCGTGGTGCAAACTTGTTCTCATAGCAGGGTACGCAATAGTGGTCATCTTTATCTGGGATAAAGGACTTGGAGCCTATTGGCTGTTGACAGCTGTTGCAAATGAAACAGCTCTCATGCCATGTGGAGCCGGCATACTCAAGCTTCCTGGTTCCTGTGAGAGAAAAAGAAAGGAAGTCTTTTAAAACAAGCAATTTACTGCTCAAACCACAGTGCTACAAGATCTATAACTTTTGCTGGTAAAGTAACTTTAAACATATAATAACTAGGGCTGTGAATCGATTAATAAAATTATATGCCAATTTAATTTATTTGAAATAAGTTTCATGAACATATCAGACTTGTGAATTCAGTACTAACTGGAGACTCGCTCTGACCGGATCATTTGAATCAGTGAGTTGTTGACTCAACAGATGCAATCGGATCAGTCCAATTCACGAATGAATCATTCAGTGAGATCTGTGTACCGATTTAACAAGTTGATTGAAAAGAAACAGTTCGTTCACGAATCGGACACCGTCTCTGAGGTTGTGCCGATTTTTTTCGGAACGACATGTTTTATGAAATATAGTGGAGTAAAAAGTACAATATTATGCAAGTTTCCCAAAACAGAAATACTCTGATACTTGAAAAATGTATTTAAGTACAGTAACAAAGTGAAACATTTTTGTTACTGAACACCACTGCAAGTAAGACAAAGACCATGATGCACTTTGTTTATTTGTGTCCACTGGTTACTAAGGAACATGGTCAGTTACGCCATGTGTTGTCCTTAAGTCAGGGGAAACGCCTGTGTTCGATACATGTCAGATCTCCCAGTTAAGCTAGGACACACTTAACGACTGTAAGGCTGATTATGAATGTAATTTAATACTTATGACTGATCATGCCCAAAAGCAGAGTCGCGTTCAGTCGGTGTTTAAAATCTGCTGCAGTCGTTGGAAACAGTCTGTAAGCGTGTTCAGTTCAGTCTTAGAATGTTTCAGCTAGTCGTCAAGTGTGTCCCGGGCATTAAGCAATGGTGCCATTTTGGTGGAAAAGTACTTCTCATTCTATTAAAAAACCTTTCCATTTCTAGGACCACCAAAGGAGCTTAACAGAAGTGGAGGCTCATTATAATCACCTATTATTTGCAGCATCCCATTGTGGGAGCATGCCACTAACAGCCATTTCACCCAATTTGAAAGACAACTGCATGTTTCCTGAGAGATCTGAACTGAGACTACTTATCGCTGGGATTTCCCTACAAAAGACGATTTTGAGCTTTCTAAGTGACAAAATGATGATCTGACAGTCGAGGCTCATCAACTGATTAGAAGGTTAAAGATCGACCTTCATAATCCACTAAGCGTTTCACACGTTAACCAGATCAAAAGCCCCGCTGAGAACCTACTCTAGAGGCCCCACTGTCAAAATCACCAAAGCTTTACACAGAGAGCAAAAGATAAAGGTCGTAATCCCCTGGATAATGAAAGACATTTAGAAGAAATATCAAGTTACATCAAGGCTGTCTCGCTCAAGTTCAAAACTCACCTCAAAATATGTCACCACATTCATCAAAGTAAAGTATAATCTGTGAAACAGAGCCCTCCATCCTTTTCTTCTTCCCTTGTCATCTGTACATCACAAACCACTAACAATGTGTTCCTCTTCCTATAATGTAGCCCTCAGATTACATGCATGAATCTGGATTCAAAATTGTGGCGGAATATTTTTTTATCTTCTTGTTTTTGGTTTGGCAACTTTTGGAGGTTGTAATACAGTTTGATTTGTTCACTGGATTTACCTCAAAAATAACAGCCACAGGTTTTAATGTCAATAGCAACTTGATTTACATTTCAAGGAGGAAATAAGAGTGGTGCAGGGATGACGTCAGAACCCGGAAGACTAATTCGCCAGTGGTTCCTTTGAGATTTTCTTATGGGGTTTTTCTATTTATGAGTAAAATAAAGCGTGTGGTAAACATAACTTTATAATACTTATGATGCGTATGATAGCATTTTGTTCTACAACGTAAATTACACAGCCATACCGAAAACGTGAATTTTAAAACAGCTATGTTTATTTTTTAAAAACTTGTGTTTCTATTAAGTAACTAGATAAGGCAGTTTGGGATGTGAGTGTGTGCGGTGTATGTTGTAGAACAAAACATTGTCAAGTTATGTTTACCACAGGCTTTATTTCACTCATTAATTGAAAAACCCCATTATAAAACCCCATAGGAAAATCTCGAAGGAACCAGTGGCGAATAAGTCTTCTGGGATTCGGATGTCATCCCTGCACAACTTTATAGCAGTGTTTGCAAGGCAGCAAAATAAGTGTTAAAATTACAAATTTAGTTTAAATTACACACCACATCAGATCCGCTTTCCCATTGTCATGATACTCAGCACACGTCTTTTAGTCTAAAGGCGACTTTATAAGGTTAAATAGGAGTAAGAAAGAAAAACAACAACTGCAATTCAATATGCAAATAAATGTCAGGAAGAAGATCACTCACAATTCAGTATTCAAATAATATGACGACATCAACTTTGGTTATATTTTCAGTGCTGAACATTCTAACGTTCAAACATTCAAAGTCAATTGGAAATTTTCAAAGTATAAAATTACAAAAAGCAAAAAGACTAACACACATAAGACTAAAATTACCTACAAAACAAAATTTGAATGGAATTACTCAACAGTTCAAATATATTACGATATTTTCTAGACTAATATATTTTACAATGCGATTTATTTCTGTGATGGCAAAGCTTAATTTTTAGCTATTACTCAAGTCTTCAGTGTCACATGATCCTTCAGAAATTATAACATGCTGATTTGGTGCTCAATAATCATTTCTTATTATCAATGCTTAAAACAATTGTGCTTGCTTAATAGTTTTGTGGAAACTGTGATACATTTATTTTAGGATTTTTTGATGAATAGAATATTCATCTGTCAATTTTGATTCATTTACTATGTCATTGCTGAATAAAAGCATTAATTTCTTTAAAAAAATAAAATACTAATCTTATTGAGCCCAAACTTTTGAACAGTAGTGTAAGTGGTTCAGGAATTAGTTGCAGAAGTTTCACACTTGGGCCTTGCAGGCATTATAAAAATACGTAACAATATAGGCCTCACCTTGCAAGTGTTGTAAAAGAACATACGTAACCTCCTGGAATTGTTACCTACTTTTCAGATGGATGCAGCCTTGCTGAAATATTTTACTGGCTTATCTCCTCCTATCTTTAGAGGCTTGGACGGCAGCCATGCGCAATGATTTGGCTGAGAGACAGCAAGCCAGGCAGACTGGCAATTATTTTGTCACATCTAACCTGGTCCTCACCGCTCTCTCGCTTCTCTCTACTTTAGTCATGCAGCTAGTACTTTGGATTTGCTTTGGCAGAACTTTGCAACCTTCCCCCTTTCTCTGTTTTGGCTCCTTAATGTTTGTGAATCTAATGTTACCTGCATACCTGTGGTCATGGCAAGCTGTCTGTTTCAAAAGTGTGAAGACTTGCAGTCTTACACAACAGGATTGAGAACAAACTAAAGGAGCAGCGAAAAAGGAACTGGACTTGAGACCAGTCTGAACAGGACATATTAGATAATGACATGAGTTATAACCAGTGGGGTCTGTGGTGTGCTGATGTCATTTGTACCAGGCATGACGGTTTTATCGCAGGCCACACATTTGGAGGAGAACTCGTTGCAGTAGCAGTCGTTGCACAGAAGCGCATCGTCCTGGCTGGTGAAGGGCTCGTCGGCCAACGAACGGTCGCAGCGGAAACAGCGGAAGCAGTGTTCGTGGTAGTGACGGTCCTCGTAAAACAGCTCCTGAATCACACAACACAGGCATGTTACCGAACATTTTAAGAGATAGTTTACACAAATATAATGTCATATGATGTTCTTTCTTCCTTGGAACACAAAAAGAGAAATGTTGAAGAACAAACATTTGTGATCCACATAAGAAGTCATACGGGTTTGTAATGTATTTTTAATTTTTAAAGGAGTAGTTCATTTTAAAATGAAAATTAGACCATGATTTACTCACCCTCAAGCCATCCTAGGTGTATATGACTTTCTTCTTTCAGACGAATACAATCGGAGTTATATTAAAAAATATCCTTGATAATGGCAGTGAATTGCAACCAACAGTTTGAAGCTTAAAAAAGTGAATCCATCCATCATAAACGAACTCCACGTCTCCAGGGGGTTAATAAAGGCCTTCTGAAGCAAAGCGATGAGTTTGTGTAAGAAATTTTTTAATATTTAACATGTTACAAAGTAAAATAACTAGCTTGGGGCCGAACATACGCAGTCTACTTGCGCCTAAAGCACAACTTACACAACTTATGACGTCAGAAGTAACGTATGGCATAGCGTAAATATCAGCAGTACATAGCATTACTCGAATAAGTTGCGCTTTAGACTTCAAAGTCGAATCCGTATGTTTGGCCGGAAGCTAGTTATTTTACTTTATAAAGTTTTAAAGATTAATATTTTGCTTCAGAAGGCCTTTATTAACCCCCCGGAGACGCGTGGAGTTCGTTTATGATGGATGGATGGATTCAAACTGTTGCAATTCACTGCCATTATCAAGCTTGGAAGAGCCAAGGATATTTTTCGGATAAGGATAACTCCGATTGTATTCGTCTGAAAGAATAAAGTCATATACATCTAGGATGGCTTGAGGGTGAGTAAATCATGGAGTAATTTTCATTTTAAAGTGAACTACTCCTTTAAGATAAACTCTCCCTTTAAACCAACAGGTTTTCACTAGCTTTCTTGTAGCTCAAACAGTAGTGCATGGTACTAACAACGCCAAGATCATGGGTTTAATTCCCAGCGATAAAGATGTAAATGTGTACCTATGCAAATGCAATGCAAGTCGCTTTGGATAAAAGCATCTTCCAAATGCATAAATGTTATGTACTGTAAATGTACAAACGTGAGCTAGCAGCAGAGGGTGCACTCCATATTAGAATATAAAAGATGTGGCGTTATTGTGAAAGACAAGATGACAAACCCACAGATTAGCCTTGTTTATAGGGGAAAAAAGTAAAAAGAGGCCACAAATTAAACAGCTTTTCCACAATCCCAAGTACATTTCTGATTAAGATCTCAAGTAATGGCAATGAAGCAGCATATCAAATGCTAGCACATGTGCATCTAGTTATTTGTGTGTGTGTGGAGTACATGGCGCCTGGGTCGACTCCTCATGTAAAATATGTAAACACATAGTAATAAGACAGGGAGGGTGAAATTTATGACCTGTGCTGCAAATGGCCAAGACAAACAGCGACTTTATTTAGCATCTGCTGTCCCTCATTGTCATCAGAAGCTTTGTCTGTTTGTGCACAGATTCCTGATTTCCTGTGGGGAGTTTACTACAGTGCTATATTAACTGCATTGTTTGGTTTTTATTTAATTTAGAAGGGATTAGTTACCCTCAAAACGGGAAGGATTAAAGTCTCAATTGGTTGCTAATGTTTTGCCTGAGGTTTTCAACATTGTTGCCATGACTGAAGTTGAATGACATTTCTAATTGGACAATAAATGCCTTTCTCAAAAGAACTGCTAAATGGACAGTTTCAGCCTGAAACCACATAAAAAAAGCTTTCACAGTGTAATTGAGTCTAATTCCCCCCCACCCCGTCCACCATGGAAATGCTCCTGTAAAAGCAACATTTTGCTGTACAAAGTGAACCAGACACTACTTTTATCCCTTCAGAGGGAATTCACTAAAAAAAAAAATCATTTTGGTGGTCTAAAGCTATGGTCACATTTACTTGACACATTTGTTCGGCGACATTTTGCGGGCGAAATCCAGTCATTCCAATAGGAAAAATCACGCAATCTTGAATTATGAATGAGGGCCAAAGATTTACCCACGCAGGGTTCAGGTAGGTCACTCAAATTCTTTATGTTGTGTGAGCTGTGCTTCATACAGTACATTGCTAAACTACTGACAATGGACAGTGGACCTTTTTGTCTGCAAAATTTCGTTGAAAGTAATTTAATAAAATTCAACATAAATTTGAGATTCAAAGCCGGTAAACTCATTAAATTACTAAGAATTTTTAAAAATAATTTTCATTGCATTTAAAAGAGCAGCTTAAACCTTCTGCAAAATATCTTCTTTTGTGTTCCACAGGAGATATAAAGTCATACAGGTTTGGAATGGCACAAGGGTGTGTAAATTAGGAGAACTATCCCATTAAGTGTGCAACTCACTCTTGAATCGTGGCCAATCAGCTCTTTGCACTCATCACAGGTGTTGGCGAACAGGCTGTCGTAGCAAGGGATGCAGTAAGGGTTGTCCTCCGCCTGGATGTACTTCCTGCCGTATAGGGACTCCTTGCAGTTGTCACAGTCAAAGCGCTCGCTCATGTTGATCCTGATCCGAGTCAGTCCCTGTAACACACACAGAAGGTACAGTTGTCAGCTTCATCGCCCTGAGAGAGAGAGAGAGAGAGACAATAACAAACACATACATGCTGATCCGTCATGAGGCACTGTGCAAAACGTCTATTAAGTTTTATAGCTCTGTGATGATAGCTGGGAAATGAGAGGGAGGAAGCTGGAATTTTAGCAAGCGCACGACTCTGTGCTGCGTGTGACGTGGCAGCTGCAGTAGAGCTTCAATAGGAACCCACTTTTAGAGAAATAACCATTGTTTTAAGAGCTTTGTTTTGCTTGGCCAACGAGCAAAGATGGCTTTGAGCGATGCTTTTCAACATTTTTGATCACCATCTGGCACTGTGATGGCTGTTTTTTTAAGACACAGTGTGTCACAAACACAGAGGCTGAAGTACTTTTAACTTTAAAAAATGCATCTCAAGGTCTTTTTTTTGAAAGCAAGATCATGTCCTGTGTGAATGGCCCCTAATATGGCAAGCCTTTTGGCACCTTTCAGCAAATTATATAGGACTACTTAATTAGGTAAACATTAAATCATAATTTATTCTAGATCTATTAATATTGATTAGTCACCTTACACTACCATTCAATTAAAAAAAAAAGAAATTCATACTTTGATTTAACAAGGACTCATTTAATTGATCAAAAATAACAGTTAAGACATTTATAAATGTTACAATTTTCTATTTCAAATAAATGCTGTTCTTTTGAACTTTCCATAATTTTTTTTTTTTTTTTTTTTAAATGTGTCATGGTTTTCAAAACAATAAAATAATAATTAAGCAGCACAACTGTTTTCAACTGTGACAATAATAAGAAATGATTCTTAAGCACCAAATCAGCATTAATGTTTTCTGAAAGATCGTGTGACACTGGAGACTGGAGTAATGGCTGCTGAAAACTCAGCTTTGCAATTACAGGAATAAATTACTTTTTTAAATATAGTAATCTAGATAATTTGGAATAATATTTCACAATTTTACTGTTTTTACTGTACTTTTGATATCAACACTTCTGAGATCAACTATTACCCACACATTTGAACGGTAGTGCACATCACCTAATTTATATATACATTTTACATTTATGCGTTTGGCAGAGGCTTTTGTCCAAAACTACTTACAGTAGGCTACACTGAATTAAAGGTATACGTTTTATAAGTTCTTGCTTGCACATATGGCCAAATAGGCAGCAAAAGCTTTAGTTCTGGGCATTGATTTCCCATTGATTTCCTCATTGTTATGGGTTTTATCAAATTCCTGGAGTTTGCACTAACCCAAGCTTTCTCGCTTTGGCATTTATGTGCAGAAAAAAAGACAAACTCATCACTGCATGATGCATAAAAGGCCTTCAAGATCACAAAGGTAAGACTATATTCTTGTTTGGAAAAAGATCTCATTCTGTTGGAGGTCTGCACATTTGCATGCTTCACCAGCAAATATTTGTGAATAAACACTTCTGCCTTGGATGCGCAGACCACCTAGGGAGAGTGTTTAGAGAACAGCAAAAGTGACAAGAACTCTTACATTTTTTGAAAGAACAAGCATTGATCCAAAACAACACTTATGTTTTTTATTTATTTTGTAATGCCTGTCTTACATCACACAATCTTCATAGGGGAGTAAGGATCAGATTTGTTCACATTCAGTACAATAACATACCCCATGTTCACAATGCGAGGTGTTAAAACCATTTACAGTACACACATAAACCAAAAGTGTAATAAAAACACCAGGTTGACCTTAACGTGAGCGTACGGCCCTGCGAGTGTCCGTCACGGAATAATATTGTTACAGCGTTGCGGCAACGCTATCAGGTTGCCAAAACATTACTGAGACGTTGGAGGAAAGCCTTATGATAGTGATAGGCCTCCCTGGCAGAGACAAGCACAGTGTATCAGTTTCCACCCAGCTAATAATAATAATCAGCCACCGCTGAAATAATGAATCTATTTACGCTGCCTGTCTTACACACGCCCACAGGGAGGGTGTAATCACGGGATGCGAGATGAAAGATATCAACCACCGTGTTTCATCTTTCCTCTTTCCCCTGGCATGACAAAAGGCTCAAATGATCGTGGGTGTGAAAAGCTAAGATAAAAAAGGGCGCCGCACCTCCTGAAGCTTCATAAATAATCAGCTGACACTCTTTTACTACGATGATACCACTTACCCTCAGCTGAGAGCTGCTTTAAAAGCTTCTTTGCCCTGAATCTGCTCGTAAATTAGGGAACGTTCATGTTTAAGGCTCCCGTGGCCTGAGGCTGCCCCTGGTTTACATCATTACAGACCTTCGTTTGAGGGAATATGAACCTTCTCCGTTCCCATCAAGGGTATCATGGTTCTGTGTTTCTCGTAGATGGGTCAATGACATGACACACGTTTTTTCCCCTAGTCATTAATTTATTCAAAAGTACATTAAAAATGCATATTCTCTTTTAACATATAGTTTGGCTTTGTAGAGGTGAGACAAGACTGGTTCAGTGTGACTCCCCAGAAATGTAATGATTCTTATGAATTAATAATTCATAATGTGTACAAAAATTACTTTTCACCTTGAAAAATATGTTTAAAAAGAGGTCGATGCTAAAGAGAAAAATATACTTGATGGTTACACCACATGACAATTTTAGAGTTGTTAAATTGAAAATTGTCTTAATATGTTTTCAAGATTAAATTAAACAAACATTTATAAGAAATTGGCACACATTTTAAGTAGATTTTTCCTTTTATTTACTCTTTATTGTCATTATACCATTAAACGCCCATCAGTGCTATTTTGGCATTATTTATATACTATTATAGTTATATAATGGCTTTTATTTTTTACTTTAATTTTTAATACTTTGTTTATGTGCATTTGATATTTTTATTATTTTTAGTTTTTTATTTCTAAATAATTTCAGTTTTAGTTTTTAGTACTTCAACTTGAACTTATTTTAGTTAGTTGCATGCCAAGGTAATTTCAAAATGTTTAGTTTAAGTTTTTCATCTAATATTTATATTTCATTTTATTTCAGCTTTATTTCAATTAACAAACATGTTTGTTAATAACATTTGTTTTAGTCGACGATAACAAAATGACACATGACAGTAACAGGAAAAACTTTGCAGATAAGTTACAGGAAAACATGTAAAGGTGAGTAAAGACAGCTTTTGTGCAGGTGTGTGAACACCTGGGATCCATCCCACAATCACCATCTACTTCCTTGATCTTGCCTCAGATCTCCAGAGCTAATGGCTCTCACTTCCTGGCAACTTGATAGACTGAAAGGAGGAGAAATGAAACCAGGCTTAATGCTACAATAAATGTAGCATGTTATAAAAATAAGTTATGGAGGTCTGATAAACATCTTTTAAATGTACATAGAGAAACTATGTTGCTTATAATGAAAGTTGACAGATCTATGCATCTTTTTTCTTTGATTTGGCAAGCATATGCTAAATTTCACATTAAATTTCATCTAAATATAGGACGGGCTGTTTGCACACGCCAGGAAGGATCACCAACAGTGTTTTGAAGGCCTCATCGTTCACCCAAGTAACGTCAACAATACAGTTCTGCAGCCTGACTACAAGTGTGTTTACTGTCTCTGGGGAGACGTGAGCTTTAGTTAGAATAACTCGCCTTCTGGTAAGCATTAAAGATGAGGTAGGACCGAGTCCTTCACTGTACAGAGGGAAATATTGGTCCAACTCAGATGATATATAAATACTTATGTTGTCTAGGGCGGGGGTTGTTATTACTTCCTTTCTGTGCTCAGTTTCTAAAACATCATGGGAGCAACAAGCAACACGAGAGTAAATGGGCAGTTTGGACTAAGGTGGAGGGCATGATGTCATCAGTGACCCCAGGGCTAAACGTCCAGAAGTGATTCAATCCAGAAGCTGGGAAAATGAAGTAAGACCTCTCCCTCTACTTACAAAGTCAGAGCTGGCTTTAGTTGAAATCTAATGTGGTATTTTGTACAGAACCATAAGGAATCCTCTGACACGTTGCAGTTGAAAGTCTAAGCAGGAATTTAATTTGTGCAAAGTGTTTTGTTACTGATGAAGTGGCCTGTGGTTAAATACCAAAACTGTGAGCAAAACAGTCCTTGAAGTTGAAGATAGTAGTACAGATATTCTGTCATTTTGTGTGTACAGTATATAGAAGGAAAATAAGTATTTGAACACCCTGCTATTTTGCAAGTTCTCCCACTTAGAAATCATGGAGGGGTCTGAAATTGTCATCGTAGGTGCATGTCCACTGTGAGAGACATAATCTAAAAAAAAAATCCAGAAATCACAATGTATGATTTTTTAACTATTTATTTGTATGATACAGCTGCAAATAAGTATTTGAACACCTGAGAAAATCAATGTTAATATTTGGTACAGTAGCCTTTGTTTGCAATTACAGAGGTCAAACGTTTCCTGTAGTTTTTCACCAGGTTTGCACACACTGCAGGAGGGATTTTGGCCCACTCCTCCACACAGATCTTCTCTAGATCAGTCAGGTTTCTGGGCTGTCGCTGAGAAACACGGAGTTTGAGCTCCCTCCAAAGATTCTCTATTGGGTTTAGGTCTGGAGACTGGCTAGGCCACGCCAGAACCTTGATATGCTTCTTACAGAGCCACTCCTTGGTTATCCTGGCTGTGTGCTTCGGGTCATTGTCATGTTGGAAGACCCAGCCTCGACCCATCTTCAATGCTCTAACTGAGGGAAGGAGGTTGTTCCCGAAAATCTCGCAATACATGGCCCCGGTCATCCTCTCCTTAATACAGTGCAGTCGCCCTGTCCCATGTGCAGAAAAACACCCCCAAAGCATGATGCTACCACCCCCATGCTTCACAGTAGGGATGGTGTTCTTGGGATGGTACTCATCATTCTTCTTCCTCCAAACACGTTTAGTGGAATTATGACCAAAAAGTTCTATTTTGGTCTCATCTGACCACATGACTTTCTCCCATGACTCCTCTGGATCATCCAAATGGTCATTGGCAAACTTAAGACGGGCCTTGACATGTGCTGGTTTAAGCAGGGGAACCTTCCGTGCCATGCATGATTTCAAACCATGACGTCTTAGTGTATTACCAACAGTAACCTTGGAAACGGTGGTCCCAGCTCTTTTCAGGTCATTGACCAGCTCCTCCCATGTAGTTCTGGGCTGATTTCTCACCTTTCTTAGGATCATTGAGACCCCACGAGGTGAGATCTTGAATGGAGCCCCAGTCCGAGGGAGATTGACAGTCATGTTTACAGGACCTTTTTTCACCAAGCTGCTTGGCAATTTCCCCGTAGCCCTTTCCAGCCTTGTGGAGGTGTACAATTTTGTCTCTAGTGTCTTTGGACAGCTCTTTGGTCTTGGCCATGTTAGTAGCTGGATTCTTACTGATTGTATGGGGTGGACAGGTGTCTTTATGCAGCTAACGACCTCAAACAGGTGCATCTAATTTAGGATATTAAATGGAGTTGAGGTGGACATTTTAAAGGCAGACTAACAGGTCTTTGAGGGTCAGAATTCTAGCTGATAGACAGGTGTTCAAATACTTATTTGCAGCTGTATCATACAAATAAATAGTTAAAAAATCATATATTGTGATTTCTGGATTTTTTTTTTTTTGATTATGTCTCTCACAGTGGACATGCACCTACGATGACAATTTCAGAGCCCTCCATGATTTCCAAGTGGGAGAACTTGCAAAATAGCAGGGTGTTCAAATACTTATTTTCCTCACTGTATATACTGTATATATATGGCCGGCAATGCCTCCCGCTGGGAAACTGACTATATATATATATATATATATATATATATATATATATATATATATATATAGTTATTTAAATAACTTCTGTCTTACATGATCAGAGCCAACTCCTGATGTTTCTGGTCTCTGGCCTTATAATATTAATAATCTTTGCTTCTAGCCATGTTATTGTAGCAATACTAACATACTAACTAACAGTCCTTTTTCATGTTGCTGATTGCACAGTGATAGTGAATACTCTTGAGATGACTTGCAGCTTTGTCGCCAGCAGTGTTGATAACCTCACTCGGTTGCAGCGTTTTGCACTGTCGGTCACTTCCAGTAGTACAGACATACTGTCAGGCCTGCAATACTATGAGGGAAATAACTGTTTTAGTGACCATAGGCCAGCTCTTAAATATTTCAAAGCAGCTATCTTGTCGCCTTCTGGTCCTATCTGTATCTGAAGGATACAGCGGTCCTTCTCAGAACAGTCTGTGAGATTCTTGGGGAATGACAAGGCCACAAAGGCATGTTTGTCTAACTTCAGAGAGGCCAGACTGAAAGGGAGCAAGGCTGCAGGGGCATGGGTGGCGTGTTCACGCAGACCCCCTGTCCCACTGCAGTTTCAGAGACAACAACACTAATCCTCTGACCAAACTCCTATCACGCTCCACTTCACATTAAACAGGCCGGCAATGCCTCCCGCTGGGAAACTGACCCGGGCCCTTCCTGTTCCTGGGGTCCAGCCAGAGCTCGGCCTGTCAAACGTCTGCCTGGGCAACAGGAGGCAATGGCTACTTGCCACCTCACCGTGACTATTATATAACACCCTAAATTTAATAACTCACTGACTTTTATTTCGTCAGATATAGTTGACAGAATAAAAAAATTCTGTCAATGGAATAACATATCATGCATTCCATTGCACAAATGGATTCTGTCAGATTAATACAGAGGCTGCCTTGATTGGCCACATCATTTTGGGCTTGTGATGAATGTAATGAATGTAATATTCTCTGTTTGATATGAGAAAAGAGAAAAACTTACTGTTTATGTAATATGTAGCTTTTCTAATATTTAAAGGTAAAGTATGTAGTTTCTGCGACACTAGTTGCACCTAGTGGAATTACAAAAATAAAGCATATTTTGTAAATGCCCCTTTCGCACGTCACACCTCCTCCAGCTCAAACATCACAAATACAGATCTTAAGGATGCTTTTGAATGTATGTCTCAACAGGTAAAAGTAGGCTTCTTTGAATAAAAATGCCAACCAATTAGGAATACTTTTAGCTGTGTTATGTATCATGAACAAGGAATTGAGTAGGCTAGCAAGAACGTCTCACTTATAATAAACCAATCCAACGTATTTGCACAGGGCACATTTCTTGACATGACACACCACAACTGTTTGAGACAGTCTACACTGGATTCATCAAAGTAAACAATATAAACTGGAACATTTGTCTTTCTGAACTGGTGCATGATAATGCTTTATGGTAATGTAGGTGGGATTGGGTGGTCAAAAAATACAGCCGGGTCCCGCAGTCCCGCGGACCTGCTATTTACTGCGTAACAAGAAAGGAGTCAACAAATTAAGTTCACAAATTCGATCAGTAACATTATTTTCCTCCATAGCAATCTGTAGAAGGCTAGGCCAAGTCATTAATTATTTAATTATTCTTTAGGTAAATATGCATCATAAAATACAATGCCTAGGAATCCCCCCCAAAAAGTATCAGTACACTTTCTTCATTGAGTTGAATTTCTTCGGACCGGAACTCTGTTTGTCAGATGACAGTCACAATGACAGTTGACTGATGTGAGCGTGATAACTTCTTGTTAAGACAAACACAACAGATATATTCACCTCAGAGAAGATAAATGGATTGTATTTTGTGTTGCGTTTTGTTAATATTGATTTCTCTTTCTGTTTTCAGGGTGAGTCGTATTAGTGAACTATGTTTTTAGGCTCCACTAGATGTTTTGTTTTAACAGTTTTAGAAGTCTAATAATGTTTGTCATGTGTGCTGCTAGCATTACTTAATCTTATGGTTGGTTTCTACAAGCAGAACATTTGCGGGTGCCGGGGGGAGTGGACACAAACATTGCGGGTACGGGCGGGAGTGGAACACACACGTTGCGGGAGCTGCTCAGACATTCTGCGGGAGCAGGATTAAGAAAACAGTCCCGCGCAGGGCTCTAGTATGGTTCACTTTGACCTCTTTTATCTTTGAAGGTCTAAATGCAGTGAAATTGTGCTTACACTTCTGTAACCAAAGCTAAATTTCTATTCCCATGTAATGGGTTATGGGTCCCACAGCGCCTAAACACCCTTTGGCTCTGCCTGCTATAGTAGCCACGCCCCAAACTCTTGCTATAGATCTGACAGATCTGAGTGGACTGCTCTCAATGTTTAGATGGTGCCTGGGGGAGTTCAATGGGTTCAAGATAAACCCATGAATGGCATACTAATAGTAACAATAAACTGGGTTAAGAGAATGTATATTAACATTAAACATAATACATACTTCACATTTAAGGGAAAAACAGAGTAAGGTAGGGTGAGTAGGATTGCAAAGGTTTATAAATTAAACTGGCGAGTGAAAATTTAGCATATGGATTTACAGACAGCTGCACACTGAGATCAGGCTGCCGTTGGAGCAGCTCCAGGCACAGTGATAGCTCTAGATTTGATTTACAGTCAGCAGAAAACACAACACCAGCAGATACTACAGTATATCATCTGAGGCAAAGGAGGCCAATGGCAACATAGTATATATATATATATATATATATATATATATATATATATATATATATCATGCACTATAAATACTGTACATACACACCTATTATATATTATACAGTATTCTGGATGCTAGATTATTTAGTTAAGGTTCAGTTTGTTACAATTTCACACTTTTGGTAGTTTAAATCAATTCGTCAACTATAATCTTATTTTCATTGACTACATTATGCTAGACTAAATTTAAATTAATATGACAATGAAATATGTAAAACTTAAAGGACATTTTTGTTATAAGTTTGTTATATTTAAGTGCAGGAGTAATTTTTTTTTTTTTGGGTGAAATGTGTTGCATATGAAGTATGACGGGTGGACTGCGATGAAGAGAAAAGGGAGGTTTGTATGGTTTGAGTTGTATCAGGTCATGGAAATCAAGACAAACCAGAGAAAGACCTGGTGAATGAAATATACTGTATGTAAAACTTAAAGGACATTTTTGTTATAAGTTTTTTATATTTAAGTGCAGGAGTCTTTTTTTTTTAATTGGTGAAATGTGTTGCACAAACCAAAATACTCGTCTTAGCAGGTATTCTTAAGTTTCTTAGACCAAACATATTTTGTCCCAAAAAATAAGTGTTTTTATATCCACAATATTTTTTACCATAACAAATACACAGTGTTAGTTTTTAAGTACAGGTAGGTTAATGCTACAGAAAAATGACAAGTGCACACTTTTACACTGACTCCATACTGGATTTCAGAGATCAGACACCCATGCTGAAATGAATAGCTGACAGGTTCCAGGGACAAGATGGGATGCTGTCTGACAAACAAAACATTTATGGTTCTGTTGTAAAGCCACAGTATCAACATGAAAAAGCTGCGGTGAAGAAGATGTAAATGTGCACTTGGTATTGCCTTTTAGGATTGGCTCCAGTCACATCAGATAAGGCAAAAAACAGCAGAGAGTGTGAGGGAAGAGAGGGAGAAAGAGCCTTATCGGAGGAAGCAGGGAGGCAATTGGCGATGAAGATGAGATAACATTCAAAAACAAATCCAAATGTTTGTGCTCGCTCATTGACACATTATCTCCACTAAAGTACTTGGTGCACGTCAGACAGATGAGATATACGAATTTCTCTCTCTACTTACATTAGGTATTTTTTATACATAAAGTAGCTGTCTTCACACATCTGCTGTCATGTGCTGATGTTCTAGAACTGTCATGTGCTGATGTTCTAGAACAGTGGTTTTCAAACACCCCAAAACTCTGAAGGAAACTACCAAATTCCATAAAATTATTACTTACCGTTTTAAGCTTACATTACATACCTATTTACACTAACTTATATTACATACCAACTTGAAATAATACATTTAGTGACTAGATACTAACTATAGCTAACTGGTGCTTGCCCAATCAAAAGTCAATGGTTTTGCTATGCAGTTGCTAAGGCGTTCTGAGTCCTTTTTGCCCATTGCTAGCTTCTTATTGTTTGTGGTTGCTTATCCATCCACCATGCAAAATGTATACATAAACTGCTGACCTAAAGGTTTGCCAGACTACGGTTTTGTTTTTGATTAATTGAAATTAATTCGATTTACAAGCTACTTTTAGCTAATGAACCTAAATGAGCCAAATGTTCACTAGTTAAAAAGTTTGTTAGGTTGTCTCCATCTCTATACTCAACTGTTTACTGTTATCCAATGAAATAAAAAAATGCTCAAGAATATTACAAAAAGAATTATATAAATTAATATAATAATAACAAACAAAAAAATTAAAGTAAAGAATATTTATGTAGTTGATTTCCATTCAATTATAATTTTAAGGGTTATAATATATTGTATAACAATATATATTATAACAATTATTGTAACCTGCAGACCAATGTTTGAGATTCCCTGCTCTAGAATATGCCTCTTGGTAATGGCTGTGCTTGTGAAATTGGGCCTTTGTTGTTTACTCTGGAGCGGATGATTTGACAGTGTTAGTAAATGATCTGTTCGACTGCCGCCACAGAGTTTAAATCCTACCCATTTTCTCTAGTGTGACCGTGATAACAGTTAACATACATACTGGCCAGACACTCAACATCGCAACCGCAAAGGACTTGGTCTCGCTTACACCGTGAATCCATCTTCTGTTACAGGCCCAGCCATGTGGAACAGACGTCACTGACCACAGTTATCCTTTAGAATGACCATCATCAGCAAATAATCCAAACCGAGACAGCTTTGCAAAACAACAAGGTTTGACGTAAACCAGACAATGACCAGCATAAACAAGTTCTCTTTCTTTCTAACCCTTTTTATCGACCAAATGTACTATTTACCCCTGCAAAAGATTAAATCACTACTTGCATCATTGACGCAAGGAGTCAGATACTCTTGAGTCTTGGCTGACCGATCAGTACTGGGTCTGTTTGCTCATTTTGAAGCCTCTTCTATTTTAGTACATGTTAGATGTGAGACAGGAACAAGCCAGAAGAACAGACACAGACCATGCATAACATGTCATTTCCAATGAGCCCTTTAAACACAGCCTTATGCCGCACGAGGATGGCACAGTCAGGTTCACCTCGTAAACATCAATGAACATTAATGAGCACCTGCTTAGGGAGCTAACATTAACAAGGATGTCATTTTCCAAGCTTTTAAGCAGACGAGAGGTGTGAATATATAAACTCTGAAAATCACCCTCACAAACCACAAGCCCTTCCAGAGGTATATGGATGTGTCTGTAAGCCATCATCCAAGGCTAACTCTAACTCCCTCCACAACAGTAATGGCCTTATATGAACCTTTTTGGCATTTTCACTATAGTTGTTTGACCTTTTACACTTGATCTGTGCCAAGACAGTTTAGCTAAAGGCTAGCGCAGCAGTCATTAAAGAGGACACGCAGAGCTAGTCAATTAGCAAGCCCTAAAGCCATTGTCAACAGTGCTAGCTAAAGTCACTGTGCTTTAGCAAAGGCACTGAGGAGGAAGAAATCTTCTATTTCACATAAACTTTACTTTAAATTGCAGCTCTGTATGAAAGAGAAAATAAGCCAAAAAATAAAAAAATAAAAAATAAAAAGAAGAAGAGGCACAATAAAACAAATATGATGATGCTAACTTTACATTCAATCTGCAGCTATAGCTACTAAGCTAACTAGTGCTTGCCCAATGCCCATTACAAAAGTCACTGCCACAATGCTAGGTTTCTATGGTGGTTTATGTGGTTTTGCTATGCAGTTGCTAAGGCGTTCTGAGTGGCGTTTTTTTGCGCATTGCTAGGTACTTTGATTGTTTGTGTTTGCTTATAGTGGTCGAATTTGAGATTTATTTATTTTTTGCTTGGTTTATCATCCGCCGTGCAAAATACATAAACTACCGTTCAAAAGTCAGTAAGATTTGTTTTTGTAAGAAATTAATACTTGATCAAAAGTGACTGTTAAGACACTTATGTTTCAAAAAATCGATAAAAAAAAAGCTGTTCTTTCGATTTATCAAAGAATCCTGATAAAAGTATAACGGTTTCCACAAAAAATTAAGCAGCACAACATGTTTCCTAGGCACCAAATCAGCATTTGAAATGTATTAAAATAGAAAACAGTTATTTTAAATTGTAATAATATTTCAGAATATTTCTGTTTTTACTGTATTTAATCAAATAAACGATGAGTGTTAAGTGGTAGCATAGCACATTGACCATGAAATATATTACTTCATAGAATGCTATGAAATTATGGTCAACAAACAAACAAAAAACATGGTGACACTTCTTTCTTATAGTGTTTGCATTTATATTGCTTCTGCATTTCAGGTGTGCTTCTCCTCAAGCTACTGTGCCAAGAAAAGGTGAAAATAAAGGTAGATTTATTCATCATCTTTATTTATATCCATGTAGATGGTTAAAAAAGGTCTCGCCTACATATTTCTTCCTGTGTAGAGAGAGACAGAGGGAAAAAAACTGCCATACATTACAGTTTAACATCTGCTTTCTATTGACAGAAGTATGCAGTTGACTCCAGAGTGCCAAAGTAGGTTTGGAGAGTCATTGCCCGAAGAATGCAGGAAGGGCTGTCTTTTCTTCACTTTTTGTGGTATTTGCCGGTAAGTGCTTCAGAGGCAAGAAGAATACAAAGATAGAAACTGACAGTAGGGTGGACTGGGATGAAGAGAAAAAGGAGCTTTGTATGGTTTGAGTTGTATCAGGTCATGTAAATCAAGACAAACCAGAGAAAGACCTGGTGAATGAAATGTTCACAGCTTTGCTGCATTAAAAAACGGTGAGGATAATGCAAAATGAGAGCGGTGGAGAGTCAGAACAAGAAGTATTCTTTTAACCGGGGTAAAGACGACTGAGGTTGGGTCATTGTTGGGGGAGGGTGTTCAGAGGATAATGTAAGACAGTAAGAAAGAGGCAGTGAGTATATTATTGCTCCAAGAACAAACAAAAACAATTGTAATCCCATGGGCCCGCTCGCTTTTCTGTTTCCCAGTGACTTCGCAGAGTAGAAATTTTGACCAAACATGGTCATTGGCGTCACTGTCCTCCATGTGTCATCAAACGTCTGTAACTGAATGCTCCTTTGCTTTTATGTCTAAGAACTGTAACCTAAAGTCACATACTGTCAGGTGAATATCAACACATGCTCCTTTTAAGGGATGATGCAAGAGAGGAGAGGCAGAATAGGGAAAGAAAAGAGGAAATGAAAAGCAAAGGGAAACAAAAGGGAATGGAAAGGAAAATAAAATGAATGCAAATGGAAAATGAAATGGAAAAAGAAAAGTAAATGTAATTGGAAAGAGGAAAGCAGAGGGGAAAATAAGAGGAAAGCAAATGGGCAAGGAAATGGAAAAGTCAAGGAAACGAATGCAAAGGGAAAAGGAAATGGGAAAAGAAAAGGAAAATGTGTAAAGTAAAGGGAAAAGCAAACAGGAAAGAAAGTGAAGCAAATTGGAAAGAAAGAGGAAAAGGGGAATATAAAACAGCAAAAAAGAAAGCAAAGGGGAAAGGCGAAAAGGAAATAAGAAAGGAAAAAGGAAAGCAAACTCCAAAGAAAATGGAAAAGGAAAGGGGAAGCAAATTGCAAAGCAAATGGAAAAGGAAAGGGGAAAGTAAAGGGAAAAGCAAGCAGGAAAGTAAAAGTAAAGCAAATTGGAAAGAAAAAGGAAAATGTAAAACAGAAAGGAAAGAAGAAAGCAAAGGGGGAAAGGAAATAGGAAAGGAAAAGGAAAGCAAATTGCAAAGCAAATGGAAAAGGAAAATGGAAAGTAAAGAGAAAATAAAACAGGAAAGTAAACTGGAAGGAAAGAGGAAACTAAAGGGGAAAGGAAAGAGGAAAAGACAAGTAAAGGGGGAAGAAAAATGGTGACGAATGGATTGACTGACAAAACTCAAATAGCAATACAAGTAACACTTTCTCATTGCAGCTCTAATACACTTGAATTGAGTAGGACCAACGCTGAGCTGATCACTCATCAGATGTGAAGTGTGGACACTGGATGCCTGAGTGCTGCCCGTCCCGCTCTGTATATTCTAGAACAACCCTACGATTAGAGCAGAGTGCTGCAGCGGCTTGGCAATGCTACACGTCAGATGTCTGGACTCGTTCTTCCCCATGCCGGGTAGAAAATAAAGACACAGAAAGGTGGTCTGGCAAACACAAGGGGCATTTGTAAAGCATTTCCTTAGGATAAGGGTGGGCTCCTGAATTTAACTGGTGGTTTTTCAACAGGCTGTAGCAGAGAGCTTTTTGACCTCTGGAACACTTGTCTTGATCAGATGTCTTTTGATGTTGTTGATGGAAACTGCTCTTGAGCACACTGCTCCATCCTCAACATGACAAATTATTTACAATGGTTAGAATAATCGCTGGTGAGGTAGATTGAGCGTACTGTACCATTCAAGTTTGCCTTTCCAAACCCACTTCATAGGAATGCCCAATGACAGCACTGACTGAGACGTTGTTCATTGACCAGACAACAGTATAACTGAAGAGCCTGAACTCATCCGCTCAGTTACCAAAACTTTAAAGTAAATCTTTATGTCGTTTTCACTCTTTTGTGCCTCTTTTCCACCCCAAACTTTGGACAGAAATATCTGAGAACCCAAGTCAAGTTGATGTGCTCTGACCTGTTTAATGTTATGAAAACAATGAGAACAGTGGGAACATAGTTGCGATAAGTTGAGTCAAGTTGCGATTTTCCTTCATGTGCAATAACATAGCAGGTCGTGAGGGGGTTCAAGGCCTTTCCTATTTGCTTTCTTTGTTTGTACTTCTCTCTGCTAGTCACAACTGATATTCGTTGGCATCACAATGTGGCCTGTTAGGTCTAGTCTCCAAGGTTTTTGGTGCTATCTCCTACATTCTTTCTCGAGCTGAAAGTGTTGTAGTTTGTTTTTGATACTTTCCACGCAAAAAAGGGTAAAACATGCAGTAAACATAATATTAATAAAAGTAAAAGTATTTTAGCGGGAATTTTTTTTATTATAGGTTAATTATGTTAAATCATTTATCACCATAGTGTACCATATTAGTGGAAAGTGCTTTTTATCTTTGGTCCAAAATGGGAATTTTGCACAGCCCTAATTTTGCCACTGAAGTATTGTGACTCAAACAAATGACATTTGACATAATGTGAAGTTCTCAGAAATTAAATTAGGTCATGGAGTGGTTAAAGCTCTCCTTTTGCTGAATGGTTTTCCACTCTGATCTTTATTTCTAGATTTCTGTACATACTATTAATACTAGATTTGCTTAACAATGTTTCCATTAGTGGCAAGCACATATGGAAGGAACATCTTTCTTATAGTGCTTGTTTTGCACATCACAGCAGATTATAAGAATGCATTCACGTAACGCATGAAAGGGTGGGTTTAAACCTGGCTTACACCATAACCACGGCACCGCATGAGCATAAGGGTAATTTGGGTCAAAAATGGTAGCTAGGTGGTCTTTGTCTCACTTTGTTCTTTAATGAAAAGTTACTAATTCAGCGAGGTCAGTCTTACCAGAATGAGAGCAGCAGTGGTTTCCAGGTCAGTCCAGGCATCTGCAAGCAATTAACCCTCAAAAACACAAATTTGGTGCCGCTATGACCGTCCTATGAAAATAATGCAGTGTGTCTTCACTCTTCACTAGTATTTTATAGGAGTATTTCACCAAAAATGTTTAATTGTCAATATTTATTCACCCTAATGTTGTTCTAAACTTGTATGACTTTCTTTTGAGCAAAATATTAGATATTTCAAAGAATCTTCATTCATGTCTTTTTTTATCCAACAACAGTTCATAGTGATGACTGTAAAGCTCCAAAAAACACTATACAAGTAGTACACATGACTTATGCGCTATATTCCAAGGCTTCTGAAGCCATACAATAGATTTGTGCGAGAAACAGACTGAAATTTAAGCCATAATTCACTTTCAATTTTTTTAGATTGTTGAGCTGAACTCAAGAAGATCCGTCCAATTTGTCAATTAATTTGTGAACCGGATTAAACGATTCATGTAAAGAACTGACCCAAATGGGTTAATTCATAATTCATCACTCACTGAATTGGTTCTTGTGGTTCTTGTACTTAATTGGGGAACTTGAGAGATGAAACCATGCTGATGGCCTGGGTCTGTGTTGGAGTAGTGAGTTTGATGTGTAATTAAACTCGAGGTTCTGTGGGGTGCGGACTGGATTGATTCCATTCCTCGAGCTTCCGAACAAATGGGTTTTTGGGGTGCGGACTGATGGGGCAGTGAACCGAGGTTACCCCGTGAGTCAGTCCTAGAGCTCCTCCAGTCCGATTTTAGGGGAAAAGTCCATCGGAGACGTCCAATAGATTTCTTAGGCGCGCTAAAAGAACACCACAGACACAGTGTAATCAGCATGGGAAAATCTCAGAGTAAAACTGGGAGTTGTGAAAAATATGATACAATGGTGTTTTGCCAGATGAGAAGTTTATCTATGCATCATCTTTTTACTCTTAATTCATTTTATAACTGTATCATATATCTCTTTTAATTTCTTTTATAACTGTTTTAATCTTCCTTGCTTTTATTTTGTGATTATTTAAAAAAAATTAAATATTTTTCCTTAAATATTTATTTTTCTATAAATATTTTTTAAACTTTTTGTGCTACAGAAGAAAGAAAGCCATACAGTTTGGAACAACATGAGGGTGAGTAAATGATGACAGAATTACTACTGCTGTTTATGGAAGGCAATGCTTTTGAAATTTTTATTTAGCCTTGTATAAAATAAAGACTGGCAGTGCAGCAGGAAACAGACAGATTGTCTCTCTTTGTCCCTGGCCGAGGTAAGCTGATAGAAAGGAAAAAAACGAATAATGCCATAACATGTGAAGGGATCCTGCTAAGTACAGTAGGAAGTGTCCAGGATGATTTAGCATCAGAAGTCAGTCCAGGATACTATCCTTTTATTTTTCTACCATCTTGTTTATGGTTCTTCTCCATGGCAACATGTAAACAGTGCCCTGGCTTCACAGAGCAATAAAATAACCATCAGTGATATCTACCTTCATCATGCGAGTAGTATGGGCATATGGGTTTTCTTTCCTGTGTTGGCATATTTACTATTGAAACAGGATGTTTGGCTAAACGTATTGTAACATTTTGGTTCCAGAAGTAAAAATACCATTAATTTTCTCCAAAGGGAAATAGATTTTTATCAGTAACTCATAAACATTTAAAAACAGAGCTACCTTGAGCTCAGAGGTGGTTAATCAATGGTATATGGTTCTGTTGAAGCCATCAGCCCTTATTTACTAACCATAACATGATTCTATGTGGTCTCGCTTCATTTGCATCAAACTACTTCTATATTTGTAAACACATTCTGTTCAAAAGTTTTGGGGTCTGTAAGATTTTAAAAATATTTTTTAAAGAAGACTGACTACAAATTTCATTTCATTCCTGTGACGCAAAGCTGAATTTTCAGCAGCCGTTACTTCAGTCTTCAGTGTAACATGATGATCCTTCAGAAATCAGTCTAATATGCGGATTTGATCAAGAAACATTTCTTATTATTATTTATGTGGAAAAGATTTGTGCTGCTTAACATTTTTGTGATTGTTTAATGAATAGAAAGTTCAAAATAACAGCATTTATTTGAAATAGAAATCTTTTGTATGTGAAAGTCTTTATGGTTGGTCACTTTGATCAATTTAACTCATCCTTGCTGAAAAAGTATTTATTTCTTTAAAAACAAACAAAAATACTGACTCCAAACTTTTAAACATTGGTGTATGTCTAATATTGTTTCTATACTTATGATCAAAAACTTTAAATCAGTTATTTTTCCATTGTTTTTGATTGTCGCTCGCAATGCATCATGGGACTGTAGAACATTCCCTCAGCAAAGACATTAAGTACACAGTGTTGCACTTTTTTTTTTCTACAAATAAGAACATTTTGTAATTATATGTTAAAATTCCTTATGGAAAAAAAAAAAATTAATAGAAATAAAAGAAAAAATAAGTGCAAATATCAAAAAGTGTTGGGTTTTTTTCAGCCATAAAGGCCTGATGTTCATTGTCTTTTGTCCTGCTGTTGGCAATACAACATAAACTAGAGTGGCTTCCTGTTGTTAAGTGACCTATAGCTCAGCGGCATTGTGGGGGTCTTCCTTTATGTCAGCTGATCCCAAAACCAATCTATAAGACATCTGAACTTCTATAAGTCCCAGTAAAACTGTGCTTATAACAGTGTAATGCAGCCCTTTTTTCCATTGTATATCAACTGAAAGTCTCAGTTTTCTCAGGGGGCATCTTCCTATAGCCCTTGATTCAGAGATCTGCCCACAGCATCTGACAGCTAGACAAACAAACACAATTTGTCAGTAACAAAAACAGAAGGCAAGACAGAGACAAGGGAGAATGATAATGGCGATGCGCGCACACCAAAACTAAAATAAACGCAGCAGAAGATCTAGAAACAATGGGGTAGTTGTTCAGGAGGGGCCGACACTACGAGCAGCTGCATACACACATCTTTTCTCTTACTCAGTTGGTGGTTGCTTTCCACAGCGTACAACCACAACCCCACACTGGCCCACTCCTAATCCAACAGACTAGATAAGATTATATAATGCTATAAAGTTTGGAAATGAGCTACACAAGACTGTCAGGTCTAATTCCCAACGGTGGATAAGAGAAAAACTATTCCTTTGCGCTCTGGAATACTTGATTCTGATTCTCAGTAGTGGAATTCTGCAGTTTATTTTATGACTTCTAAACTGACCATTATCCCTGATTTACTATTATTTATCATAACTATTAACATTTTTCATACTTTATAATTCTTGTATCACTCTTTGCAGCTTTGTGGCTGTCTTTGCACACTGTCTAGGCTATCTATAATCCATCCGGGATCAGGAAGGGTCCTCTAGCCGGGACTCAAACTCAGGTCTCCCGAAGCACATGTCGGCACACTTGCCCACGAGGCTATCGTGGTGTGATATATTTGAGCAAAAAGTATAGGCTCATTAATATCTTTGGCTTATTCAAAATACTACAAATTGCATATTTTGTCTTCAATAACAAATGTACATTATTTGACAAATAAAACTTAGCTATACTTTGTACAAAATACTATTGTATACTATAATGTATTTTGAAAGTATACTTTCAATGCATTGTTACAAGGATCATTACCTAAAATATATTTTTAATAAAGTGCAAATAAATACACTTTTAAAAAAATAACCTGAATTTTCACTTCAAGTATATTTTTCTAAAATATATTTTTAGAAAATATACTAAAGTACAATTATTTTAAAGTGTGTTAAAAGTTGTATTGTGAAAATAGGTAAAAGCATGATGCTAATACTTTTAATTTAAAGATACATTTTTTGTTAGTATATTTGCAATGTACTATTGAAAAAGGGAATATATTTAAAATACAATAAAGTATACTTTTTTTCACTAGGGTTGGCTTGACTACATTTTCAAACAGCTAATAATGTGTTGCTAATGTTTCACAAACCATGTTGCCGTTCGCCATCTCAGAGTCAGACATCAGCATCCTTAGAAATAATGATAGGAAAAGCCAAGTTTGTGATGATAGGAAAGAGGGGCGGTTTCAAAACGCATTTGTGAGACTGTCTTTGGTACACTGAAGTTTTTAAGAAGAAAATTCTCAGCAATGGTGTTAACTGAAGAATTTGCACATGGTTTGTCTTAAAGCATATTAAAAACATACATAGACATATAAACAATATTAAAAACTTGAGTTTCAACACAAGGGTCTTTAAAAACACTAATTAAACAGTTAAATGTAATATTTAACCAATCTCAAAATGAATATCCATTTTTCATACTTTACTGTACATAATTGTGTGACACCTAAATTCACTTGTGGAATTTAAGATGAATTATATTCATTTTTATGCTTTTCTGTTTTTAGACAAAATATTATAGAATTTTAATATAAGCCTTTTTTGGTTATTGGTCATAACATGAAATATCGGCCAGACTTTATCCCTACCATATTCAGTAGTAACAAGTAGCCAGTCAATATTGCAAAATATTAAAATGCTAATCACTAATTATTTATTCTGCATGATGTTAAACTGTGCTCACATAAAAATAAAAGTATCACACATATATTTGGCCTACATACAAGCAAAGAATTAGTCAGATTGTTTTAACTCACTGCAGAAGAAGAATGCTCCTAAATATAGACTTGCATGTACATCTGCAGACACACACTTTTTTTTTTCCTGTGGAAGGATCTAAGAAAAACAACCGCCACTGGTGGCTGGATTGGGCTTAAACATGTCTCCCTTGGTTCTCTTTTATGACTCTCCAAGGACTCATCTAGACCACCTCCCTTCTTTTCCCCATCCTCTCTTTCTTTCCTGCCACGTTTTTCTGTAACCTTCAAGATAAATGTCACATGTAGAAAAGCAAACCCAGAAAAAAAACTTTAGCACATGGCTAGACGTATGCCTATAAATTGCCATAAAATGGGGAAGCATATACTTTGCATGCAAACGGCTGTGGGTGTTGGCGACCTCCAGGGGTCTTTTTTTCCCCATTTCCATTCACAGGGGACTGGGCTCCAGGCACCAGAAAGCAGAGCACTGGCCACGCTGCAGGAATGATCTCACTTCAAAGGTGACCATAAATCAAACAGTTGTGCCCCCGCCATCCGCTCCACCATCCCCCCAAATCCCTTCTGTCATTCTCAAAACGAGGGGGCTGGTAGAGAGGCATTACCTCATAGACTCTGGGTTCAGGCTTCTGCACTCATTGGCTGCCTGTAAGGGCCGTGACCGTTGTTTAATTTGCTAGTTCCTCGATTATCAAAGTACTCAATTCAGTTACAATAAAAAGTAATGCTAAAATGTGATATATGTGGCTGTGTCCGTTCATTGGCATCCTTGGTCTGAATCTCAGATGTACCGAAATCAGGTTAAGGGACAAAATAATGTCGCCGAGTCCCAAGGTGGGTAAGGCATTTGTGGGTAACCTCCTGTCGATCTCTTCTGCAGTGCCCATGGTGCCTCTGGTTAGTTGCTGGATCAATGCTAGGTTAACTTGGCAAACGTTAAATAGTCACACTATAGTATTGATTTCATGTACTTTGTATGATGCATTAGCTATTCCTTAACTTTAGATTATAAAATTAGCACGATAATTAGCGTAGCATACTTTAAAATGCCAATTCAGCAATAACCACACAGATATTCTATAGTGTGGCATCAATTTCTGCTGAGTTGTCATGTCATAGGGATGTTTTAGGCCATGAAGTACGTACTGTAATACTCTACATTGATTGCTTATGCGATTTTAAGTCTGATGGGGCAAGTTGGAAAAAATACATTTCTTTGACTTTGCAGAGGATAAGAAGGGCAATTCATCATGGTCTTATCTCACTGTGTCACGTGGGACTCTCTTTATCATGCATCCATGCAAAAACACCATTTGTCTTCAGTGCCTTGTTCGTTGCAAGTGATAAAATGTATGTTGTTTCTTGAGTGAAAAAAAAAAAGTATGCATGGATAGTATGGTGAATGCAGATAAGACGGTATAATTATGCAGATATCAAATCAGAAGGCCTCATCTAAGTGTCTATCAAACTTGGGCACCTCCCTCTAAAACCTCTCTTACTATACGCCGCTTTCTGCCATGATGTTTCCAACCTCATTAAACCCCACAACCCTTTATAATCTCCATCTGTTCCACTTACTAAAACAAACCTGGTTGATTTACTTGACAAAGTGAGTTCCACTGTGCAGTTGTGCATTTTTTAGGCAAAGTGGAGCAACTCACCACAGATAAATGAATATGCAGACAGCCAAACAGACCCAAAGCCAGACGTAAAGACATCGGTCTTAGGTGGCGAGTGGCGCCAGGTTCTGCACATGGCTTTCTGAAAATCTCATCATAGATCATCCAAATATATAGATTTTGTCATGACAGCTGCATATTAATAGGAAAGACTGCAGTTTTTTGGGCTGAGCTAGCAGCCTAGTTCAAAGTCAAGGCATCTTGTTTTAATAGGATTGATTTATTCCTTCACATATAGCATAATGTACATTGTTAAATATCAGTACACATTCCCAATCTTCTCAGTTTATTTTTTTTTCTCTCTTTTCATAATCATAAACAGTATACGATTATGAAAAAAAGGCTTTTAAGATTAACATTCAGCAGTTGGATATTTTCAGCGTGAGGCAATGGCTTTTAGTGTCAGCACTCCTGCACTTGAGTTTAGGCAATCTGGCTCTTGTTTTGTGTAATTATGCATTTCATCCATTTTCCTGCACTGGTTCGGTATCCCTCTGTCTCTTGTATATAAAAGAACGGCAACTTCATGCCATGGGGAGAAACACAATGTTATTGTTTCCATTGAAGAACCCCTCATTCCAATTCAGTCAATTTAATTCCTCTCTAACTCCTCCTAAGACCTACTATTTGGGAAAATTCATAATACAGGACAGCTTTAACTTCTTTTCTTGAGAGACATTATTAGTCATGTCATAAAGTTTATGTGGTTTACTGTATGACTTGAATGTTTTGGAAAAATGCCAATCGTCTCTAGACAAGAGATGCAGAACTATTTAAATATGTTCCTACATTCTCTTCAAATATTTCCGAAGCTATAAGGGAACGTCTTTAATGCAATCAGTATGACAGGATGTGACATAATGCAATAAAACTGGATTGTTCCCATTATAATCAACCTAGCTGTCAACACCACAAGAGTCAAAACGTTGCACACATGCAGTGTAGACAGCGCTATAGATTATAATGGGAGCGATCACGTTTTGACACCATTGGAACCTCTGTCAAAATATGACAATGGTTGAGAAGTGTGTTTAAAATGTAATTCATGGCTTGGTAGACTTCATGTGCTAAACGTCAACAGAAAACAAGTCATCGAAGCATTCAAAGCGGCTCTGTGTTTGTATCCTCAAGGTTTTGCTCAAGGCAGCCTTGTCAACAAGTGTCTTTGCTTTCCCACTCCTCTGCTCTTATCCAGGCCCTCTGCACTAAATCATCTTCATCTTTCTATCCACTATAGCCGACATCCTTTTATAGACACAACACGGACACTTTCTCCCATTTATGGGCTTCTGTGAAGTGCCGAGCCATGGTCAGCGAAAGACTTTTGAGGTGTTCCCTCAAAGAAGGCGACAGCTACCTCCGCTCTCCCTACTGCTCCATGGAACATTGCAAAAAAATAAATCTCCTCAAAACCTCAAGGGTTGTCGTGTTACCAAAACTGGTGGCTACCAATACCAATTTCATAATTCTCTATACCAATTTCGATACCACAGCAGAAATACATGTATATACGTGGCTGCTGAATACTTGAGATTCTGACTGGTTGACGAACGTTTATATGTGCAAATATTTTTTTGGAGTAGTCCTACCAACGCAACGTTGTTGCCAATGTAGATATTTTGGAAAATGAAAGAAAGCCTTGGGACACACAAATCAGATCTGACCAGTAATGAGTCAATCATTTAGATTAGATTCCAATTGGACACACAAATAGTTGGATTTGGACTGACAGTGTGAATGTAGTCTTTGTCCAGCATGTTCTCTTAAGACAAACTGAATGTGTTTACATTCATACCTAGAAGTGCATTTGACCATTCACACAAGCATTGCACTACCAGATTTCTTCATGATGCAAGTATCTTGCAGCTGTTTACTTTAGACGGAAACACTCTTGCACAGCTGTGCACCACATAAACATCTGTACAAATCGGAGTGTAAGGAGACTAAAAATTTCAGAAGCGATCCCAGTGAGCATTGTTTTTTTTTATGCATTCCACTGCAGTGTGCTCTGTAGGTCAGCAAGGGTGAGCCGGTTCATGGTGTTCCATAAAAGATTATGACAGCTTGTATGCTGTCGAAGTCAAGGTTTGTTTAGAAGCCCAAAAGCAACCGAAATTAGTCATTCATCCCCACATACAAACACAAAACAGATGCGCAAACACCGAATGGAAACACTTGAGTCAGATTTCCTCTCATCAGAAATGATGTCACAGCCATTTGCTCTCATCTCTTGCAGATGTGGAGGCTAATTAAGCATTGGGAAGTGATCAGCACTTACAATCCTGACTTGGCACCCTATAATGTGCTTAAATGTGTCTGCTTACACATGTGGATTTGAGCATGTGTTCGCATGGGGAGATTCCAAGCTTTATTAAGATTAGCCCTGTACAAAAACAGAAACTGCGGTGGGATATTGCACATGTAAGATGTAATGATTAATTTAGCATATTGATCCTTTTAAATGGCTTCTTGGATAATGAATGGCTCCTCTTGATGATTCCAGGCCCAGTAAAAAGCTAAACAGCTGGGCCGCTGACTCTGATTAGCAACCAGTGGTTTCAAATCAAAACATTTGTTTTAATTTTTTCCTACATTAGCATACTATTCTCTTCATGCTTCCATGCTGTTAGCACTGAAGATCCAGCATATATTTTACTGGATCACATTGACCCTACTTGACAAATTACAGCTCAAGTGCTGTTTGTAACTGAGCATGTGTGAGAGACATTGTGACAGTGAAAGCATTTTACAGTGCTATGTGGAGCAATTATTTTCCTTGTTTAATGGAGCATACAGTAGTACACATCATGTCAAATTGAAAAAGCAATTTATACGTTTTATGCTTGAAGCAGAAATCTAAATACATAACACTATACCTTCTTTAACTTTTTAATATAAAGTGTTTGCGTTGTACACTTTTTTTTTTACTGCAGCTCTCTCTGTGACCTCTGAATTTTCTTGTTGTTTTCTTCTTTCTTCATATAAAACTGATGTCACTGATAATGGTTCTCCGTGCAGAGTGCAAAGACCTTACTAATTTTATCAAGATGGAAAGGTGGCACAACGGACGGAACATTAAAAAAAAAAAGTTTCATTTACCAGCATGAATGAATCAAGTCAAAATAATCAGCCTGCAGGACAGATGTTTGAACCGTAAGTTTCCAGCATGTGGTGAGTCACCAACCAATGTAGCAATAACTCCCAGCCATGAAGATGATGAATTGTATCAAACCATGTATCTCACTATTTATAATGTTCCATTATTGCTCAAGATATGCTTTTTATTAGTGTTGCATCGGCAATATATCATAATCTGTAAAAAAAAATATTATACATTTTTAAAGATATCCTGTGTTTTTTTTGTTTTTTTTTGGATGAAATTATGGTTAATTATTATTTGCACTGGATACAGATTTTACAGGAAACACTCTGCAGTTACACATATTTCACTCTCATTCTGATAGTATGTCACAGTAGGTTTGCCAGTTATAGCTTGGAGAATGCCAACCAGACACGTTTTATGTGACTGTTACAAGTACAGACCAGTGTTTACATTCCAGTGCGGGTTTTCATTGTCAGGTTGAATGCATCTCTCTGACAGATTTGGGAACATTTCCACTTGGGAGTTGGTGATATGTGTACAAGAAGAGGGGTAAAAACCCAACCCTGTGACGGGATAGCGTATAGTGCCTCTCACAGCCCACACCTCTAAGGTGACTGGATTCCTAGATCTGTACGGAGATTAGGTGCGTCAAAGGTGACTCAGGGACTGTGTCTGGGTGACAAAAGAGTGTGGATGGATAGATTGCACAGTAACATCTGCTAGTTGTGATACAGTTGGTTTAACAGACATAAGCATGGTCCATTAGAAAAACTGCAATTGCTTAATCCATGTAACCAACAGATGTTTACTGACGCAAGCCATGAATCCAGACACATGCCATGTGGCATTGCCTAATCACACTCCTAAGATCTGATTCAGCAAGTTTTGAATGACTGGTATGGGTGAGAATTATAAGGACTTCCAGATTCCAGTACTGGTTCCATCAATGATTCTTTTAGGATCTTTGACTAAGAAATATTTGGTGGAAAAACATAATTTTCAAATGATGAGATAATTTAGGTAATAAATGTAAAACAATTATTAAAAATGATATATACAAAGACTTTGTGCAGTCTTTTTTTAGAAGTGTAGAAGTGAATTATAATAGAATTGAACAACTGGAATTAACTATATTAAATAGCAATACTAAGATAAAAATGTGGCAACATACTTCAGTCATAACATTTATTTTATGAAACACTTCACATTGTTGGTTACTGCACTGATTTAAGTCTCTCAAGCCTTAAAGGTATAGTTCACCCAAAAAAGAAAATTTGCTGTTATTTTACTCTTCCTCGGGCCATCCAAGATGTAGGTGACTTACTTTCTTCAACAGAACACTAAATATGATTTTAGATGAACCTATAGTCCTTGGTGATTCATAAAATGCAAGTCAATGGTTGCCATCACTTTGAGAGTCAAAAAATTGAAACAGGTAACACAAAATGAATACCCGTGGCCCCTGACCTATTTAAGGTCCTATGAAGCGGAACGATCAGTCTTTGCAAGATATACTGAACATTATTTACATCATCATTACCAGGCAAATAAGAGTCTGGAACTCAAGCTTTCTATCGCATAATGATGTCTGTCCATCAGTGTTCTACTGAAGAAAGAAAGTCACCTACATTTTAGCCTGATGGCGAGTAAATTAAAAGCACATTTTCATTCTTTGCCAAACTATTCCTTTAAGTATAACAAAACACAGTAGGTAAACTGTTTGTATTTCATTTGCAAAAAAAAAAATTGACTTGAAATTGCCATTCGTTCGGGAATTGGACTAGACTAGTTGCATATATATGGTTTTGATTCACTAAAACAAAGATGCTCAGCAAAATCAGTGTTGTCTGATTTCCGTACAAATGACACTGTATGTTCTGCACTATTGATTTATTAATGGTATTGCTGCACCACTGAATAGTGCAAGAAACGTGTTCCATCCGCATTGGCGGAAGAATGCATATGCGAGAACCATTATCGGAATGGGCTCAACTGGTCAAATCTTGACCTCTTGGTGCTTACAGTGACACAGAGCAGCATATTGGAGCAAACTATGAGTGTTGTAGAGAAATGACCGGAAGAAAGACAGACAAAAGGGTTTAAAACAAGTGGCTCAGAGCAAGACACTAAGCGTCTATGAAGGACAATAAGGCTTGCGAGAGGAAGAGAGGGGAAAGGTAAATAAACAGTACAAGCGAGCCGATAGCACACTGCACACAGCAGCGGGTCGCATCTCTTGGGGCCCAGGCTGTGAGGATCTGATTTCATCCATTCATTCTCCCCAGTCTGGGAGGAAACCACCATCTCACTGGATCACAGATGCACCTGGAGTCCCCCGCAGGAAACCAGCAGTGACTTCCTTTGATTCAAAGTTAACCGCCCCCACCCACCCCCCAAACAACCAGTCATATGTCCCCCATGAGCTGTTTGAACTGAAATGTGTCAGTAGAACACAAAAAGTCTGAATCCAGAGATAATAATTGAGATTTTCACACAGCGAGTTTGTGATATATATGGGATGGTCCCAGAGTCAACACACTAACTCATGATGATATAAAGAAGACAGTAAATGCAGTGTACTGGCATGTGTTATTCTTTCAAGACATTTAAATTCACATTGTTTCCTCTGGCACTCTTATTAGAGATGAATTAAAGGGTTCATTGTCTCTTGCTTTGAGTTATCTTGTACATTTGGTTACAGAGCTGCTCTATTGACAAACTGATGTTCAAGTCCAATGGATTTGCATGTGGATGGTCTGATAAGTTTATGGCTTGGACACACTTGTTCACTCTTTTGTATGCTGTTAACTCTTGTGAATGGACAACTACATTCAGTGTTTGTAGTGACCAAGCAAATAGCATAGTATACCACACTACTCTTTCTAAGGCTGCTGTAAATAGTAGCCTATGTATAGTAAGCACAGTATGACATTTTTTGTATACTACAATTGCCAAGTAAGCGGTTTTCAATGGAGCTTACTATATGGAATACTGCATCCCAAAATGCATTGCACTCAGTCCTATCCCTGATGAACAACAGCCCATGCATAAGGCAGTGTCTCCAAACAATGTGGCCATGATCAAGACTGCAGTCACATCAGTGAAAAAAAAACAAATGCATTTTCAATCTCCTTCGGTTTCTGACTGGTCTGAATATTCCAGACACCAAGAAATTCACTTCTGAGATGACAACATCCCATTTTATGGACTTTTTGGACTTTATGGACCTTACATAGGCTACTACCAAAGGGTGCAGGGATTTCGGAACCACAAAAAAACAATCATAAAAATAACAAGACTGAAGTTTGTTGGCACAGCAGGACACTTCAGAAACCACGGTTCTTATAAGAGGAAGCCCTGTTGTGGTTAGCACAAATGAAATACGGCCCAATTTAAGAATTTTGATTTCTTTGATGGACATGATGAGTTCTTCACAAGCCACTTTTGATTAAGCAATTTTTCCATGTATGGTGGGAGAAGTTGCAGTAAATAAACTTTAAAATATGTAAGAATACACACACACACACACACACACACACGTGTATGTGTGTGTATAAAGATGTCTCTTGGGCACTCACCAATTTAATTAAAAATACAGTAAAAGGCCCCAATGTTGGTAAAATCAATAAAATCTGTTATTGTAATTTAAAACAACAGTTTTAATATTTTTTTTATGTAATTTATTCCTGTAATGGTACAGCTGAATTTTAAGCACCCATTACTCCAGTCTTCAGATATCACTCTAATATGCTGATTTGAATGTTGAAAACAGTCGTGAAGTTTAATATTTTTGTGTAAACCATGATACACTTTTTTTTTAGGATTCTTTGATGAATAGAAAGGTCAAAAGAACAGCATTTATTTGTAACAACACAAATATCTTTAGTGTCAGTTTTGATCAATCAATTAATGAGTCCTGATAATTAAATAAAAAAAATTAACAAAAAAAAAATCTTAAATTAAATCTTACTCTTTCTGAAACTTTTAAAAGATATTAAAATATTTAAAAAATAATAATTGAATTGATTACATAATAAGCTTGTGGCATGTTAATGAAAGGGATGGAACTTAAGTTTCAAAGGGATGATTTTGTTCCTCCACAAGCGCCTCTGAGCTCCCCCTCTTGGAATAATGAATGGGAATGGAATGGCGGAGGGCTGGCGGCAGACACTATGGGAATCTGGCTATGAGGTAAGCAGTTTCAAAGGCTTCTTAATGCACCAAAAGGCACAGTGATGCACCTCAAAGATCTCTACTCTGCTTTTTTCTCACGCACACACAAACGTGCATGTCAGCACATGCCATGCCGCACTTAAAAGTGTGTCCAGCTCTTTAAGAAACACTTTAAAAGTTAAAAACTCTATGACCTGCAAGGTCTACTACAGGATGCCAGTCACAGCAGCAGGGCTTGAAAATAGAAAAGAAAGAGGAAATGAGTAGAGAACCAAGATTTGTTCTTCCTGCAAATTTCCCTGACCTATTCAGTGCAGTATTTGCCCTGTTGTCTGTCTTGTCAAGACCTTTCCAGAGTCAGAAAGCATTGCTTAAACGAAAAATCTCTGCCAAAGGAGTTTAGTCATCAGCGGATCTGATATATCAAGAGAGGACCCACCCATTGATAGATAAAATATTTCCACTCACCTTTTTTCAATTACTCAAGGTGTGTCTTTATGAATCACATCATTTACTGATATGTGTAACCCATTTCCTGTTTTATGTTTAATTGAAGGGTACATTCTATAAACACTGCACAGATTATGAAATAGTATAAATATTATCAACCTCAATGGGTGTATATATTATTACCTCACCGAACAGGGCAAAAAAAAGTGAGCTGTAACTTGCTACAGGGACCTTATGAGCCGTTACTCAGACTGTTCACTACGCCTTGGAATGCAACATGTTCTGGGATGAGGTGTGTTCAAAGATGAGCGATCAAGTTCCAACCTGGATCTGCTTTTGACAAAACTCAGGAATATGTCAAGCCCCCCACGGCATGCATGCCTGTTTTTCTAATGGTTATCCGCATGCATACATTTAATGCCAATGAAGACATGAGGTTTGGCTGTCAGAAAACTTAACAAATAACTGTCATGTTGTGACACGTGTCCCAGATTCCTCTGAGAACTGCAAGTGTGTAGACTAGAGAACAAAAAGTTCACCACAGGCATGTCATTAAACTCTGACTTTAGGGAGAGTTAAAGATGACATTGAAAGGGCTTGCATTTAATAAATTAGTCTATTTTCTCTCACTCACTCACTCAAGAATGAATGGTATTTTTGGTACTGCTGGTACAGCAGTTATTGTATTTTACACTAAGGTGTTAAAAGTTAGTAAAAAAACAAACAAAAACAAGATTTTAATCTACTGAGGTAGAACAATACACTTTCTAACACGTCTTCAGGATACTCTACCATAACCTGGATGAATGAAAACATTCATAGGCGAACAATTCATCGATTTTTACCCGCTGGGTTTGAATGAAAAACGGGTTGATAATCATTAGCTCTGTGTCACGTGAGTTTCTAATTTAACATGACAGTAAAGAAAGAAAAGAAAAAGTGAGCTTACCCTGTCAAAACTCTTTCAGTACTCTGTCTGTCCGTGTTGAGTGCGCTGGGGTCAGTTTGGTTGGCCTGTTTAATAGATCTGTAGTCCTGTTGCTCCTCAAGGGTGTGAAGAAGTGTTCCCCTCTCTCTCAAAGCACCGAATGAGAGAATGCTCGCGCTCAACTCTTCCATGCGCTACTATAGAGGAAGTTGAGTGAGTCACAAGCTCCCGCCCCAGTGGATGAAAACGGTCTTCCTTCTTTCCTGAAGGAAGTTCCATTAAATGATCTTTAAATTGAGGCAGTTTGCATTGTTATCTGTCTGGCTTGTTTTTTGTCGGTAGCTTAGGACGCAAGAGAGCGTCTGTCTGTAATAATGGAAGTAGCACAATACCTGTTACTTAACACCCACATCTGAGGAGGATGAATCGTCATGACAATGAACAACTTTTTTCTCTCCGTAGCCGTAAGGGGGATGGAGCATATTTTAGACCAGGGGTGCGTTTCCCGAAAGCATCGTTGGCCAACTATGGTCGCAAGTTCATCGCAATGTCCATTGAACTCTATTGGTAACGAGGGAACTTGCGACCATAGTTGGCTAACAATGCTTTCGGGAAACGCACCCCAGGTTATTTAAACAGAGCTGAAATTATTTGTTTTGTCAAAACCAGACTAACCATTAGAATAGAGAACGGGTATGTTTTTCAAAAGGTAAAAAAAAAAAAAATCTTGTTCAAAGGATCTCTTCCTGTGTAGATTCAGTGCTATAGTTTTCATATTCAAACATATGGGCAAATCTTCAACATTTAGCTTTACGTCAATGAGTTGATTTTTAACTTATTTTTGTATAATGGTCACATTGAAACTGTCTTGGAAACTTTCATCAATGGAAACTTTTCAACTGTCTTGGAAAGTTGCTACTTTTCAAATGGGTAGATTTTATTTTCACCATATGAAAATCCTTGATAAAAAGAGAAATATGACATATTTAAAAGAGTAATTATTTATTATAATCTATATGATATTCGTTATGTGAAAATGATTTATAGCATTTTTATAGGCTATGCTATGATGTGATGAATGTGGTGGAAAAGTTATGAAACAAGCTATAGAAATGACTTTCACAGAATGCTGTTGAGAACATTACTGTCTTAATAATAAAATCAGTTGTGATGGAAATAAGAAAAGTGGAGGAAATGTTAATGATTTTCTGAAATAATGACCGTGAGCTACTTCTTGTGCAAAATAATTGAAAACACTTTTGTCACACTCCACAGTAATGGATGAACAGATTATTGCTACATGATATTTACAAGAGTTTGCTATGGAAAAACGTCAGGCACTTAAATGTTATTGCATAAAAAAGAGGTAAATGTTGCTTTGATATCCGTTTTCATGTTTTCATATTTGTAATGTAATACTTGGATGAAGATACAAAATAAAGAACCTCTTGCAAGATTAAAGAAAGTGCCTTTGTCCTTGTAATAATTCAGGCAACCGCAGAAAACACTGAGCAATTGTTGTAAATGAAATTATGAAATTTGTGTTTAGCCATATCAGAGATTATATTACTGAAACCCTAAATTAGTTATCTTGAGTTGACTTATTTGCTAGCAATAAATAAACTCAGCGATTGCCTCAGAAAGGTGTTTAGTTACTCTCTTGTATAATCTTACCAAAGAGTTCATGTGCAATTGAAATTCATTAAATTAAACCAGTGGCAAGAAAGTTTTTCTCTTAAACACGTTACAATGTCTGATCCTCTGCTTCAGAACTATAATGCCATTAAGGTTTTATTGCCACTCTTTAATGGTTTAAAATAAAAGTTTATCAAATTATACCAAATTAAATCAAGCGTAAATTGTGAAATGCCTTCATTATACCCTTCATTATAAAAAGTCCTCTTATCCCTGAAAAAAGGAGACAGTTGTGTTAGGACCTTCAGATCTTTTATACTGACATTTTGTACTGCCAGCTCAAACTAAATAGTGGGATGTTAATTGTCCCATATCCACACTTTACAGGGCTTTGTGGTCGAATTTTGAGAGTGAGAACCAAACATTCAAGAGAACCCTCTTCCTGGAAGGATCTAGTATTCAGACGAGTTGTTAACATCCTTGGTAAAACCTGAAATTATAAGTTTTAAATCTCTTAAATGGTTTCCTATGTTTCAAGGAATATTCCTCCAAAACATTTCCCGCTGTCACAGAACATGGAGTAAAACATAAATAAGATTTGGGTTGCCCCACCATATACAAATGGAATCAAGCAAACAACTTCTATTAATTGAACATGACCTGAAAATGCAGATGAAATACTATAATAATGTAATTCACATGAGAGCTCCTCTTAATTTATATTAGCATAATCTCACCGTCTGTGTATAGAAACCTTACATTGGTTAGGAGAGACATTCCAAGGTCTTGAGCTCAGCTACTGGCCAGTAGGCCTAACTTTATGTCATTTGTGTGATTTTTAAAGGCCTATATTAAAAACCAAACAGTAATATATCTGTCAAGCAAGGACATTCCAGAAACTCAGAGCTATCATAAACCTATAACCCCTCGTCCTGCCCATTTGACATTCTGCCCTCTCTTAAACACAGGTTTGAATACTAGTTGTTCCCTAAAGATTGTTGTTTTTGTTGAGAAACATATAGGCCTATAATCCAATTAAAATGCATGCTGCTTTAAATCTCATGTTTTAGTTTTACATGCTATACTGTGGTTCAGTTTCTGTAGGAAAAGTCTGTTGGGTCACTTGGTTTTATATGTCTTGCATAAAGAAGTTGAAAGCCCACAAACCATGTGTCAATCAAGGCTATGACATCATATGGAAAAAGTGACCCCATGAAGGGTTTCATTCTCAACGAAAAAATCTGCATGTTATGTGCATCTCACACATTCGATTTGTTTTTAATCATGAAAGAGGAAATAAAGGACAAAATGTCATATGAGGTAATACATAGAATCTGTTTGTAGTTATTCCACAGTAAAAATTAGATGACTTCAGTGTTCCATGAGGTTCTTCATAATGAAACTTGTGCATTTCATTTTGTAAGTTCCTCTGTACCTGTACAGTGCCTTATGAGTTAAGCTATTACTACTACTACTAAAAAAAAAACAGTGGGAAAGGAATCACAGCACCAGGCCATGATGTTCTGTATTTCTGAGTAATGTGCATGTGTTTTGGGGCCAGAGGAAAAGCTGGTTGTTATTTCAATTCTGCCCTTGCTTATGTCCCATACCCCGCATTTTGACACACCAAATGGAAATTTTCTGCATTCCCCTTCATTCTCAGAAGACGAGCCAACGATAAACTGGACCTTAGGAGGCGCACAGGTGTCGTCATCAGACTTCTGCTCTGACATTTGTCACACTAATGGCCGAAAGCGGTCTTTCTGGTTGAGATTCAATTATAGGTGCCTGTACTAGGGCACTCTTTAAAAACCCTGATTGAAAACAGTAACCAAGTATTATTTGTTAGTGTTAACCAATCTCTTTGGCAGATAGAGGCTGTCATTATCATGACCAAAGCGATTTAAAGTGTCAACACACTGGCCAGGATATATAAACTAAGTGTCTCAGCACCCAAGGTTTGTTATTGAGTTCTTCCATGCCGTGAGCCTGGATATCTTCCTCATACAGAACAGTAGACAACTCCAGTGATGGATTTCACTGATTAGATGGCCATATAAAGCTAATGTTGTGGTGTAAGCTCAGTGTCAAAGATACAGCTTGTGACTCTATGTGCAGTTTCTGGAGAAAGAGTGAGTGATTTTATTTCAAAACATAACATTTACTGGAGTCAAAACACTTTTGACTATGGAATTTCCCATTTTTAAAGGTAGTTTTTGGATGAATCTGAGCATGGCGTGTATGCAATGCCTGGATTACACTGCCATCTGCCGTCGACACTTTAAGCAACATTTCTTTTACACTTCTTTTTAAATTAAGGTATACACTTAAATATCTATATTTTTGGTTCAGTTGAAGCGTTTACATGGTTAAATAATACCGATGAATCGCCTACTAGATGTTTTTATATAACGTTAATCAAAAATACCAATTATTAACAATTTTACGATTTCGTATTTTATACATCGTTCATATTCCATATATTCTATTACTTTTATTTAATATAATTGTTGTAGTTTTTAAAGAAATGTCCAAATATTAAAAATATTCATAGGCTTGATTAGGAACGATAAAATAGTTTTGCTGCGAATCTGCTTTCGATAAACACCACGCTAGCTGTGATCCATCGTATCCACGTGAGCGCAGAACCATTCGAGATTGTGCGGTGTATACAAATTCCTGTTTACGTTTTTTCCCCATTAAACAGAGTCGGATTTGGTTTCAGATTTTTACAGCCATGTCTTCTTTTCGAAAAGCCTTGAAAACTAAACAACGAGACCACAAAGAGCGATCACAGGTAAGTTTAAACATACTGGTAACTCGCGTGCTGCCTTGCTAATTGTTGTATTGTAAAATGACTCAAATTGTTCTATCAGTGTATTATATTTCATCTGACAAATTAATTTTTGAAATGATGTAGTTGTGGGTTAAGTTAATTCGGTAAAGTAGGGGTTTTCTGAAATCCCATGGCCGCTTTAGTTTAGTTTTTGTCATTCCCTAGCAGCGAATGAGAAGATTTAGCCCTCCACATCTCTTATTTGTTTATTAACGTGAATTTTCCCCTATCACAGCTCGGTTTCAGGAAACATTTGGGTCTGTTAGAGAAGAAGAAGGACTACAAACTTCGTGCAGAGTAAGAAATAACAAGATTTGTCATTTTATTGTTGGATGTTGCACGTTTTACACACAATGAGTTTTATGTTTGTTGATTGAGTCTCTGCGAACAGAAATGTTCGAACTTTGAAATGTTTTGTGACACAATGTTACACAAGTAGCAATTTGTCATTCTCTAAAATGAATTGTAGTTATAGTTCATTATAACTAGTAGTAAATATAAGGTACTTGGTACAGTGTAATAGCACTGAGTTCTGTATAATATGACATCTTTATGGTGATAAGAACACATTACATATATTACCTATTATATACTTTTACCTTAGGTTTGTTTGTTATTAGAATATAGTTAATGCTGCACATTATCATTTCAGTACAGTTTACAAACCTGTTATTTGTAATACAGTGACTACCACCGGAAACAGAAGACCATCCTGGCCTTGCGTAAGAAGGCCATGGATAAGAACCCTGATGAATTTAACTTTAAGATGATACACAACCAATTAAAGGTTTGTTGCCTCTTAGAAAGTCTTTCAGGGGCTACTCTTTTTGCAGTTTCCAACTACAGTAGTCAACATCTGAAGTGGATCAAAAAAGTTCATAAAAGTTGTCCTAAGACAAGAACGGGTATTGTTCAAAATTCATGTATAACTTTGATGAAAGGTTTGGATCCACTTCAAATGTTGACTACTGTAATATAACTCTGCTTATTGTGCTTCTGTTTATTCCGATTAGGATGGAGTTCACATGATCAAACCAGAAGAATCAGTGATGACGGATGAGCAGAAGAAGATGATGAGGACCCAGGACATCAGATATGTGGAAATGAAGCGGGTGTCAGAGATGAAGGTATGGCTGATTCTTCTTATGTATCTGAGTATTTGCGGTGCCATCCCCTTACAGTTGAGATTAATGGAATGTGTTTTTATTTTTCAGAAAATCGAAAGGATGAAGTCAGAGCTCCATTTTCTTGATGTCAATGAGGAAAAGAAAAATAAACATGTCTTTTATGTGGACTCAAAAAAAGAAGGTAATCTTGTATAACTGCACCTTTTGAGGAAACAGAGATGGAGCAGAGATCCACCTGTTACATAGTGTATGAAATTTAATGTTGTATTTTAAATGTGCTCTATATAATAATAGTTTATAGTACCATATACACGCATTGATGATTACAGTGCAAAGCCAGAAAAAAAAAATCATTATTAATGTAACATACATTTTAATTTTACTTAACTTTAGCTTAAGTTGAAGTTAATATTGTATGATTGTGTGTTTGTTGAATGTGTATTTTCATAAAATAAAGTTTGACATCAAAGAATAATCGGTGGATCGCCATGTTGAAAAAGAGACATTTTCTTTTTAGTATTAAATTCCCAAATCTGTGTTTTTTTTTTTCATGCCAGTGGAGGATTTTGACCTGGCCACACACCTCAACACGGTTCCTGCATTGGTGGACAGAGTGTATAACAGACCAACAATAGAGACCCTGACACACAAGAGCATTCTGGGAGCAGTGGAGTCTAAGTCAATAAAAGTAACACATTCTCTCTGTATAGCATACTGTATACATAACATAAGTATTTTTACTGTGTACAGTGCACTGTTAAAAAATGAACAACTTTATTTTTATTAACGAATATTAACAAAGATTAATAAGTTTTGTAACAAATGTGTTGTTCATTTTACTTAATACATTAACTATTGTTAATGAATGAGACCTTATTGTAAAGTGTCACCATGATAATATATAACTATAAACATAAATTAATATAAATAATTATGTAAAGAGTACATTATATCAAATTTTCCTCTCTGCATTTATTGTCCTCTTTCTCATATTTGTCTTTTTCTAACATGTTTATTCCCCTTTTCTCAGAAACTTGCCAAACAGAGGAAACAGCAGTATCTGAGGCTTTCAGAACGTATAAACAGAGAACAGGAGATGTTTGTCATTAGTCAAAAAATCCAGACGAGAAAAGATCTACAAGTGAGTGAATTCACCTGCATTCCCCCTAACCTTTTCAACATGAGCACTTCAGAACTGATTAGGAAAATTCCTGTCTCATTTATGTTTACTAAGGCATGGATTAAACAACGATCTTGTATTTCTTAGATATTTTTCTTAATAGTTGTTGGACATTCTTCAAGAGATTGTTTGCATTATTGTGTGACATCTGGGTTGTGTTTTTCTCTCTGACAGGATAAGGTTAAGAAAGTGAAAGTGCGTAAGGAGACCAGCACTGCACCTGCCATCTATAGATTTGAGACCAAGAGGAAAAGATGATGTCTTGGATCATCACACCGAGGAAACAATCTCTGTCTTGTGGTTGTCAGTCAGCTGTAATATCTATGAAATGGACTGAATCTGTGGATTTGTCTTTCCCCTCTGTAACGTACCAAGAGAAAACATGCATCTTGCACACTATAAGGCAAGGAGATTGTACATATTTATGGCAATTCATTTTTTGCTTTGAAATAAAGTTTTGTCTTTAATGTTTTGTAGTTCTTTGGTTTTATCAGTAGATGGCACTAGCACATCTCATCTGATCTCATCAAATTTACAACCTGATACAAAATGAGCAACTTTCCTGCCACTTGGAGTTGGCATTACTTTTGAAAGTATACTACTGTCTTCACAATTCAGCCAACTCTTGAATTATATCGTAAACTTTTGGATTATTTATTTAAAAAATGCACCAAAAAACCCTAAACTTTCATTGAAGTAAAACAATTGAAAATGGGGGAAAAATCTCATTATGACATGTTATCCTCCAATACATGCTGGCCACAAGTATTGGCTCTCTTTTATTCAAAACTTTTTGAAACTTCCATTGCCTTATGTGGTTGGAGAACACCTGGCAAGAGATCAGAGACCATTCCTCCATACAGAATCTCTCCAGATCCCTTAAATTCTGAGGTCCATGTTGATGAGTTCACCCCACTCATGGCAGAACCTTCATTTTGAGACCAGCGACCCATTTTTGTGTTTTAGATGTTTGTTTTGGATCATTGTCCTGATGTAAGATTCAACCACAGGCCATTATAATATTTCTAGCAGAGGCTGTCAAGTTTTGATTTTTGGTCTGTTGGTGTTTGATAGAATCCATGATGCCATGTATCTGAACAAGATGACCTGCAAAAAATAGGCCCACAACATTAAAGATCCAGCAGTATATTTAATGCAGGCATGGGGTGCTTTTGCTGCCCAAAAACTCTTCTTTGTTTTTCATATGACTACAGAACCCTGTCCCATTTGAAGTTCCAGAAGTGTCAGGCAACTGAAAATGCTAGAGTTTGTTTTTGGATGAGAGCAGAGGATACTCTTAAAGGATTAGTTCACTTCAAAATGAAAATTCTGTCATCATTTACTCACCCTCAAGTATGAATGTGAAAAAACCTGTATGGATTTCTTTCTACTGCTGAACACAAAAGAAGATATTTTGAAGAATGTCGGTAACCAAACAGTTGATGGACCCCATTGACTTTTATAGTATTTTTTTCCCCTACCATAGAAGTCAATGGGGTCCATCAAATGTCTGGTCATTGACATTCTTCAAAATATCTTCCCTTGTGCTCAGCAGAAGAAAATTCATACAGGTTTGAGACAACTTAAGGGTGAGTAAATGACAGCATTTTCATTTTGAAGTGAACTGTTCTTTTAAAACGTGTGTGTGTGTTATATATATATATATATATATATATATATATATATATATATATATATATATATATATATATATATATATATACAGTGAGGAAAAAAAGTATTTGAACACCCTGCTATTTTGCAAGTTCTCCCACTTAGAAATCATGGAGGGGTCTGAAATTGTCATCGTAGGTGCATGTCCACTGTGAGAGACATAATCTAAAAAAAAAATCCAGAAATCACAATGTATGATTTTTTAACTATTTATTTGTATGATACAGCTGCAAATAAGTATTTGAACACCTGAGAAAATCAATGTTAATATTTGGTACAGTAGCCTTTGTTTGCAATTACAGAGGTCAAACGTTTCCTGTAGTTTTTCACCAGGTTTGCACACACTGCAGGAGGGATTTTGGCCCACTCCTCCACACAGATCTTCTCTAGATCAGTCAGGTTTCTGGGCTGTCACTGAGAAACACGGAGTTTGAGCTCCCTCCAAAGATTCTCTATTGGGTTTAGGTCTGGAGACTGGCTAGGCCACGCCAGAACCTTGATATGCTTCTTACAGAGCCACTCCTTGGTTATCCTGGCTGTGTGCTTCGGGTCATTGTCATGTTGGAAGACCCAGCCTCGACCCATCTTCAATGCTCTAACTGAGGGAAGGAGGTTGTTCCCCAAAATCTCGCAATACATGGCCCCGGTCATCCTCTCCTTAATACAGTGCAGTCGCCCTGTCCCATGTGCAGAAAAACACCCCCAAAGCATGATGCTACCACCCCCATGCTTCACAGTAGGGATGGTGTTCTTGGGATGGTACTCATCATTCTTCTTCCTCCAAACACGTTTAGTGGAATTATGACCAAAAAGTTCATATGTATGTATGTATCTGACCACATGACTTTCTCCCATGACTCCTCTGGATCATCCAAATGGTCATTGGCAAACTTAAGACGGGCCTTGACATGTGCTGGTTTAAGCAGGGGAACCTTCCGTGCCATGCATGATTTCAAACCATGATGTCTTCGTGTATTACCAACAGTAACCTTGGAAACGGTGGTCCCAGCTCTTTTCAGGTCATTGACCAGCTCCTCCCGTGTAGTTCTGGGCTGATTTCTCACCTTTCTTAGGATCATTGAGACCCCACGAGGTGAGATCTTGCATGGAGCCCCAGTCCGAGGGAGATTGACAGTCATGTCTAGCTTCTTCCATTTTCTAATGATTGCTCCAACAGTGGACCTTTTTTCACCAAGCTGCTTGGCAATTTCCCCGTAGCCCTTTCCAGCCTTGTGGAGATATACAATTTTGTCTCTAGTGTCTTTGGACAGCTCTTTGGTCTTGGCCATGTTAATAGTTGGATTCTTACTGATTGTATGGGGTGGACAGATGTCTTTATGCAGCTAACGACCTCAAACAGGTGCATCTAATTTACGATAATAAATGGAGTGGAGGTGGACATTTTAGAGGCAGACTAACAGGTCTTTGAGGGTCAGAATTCTAGCTGATAGACAGGTGTTCAAATACTTATTTGCAGCTGTATCATACAAATAAATAGTTAAAAAATCATATATTGTGATTTCTGGATTTTTTTTTAGATTATGTCTCTCACAGTGGACATGCACCTACGATGACAATTTCAGACCCCTCCATGATTTCCAACTGGGAGAACTTGCAAAATAGCAGGGTGTTCAAATACTTATTTTCCTCACTGTATATGCACACATATATACATACACATACAATAGTGTTGTTTTTATCCTTTGCATTTTCACTTGGATACATAATGAGTTAAACAGAAATTACATTTCTCAGAACTTTAAATGGCCCACTTTTAAACACTCTTGTACCAATCTTGTTCCTGCTTGTGTAATTGTTCATGTGAAAGGTTGTGTGCTGTCTGCGCAGACTGAGCTTTTTGTGTCGTCTCTGCATGGCTTGATTGATCATGCAGGTGGCAGCGGCTTCATAAACAGGCCCCATCCATTACTCTCTCCTGGGAAAGAGAGGAGGGGTGAATCAGGAACAGGGAAATGTCACTGTGTTCAGGAGAAGCGAGCCAGGAGTCTATCTGTGCCAACACTGACCACAGGAAAAGCTGTTTGTAATGAATGCGGTGTGGATACTGCTGCTGTACTGTAATGCTGGAACTAAGCATTTTAAATTCTATACATGCTCTTTTTTTATTTTTTTTAAGGAATTACAAGTGCGTGTTCACAATGACATGAACATGCACGTTTAAGCCTCGTGATATTTACAAAGCAGCTCTGTGTGACCTATCAATATTGACCTTCTGTATTTGCAGAATTCTCAGCCAAAAGAAGTGACAGGCGGAGTGTGCGTGCATTTGTGCGTCATGTGGTTGAGTATTCGTCACTGCGACCGCCTCGGTTTGGAGTGGAGGGTCACGCAGCCGTGTGCACAGTTCCGCTCTGCTTCCGTCTGCCGTTACACAGAAGGCCACTGTTCTTACTGAAGCCTGTCTTTCATTCAGATCAGCTTTTGCACAGGGGTCATGGCTGCAGGTCTGCCAGTGCAGTGTTGGTTGTGACCCCTAGATTTGAAAGATATTGGTCAAAATCCACCACATTGTCCCATTATGTTATTCACATTAGGAGATGTAAAAGAGGCCTCCTGTTGCCCTCATGGAGTTGACAATAGCTTTGAAAAGGCTCATTTGATGGGACGCTGACCCTCGGTCTATGCTGACCCTCAGTGCTTTTGTTGGTTTGTTCAGTGGAACTGTACTGATGTGTTAAGAGTAATGATCGAGGGACTGCAGGTAACCATGTTCTTTTGGATATAAGTATAGATCTTTTTTGAATGATTTATAACACCTATAAAGAAAGAATTGGCTAGTGTTAGTTGAAAGTCATTCTGCCACTGTTTTGTACCTCAAAACCACACATATACATATACATATACATATGCGTAGTTACCGGCTGTTTCTATGGGCCTCTATACGTAAGCTGTCCTCCATATTAGAGCGGTTAAAGCCGGTCTGAACATTCGGGAGCAAGTTGATTGAGCATCGTCTGCATTCGTAGTCAATGCATGTATGAATATCTATATCTGCAATAGACTTCAGCAGAGGGTTTTGCTAGACTAACACAATACAAGATGAAGGCTTCAGCTAAGATGACATTAAAAAGTCACCATAGTAAAAGTAAAAACATTAAAAAGTACCATAGTAAAAACCTGTAATATTGAGTTTATGCATATAAAAACACAAACCAATACATTCTCACCTGTGAAAGGTTATCCCATTTCTTCAGGAATAAATCTCTGTGGTTTCACAACCAGAAGCTGCGCAATGTTGTGGCATCATTGATTCTTACTGTGAGTGACGACACGCTGACCATTCCAAGATGGCGGGCTCGCCGATCCTGATGTGTCTGCTGTGGTCGAATGTGGCATCTACGTATACATGTCTATGCCTCAAAGCGGCTAAAGGTGCACTCAGTTATTTTTCCTTTAAAATGAGATACACATAAACACAAAGGCATAAATAATTATTTTGGAAATTGTAAACTCTTGTACACTCACATAACATGAAGTTGCCAACAAATTTTATTTCACATGAAGCTGGTCACCTCATGGAGGCAGCCATTTTGAGATCACATGACCAGCTGAGTCAGCACAACATAAACAATTACTGAGTGCACTTAGATCCTTAAATTCTGTGTTAGTTGCTGTTAGCAACCTGTTTTACTTATGTAATGTGATATATTTAAACAGGATATTATGCAGCGCGACACTTACATTTATTTAGCTAGAGCTGATTGAATTGTGAAATGTGAGCATTGCACACTATAGCAAATAATCAGATGTGAGTTAAAACAACAAACAAGAAGTTTTGGAGGAAGAGCAAGTTTTTCAAATAAAGTCGCAATGTAACGGAAGTAGCTATGAATCCTTTCTTCCATATTGTGACGTACATCCAAGTGAGGATGATCATGAAAAAATATAAGTTGTGAACTTGGTTCTATCGATCTGTTGTTGATTGGCAGATTGGCTGAATGTGAGCTTGCAGGTGATTGTAAGATAGAAGCAGGATTGAAGCAGACCAAATGAATGGTGACATACATCACCAGAGAGAAGTCTGTCATTTCACCAGAAGATCGAGTTATGACATTTTGATCTTTTTTTTATGAAACATGCATCAATGAATTGTACACAACAATATCATTAAGATGCCTTTACGGTGGAATTTCATGCCTACTTTAAATATTACAAAGACAATTTTTTCTTTGAAATAACCCACACTAAAGAATTGTTTCAAATAAGACCATTTTAAACTCCTTAACCATAAACACTACTTCTTCACATATGTCAAGAACCTGGATATAGTGGTTATATAGTTTTTCATTTTCAATTATAATTGTCAGTTGTCTCACATCTTGAAAAAACATATCTAAAAAGACTGATACCGTAGTGAAATCATTAAGATGAGTAATTAATTGGGATAATGTCTTTAACCTGACCCCTGAGTAATTAATATGAAGTGATTCTGAATGGCGCTAATAAAATGAGCTGCAAATGACGTTGAGGCCCCTCAGTATGTAAGTGAGTGGGAAGAACCTTTTCATAGTAGAGCAATTTGCTTATTGCAGATTTGTATCTCTCTATATAGAGAGTTTTTTCATATAATACATCACATTGTAACAAATTTCCATGTATTAAACTGTAATTACAGACACAAATAGTATGTGATGAATAATTTGAAAGCATTATTGCAAGAGCTATTCACAGATGTATAGTGAATTAAGCTTTGTGAAACACTCTGAAATAAGGACATTCCTTAATCACTTTCCATAACAGCGTTGGTGACTCGGAGGAGTTTTGACCGGAGAACGATGGCCTTGGCTGTTATTAAAACACCTGAGCCTGCTGGATGTCAAGCCCTTAGCTGCCTCTCTTCTGCCGTGCCTCAAAGACTTCTTTCATGAGTGAGGTTAAGAACAGCACTAATCAATTTGCCAATTATGGTGCAGGGCAACCGGGTGGGTGAACAGTAGAATCGGTGGGTCGTGTGGAGAAAAAATGGCTGAGGTTCTTATGCCTCCTTTGAGTTGCACCGCAGTTTGTCACACGGCTTTTGAAGTAGCGGATTGTAGCGAGAGCTCGAGGGGTGGGGGTTTGTCTATGTGCCAGAGGGAAAGCGATTGAAGGAAAATCTTTATAACCCTCACTGTGTGCGAGTGTGTGCGTGTGTGAGGTGGGATCACAGAGACCCCTTTAAATTGTCACTAATTAGCCATGAGCCTGTTTGGAAGAGGCACTCGAATTGATTAAATTTGCATGGGAGTCTAAATCACACTAAGGCCTCCTCCCCGGTGAAGCTCGCTTCCCCCTCTGCTCCCCAGACGTGGCGGGCCCATTGGGGGGGACCCGCTGCGGGTGAGAGGACAGGACAAGGCGTGGCGCGCACCCATCTGCCTGGGTATTACCGTTAGTCCATCACTCTCCCACTGGCAGCCGTGTGCCTGGGGGATGTGTTCATTACACTTTAACTACTGGATCTGTCCTTGTCTGCAGGCAGCCGGGTGTCATTGTCTGTCTATCTCTGCGTATCCCTCTACACTCTGCTTCACTCAGCCTTATAGAACAATAGTCTGGCTTTATGGTCTATTATGGCCTGTTAACGGATGCACATTTTTGTTGTGTCTGTTCGCTATTTTGTTTGTCTCCCTGTATGTTTTTGTGAACTGCTCTCCTGCAATACTTTGAGACCATAATGGTGTAGTTCACCCAAAAAAGGAAAGTGTCATCATCATTTACTCACTATAACACTGTTTTAAATCTGTATGACTGTCTGAATTTCTTGGGGTTTTTTGTCCACAAAATGAAAGTCAGTGGGGTCCAATGTTGTTTGAATTCCAATGTTCTTTAAAATATATTCGTTTGCATTCTGCTGAAGAAAGAAATTCATACAGGTTTGGAATGACATGATTTTTTTTTTCTTCTTTTTTTTCCCTGAGTGAACTATCCCTTAAACCCTCCTGATCTATTGAAGTTGACTTTCATGTTTGACCCCATTGATGTGTACAAATAATGAGAGTCGTTTTCCCTTTCGAAATCTTTTAATAAGTTCATATGAAGCTTAAACACTCTGTTTCACCACAAAGTAGGCATTCTTGTTTCAGAAATGTGACTAGTAGGGATGCACAATATATCTGTACCATATTGGTTATCGGCTATTATTCAAGTGTTTTTGTTTTAAATGTTTCTAAAAAGGAATCCATTCTTTCAATTCAGAATTTTTGCAGTAGCTCTGTATATTTTAATGGCATCGCTGTCGAAGAGTAATTCGCTGGTGAGGTGGATTTACTTATTGTGGAGTTAACGAAAGTTATCATGAGCATTGTAATGTTTGAAGCGGATGTCATGCATAACAAATCAAATGTCAGTAGACCGTGAAGATTTTCAAACGAGCGGTTCATTCAAAAATCTGTGAGATCTTACCTTCATGCTGTGAAAATATAAACCGGAAGACAGAACACAAAGAGCGCAGCTCTGAAAAGGGCCGGGACCAAGGTCTTTATACCAGTTCGAGAATGTTTGCATATAAATTCATTACATTAATTCATGCTTTAAATCTGGGGGTTTTAAGACTCCAAACACATGTACATTTTTCACGGAGGACAAGTGATCAACGTTACTTTGAAATTTTAAATGAATAATTATCAACCTGATACTTCAATGTTAAGTATGTTTTTGAGGCCCTTGGGGTCTCTCAGAACCCCCAGCAGAATGTGAAGGTTAAATCTTTAACATTTGCTTCACTATTCTAATAATACTTTTATATCATGACATTTCTTATCTCTCCATGTTGCATTATTCCTATTACTGTAAGAACAGTGTGAATGAGCATTCCAATATATGTATCACACATTCCCAGCAAACCTTGTGCTCTCTCTCTCTCTCTCTCTCTCTCTCTCTCTCTCTCTCTCTCTCTCTCTCTCTCTCTCTCTCTCTCTCTCTCTCTCTCTTTCTCTCTCTCTCTCTCTCTCTCTCTCGTGGGACTGGTCCTACGGGCTGTGTGATTGCTGTAATCAGATTGCGCTGTTAATCAGAGTGTGTTCGTCAGTGTCCTGATGAGCGGCCCTCGCTGATTGTAATGTGATGCTTCTGTTTCAAAAGGGCCCCTCCTTCCTGAGCACTAACAGTATATTCTCCCTGTCTATGGCTGAACAGGACAGCCTCGTCACCTAGGGGATAATGCAAGGTGGGAAAAGAGAGAGCAGGTGGGGGTGTGCAGCGGGATTGGGGTCCGATCTGAAATGCTTTTCGACCCTGTCCTGTCCTGTCGTACACAAACAACAACATTCTCTGTATCTCGTCGTCTTTCTTGTATTTTAATGAGGTCCAAGCAGTGATACTCTTATGGCTGCCTCATCAGCCAAGTCCCTACAAGGGCTGATACAAATTAATTAACCTAATTAGAGGCTGTGATTGCAGGCGTGATTGTGTGGGCCGGGGGAGGAGGGTGGCGAGGGGGGCTGCGCTGGCAGGCAGGGCTCGGGCTGTAATAAGCCGCGAGGTGTGGGAGAAAAGCCAGATCACTGTGCATGGCTAATGAGCGGTAAAGAAATCCCCCATCTCTCCTTTTCTCTCCCCTCAGACTCCGTAAAAGCTTCCTCTGTCTTTTTCATGTCTCATAGGCCCCTTTCATTTTTTGCCTATTGTCTCTTCAAATCAATCCTGTTTCAATGTGCTGTTTTCACTCACATGTACCTCCCACCTCATTTACGTTTATTATATGTGTATGTTCCCATATGTTTTTGCTTGACTTTCCTCAGTCTTTGTGGTTTATTTTCTCTTAGTGTCTATTCTTTCTTATCATTTCCTCCCCGTGATTTGTTCTGCTTCTCCTTTACTTGTGCTCGTCCTGTATTCTCTAATGTTAATACTTTAAACCTATCCAGTCCACTGGGTACTGTGATACTTATCTTAAACCTCACAATCTGTCTTTCTTTCTCTCTCACTCTCTAACCCTCCCCCTCTCACACACACACACACACACACACACACACACACACACACACACACCACAAGAGCAATATTTAAATTTCTTGCTATTTGTTTTGGAAACAGAACAAGGATATTCTGAAAAACGAAGCAAAGCGCATTTTTTCTTGCCTGGATCAGCAATTCTAACGTTTCTAATGAGTTGGTGGAAGACTGGAAGCGTTATCTGAGGAAAAAAAGAACAGTTTCTCAGGAAGGCACAAATGTTCTTTTCTGCCTCGTGTTGAGAACACACAGTGCCCACCCCATAAACGAGTCATAGTTTGCATTTATTGAGTCCAATGCATCCAGCGTCTTTTGGTTAAATCAAGTGACGACAGAATTCTCTGTGATTTGCGTGACTTTATAGTGAAATTCAGCTAATAGGAGGCTTTTCAATCTTTACAGACCAAGACATCCCTCACTGAGACTCACAGGCAGCCAGGGATCCAAAATATGAGAGGCTACATTAACACTATATAATAATTTTCTCTAATCAATATATATATATATATATATATATATATATATATATATATATAGTCTAGTTATTCATTTAAATCATATTGGAATAATTCAATTTGTATAATTAATCGATATATTAAAACACACACACACACACACACACACACACACACATATATATATATATATATATATATATATATATATATATATATAAGCATGATGGGTATAGCAGTCGGTAACCTTGTATTAGGCTTTGCTCAGATGAGGAAGTGACAATTAACAGAAAGCTGTATATCCTTACCATCTTATTCCCTCTGTCTTTCTCTGTTTAGATAAGCACTGTGCTGTCATGAGGAAGGTAAGCACAGCTCTTTTGGATTCTCTTCTCATTTAGCGGTCACATCTAGTCTTTAATTAAGTTGAGAGTGATATCCCGGCAATGAGCTGATGCTATCATGGGGCCGCCAGGGCACACTAGGTGATGAGGGCCCGAGATCGGACCAGTAAGTGCTACGTTAAAGCCTGTGTGTGTGTGTGTGTGTGTATGTGCGTGTATGGGCTAAGCGTTGCTTTCAGAGCTAAACAGCTGTAGAGCGGCCGCTATCAGATATTTATAAGAGGCTCATGAATATGGATGGTGGCAAGATGGGGCTGATGTTTGTCCTCTAAAGGGGATGAAAGGAGAATGCGCTCTCCTCCCGGAGAGACACAGTCAGGGCCGCTTGGAGAGGAGGGGTGGAGGGGGTATGCACAGTTTAACGATAGGGAGAGGTTGGTACCGAAAAAGAGATGACACTTCCTTTCCTCCCAATCAAACTCTGCAATTTGTTGGTCAAACTACTTAGCAAGACACTTTCATTCATTCAACAATGTGTTACATAATCTACATTTCCTCACCACAGTTAGCAAAATAAAAATAGAAAATGTCAGTATATATATATATATGTGTGTGTGTGTCTGTGTGTGTGTGTGTTTCTCTAATACACAATGGCCACAAGTAATGGGACTCTTTAATTCAATACTTTTTACAACCTCATTTTGCCAAGATAACAGCTCTGAGTCTTCTCCTAGAATGCACTTGACAAGAGATCAGAGGCCATTCCTCCATACAGAATCTCTTAAGATCCTTCAAATTCCCAAGTCCATATTGATACACTCTCCTCTTCAGTTTTTGAAAGGATTCGGGACAGGGGACTGAAACTGGTGGTTTTGCTGCCAAAAAAACTTTTTTTAAAGTTTCGTCTGACCATAGAAACCATTCCGTTTGAAGTTCCAGCCGTGTCTAACAACTGAATATGCTGGGATTTGTTTTTGGATGAGAGCAGAGGATTTTTTCTTGAAACTTGTTGCGATGTAGGTTCTGTTTGATATATATATATATATATATATATATGGGGCTATATATATACATGTAGATGTTGATCAGTTGATCAATTTAGATATTTTCTTACAGCCACTTTCTATTTTGTGAAGCTCAACAATCTTTTGATGTACATCAGAAATATACAATACACAGTAACTCATTTTCGTTGTAATATGCTGATTTGATGCCAAAGAATAACATTTCTTTTTGTTATTAATGTTGAAAACAGTTATTCATAATAATTATTAATTTTGTGTAAACTGTGATAAATTTGTTCAGGATTCTAATAAAGTCTTTAATCATAAATCAAACCAGAAACACGCTGGAGATAACAGAAGGATCACTGAAACACAACCATGTTAACATTGACGATACCAGACAATGAACAAAACAGGGAGTATATACAGGAGAAGCAAACAAAGGAGCTAAATGATACACAGAATTAATTAATCAAAAACCTAGCAAATTAACAAGGAATAAAACCACAGGAAATCAGGAAATAGGGAAAACCAAACTAAAACACAATTAAACTAAACATGACAATGGTAGGGTTTATGCACATTTTAGGGAGTAAATATTTAGTTTCAAGTTAAAGGTAAATATTTTGAATGCTCATTGCAAGAATCCATAGGTCACTCTATAAAGACAGATATTTCTACAGAATCCATGTTTTGAGATATACGTGGATTAGCCACTTAGTGATATTAAAGCAATGACCAAAATTTCCAGAAGACAGATTTTGCATGAGGCCTTTTTCCTCTATGATGTTTGCAAATTAGATGAGCACAATGAAGTTGAATGAGCTCAGTGAAGTCAGGGTCAAGCTCTGACCAGTCGGATGGGCCTAAAGCATGTGACCCTGTACCTCTTAACTCCCTCCCCTTACATGTTAGTGGCTTATCCATTATGATTAATTGCCTGGAGCTAAGCTACCTAAAGTTGCATTAGTAGTTGCCAATTACCATAATTGCAATGTTTTAATATGCTTAATAGGCTGACATGACCTTGCCCAAGCGCTTGGCAGGTACATGGTGCGCAAGAGCGGAGCCATGTGGAGCAGCCATATTTAGAATATTATTGATGGAGAGTCGGCCCGTTGATTCATAGCTATGTTAGAAAGGAGAAGAGGTGAACCAACAAGGGACAAAAACATGCATTTGAAAAAACCATTTAAAACGCAGAAGATGGACGCAATCGTCCAACAGAGGCCCCTCTGTTTGGCATCAAGACAAGGGCCAAAACATAATGGCCTCTATGGTGCGGCTTTGACCACGCAACCTTTGAAATACCTCCATGGTGACTTTGGCTGCGTAGGAGCACTGCTGGGACGTCAGTGTGGGCATAAGAGTGGCAGGGAGGGGGGCAGAATTTAAAAAATGCACCCCGAAAGACCAGAGGGGTCAATGTTTTGGTTTTTGATTCTTTTGTGGAGTGGACAAATGATCCCCGAAGCTGCACAATAATGTTTTTATGAGACTCTAAATTTTGAGATGAAGAGGCCCTTTGTGGGCGTGGAATAGCCAACACGTGGCCAACTCTTGAACAGTGGTAGTCCTACGGCATGTCTGTCGGTTGATCTTCGAACACTTTGCTCTAACAAGCAGCCACTTTGTTCCCATGAGACAAGGGCCACTCAGAGAATTAATTACCTAGAGGACAGGGCGAATCGCGCCAGTGCGGCTTCTGGAACCAGTGCACTGGCTCTATTCGGAGAGATAATGTTTCTCTCTCATCTGGGGCTATCCGCCCACCGCTCCCTGGGATCCCTGGGAACAAAGAGGCTGCTTTGCAAAGAGCTGGTTGCTCTCTTTTATTCTCTCACTCTCTGGCTCTTACTATTTTGCTATCTCTCTTCCTCCTTCTCTTCACATGCATTCTTACTAAATTATTTGTTTACAATTATACAGAGAATACACAGTTACAACATGAAACGAGAATGCCTTTTAAATTCCATTTTCATTCCTCAATTATAACTTAAACTGAATTGAGGCAGCAAACAGGATATGAAGAATTGCAATTCGAATTTGAATGTATGGAAGTACTATGAAAATTAAATTCACATAATTGTAATTTTAATTATTAAATTAATGTTTGTCAAGAGAAACTTAAAATGTTGACTTGACAGAGTCTTGTTTGAGAGTTTAAAAAAGTTTGAAGGCTTATAGCAGGGGTCCGGGTCTCAGCACTGTTCCAAGGGGGCTACAATATGGCTTATGATGATTTAAAATAAGATAAAACAAGCTTTAAAATAAGCAGAAAATGAAGAATTAAGCTGATATCATATTTATTTTAACTTGCTTCCTCAACGACTGTCTTTTTTTCTTTAAGAACCAGGGTTCTCACGGTCTTGGAAAACCTGGATATACGAGGGAATTTTAAAAGTGTGAATTTTAGATGTGGAAAAGTTGGGAAAAGGAAATTGATAAAATCTTAAACAACTAATTTATTGATTTATTGATTGATTCACATATTCACACTTATGAATCGAATGGGAGCCAATTCTTCAATTCTGAATTTTGCCCAACTCTGCGCTCATGTACTTTAGGCAGTCATGAGCTCCCTTGGAGATCGGCAGCTTTTATCAGCATCCCTGTGATTTTTATCTATTTGAAAAGAATACATTTTTTTTTCCATTCCTCTTAATCTCTATTATCTGAACCCACCGGTTCCTCTTTTAGATATTGAAATTATATAGCACAGATCTCCTCTAATATCTTTTCAAAGAAGCTATATGAATAATTAGTTTCAAGATGGCTTTCAGCCTCAGTCTACGGCTACGTTCTCCAGAGACCCCTTAGTTTTAAACTACTTTGCTTTACGCTAATTACATTGTTTGCTAATTGTGGGAAAAGACACGTGTGTTGAAAGACCCCATTATAGTGTCAGTGATCCACAGCGAGCCCTTTGGATCATATATTAATCTTTAGCCACAACCTTGTTGGGTTTGATGTAAACACATGTGCTCTGAGGGCAACGTGAGATTTATTCAAATGAATCATTCTGATCATGCTGGGAGTTTTCATAATGTGAAACTCCATGCAATATACTTATACTTTCTCTTCTCAAGACTTCATTTCACCTGCTGGGAGACTATAGGGCACATGGAAGAGGTGCATTATGGGCTGCTGCCGCATGCCTTCCTAATGTCCCTAGAGTGATGCCATATGTCTCCTGTTAACAGGGTGAGGGCTGCCGGACACATAATCAATAGATCAATCATAGAATGATCGTTTGCAATCAATCATCCGCCGCCTCAGGGTAGCGCTCTACCCTCCGTACCGTTCTATTGAACGGGGCATAGTTATGACACATTTATTTCTATCCTGCCACATTTCTCTTTAAGATATGAATAGTGTGTTTGACAGTGTGCCGAAGAGCGCGGGTGTCGAAAACGAGAGCATGGAACACTACAGAGGAAGATCAGAGGAGGTACACTCCCATGTTCAGCCATTCTTCACTTCCCGAGCCTTACACACTTAATCATAAAAAATCTATAAGCCAGCCCTGTGATTTAACACACATCTGAAGGCCTCTCTGTAGTAATCAGCCCGAGTCTGCCGGGGTAAAGCCTGGTATCCGTGTGCACCAAAGAACTCTGGATAGGTCTCCATCACAGCGAAAGTGCCGCATGGGACTCTGGCGAGCAGAGAGAATGTGATGAAAGCATAATGAAAAGCCACTGTGAGAGAGACCGAGAAAGCGCGCAAGGGGAAAGAAAGAGAGGGGTATTGTTTTGTGTCTGCATGCTCAGCTCGTCAGAGTTGCCATCTTGAATTCCATCCATTCAGATGGCAGCCACTGTGTAGGCCAGGCCTCCGACGCGTTTCCCTGCTGCGTTCACAACAGACGCATTGACACAGCACCGCTGCGGGACATCTGCGCCAAGGCGCGCGTTCGCATGCTCACGCAAACACTGGGTTGCTTTTGTGTGCCGGCTATGACGCAGAAGTTTAGTGACAAGCGCGGGGGTCTTGCAGGCTCTCGAATGTGTATGTTCAGGACTGAGGGTATTGCAGGGCAGGAGAGGTTATGGTACTGATGGGGGTGTGACAGGGCAGGGGCGTGCGTCCCGTGGGGTTTGGAGATATGGTCTTGCGTGGCACTGACCTTCAACATTCCTGGGTGTCTCCTCACTGTGTAGTGACGTGGGTGGGCCAGCCACCTTTGAACCCTGAGAAGTGCTTATGTAGGTCCATTGAATGGGTTGTAAACAATTCGGCTTAGATTTTTTTGCTGAACCCAGATAGCATGACATGTATTAATGGGTTTCGGTAACTCGTAATTTCGGTAATTCGTCATTTGCTTTAATAGTCATGAAAATGGTTAATGCCCTGCATATTTTACAACAAGCAATATGTAAAAAGGTTTTGTTCTACCAGCTTGGTCATGCTGGTCTATTGATGGGTTTAAAGGTGATTTTTTGCCCTTATTAGATGGCCAGATTGGCAGCCCAGGCAGACCAACTAATTTGGTCAGGCAAAGATTGTATTTATACCCTACCAGTCTAGGACCAGCAAACCAGCTAAGACTGTTTTACGCTTTTCTCAGCAGGGTATTCATAGTTTATGTTAAAAAGTGGGCTCTTTTTGCATCCGGTCTGTTTGGACCAAACCCAGAGAAACAGACTTGCAAACCAACACTGTGTGGGAGTGATAGTCAATGTTATTGTTAGCGATAATGCCATGCACTTGTTTTGTTGTTGTCCAGCAATCGAAACATACATAATTAATAACGCCGGGGCATGAATACAATTGTGCCATTGTCAGAGCCTTCTCACATTCTGAAGCACTAGACTAGATTATAAATACACTCAGTGCTGAGACTTCACAACAAATTCTCCCTTTTTTACATTATTAATGTCGGATAAATACTAAATCTTGACCGAAAAGAACACAGGACATCTTGCTCGATAGGCAACCTGCTCTTTCAAAAGGCCATCACAATTGTCACTCTCCACCAATTGGTCCCTTTTGGGGCTTCCTGGCATTTTGCACACAAGCCACTCATCTGTTGAGCGTGGCAGGATTGATGGATGGAGCTGGAGAAGTGGTGGGGGGGCTGGTGGAGGACAGGAGCCAGCTGGACCTGCCCGAACGAGTGCAGTGGGTCCTAGAGAGGGTACATCGACGGTCATGTCAGCGTTGAGTTATGGCGCCAGTCCCCCAGCAGGGTGCAGGGGGTGTGTAAAGCAGACACCGTGATGGATGAAGTCCAGTCTGTGGCCTTAGAGATGTTTGAAAAGGTCTAGATGATAGTCCGACATTGAACACCACAACAAATCACCTTAACTGCAATGACCGAATTGCTGTGTTGATGCACTCTGAGCTTAACTAGCCATTTTTCAGATTAATATTACGGAGACGGCAAGCACGTTCCCACTGACTCTTCAGTCCAGTTTCCACAGCTGGACACTCCAGCATTCAATAGCTCTTTGAAGACAACTTGAAGCACTCTGTGAGTGCACAAATATTGGCCCCAAGCCAAGCCACTCTTGTGTGCGAGCAGCCTGGTGCAGTTGAAAGGGCCTTTAGCCTGCTTCCTAAACACACTATTCATCCTGGGAGGCATAGACCAGCACCCCAGAGAGCACCCATGGATAACCTGGACAGTGTCTTATCCTAACCTTCAAACGCCTTGCTGGGAGAGAGAGTCAATGTCACTGCAACAAAGGCACATGTGAGGAAGAGCCTGGCCCTCAGAAGCTCGGGCCCACTAATTGACGGCTTGAGGGAGTGGAAGCGACATAGACAGAGAGGGAGAAAGAAAGATATGAAAGCTGCTAAACCCACCCCACTAAACTATTCCTCCTGGCGTATACAGACTTAAAATGCGAGCTGTTTTTTTATTTGCTTTTTCTTCTTTCATGCATTCAACTTCTTGTGCTTCGTTTCTTTCTTCTTTTCTGTAAATAGTAAACCCGATAAGCTTTTGAAATCCCTTATTTACTCTCGTTCCTGTCCTTTTGAGAAACTACTCTCCAACTTGGTCCACAACAATCAATTACCGCTGGCCCTCAGAACGTGGAGATTAATTTTTTTCCGGATAACTTTTTAACGCTTCGCTAATGCGGTCGTGGCCTTGCGTGCTCACAAACATGAAACTGGAGCGGCCCCAGTTAACACTGCATTGTACGCTAATGGTCACAGAGGGCCCAGGGCCAATATTTAATTGCTGGGACCAAGCATAGCGAAAAAGGCGATAAACCAATTAATCCTCTCTGTTTCACCTCCAGTATGGGGAGAGACAAGGGGGATGAGGCTTTCCTCCTGAGGGGATGCCGAGCTCCTTCACATCCAGCTGTCACCATATCAGCTCATCATTCATGTTTTGGGAAACAAAACCTTGCAACTTGCAAATGAGAGCGTTTGATTGGAGAAGGATTGTGAGTAACAGAGATTTTTCTCAATCTATCTGACTGAATCTGATTGTGACAGACTGAGAAAGAAAATTATAAGCCATTTTCTTTCTTTCCTTTCTTGCAAAAGTATCTTGGAATAGTGGGTGCACAACTGAACTTTACTCAACTGTGCACTGTACCCATATCAGACACCGAACTGTATTGGCATACACTGCAAAATGTAATTGGCTATTTCTACCTGAAATGACCCTTAATTATTTCTCTCTTTTTTTTGTAAACAAATGTAGTTGTCACATTAACTAATATTAATAGCAGTTAATTAACCACAAAGTAGACAAATATACATTCATGTTCAAATCTGATAACTTTTTTTATATATATTTTACTTATTATTATTATTTTTTTTATATTTAAATAATTGTTTTAATGTTCTTATTTTGTAAAATACATTGTTTATGAAATTTTGTCTTACTTTTCTGTTATTTTCCCCCCCAATTTTCATTTATCAATATAGATTTCTTGATTCAATTCCTAATCACAAGATCTAAATTAGATTTCGAATCTATTTGATTCTAATCCTTTTAGGTATATTTCAGTTATAATGTTTAGTAAATTATAATGCTAATGCTGTAAATTATACAGGGCAGTGTTTTAGACTGATTCAAATCAGTAACTCATCTTTTGAACAATTAAAACTTAGAATAACATTATCTTAAAAGAAAAGTTGTTCTTTTTCAGGAATCAGACTACACTGTTTGTGCCATATGTTTCTGACTCACTAAAAAGAAAACTACTTAAAGTTGGCATATAGTAAAATCAGATCAGTGTAAAGTACTGCTATCAGGATTGTTTAAATAAAGACTGTAATTAATCAGAAAGTCAATATTTTTACCCCACACAGACTTCCACTTCAGTGATAAAGAAAGGCTGAACACATAAAACCTAATGTCCTAAATTTTATGGTATCTTTTAACTAATCATTTCATTTCACTGAAATCGACATGGTTCAGACCTTATTTTGACCCAAACTTATAGATTATTCCAGAAGTATTTGAAGCCGTCACCTCTGACACCACCTGTCTCCCCTGTCGAACGACCGCTTCCTGTTGGCTGTGAGCCCGATTAGGAGTGTTAACGGTGTGAAAGTGTCACACGCATGGTGCAAAGAGCAAGAGGACAGTCTTCCTGACCTTTGTTTTGATTTAAAAATCAAACGAGTGCCAGCAGTATGCCGAGGGAGCGCCTGGCACAGGGTTGACGGGATGACCTCTGACCCCTGGGGGCGTGTTGAGGGAAGATCGGCTGGGTTTTGCCCCTGAATGTCAGGCCCCTGGGCAGCAGACCCTCACAGGCTTGGTAATGATTTATGGGGCAGGGGTGTCATTGATGGCTGCTCGGCCCTGGGGAGGCCCTAAATGGTAGTTTTGACAGTGCTGAAAGCAGAGGTTAAAGGTGATCAATAACATGGCTGGTGAGGAGGAGAAGGAGTAAAAAGAGAGGGATGGAGCCTGAGTGCTTTTTTTATATGTCCGCACTCATTATTTGCCACTTTGTGTCGGACTTTCTCTTTTGTATCTCATGAGCAGATCTGTTCTCTCTCTGCGTAAGAGAGGTGGATGAGTGGGCACATTTCAGTGATGAATATTAGAAATTAGCATCTGTCTGCATTCTGTTTGTTCTCTGTGCCTCTGCTGTCTGTGATTACCTCTATTGTCCACTATTTAGTCATTGAATAATGTCTCTTTGTCACTTCTCCAGGACTGTGTACATATTAAAATGGCCTGTACACTGCAAAAAGTGATGTGCCATTAGCTTTTTCTCGCTGATCTGACCCTCATTTATTACTTTCATTTAGTCACATTAGGAATTTTGTTCAAAGTTACTTGACAAAACTCTTGTCTTTGTAAATTGTCCAGGAAACTAGCTGTACACATGGTTTAATTTCACATTTTACATTTCATTTTTTTAGTAAAGTTAAAGTAAAGTTATAAATATTACAAGGATACATTTTGATTAAAATCTGATAACATATTTTAAAATTAAAGGATTTTTAGTATTAGTATTTCTTCATTCTTTTAATTGAAATATTTGAAGCCATTATTTTTACTAAATTATTTTTTAATAATGATTAAAACGCTGTATTTGATTTTTTAAAATAATTTAAAATGTATTTATTTAATCTTTCCATATGAATAATCTTGTTTTTTAAACTACATTCTTTTAAAAATGTATTTATTCTTAAATAATTATTCATATATTTAAGAATATTTTTTATTAAAATATTTTTTAAATAATTTCATATTTTACACAATTATAAAAAACAATTATACAATTTTTGAATAATAATTATTTAAAACACTCAATTTAATTATTTTCAAAATACATTTAAAACTTTTTATTTTATTTTATTTTATATCAAATCTCTTTACAAAAGCATTTTTCTTTGAATGTTATGTAACGCTTTAGATTACAGCCCGGAAAGTAGGCTACTGTGTAATTAAAGTGATTTTACAGTGTAACTTTCTGTAATTATTATGTAGCTATAAAGTACTTACGTGTAAGTATAAGGGAACAATATGTAAAGTTTGGGGAATATGCACTCTTGTTTCCTGTCGTGATGCATGTTACCCTCTTGTTCCATGTAGTTACAGGGTAAGTACAATAAAAATACATACACAATCTTATATCACTGACTCGGAAACCTTTATTTGAAAAACAACTTAATTCAAAACAGATTTACAACACTTCTTTTACGTGCTTTACGTTTAAAACTGCATTTTCAACAATCAACAATTCATTTCAAATGCTTAAGTGACAGAAAGTAGCACGTTTTGTCCCCTCTTTTTTCTCTTGCTTGGCTTCTTCCTTTTGTTCCTCTTCTTCTTTTTCTTTCTTTCCACTGATGAATCTGAAGAATAAATCATGTCTCTTGCCATCCTGTATTATGTATTAAAAGAAAATACAGTACACCCAGAAATATGTCCTCACTCATGCCATCCAAGATGTATAGGACTTTCCTTCTTCAGATTAACACAAATGAAGGTTTTTAGAAAAAAATTAAAAATACATCTCTGGGAATACAAATAATGCAAGCTCATGTGTTCCTAAAAGTTGGATCAAACTGCACATATATGCACTAACTGTATAATCCATACGACCCCAATGGATGGATCAATTTCTTCTGAAGTGAAACTAGATCGGTGTTTGTAAGAAAAGTTACAATGTTTTAAACTTTTTTACTGTAGACTATCGCTTCAGACCAACTGTACTAAGTTGTTTTTCAAATAAAGGTTTCTGAGTCAGTGATATTAGATTGTGTGTATGTATTTTTATTGTACTTACCCTATAACTACATGGAACAAGAGGGTAACAAGCACCACTTTAATTTAAGGCCCACAATGTCACACTTACCCTGTAACTACATGGAACAAGAGGGTAACACGCACCTGTAACTACATGGTACAAGAGTATATTTCCCAGTATTAAAATTTTATTTGCAATAGTTTTAGCTTTACTTGCCTTGAAACATGTCAGCCCAAACTTAAACATCTGCACTTATGCCATAAAAAAAGTATAAATGCATAGATATGTACCCTGTAATTTTTAAAAAGCCTATGCAGTATGAATTGGTACACAGTTATTACAAAAAGGGACGCAGTGTGCTCTCGCTAAATTGCTCCCAAATGTTAGATTTTTGTCATCATAATAGTAGAATAAGCACCCCTTAGTTCTATAATACTTACAGTATAAATTATTTTTTACCCCTTTATTCCCCAAACTTCACATATTGTTCCCTTATACTTACATGCATGTACTTTATACACTATAATTACCGAAAGTTACGCTGTAAATTCGTCTTAATTACGCAGTACTTTCCGGGCTGTAATCTAAAGCGTTACTGAATTTTGGGTAACACTTTATTTTACAGTGTCTTTGTTACATATGTTACATGTACTTACAAGTAATTATGCATAATTACATGAAATTAACCCTCAACCAAATCCTAATCCTACCCTATCCCTATAGTAAGTACATGTAGTTGCTTAATATTACTCAGTACTTAAATATATATTTACACTGTAACAATGACACCTTAAAATAAAGTGTAACACTTTATTTTCCTTGTACTTACCATAGTAATAACAGTTAATTATGCATAATTACATGTAGCTAACCCTAAACCAAATCCTAATCCTATAACCCTATAGTAAGTACATGTAGTTACTTAATATTACTCAGTACTTAAATATATAATTACACTGTAACAATGACACCTTAAAATAAAGTGTAACCAAATAAAGTGTAACCCAATTTTATATTGCTTGACTTACGTAATAGTCACATTTTCTTTTATTACCAGGTTTCTGGAGATTGTTATCAAATGTTGATGTTTCCTTTTTTTTTTTTTTTTTTGTCTTTTTCTCTCTTCAGCCTGTCACAGCTGCATTTACATTACATGGTTCAAGTGACCCAATTGTGATTTTTTTTCCCCTCCCATGTGGAACAGACCGGAAATGACCCACAAACGTATAAGCAGGAAAAAAAGCACATGGATACCGATATTCTCAAATTGGTTTTAAAGCCTCATTCATACGTAGAAAAAGAGCTGATATAAATCAGATACGTGCATTTGTGTCAGCCATGTAAGTGGACAGATCGGACATTCCCCTGGCTGTCAATGCGAGTCACGCGTCCTTGAAAAAGCGACGGTGGCGAATGACGTGAACTTAGGTGGACACCTACAGCAGCGATCATTGCTTCGCCAAGGCTGCATCATCTCTCCTCTTTTTTCTCCGCCTTCAGAGACCAAAGGTTTGCTGACCTTTAAAGATGGTGCGGAAAGCAAAAGCCAGTCTGCGTCCATTGCAAATCGTACTGTTTGTAGGCCACTTCCTTTTCCAGCCTAAACTGGGTCAGTACATCTACCTTGGGTTGTATAGTGTAAATGCAGATGATATGGATCACTGTATGTAAGGTGCTCATCAAAAAAAAAAAACAGATATAGTCAACAAATCAGAATTGGGCATCAAGACCTGCAGTGTAAATGCAGCCTCAGTCTGCAGTCAATCTTTTCCTACTCTCCCCCTCTGTTTTTCACTTTCCCAGTATCTCCCTCAGCTCTTCAGGCTGTTTGACTCAGTGGATGGTTTCAGTCTTGTACTCTGAGAGTATGTCCCCCTCCCGTCAATAAGGAGCTCTCAGAAGTGAGCTGATTAAGATGAAGACCGGGCTGCTTTCCCTAATCACATCCCTGCATCTAAATCGTCTGTGTACATTTCTAATTACGCAGTCGCGCGCTGCGTCCTTGAGCTCAGCGGCAGGTCTCTATTTCATCTCGCTCCGTCTCGCGCTCCCTCCTTGTCTCCCCTCGTTTCATCTTTCTCATTTATTTCTTTTTGTTGATGTTGTTGTTATTTTGGCAGTTCTCTTCTCTCTTGTGGCAGTGTTTTGGAGGGCAAAGAGGGTGGGCCTGAACCAGAACATGCAAAGAAAAGAAAGGGATTTCAAAGATGTTGGTCATCGCCCTCATATATGAAATGTCAAGCTGAGTTTGTGGGTGAATGCCATTTTACGTGTGTGGCCGTTCAAACGTTATGTCAGGAAATAAGACACAGCCATAACATCTAAAGAAAACGGGTTCTTTTATTCCTGACTGAGCCTCAAATGAGACACAGCGTTAATGTATATTTTTGTTCAAGAGAAAAGCATTTTAGAAACCATTCCAATTAATAAGTGAAATTGGCATAACAAAATAAACTATCAAACTGACTCCAATGAGTGCAGAAAACAAAGTAATAAGAGTCTTACAAAACAAAACAAATAAAAAGGTGGTTTTCACATTGATAATCTCAGAAACAAATAAAATGAGTGCCAAAAACAACGGTAGTGGCCTGTATGTGCCTAATGAAAGAAATAAAACAGCATACATGAGAAATCTGCACATTTCACCACATTAATACATTACAATACACAGTTTGACCCCTTCTGTTCAAATCAAACAGTAACTACACAAGAAAAATAGTATACACGAACAAAGGTACAAATATTCTTTATAACTTATACATAAACACTTTAGGAGAATAAAATGATCAAAACTCACTCTTATTGAGACTTTGAAGCGCACAGAAAAAGCTCACGTGGCAGCTGGTGCACGTGCAATATCACGTGTGGCTGTTCTCCCCTCTAACACGGCATAAAGAACAATAATTACTCAAAGTTGCATTAATATATGAAATAAACCGTGTTATTTAACCTTTCAACAACTTTCTATAACATATTACAGAGTAACTCACGCTCAATCTTCCCCAACGTCTCTGTATTTCCTTTCCCCACGGAAGATCTCTCACGTGCAGGAACACCACACTCGTATGAGCAGCGAAATCAACCATACACTCGACAATATCACACGGCTGTTATCACCACAGATTCACAAGTCAATATCAAACTGGAAATGTTCTCTCTTTAACAGTTTAATCGACTATTTCTCCCTCTGTGTGACTCTGTCTCAAACTGCGCTCTCTTTCAGTCTGACGCGCTCTCTCTCATCTGCGCATGCACACACTCTTAAAGGGGACAGCGCAAAGCAAAACATAAGGGCAAATCACCAAGGGAATTAATCAAATATCAGGCTATTCCTGCCCCGGTTACACTCTCCCCTGCCTACAGTCAACGTCCTCGATGACTTCAAACATGCTTTAATCATCCACTACTCCTTGTAGTTTTCCAGATGTATACAAAACTATTCCAGCTAACACTTGGGAAAGAACATCGGGACTGAAAGACACAGAATTGCAAGCCGATTTAGGCAGCCTGTTTGGATTGCTATGAACCCCAGCAGTAGACCGTTGGGTCCTGCGTGGTGAAGGACAGGGTACATCCACCTGGGCACTCTCTGCCCTGGGCTTTCGGGGAACAGGAACTGGCCTAGTCACCACCACATCCAATGATGAATCCTTTCTTTCTGTTTTGGGCTGAGGGAGCTGTCTTACTATACTCGCCTCATCATCTACTTGCACTCCATCATTGCCCTCCAATTCTCTTATTTCAGCATCATCCTCTGGCTGCACCACTGGGTGCTGCAACCTCCCAAGCACTTTGTCCACTGGATCCTCCTCAGTCCATCTGGTTTCCTCCACCAGCACACATTCTGCATCCAGTGTAGGCATCCCTTCTACCAACTCCGAGGTAGGAACTTTTACAGGTGTCACTCTTTTCCTAGGCATCGGCACTGGGACTGGTCTTGGACAGGGCCTGATGTCTGACCTATGCACTCTTTTTGCAGGACCACCTCCCACCGGTTCCACGGTGTAGGTTGTTCCATGCACCTCAACTACCATATACACCGTGGGAGCCCAGGCATCCTGGATCTTGTTCCTTCCTGGAGGACGATATCGTAAATACACCTGCTGACCCACTGCTACCTCTGGACAATACACCACATTCTCACGCTTGGCAACACGGTCCGCTGCCTTTCTTTCAGCATACTCTCGTGCTCTAGAGTGTGCATCCTGAAGCCGTTCCTTATGGACAGACAACCAGGTAGGCTCTATCTCCCCTCCTGTCTCCTGACCCAGCAAGGCATCTACTGGTAAGTGTGGCTGCATTCCAAACAGCATGTAGTATGGAGAGTAACCGGTGGAAGAATGGGGAGTCACATTGTAGGCGTACACCAGCTCAGGTAAGTACTCTGGCCATCTCCGTTTCTTCTCAGGTGGTAATGAACGCAAGAGATCATGCAGAGTGCGGTTAAATCTCTCACACTGCGCATTTCCCTGGGGGTGATGTGGCGTAGTGCGGGATTTCTTTACCCCGTACAGCTTACAGAGTTCTGCAATAACGGCACTCTCAAAGTTCCTCCCCTGGTCTGAGTGAAGACGCTGTGGCACACCATACTTAAGGAACCATTCCTTCAGAAGGACCTTAGCTGTAGTGTCTGCCTTCTGATTGCGGGTGGGGAACGCCTGGCTGAACTTAGTAAATACATCGGTTACAACTAAGACATTCTCCCGCCCATCCGATGCAGGCTCTAGTGTGGTGAAATCCATCGCAACCACCTCTAATGGATGTGACGCCAAGAACGGGGCCCAAGGTGCTTGTATCTTCGGCTGCGGCATTTTGGCTAACACGCATCGCTGGCACTCCTTCACCCACTTATCCACAGCATCACTCATCCCAACCCAATAACAACGCTGCTTGAGCAGGCTCAGCGTCCTCTCAATGCCCTGATGCCCCATCTGGTCATGGACACTTTGCAACACCAGCTTGACCAGACATGCAGGGAGCAGCAACTGTCGGCATTCCCCATTGAACACATCGTCAATGACTCTAAACAACAGCCCCTCTCTCTCTTGAATTCTCCCCCACTGCTTAAGCAACAAGAGCACAGATCGAGACAAGCCTTTTCTCTCATGATTTGTGGGTTTCCTCTTCCTATCCCAGAAACACTTCAGCGTGCTGATGGTCGGATCCTCCTCCTGGAACTGACGGAGCTCATCTTTCGTGTATCCAGGTAGCGTTGGGGTATTCTCCAGGATTTGTCCCTCTTCATTCCCTTGATCAACCATGGCTGATTGTAGCTGTATTGTCCCTCCATTTCTAGGCCCTTCCATTAGCCCTGACAGATCAGCCTCCACTGCCGTCCCGGTGCGGAGCCCGCTGCAAATAGCCACACAGCCGTCGTATTCTGAATCTTCAGTTACCACCTCCATTCCCTCTAGCCCTGGTCTTCTAGAGAGAGCATCGGCTGCAGTGTTACACCGACCAGGACGGTACTGCACGTCAAAATCGAAGACTGCAAGCTGTGCAACCCACCTCTGTTCAATTGCACCCAGCTTGGCCGTGTTGAGATGGCACAGAGGGTTGTTATCTGTTAAGACAGCAAACTTCGAGCCCAGCAGGTAACTCCTGAACTTCTCCCCCACTGCCCACTTGAGTGCCAGGAGCTCCAGCTTCATACTGCTGTAGTTCCTGTCATTTCGCTCTGCACCCCTCAACCTCCGACTTGCATATGCTATCACGGTTTTCCTTCCCCCTTGCTGCTGGTATAGCACAGCGCCTAATCCCAGGTTACTGGCGTCAGTCTCCAGCACAAACGGTAGGGTGAAGTCCGCATAGCCCAACGTTGGCGCACAGGTAAGCTTCTCCTTGAGGTGCTCAAAGGCCTGTTGGCATTCTGTTGTCCAGGAGCCCTTGAACAACTTATTGGCCTGAACCACACTCCCCTGGCGAACACAAGTGTTAACCACATCATGAAGCGGACCTGCCACTCTAGAGAAACCCTCAATGAATCTTCGATAGTAACTGCAGAACCCTAAAAAGGATCGCAGCTCCTTTAGAGTGTTAGGGATCGGCCACTGCTTCACTGCACTCACTTTGTCTGGGTCTGTAGACACCCCCTGCGCTGATACAACATGCCCCAGGAACTTTACCTCGGACTGCAGAAAATGGCACTTTTCCACCTTTACCTTTAGACCAGCCTCCCTCAACCTTTTTAGCACAGTCTCGAGCCTCACTAAGTGTCCCTCAAATGTACTTGAATAGATAAGCAAATCATCCAAGTATACAAGTACCATTTGAAAGACCAGATCACTCATTATGCTTTGCATGAGGCGCTGGAATGTCGCAGGCGCATTACAGAGTCCAAACGGCATCCGCTGGTACTCATACAGCCCAAATGGTGTAATGAAGGCTGTTTTGTTCTGGTCCTTCTCATGAACTGCCACCTGATGATAGCCACTCGCAAGATCAATAGATGAGAACACCTTGGCCTTGCTCAAAGCATCCAGACTCTCGTCAATTCGTGGCAATGGGAATGCGTCACGTCTAGTTTTAGAGTTCAGCTTCCTGTAATCCACGCATAGTCGGAGACTCCCATCAGACTTACGAACTAACACCACCGGAGAAGCGTACGAACTGGAGCTTTCTCGGATGACACCCTTCTTGAGTAATCCGGAGATATGGTCCTTTACCTCCTCAAATTGGTTTGGGGGTATTCGTCGGTATGGCTGTGAGACAGGGAGGTCATCTTTCAGGGGAATCTCATGTTTTACCAGGTCAGCATAACCAAGGTCTTCGTCACAGGTGGCGAACACATCCAAGTACTTCATCAGGAGTGCCTTCAGCTCTGCCTGCTGTGTAGGGGTACCACCTATCCGCACCTTCTCCAATGGACACTGCAGGTCACTCCCAACCCCTGTCATTGATCTCTGGTGGACAGTAACTTCTTCATGATCTGCGGAGATACGATGGAATGTAACCTCGCAGGAGCTACCCTCAAAGCGACGACCCTGGGTAAGTATCCCGAGTTTCAACTTAGGCGGCAACCACACATCCTCTGGTGACAAGTTTACTACCTGCACTGGGAACACTCGACTACCAGGTGACACCAAGGTAGGAACCAGGACCAGGCCACCTGGCAATGATGTATTACCTGGTTCAAACAATCCTAAGCCCCCATTTCCAATCAGTTCCTTGTGTGTTTTAGCTTGAATTGTAGCAACTGAGCCTGCAGGTACATACAGCTTATGTGTGCCTATTGTCCGAACCATAGAGGTCGCCTCCACTGGGATAGCCTCTTGCACCTTGTTAAAGGCGGCTCTCCAGTCAGCATCCAACGTCCCTTCCAAAGCATTGTCAAACTCGGCCAGAATCAACTGTTTACAGCGCTGCGCTATGTTCATGCCAAGTATGCCTGGGGGCGCTGAGTCGGTTGCCCCTTCCTCTTGGTCACGAATCACCAGGAACCCACACCCAGGTATAGTCAAACCCATTACCTGGATATCAAGTTCGACATACCCAAGGTAGGGAAGCGGCAACCTATTGGCAGCGGTGATCTTCAGCCACTTGGTCGTACAATGCATGTCTTTATCTTCTCCATGAAGATGCTCTTTAAAGAAGCTCTCTGTCAAAGTACTCACATTGCTGCCAGTGTCCAATAGGCACCTGACAGCTACCCCCCCAATGTAAATTTCGACTTCTGGGCACTTGCCCACTGCACGCTCCAGGAATCGCTCTTTGGTAAGGGTGCCACTGTTTGAGCCATCAGTGCCACCTCTCATTGCTCGGCTCTTCGCAATGGAGGCGCACAGTTTCCCTGAAGACTCTGAGACTCTGGCGTAGCTGGCACAGGGTTTTCACGGAAGCGTGGCACCGTGCATTGTCGGGCTATGTGTCCAACACCCTCGCATCTCAAACAAATGGGTTGGCCATCACGGGTATATTTTGGCTTAAACCTGGCCTTACTAGGTTTCTCCCCACTTGGGTCAGACCTCTGGATCGTGAGGTCACGGACAGCATTGGTAAGTTCCCCGATTGCTTTCCCTTGTTGTGTAATTACCTTAATTACTTCCTGCAGGGCTACACTCAAGTCACTTGGTACGGTCGCAGACATTCTCGCATGCTCTACATTTTCCCCCACACCCACTAGATTTCGGTTTCTAGCAAGATTAGCTGCACGGGGTCTCTCTTCCAAACACCACATAAGGGCCTCCTCACGGACTTCAAATAATGTAGCGTGAGGTCGCTCTCTAACCACCTTACGCAGTTCCCTACGGAGAATTGAATCCCTCACCCCCTCTATAAACTGATCTCGCAATGCCAGCTGCATGTTCGGAACAATATGGGGTGACTGCTGGAGTGCAGCATTGAGCAGCAAGGACAGGGCGTGTGAATAATCACGGAAATCTTCACCATCCAATTGTTTCCGTGCATAAAATGCATGTAACAACTGGGGGGTGCTTCGCTTTTCCCTGAAGGCTGCCCTCAAGTAGGAGAACATGTCTTGAGGTAACTTATCCTCCCCTCCCATACACAACCTGACTTCATCTAGAGCGGAACCCCTTAAGTGGGAGAGGATAAAATCCACCTGATCCTCTGTATTTAAACCCCTCACTCTGATTACTCTCTCAAGTTCCTCAATGAACTCATCCACATTTTGGCAATCTTTACCCGGATCCCCACTGAAAGGTACAATTTGTCTCTCTCTTGGGATATACACATAAGATCTAGTAGGTACATTAGTCATGTTAGAAAGCGTTGACATTACTTGATCATGTCTACGTCCCAACTCCAGTATCTGTGACTGTAGCTGCGAGATGGGGTTACCTCCCTCAATGTCCATTTCCGGAGCTGCAGCACCTGCACCCTGAATGTCCTCACCCTGGGAGGATGCATCGTCCATGTCTTCAGCGTCCATGACTCACAGTTGCAGAAAGTCTCAGTTCTCAAACAGTCAGTTCAATAAGCACCGTCCTTCACAATCTCCTCCGACGCAGCAGTCCAGGTTTGCTGGCCCTTGGTCCTCCTGCAGCTCCTTTCAGGATGGCACACAATATTCTGCAGGTCCTTATAGCACTCAGCCGCTCTTAACCACTACCGTTGTTTGCACCCTACTATTTTAGCACTCTTATCACAAAAATAAACCAATCCCCAAACAAAAAAACGGGAACCCCACTCCTGGTACCAAATTAGATGTGGCCGTTCAAACGTTATGTCAGGAAATAAGACACAGCCATAACATCTAAAGAAAACGGGTTCTTTTATTCCTGACTGAGCCTCAAATGAGACACAGCGTTAATGTATATTTTTGTTCAAGAGAAAAGCATTTTAGAAACCATTCCAATTAATAAGTGAAATTGGCATAACAAAATAAACTATCAAACTGACTCCAATGAGTGCAGAAAACAAAGTAATAAGAGTCTTACAAAACAAAACAAATAAAAAGGTGGTTTTCACATTGATAATCTCAGAAACAAATAAAATGAGTGCCAAAAACAACGGTAGTGGCCTGTATGTGCCTAATGAAAGAAATAAAACAGCATACATGAGAAATCTGCACATTTCACCACATTAATACATTACAATACACAGTTTGACCCCTTCTGTTCAAATCAAACAGTAACTACACAAGAAAAATAGTATACACGAACAAAGGTACAAATATTCTTTATAACTTATACATAAACACTTTAGGAGAATAAAATGATCAAAACTCACTCTTATTGAGACTTTGAAGCGCACAGAAAAAGCTCACGTGGCAGCTGGTGCACGTGCAATATCACGTGTGGCTGTTCTCCCCTCTAACACGGCATAAAGAACAATAATTACTCAAAGTTGCATTAATATATGAAATAAACCGTGTTATTTAACCTTTCAACAACTTTCTATAACATATTACAGAGTAACTCACGCTCAATCTTCCCCAACGTCTCTGTATTTCCTTTCCCCACGGAAGATCTCTCACGTGCAGGAACACCACACTCGTATGAGCAGCGAAATCAACCATACACTCGACAATATCACACGGCTGTTATCACCACAGATTCACAAGTCAATATCAAACTGGAAATGTTCTCTCTTTAACAGTTTAATCGACTATTTCTCCCTCTGTGTGACTCTGTCTCAAACTGCGCTCTCTTTCAGTCTGACGCGCTCTCTCTCATCTGCGCATGCACACACTCTTAAAGGGGACAGCGCAAAGCAAAACATAAGGGCAAATCACCAAGGGAATTAATCAAATATCAGGCTATTCCTGCCCCGGTTACACGTGTTTTGTGGCAAAACAGACATCTGATTAGTTTTGTTAAAGGAGAAAAACCTTCATGTGCAACATATTGTTGTTGAACCACGGCCATTTGCAGAATTGTGGAAATGCAAACAATCACACAGCACAACAAGTGTTTACTTATCTGGCTTATATTGTTTTTTAAAGTGCCGAATACAATACGGTAGAGCCTCTGTCTGAAAGACCCTGAAAATCTCCCAGCCCTTGTGGCCGTCCTATTATTTACCATAGTCTTCTTTTAGACTCTATATGGCATTTCATTTTCCCCCTTATTTTTTCTTCTCTTTTTCTTATTTTCTTTTCTTTTAGAGCAATCAACCTTGTGCCTTAAGTCTTGAAAAAGCAGTCCCTTAGAAGAATGATCACCACCACACAAAGGCTAGGTTTTGAATGTGAAGTGTTGGAGAACCTATAGCTTGACTTACACCTTTGAGAGGAAGGCCTTCGGGGTGAGTTATTAACTTGTGACCTTCCCAAGAAGCTTTCAGCTTTAGAAGAAATTACAGGGGGCAGAGAGCTGGACATCTGTACTAAAACATAATATTTGAGGTGTAGCATAGGACACAAGAGGGGTTCAGGACTGTTCTGATATCGCCATTCAACATTCTTTTTAATAATTTGTACATTCGTATTATTCAACATTCATATTATTCAAAAGGCACTTGATTCTGTCGTAAGACGCACTATACCAGCGCATAAGCGAATGAAAAATGTGCTTATTAATTCATTATTAAGCCTAAGCCCAACAATGAATATTAAAGGAATATTTCATTGTAAATACAAATTTGAGATTTACATATGATAGAATTTCTTACTAACCTGTGTAAAGTTATATACAATTGTGAAGAGAGCATTTAAAAACAGGGAACTCAAAAACCTCTGCATGATTTACACAATAATAAAAGAAATAGATGTGTGCAACTTACTTGAAAAGTCCAATTTCAAAAGGACAATTTCAGATTGAATAATAAACATGTTTGCTGCTTTCACAGAAATATGAGCTTCGGTTCAAATTTCTGCTCTGAAACCATCCGGTGTGACTGACCCACTGTATAAATACTTTTTTTAATTTTATATTTTTATAAAGGTACAGTTAAGACCTTAAGAGCATGTTTTATTTAATGTAAAATATTCCTTTACAGTTCTGAAGATTCATTACATCACCAGAGCTTCAGCACACACAGGTGCTTCAGCTCACTTGAAGCAAAAGAAGGAAGCAATGAAAAGGTTGGAGGACTCTCCATGACTTCACTTGTATCCTCTATATATGGGTCTGAATTTGAGAATCAAATTCAAAGAGGGTCCATATAGATACAAGACCCCGGCATCATAAATAACTCAGCATCTGACTCCTCCTGTGCTCAGCCGAAGCTTTTCATATGGTAAATAGCTGATTGCTGTGTGGCCACATTGTTGCCCTTCTTTCATGCAGCTCTAAGGTGAAACCTTGAGGTATGGAATAGAGAGAATTTCTGATGAAAAAATACATTTTCCCTTCCTTCCTCCTCTGATTCTCAAGCACTCTGCCCTTCGCTGTTGGGGTCAGGTGTTTATTACATAAATGATAGCGAGTGGAGAGTGGAGTGTAGGCAGTGAGTGCAGGAGGCGACGCTAGACAGAACAATGCTAAGGATTATCAGATCACTTGCTGGGTATCTTTGGTGATGCAAGAGCGACCGCACAAGTCCCTGCGTGTCTCTGCCTCTCTGTCTTTCCATCAGTTGCTTTGAAGGGGACAAACACAGCCTTGTGTAGCAGCATGCACTATCACGCACCACAATGTGTGGCCGGCCCCTCGCTGAAGAAATTCTGTTTAAAGGGGCCATATCATGAGGAATCAAATTTTCCTTGGTCTCTTGACATAAAAGAGTTCATTGTACAATGAAAACATACTGTAACTTTCACAACTAAAAACTTCCCCCACAGTTAAAATAAGAGCATTTATTGAAAATAAGCTGCAAAAATGGCTCGTTTGGAACTTTCCCAAATTCCCAAACACCAGAATAACTAAAGATAAAAGAAAATGTAGTGCTGTTTCTATTGCACTTTCTGCTTTATGCTTCCAGAGGGTCCCAGTGTTGCAAATGAGCACTCTAAAATTTAATTTAATTTAATTTAATTTAATTTAATTTAATTTAATTTTATTTTATTTTATTTTATTTTATTCATTCTGACCCTTTCAGTCTGATCTTCACAGTTTAAGTGGCGTGTTTCAGCATGGTTTGTTTTGGGAACCTATCACAATGTATTGCAGGTTTCACGTAAAGGTTGTTACTGAAGATTGTTGCTGTTAAAAACTACATTAGACCCAAATAAAAACACAGAACCTGTGTGTTAATATGGAAGTGCTGTTACTCATTTCAAATGGGAGTCTTAAAGGTGCAGCACCAAAATATTGGCCTGTTTAGCTCTTCGAGTCAACAAATATTAGGCCTAATAAAAACTAAATTGTGTATGATACATGTGCTTAATAAAATTATCTTGTGAATATAACAGAAAAATTCCAGCTCTGTCATCATTTACTTGCCCTCATGTCGTTCGATACATGGATGACCTCCTTTCTTCAGCAGGACACAAAAGTTTTGAGTCTTTTTTTTTTTTTTTTTTTTTTTTTTCCATACATTGAAAGTTGTTGTTATTCAAAATATGCCTGGGTAGAACATTACAATTAATTCATACAAGTTTGGAACAACATGATAGTGAATTTTCATTTTTGGGTGTACCGTCCCTTTAAAAGCAAGTTTGTTAAACAGACTTCTAATGAGAAATCTCACAATGCATTCCAAAGGTGTAATTCCACTGAATCTCAGCTGCTGGAAATCTTCACACCCTCTCAGAACAAGACACAAATTTAAAAATACCATTAAATGCATTATTCGGCCCATTTGTTATAATTACTGGCATTGTTGTGGTGTATGTAATGTCATTAATAACAGCTCGTGCCCGAATAATACGCTTAATGTTATTTATCTGTAGATAGATGCGGCTAATCCTCATTCATTTGCTCTGGATCAATGCAAATCCGCTAGCGTGAGCGAAATCCCTCGCAGAGCCTGTGGCTCCTAATGTATTTTCCCACCATTAACCAGCTATAATCCCTGCTAATCATTGCTAATCCACATCTCCTGTGTTTGATGATACTCTGTTGATGAAGGAGGTGGCATTGTGTCTCAAATGCCCAGGATCAGCCCGGGTCTGTAGTTCGCCAGACGTGGGCATGATCCTGGAAGTGATTTGTGCTGTGGAGAGAGGAGCCACTGGGTTTGCAGGTAAGCCTGGTGGCATTGGCCATCCCAGAGTGCATCTTCCTGTTGTTTGGCCTAATTATGCATAAGTAACAAAGCTGTACTCATCAGACTTGCAGATTTAAGTGCTGTTCTCCTATAGATTGTCTTTAATGGCTCTGTTTCTCATTTAACCTTTAAGCTTTTAATGTCTTTATTCACTAGAGTGTCTCCATGAAATTTGAGAACTTTCAGGACTTTAGAAGACAGTTTTGTAATCTAATTTTTGTATAAAGCACTAGTCAATAATATCTTACATTTATGGTTGTTTCGTAACCACATTTAACATTTAAGTATAACACTCAACAAACCATCATAATGACTTCCGGTCTCACAGCAGGATATACAGTATTAATGTGCATTTTGTGTGCTGAGAGTTTAACTGATGGTCACTGGAAATGTATGGTCCAGTATTTAATGGTTCTGTGCATAAGTCACTGTCAATCTGGGCATACATCCCATTTGAACAAAAGCCTAACTCTTTTGGAATACAGCCTGCTGTGGACATCCTATCTGCTTTCTTACAGAGCTGTCGTTCATAGTGACATCTGGACAAACTCTGGCCCCTGAGACTCATTCCACACACATTCATTCATGGTTTACTATGCCTATTTATACCACAGTGGTAAGTCATTTTTAGTTGCACATTTGGAAAACTGCAGAACTTAGTTTTAACAATAAAAATATATACCCTTTTACTCTAAATAATTTAATTATCTTGGTGCCACACATTCTCTTTCCAGGTAGTATCACTTTTCAGTTCCACAGGTAAAAAAGAGCCAATCTCCCAAAAGCTCTTCTTCACGTAGACACACCTGTGCCACCTTTGCCCTGAATCCAGGTGGGCTAAAACCTGACAGGTAGCAATGACAGTATCTCTTTCCTCATCTTTCTGTCTCATTTTCCTCTTTCTACAACTGGTCAATAGATATAACAGGTTAGAAATATCTGTATGCTTTGGTAAGAATCTGTATGATTTGGACTATAGACTGTAAAGATTTGGGAATAGGTTTCCATTTTAGGAAGCTAATTATAGTAGAGGAAAGGCCAAAAGACAGCCTATTAAAAAAAAATGGTCTCACTTCTAACATTTTTTTTTTAAGACCAGCAGATATTATTTGAAACTTTTTTTTAGAGATAGGTGTCGGCATGTGATTAAAAGAAGCACATATTTTGGGAACCAATGGATTATTATTAGGCTGATTTTTGAAGAGGATTGGAAAATTGAACAACGAACCCTAGCACCGCAGCTCGTGCATTTACTCTTTACGTCGTTAGGGGGCGCTTGGGAATCACTGTTTCCTCATAACTTCTCTTCCAATGCGATGCCTGAATAAGTGGACACTCACAGCTTGTATCACATATAGGCTACTATAGCAAAACAGAAATGTTAGTTGTCTAAGATAAATTGGGAGAAAAAAAAGAGAAGAAACCAAGGTATAAGAACTTTGTCACTTATGTTTATTTTTTTGGCTAACAAACATTTTCTCTGTTAGTAGCCTACTGAGCTTTGACTACTGGCAAAGCTTGTTTAGGATGCTGAGCTTAACTTAACTGTACTAAAATTGTTCTTTAAAATTCCATTATTTGTATAAATGATTTTTACTTCATAAACTAAGTAATTTATACTTAATAAAAGTTGCTTTTTGCAGGCTAGGCTATAACCTACGTTATCTAAGCACCTAAAATTCACTCGCGAACGGAGAGCCGGGGGGAAACGAATAAAAATAAAATAGTCAATGATAAAATGGGCAAATATTTACATACCCCACGACACTTTATAAATATTGTTAACAACAAATTTTTATATCTACCATTTTAAAAGATGACAATGTAATTTTCCGTGACAACTTTCTTGCTCTTTAGGCTGCTCTTCTCTAACAAATAACGTCCCATTTTAATCCGGGATTTCTTATGAGTGCTTTCAGTTTCAAGCAGCATCCTGAACTTTGATTATTCTCAAGCCGTTATTAAAACTTATTAATCAGGAGAAATATATATTACAGAAAACTATAACGATTAATGAGAGGCAGCAACAGTCACGATGAACTGAGAGTCTATAAGGAAAATCAGCACCATAAACGAATAATAGAAGATGCTTTAGAAGATGCTTAGCCTATAGGAGAAGTAAGAACCTTCTTAAAGACTTTGAATTTTGATTTGCGAGTCACGGATCAACAAACTATCACAGTAAATTCCCAAATCTTGGCTCATGTGAAATCAAACGAGTTTGCCCATGTCCGTTTGTAAATTTTTCATAGAAAATAGTCAAGATTGCTTTAGATAGCTAATTGGTTTTTAGATAAATTTGCATGGTCAGTAGCCTATATAATCTTGGTGTTCTAAAAAATATTTTTCACAATCTAATGGGTTTTTAAAACAACCAGAAAATGTTACCTTTTAAAATGCATAAACCATAGAGCATAGTAAATAATAAACTGGATGAAATATATGGTGTTGGTATTAGAATTAAATTTTTGACGTATAAATGCACTATTATAGACTTAATTGTGCGGTAATGTTATAGTGTCCTCTTACGCAGACTGTACAGTTTTATTAATCGAATTTTTAATGATATCTTAATAGAGCGAAAGCGAAATTTCAACATTTATAGCTCACAAAACATAATTTAAAATGTGTTTTTTTTAAACTATAGCCTATATGATTGTCCATGTTAAAACGTTGTACCTTGTGTAAAATATTTTTATTTAATCGTGCATTATCAAAAAAAAGAAAGAAAAAAAAAGTATATGATCAAAGCGTGATTCCGTGCATTGATTTAAACACATCAACCAACTTGAACGCTTTTGAGGTTTGAATCGCAACAAACAGAATCTTGAGAGGGATTTCATGAAACCTTATTTCGTTCCCCATCACCATGATAGGCGTGAAAATGTGCTTCAAAAAAGACAGAAGTCGTGTTCTTGTATATATGTTTTATGTAAGTAATAAAATATTACTATAACATAAATATAAACGTGACTTTGCAGTCTACATGTCGCAATCAACATACAACCAATGTAGTAAACAAAACATTTGTAATCCACTGCAACATAATCAACAGAGCCGAACAAAAAAAGCTCCAAACACACGTAGGAAATAAATATATAGATATATAAATGGTCATAAATGAAATATTAAAATATCTTCTTGGAATTAGTAAGTGTACAAAACTGCCCAGAAAACAAAACAAAACAAAACGAACCCAGAACAAATACATATGTTTACATATTCGACATATTTACATATTGGAAATAATCCTGACAACTATTTATTTAAAATCTTTTCTCTTGTAATTTATTTTTATTTTTATTACTTTTTTGGAAAAGGTTGTATATTCACACTGTTCAAATAACATTTCAGAAATGAACACCTGCTGTCCAATGAAAAATGCCAGACCTTGAGAAACGACACGAAACGTTACCAGCCTTTTTTTTTTTTACCCCAATCCTGAAAAGAAGTCCCGAAAACACATCCCTTATTCACTAAAACAACTACTTTTCTCCATGTCCAAGCTCATGAGTAGGATGTAAAATTTAAGTAACATAAACTAAACGGACACAGCTGACATAGAGAGTGTCAATAGTTGGCCAATAATCAAGAAGAACTAAGAGTACAGCACGATTTTTGGGCACTGAAAATTACCTGAGATATTTCTTTCTTTTTCATTTTGACTCATCACTCTCAATATGTTTCGCTGGAGCAGACTTAGGAAAGAGTGCCGGTTCAAAATAACACGAAATTGGAAAAGAAAATTGTAAACAAGTAAAGCATTAATGTCGTATACCTCGAACAAATACAATGTAAAACAAAACAAAACAAAACAAAACAAAACAAACATGAAAAGAAATTAAAATAACATTATTATAAGTGCCTCATGCAAAGAGGGAAAAATGAGAGCATGTAGAACTCAAAAATGACTAAATATTGTTTCAGACAGTGTATTCATGTTGCCATTTTAACGTCTCTGCATCTTTAGACGATATCAGGTGCTAAGAATTGATCATTGTAAACAGTTCCTGCACTTGTTTGTATTGAAGGTTTTGACCAAGTGCCTGTTGTTTTCCATCACGAATTTCATCTGTCTTTGTTGAAATTATAGTAAAATACTCGCTAGACAGAAAAAAAGATCTTAGCGTTAAAACATTCAAAATAAAGTAAACGACACAAATAATACAGATAATCATTGTAATAATTAATCTGGTTAATCGCTTTAACAAAATCACTGTCCTCTCTCCTTTGTCCAAGGAGACATTGCCCTTTTCGTGGCTCGTAGCTCCCTTTTTTTTCGGCGGTGAAAGAATCGAATTTTTCCAGAGTGGCACAAACGATACGATTTTCGTAAACACTGGTACTGATTTGATAAATGCACGCGATGCGGACGCGGTACTTAATGCATTTTCACGTTATTCAGAATTAGTGGCGTCCCGTATAAGTTGTCCGGTCACTGTCAGCGAACTCTTCCCAAACTTTCTGTCTCTGATGTCTTGGGATATACAAAGGAGATAAACAAAATCCATTGTAGTTTATTTTGAAACAAGGACCTGTTTATGCTAGCAGTCACTGGACAGGACTCTGTAGTGTGTGGTGTAGAGGGGGTGTCTCCGCTTGCGAGTATACGTCCTCCATGGATGGATGAGGGACCCCCACCGGTGTCATTCTTTTCTCTTTCTGTCTTCTGTTGCAAAACCACACACGCACAACCTCTTTTTCCAACTGCAGAGTGCCAGCTAAAGAGGTGATTTCGTGGGCGGAGGGCTTGGGGCACTTTAAGAAATGGTTTTCCAGTGCCCCTTTCACTCCGACTTCGATGGAGGTCCTCTTCTTTCGTTTCCGGCCCTGTGCTGCAATCTTGTCCAAATTCGTTGGGCTGCCAGTGTTTGAATCTGTCTCCTCGAGCCATTTGTTAAGCAGAGGTTTAAGTTTGCACATGTTCTTGAAACTCAGTTGCAGAGCCTCAAATCTACAGATGGTGGTCTGGGAAAAGACGTTTCCGTAGAGCGTGCCCAGCGCTAAGCCCACGTCCGCCTGCGTAAAACCAAGTTTGATGCGCCTCTGCTTGAACTGTTTGGCGAACTGCTCCAGGTCGTCGGAGCTGGGGGCGTCTTCGTCCGAGTGGTCCTGATGGTGGCTGAACGGCTGCTGGGGCGACTCCATCTGGTTGTCGTGGCTACCCGCGTCGTCGTGGAGCGGGTCCCGCAAGCCGTGGTGCAGCGACGGCTGTGGGCTTAACATAGTGTAGCCCGTCTGCGAATAGACCAGCGACTGGTGACCATTGGAGGCGGGAGAGAGCGGGGATAAGTGGTGTGTTGTGGTCGGCGCCCATGAACCGTGGTGGCTGTTTTGCGTCGGCTGGTGGACCAGGTGCGATCTGTGGTAGCCGTTCCCCAGGTCTTCTCTGCTCTGCACGCTGGCTTTGTTGTGCTCCGCTTGTCCGATGTGGGTGCCGCTGGTCCAATCGGTGTTGGAGGTTGGCAGCCACTGGTGGTGCGTTAGGCTCATCGGATGTCCCGTGTTGGTCGCTAGCCCTTGTAAGTACTCGTGGTGCATCATTTTCTGCACCTCTCTATAGGTCGTCCCCTGGTGCATCCTGTCCGAATCCGGATGCATTAGCGGGTTCGAAGGCAATGAGTTATTCCGCGGAATATACTGAGCTGTTGTCGCCATGGCTCCGACTTAGAAAACTGACAAGCACTTCGGAGATCTTTGAGCTTTAGAGCCCAAAACGCAACAACCTGCTCTGGGAGGTCTTAGGGAAGAGCTAAGACACGCCTCCCCTGCGCGTGCATTGGTTCCTCGCCGACTACAGCCCACCAGGTTTCCTTATTACCTCTCGCGGGCCGCTTGGTTGGCTGCCGGGCGCCGTGATCCCAGTTACTCGCAATTGGCCGCTTTCACTAGACGCTTTCTCTTTTTTTCCTTTTCTACTCCTCTCCCCACTAGTCAAGAGAGCGTGAGCAGCAAAACCGTAGGAAATTACTGGGCTTTGAGGGTTGTTTTGCAAATAACCACGTGGGGGAGTGTGGTACTCTTTTTGGTGGGGTGGAAGAATGACCCGCCTCGCATCGCCTCTTTTAGTAACTGTACCGCTCCTCTTTGCAAGTAGATTAGTGTTCTAAAGTATCTCAGGAGCCACCCACGAGAACGACGAAAATCAGTATGATACATTAAAAGATGTTTATATAGCAATATTATTTAAGTGTTACCCCCATAACACAATTAGTTATGATTATTCAAGTAGGCTATGCACCATCACCGAACCATGCATCGAATTAATAAAACATACAGAAATACAGACCGCCCACACTGTAACTGTAACATATCAGACAATCTCTATCATTATGCATAAATGCATAAACATTCTACCGCCGACCATGTAAATAAATAGACTATCCATTTAATTTAATTTACCTTAATTAAACTTATAGGCTAGTACGCATTTGAAATAGGCCTATTATTTGATGTAAATTTTACTGAGAGTAAATTTCAGTAAAATTGTCATTTACAAATAGCCTAAGTAAATTTCAGTTGTTGGCTTAGGCTATATAACTCAAAATTAAGCCAACAGATTTTTACAAACATACAAAGCCAAAGCTGCGGCGTGTTGACAATATCTTCACTCGAAGCATCTTTCTAAACAGTAACTTCGAGAGAAATCCAGTGTTTCTCCCTCCTGGCCTCCTCCGTATTCCTTTCCCGGCTGATCTGATTATTTTTCCCTTCACGTTTTGTCCCAATAGCAAATTACCAATTCTATGAATTGCAAAGCAGCCTCGGAGACGCTGAGGGGTAGAGAGGGGGAGATGCGAAGATTGAAAGGGATCTTTGCAAACACAATCACGTTCTTAAATGGAAATGTGGGGCTTTAAACAAATCTTACATCTCTCCTGTTCCAGTCGTCTAAAACTCCGCAATCAGGCACACGTTCGACTCCATCTAAAACCACAGCTTTTTTAGAAGATTTTTTTGGTATCACTTCTATTTAAATTATTTACCTCAGTGTATTTTTTTAGTTCACGTTCGTGTTTGTGTGTTTGTCTTGCTCTTTATGGGGTGTTTCCACAGGCTTTTGCGAGGAAATGTGCCGGAGAATTCAGACGTCAAACCAAAACGCTTCTCAGTGGTAAGTTTACACACTGCTTTTCCTATCTGTCCATCTGCACGAGCTTCGCGCGTTCATGGAAGTGTAACCTAAATGATGTTCTTAGGGTCACAAGTGCTCGTCACCACTCTGTCAAAGGCGTGGTTATGTAAAGCCACCATTTATTTATTTATCACATATGCAATAACACTCGCAGGGATATTTCAAAGGATATTTGAAAGGGATATTTCAACATCATTGCATTTAATACCAAATTAAACAACATGCAGGTTCCTTTTATACGATATTCTTAAGTGGTTTACACCTGTATTGTAATATAAAGAAACTGCATATACTTTCTTAAGAACAACGTTATATAATTTAATAACTTGAGTAAAGCATCTTAACTAATATAATATGTGTTTTGGATAAGAATGATTTAACTTCACATCTTTTAAACTCTCCAGTGGCTTTTAAGCGTTTATATTAGACTATTCTCTTTCTTTACGTTTGAATATATTGTCTGAATGTAATTTCTAAACAACTGTCATTTTTTAACCACAGTTTTTTTTTGTTTGTTTTTTTTCATAATGAAAAACGCGGTGGTTCTGCGTCCATTATATTATTACAAATTAAAGATATTTTGTGTGCATGACTTAGGGCGAGAATGAACATGTGACCCACAGGCAAACAGATGACAGGATTATAATCTAAAGCGTGCTGTATCCGAATGCAATCCGAGAGCCGCAGTTAACGAGGATGCTTCCCTGTACAGTTTCTCTCATTTGGAAGTCTATAAAAAGAGCGGTCATTTCTGCCCAGAGAGCTGCGTCACAGTAGCAGCACAGTCAAACTCTTCGCTTAGTTTGCCAGCGAAAGAAAGTGGTTCAAAAAGCGCCCAGATGCTTCTTTTTTTTCCCCCTTCGCAAAGAATATGGCCTTGTGTGGAGCGAGGTGAATTTTTCCTGGGATGCACGAGGTTGCTATGGAGAGCAGTTTGAAAGGATCACACTGATCCTGCAGATGAATGATTTGCCATACAGGAAAAGACAAATAATAGCCCTTGTTTTGTAAGATGGCAATGAAAGACAGTAGGGAACAATCGTGGCCTTTGAGTATCCAGGATGTACTAAATCTGCTCACAGAATTTTATAGCTCGAAGTTTAAGAAAAAAAAGTTTTACTCATCTCTGCTTATCTGTTACAAGTTGATTTTCTGTAGGTTATAACCAGGAAGCCTTGAATTAAAATAGGCTATAAAAATAGGTTTTGCTGTAAAATTAGCTTTTATTACTTAATTAATTCACTTGATATTCAAGTAGCTCTATAAAAGCAACGTTTTATTAACATAGTTTAATTCGCATACAAAATGTCTCCTTTCGTTCACAAAAATATTGGATTCTAGGCTCTAGTCTTCTTTTCTCACGATTCACGCGTCTGTAGTCACGTGCTTTTATCTGCACGAGGGACCCCCTCCACTTGAATATAATTAGAGTCTGATCGGTCAAACCCTCCATTAACCATAGGCCGTAAAAGTGCACAGGAGAAAGAGTTCAGAAAACAGCTAATATACATGGCGTTATCTGTGGGTGGCAAATGCTAAAACAATTTCATATTAGAGAATTCATATTAGAAAGTTTCATTGTTTTGACCTTTATCTTCTATTTTGAATGGCTGTATCAGCATTAGCCTGTGTAGAAATTCAAATTTCTGCATGTTTATTTGATTGCATCAGTAGACTACACTTTTAAAATATTCAAAAAATGTTTAATCACTAGCCCACTCAGATACAAACTAGAAGTTGGAAAATAAAGTTAAAATGCTGCAATCTTCATTCCAGCATTAAAAAACAAAAAAACAAATAACAGAACAAATTATACGTAGCCTAATAAATAATAAAAATAAATACATAAACAAAGACAATAATTATGATGAATTTTGATGTGTCTTTTGATGTCTATAATGAGGGGTAGCCAGGCCATTGAAGTGAAAATTTACTTGGAGTTAAGTCCATTTTGACACTTTTAAAAATAGATACAAAATTCCTACCCAACTTTAGGAAGCTCATTCAGTAGGCTACAATACTGACATATCGACTCAAACTTAAATGAGTGTTTTAATTAAAGAATCTACTAAAGATTCACCTCTCATTCTGTTTTCACCGGTTGGCTTTGACAGACATGCGTAATGGGTACGCGCGCTTCTTGAGTAGCCACGAATTTACAGAGGCATTCTGCGCTTTTTCAGGTACCTCTTTCTCTCTTTTTTGGTTAATGAACTCAGGCGATTCCGCAAGCATCCCGAGGGAATGGAACGGGAATGTTTTCCTTTCCGTAAAAGGTGTGGGCTATATCTCTCCAACTCTCGATTTATCTTTGGGCTAATTAGGCGGGGCCCTGAAGACGCAAGCATGAATATTCATGTGAAAGCACAGGCGCGCAATTAGCCATGGAGAGAGTTCCTAACTTCAATCACTGGCCAGTGCAAAGAGAGAAGGGTACTCTTCCCTCACACCCAGAGAACAAGCCTTTTTAAAACATAATGTGTATGAGAAACAGCTAAGAGACTAACCTTTTTTTCTTTTTCTTTTTCTTTTTTTTTACACAGTTAATTCTAGGCGCTGTCGGTACTTTTTTTAATGGATGGCAACCCTATTTATAAATGACAGGCTACCCACATAAAAAAAAAAAAAAAAAATCCATTATCGGCATTTCTGAGGATTTGAATATATAAAAGTTCAGAAGTGCATTTAGTAAATCTAGTAATTTTTAAATTAAACGATATTTTAAAACAACTTCTTACAGTATCCGATCCTAGACAGGTGTTTTCAATAGTTATAGACCCAGACACCTCCATGCAGAGACTCAGGACCAACCCAGGACCCCCCAAGTATAGAAATCTAGAATTTCTCAATAACATTCTGTAATAACTTTCATTAAAACTCACCAGAACATAATGATAATTTAAATAATTACTTTTCATATATCTTCTCCTCAGACCTCTGCAGTACCTTCACAGACCCCCAGGGGTCCCCTGCTTGAAAACCCTGGTGAGTTTTTAAACGAAATTAGGATGTACTGGATATGCTTTAACTAAAATAAATATGAAACATTCTATACATTTTGAGATTGTCAAGGCTGACCATCTTGTAATGCTTCAGTGTAGCTTTAATTGTCAAATCACTGGTCATTTCTTCTTCGCTGGTCAAATTCTTCTAGCATTTAATTTAATGCTAATTAATTAATTACTTTTGTATTTAATATCTATCTATAATTATATGATTTAATTTAGTTTTTTTTTCAGTGCCTTAAATTGATCTGCTTTTATTTGATAAAAATACAGATCTTTTTTTTTTTGCAATCTCTTCTTCTTTCTCACACACATTCACACACCGTAACCTGTATTGCTGCCCGCTCTGTCCGCCAAGGCCTCAATCCTTTGCTTTGAATTCAAGGCGATCTTTATCCTGCCCCCATCCAGGTGTGCACTTGCCACTTGCTTCCATAAAGATGCGTTTATGTATGTATGTATGTGTGGAGGGGAACAGGGAGGTTTTGGAGGGGGGCTTTTTGAGATAAGCAGTGGAATTTGTGGCGTCTGAATATGGATGGCAGCCAGACCCTTGGTAAGCAGCTGATAGAGTGGTAAACAGCTTGTGGGCTGAAGGGGTTAGAAGCATGCTTCTGAATACATTGGGTCTCTCTTCCACTGTCTGCCTGCACAATGGTCAATCAACTCAACGTCACTTTCCCCTCAATCCCTGTGATGCAGTGGGTTTGTAATGTTGGACAAGCTGCCACTACACCCATCCGCTCACTTATCAACCGCTCACATTAATGTTCAGGCTTGGTGGATGATTGCAATAGCAAATATTTTCTGTTCACTTTCGCTTGATATCAAATTGTTCTTCAGATTTCAGGACTTGACCTCTGAATCATACACTACTGTTGAATGTTAACTTAAGAATCAAATTCCATTATATATGTGGCCTCTCTTTAGTCTTACATCTCATTAAATGAATTCATTTATAAGTCATTATCAAACATCATATAATGCTGATCAGTAGTCCACAATCACATATTTAAAAAGTACATGATTTTCATTCCCATCTAGAATGTTTTACTTGATGGTTAGATAATATACATTCTAAAATGTTTTATGACGACGTAGTCATGACAGTTTCTATAAAGTGTAACCATGATATTTTTATTTTATTTATATAGATTTATGTTTATAATAATATACAGCTTAATGCTGATTGGGTTTCATCATTTCTTCTGACAGGACTAATGGAGCTGAAAGCTGATGATGATGATAGAGAAAATATGCAAACATAATTTGCCTTCTTTGAAAGCACATCCAGAGATAAAAGATGTGATGCACATCACATTATTTATAGTTATTTAACAACAATTATTGTTTTAAAAATTAATCATGTTTCAAAAACCCAACATATTGATGTTATATATTAGGGCTGTGCAACGATTAATCACATCCAAAATAAAAGTTTGTGTTTACATAATATATGTGTGTGTACTGTGTATAATTATTTTTATATATAAATACACATACATGCATGCATATATTTAAGAAAAATGTGTTATTTATATATAAAATATTTATATTTATATATGATATAAATTATGTTTAAATATATATACAGTATATACATGCGAATATAAAACGTGGCAATTAATCATTGCACAGTCCTAATATATATATATATATATATATATATATATATATATATATATATATATATATATACAATGTATAGTGATTGTAACTTGTGTATGTGAGATTGACGCATCTGTTAACTGCTAAGTTGTAGAGTGACATTATCAGAAAATCCACAGTTGTTTCTTTTCTTTCTTTCATCAAACTCAGCTTGGGAAATAACAGTACTTCTAAGAACCTTGTGTAGCCGTATTTAATCATTATTCAGTAACTTAAATATTTAATGATTGATTTGATGAACCTTGTGGATTTCCTCATGTAAACTGTCTGTTGCACTGGAGTGTGTCTCTTCCCTGGTGGCAGCCACAGTAAGGCTAACCAGCACAACGCCGCAGAGTTCCACATGTCACTGCGCACTCAAGAGAGCATCTAGAGGCCCTCACCAAACTTATTAATGACTTGCTTCCTTTTAATTAGATAATAATTCATGTTAATGCATGCCTAATGAACCCAAATCGTTCCCTTCGGTCATTCCGTGGAGTTCCACTGTGTTTACTCATTCTGTCTGTTTTTCCCGCTTTTGTGTTTTATTAGGCTCAAAGGGGCCTGAAAGGACCGAGTGACTTGCTTTAGAGACATCTGAGGAATCCATTGAAAAAGCCAATAACGGGATCAAGGGGCATTTGGGTATGAATTCGACCCTATGATATCTAGTTAGGGAGGCTGCTTTAGCAACAGATGCTTTGAGATCACCACGATATGTTCGCACTGAACTTGTAGCCACGGGGTTATATGTACCTTATGTGTGTGTTTTTTTCGAGGGCAGCTCATGTACTGGGACCGGCTAGGAGACGGTGATGGCAAAGAGCGGAGTGACCAGACCAGCTCCAGCCCAAAAGGAGTCACGACCAGACGCCAAGTGCTCCTGTCTCGATGTCGTCTGTGGTCAAGCACTCGCCGGGGCAGACTGAATTAAATTAGACTGCTTTTAATTGAGGATTGACCAGTCTGAGAGCAGCTGGCGCTTGGGTCAGTCAAGATAGCAAAGCCTAAATCCCCCAGGTCCCAACTGCAATTTCAGCCCTGCAGGTCCTGGAATGGACTGGGAGGGAGAGAAGGCCAGAGCATGCTGGGAATGCATGGCTGATGATTAGCAAGAAGAGTTTATAGGAAGGCTTAGTTTGCTTGAGTGGAAAGTGTAACACACACACTCAGAGCCTGTTCTTGTGTGTAGACTAACTAAATCGGCTTAAGGTTTGCACCTCGCTGAAAATCTCCTCAATCGCCCGGTCGACACAATTAATCGCTTCATTAATTAACAATCGCTGCGCGTGATCCATCACCCCGACTGCGTCTTGGCAAAGTGTGCAACTTACAAGCTACCTCCTTTTTCCGCTCACGACGTTTCTCTTCTTTCACTCCTCCCACCCGCTCCGATACTCCTCTTTATCTTTTTTTCTTCTGCACTCCTTTTCCTTCTTTAAGCAGCATTGCAAAAGCCAACTCTGCTGTTTTAGCACGAACAGACGCACTTTTCTCTCGGCAAGCAGGTCTGCTAACATTTGTTATCTATAATCCTGCAGGTCCCCGTGCAAAATGAGCATAGTAAACTCTTGCAAAGCCCTAATCCCTCCATTTCTTTTAGATGCGCTTTCTCTCTCTCACGCGCGCTCTTTTCTTTTCCATCTATGGGGTGGGAAAGTGTTCTTTTTTAAAAAAGAGGATGCATCTCAGATTACGGCACTTATTTTTGAGCTCTTCTGAATCACCAAACTTATTTTACCACCGAATAATTAACAATCCTTTTCTGGAAATTAAAAAGATTTTTTTTAATGCAATCTATGCTTTTATGACAGGCTTTGTTGATTTGCTTTTCAGAGTCCTTGTGTGTGGTTCAGAGTAGTTATGCAAAATCTCTCTCTGTATTCATACTGTACGCATTTATGGTTTGATTGTATGTATCTGTTAATCTGGCTAGTGCTGTTGATTCATCTCAGTAACATGATGTGTGCAAAAAAGTTTTTTTTCTTTCGCCATCACTCTCAATTATCTATGCGCTGATTTGATTTGAGTTCGATACTATGCAAATTATGTATATGAATGCTCGCGCGCAGTTCTGCTGCATTTTGTCTTGGTCATGCACACCCACACATGTAGCGAGCATGTCGGTGTGTGTGTGTGTGTGTTGTATGGTGAGTAATAGCCGAGCTCGGTGGAAGGCTGTAGTGTTGACAGCATGGTAAACGATGCAGTCTGCCTACTGCAGCAGCTAGCCTGCTAATCACACACACCACATGATAATGAGAACAGCCCCTGTCCCCCAACACACACACACACACACACACATGACTAACCACAGCAAACAGACAAACATCCTCTCACACACATTGACCCATACTTCTACAGACAAATGGAAGACATAATGGTAGCCGGAGGCAGTGCACGCCGCATCTCTCTATCTCTCTCTTACACTCTCGAGCTAAACACATCTCTATCTCTTTACTGTCCTAACACACACACATACACTCATCTCTCATACCAACAGCCTTCTGTCAGAAGAGACTCGGACTTGAGCCACACTTACATTAAGAATGTGACTTGGGATTTGACATGGAATCATAAGAGACAAAGTATTTAGGTTTCAAAGGTGATCACTCACTGTAATGACTATTAAAATTAGTTATTAGAAATAAATAATATATTTAATAATATTTGATTAATATTAATATACTATTAATTAATAAAAAATTACATTTAAAATGAATGATTTTTTATAGAAGTTTTTTATGCTCACAAAGACATCATTTATTTAATCAGAAATACAGTAAAAACCCTAATTGTGAAATATTACAATTTAAAATAACTGTTTTCTATTTCAGTATACTGAAACATGTCATTTATTCTTTTGATGGCAAAGCTGAATTTTCAGCATCATTACTCCAGACTTCAGTGTCATATGATCCTTCAGAAATCATTTTAATGCGCTGATTTGGTGGTTAATAAACATTTCTTATTATTAACAATGTTTAGAACAGTTGTGCTGTTTAATATTTTTGTGGAAGCTCTTTGATGAATAGAAAGTTCAAAAGAGCAGCATTTATTTGAAATAAAAAAATGAAAATGTAAAAGTCTTTACTGTCACACTTGATCATCCATGCTTAATAAAAGTATTAATTTCTAGATCAACAAAATCTTACTAAACAGTAGTGAAGGAAAACCTCACACACTTTATTTTAGATATGTATTTAAAAAACGAACACAAAGGATTTGAGACTTTAATTGGACTTTTGAAAAAAGGCAACATGTCTATATTTTCCCCCTGTAAACATTTTACACACACTGAGATGCACAGAATATTACATGTGATATATCAGTCCTTCCAGCTATAAGGGAATGAGGAGGAGTTGAGAAAGAAAGAAAGGAAGCAAGCAAACCCTTAAACTCAGACCCATGGGTACAAGATTGTAAGTAATGGCTCCTTTCTCAAGGCAGCTGTGGGCTATGAGAGATTTCCATTCAATTTTTCCTCTCTTCCTCACAACCCAAAAAACTTCCAGCTGCGGATACAACAGCCCCTACTCTTGTTAACCCATCAGGACACTTTGCTGTTGCATGAGGGACAGGAAAAAGGGGGAAAACAGTCATCTGTCATTAAACCACACAGTGTACCTGACAAAATCTCACATGCTTTAAACCTAAAGGCTATTTATGTGACACAAACCTGAGCTTCGGAATTCCAAGACATTTGAGGCCTGTGCCAGAATATCACGGCGCTTTGTATGAGGTCACACGTAGATTTCCAGCGCATTACCCATGATTAACACAGGTATAAATGAGGATGTTGTTTCCTGGCAAACGTGCACTCTAAGGAACGAAGATGTGCAAATGTGTTCGTTCGTTTTAAGTGAGGTGACACTTCACACAGTCTCACATTCACACTTCTTTGTATCTTGCAGGGTGGCATGTGCAGGATGTAGACTGGAGCAGGTGTGGTGCCTGTAGGTCCTCTTTGCACCACATGTACTCAGGTAAGGCCATGGGGCATGATGTTGCCAAACGTGTCACATTCCAACATTTTATTCTCTCTCTCTCTCTCTCTCTCTCTCTCTCTCTCTCTCTCTCTCTCTCTCTCTCTCTCTCTCTCTCTCTCTCTCTCAATCACACAAACAAACACACTGAACCATCTGCTTGTTCAGTATTTTCTTTATTTTTTAATTGTAATTTTCTAAATAAAAACAATGATCACAATAATAATATTATTAAAATTAAATATTATTCAAATAATAAAATACATATTATTAAAAATAAATATGACTACTATTATTTATTTATTGTTTATTTTAGATTAATGTTTGTTTATTTTTATTTATTTAATATTTCTTTATTATTATTGATGTTGTCATTGTTTAATAGATTAAAAAGCACTTGATGATGGTTTATTTTGTATGATGTAATTCCGGAGATGCCTTAAAAACAATAAAAAAAAGTAAAACAGTTGTGTTTTGTAAAAAGTGTGCTTTTTATATATTACTTGGCTACTCTACTTCTAGAAGGAAATTTCCGTGATTACCAGCAGGGACAGTTTCCCTGGAGCAGCCTGGGGTGCTGTACTCAAGGGCACTTGGAATTGAACCTGCAACCCTTTGTACTGTCAACCGAGATCCTTAAACCTGTATTTGTGTAGCAAAGTGGTAAAGCTTCTCATTTGACAGAGAGAGCGAGCAAATGTGTTTGTGTGTAAAACGTGTAAAAGCCATTTAGGATTTGACCCCATGACACTGCTTAGAGGCAGCTTTCCTTGTAGTATACTTGGCTGCGAACACACTCTCTCATGCTCTCGCTCATGTTTGGATCTCTTTCCTCTGGTTGCTAAGCCACATAGACTGGCACAGTAGCAACGCTTGTACATGTCTGTCCTGTCTCTCTACACTGTCACCGTATGCTCGCTGTTGCATCAGTTCTTCCACAATCTGTAACTGCACAAAACTTTTTCACTTGGCTATGCTTACAAGCAGGGTCCAAAATTATCACCCACCAAGTGACAAACGAAAGTAAAAATTGGCAAAATTGGCAAATTTATGCAATTAAACCACCAAAATAAAACATATTATAAACAAAATTAAAGTGATAGTTCACCCAAAATGACAATTGCAAAACAATCAATAAAATATACAATGCAAGTAAATGGGAAACGAAACTCTTTGGTTAACAACATTCTTCAAAATATCTTCTCTCTTTCATGTTCCACAGAAGAAAGAAAGTCATACAGGTTTAGAATGGCATGAGCATGAGTTTGATGATAGAATTTTCTGTTTTGGGTGGACTATCTCTTTAAGATATTTATTTCATGTTTTTGCAACAAATGCAATTTCATATGGAAGCTTGTTTCTGCCACGGAATATTTTTATTTATTTATTATTGCCAGATATAAATGTGCAATTCTGCTTTTGTAACTTGCAATTGCCAGTTTATATTACACAATTCAGAATTGCAAAAGGTTAACTTGCAATTGCAAGAAAAAAAGTTAGATTGTTAGATAAAAACTGCAATTACCTTTTTTATTTTTTATTCAGTGGCGGAAACAAGCTTCCATAATTTCACTATATGAGAATGTATTTTTGAAAATAAAAATTCTAAATAAATTTTCATGACCTCTAAAAAATATTTATGGCCTGTTATTTTTATTTTACTTTTAATAAAAAATGTTCATAATAATAATAATAATAAACAGTTTATTTGGCACCCTGCTTAATTTCAATGCTTAAACCCTGCTTAATTTCATTAATTCCTCAGAAGTGCATTAGGGGAAAAAAATCCCTTCATAGACAGACGCAGTGTCATATTTAAACTGTAACTGAAGTTTGAACCGAGGCTAAAGTCCTCAGATGGTGATGTTCGAGGGGTACCCACCATCACCAAACACTTGTACGTGTGCACACGCACACACACACACACACACACACACACACACACACACACACACACACACACACACACACACACTCACTCCCCCTTACCAAAACTGAGAGGAGTGGAAACGGTTCCCGCTCTGATGAAAGGGGCCCTCTGATCGAAACGACAACAAAGGGCTCGGCCGCCTGTGTTTGGAAAAGCTTTCCCTTTCTTCTCGCCTTCCTCCTCCTCCATCTCCTCTTCTCTCGTCTCTGATCTTTCCCTCTCTCTATCTCCCTCTGCCCGGTGCCACTCTCTCTGGCAGGGCCCCGCTCAGCTCTTCGTTAGGGTGGCGATACAATCGGGGCGACTGGATTAAAAATCAGTGTGCGTCCTTGTCGAAGGCGCCCAGGATGGCGCACTTTGATGTCTCTCCGCAAATTTGAAATTCATATGTTGTCACACTTCATTTTATTCTGCCCTTCTTCTTTTTTTTTTTTTTGGCTCGTTCTTTAGTTGCACACATGTACTGTGCGAAAACGTGAATGGGAGAAGATGTAAAAGCCATTCTCGCTCATGCCTTTCTTTTATTTTTCATGTTTCTACATCTTTTGGTGGGCGGGAAGAAATAATGAATCATTTAATTTGCTTTGATTGAAGGAGGCGTGATGGAGCCGCCGCGGTTCGGTGGGATGACAGTGTAGAGGACAGAGAGAGTTCAGAGGAAAAGAAAGAAGGAGGGGAGACAGGGGTTTACACTTTGATGACACTTCAAAAACTGTGTGCCAAAACTAAGCTATCAGCCCTATCTGAGAACTAACTAGCATATGTGTGCCCTCCTTTACAGTCCCCTGTGAAAACAAAACGCAACGCAACAACAAACAATGCCGGCAACAAACAAGGCCTTCTATTTCTTCAACCAACAAAACAAGAACGACGGCAGGCTGAAGTAATCTCATTAGCCTGTGAGGAAAAACAGCTATTAACGGCAATTCAATACACTGGGCAAATTCACTGCAGTTGGACTTCTGATCAATGTGACTGATAATTATCCGACTCGGGTTTTACGTTTCTCATGCAACCTATCCCACAATGCATTCTCCCCAACTTCACTGACCTCCCCAGACAGTAACAAATGGGCTTGATGGCTGGGCTGATGTTTGCGTATATGGTGTGGAAGGGGTTCTCCTATCACTTACGCCAAAAACCAAGCTTCGTCATCAATCTCTCCAATATCACGATTCCTTCTTTTCTTCCGAAGCCTGAATTCCCAGGCAATGGCAATACAGCCTTCGACACACGGCCCAACCTCTCGTTCTCCTCTTTATGACGAATGGGTTTTAATAAAAGCTGACAGAGTGATGAAATTAAAAGTGCGTCCCATGGCCTCCAATTGCTCCAGCTGCTCAATTACAGTGCATATCTCAGCACCCTCGCCCTCAGTTCTCCAGCATTGTCTTACATCACCATTGCCGTAATATTATTGGACTCATCGTCGTCAGACCAGATTGCTGAAGTCTAAGTCGTTGTTCTGATAGACACCCAAAGAGATGCATAACGCCTGTGTGTCTTCCTTTACCCTAAAATCCGCCAACCTCGACCTTATTAGCTAGTGTTATGTCGATTTCCCATGCTACCTCATTACAGCAGTGATGGTATACCAGAGGAGGTGGGTAAAGAGAACAAGTGTGCGTCTTTCTAAGGGAAAAGTCCCATAAGTACTAACCGACAAAGTCCTAATCTGCCCTGTCAACCCTTTTGGAAAAAAGCATCCTTTGTTTAAGATTATGCAGCATCCTTAATCCTGCTCTCATCCCCCACTTGTACTAATTTATAATCTTTTAGGTCTGAGTTTGGAGGGGATGGAAGGGGTCCCGGTGCTCTGTTAGAGGCCAGTACACTGTAAACAATGTTACTGCTATTCACTTAAAAAAATGATGGTTACAATATTACACATAAGATTTTTGAGTAGTTAAGACTTGATTTTTTTCATGGAATCTACTTGAATAAATCATGTAAAATCCCCTAAATTATTTAGTCTGTGACATAATGAATTTAACATTTTTAGTGGAATATGCTTTTTTATTTTAAGTATTTTTTACTCAAAATTGTGTGAATTCAAGTGAATGGAAATGACCTGTTTATATTTGACTTTGAGTTATATTGTATTATTAAAAGACTGCATGTACTGCACAGCACAGAAACAAACTTGTTACTGCACTATCATTAGCAGAGTTATTGCTCAATGAACAACGTAACATGTTTCAGAGTATTAATACTTGCAGTTATTCACAACCTAACCACTGCACAATGGTAACGATCAAAACTTTAACATAATAGAAACTCTTTCAAATGTCAAACATAATTGAACATTAAACAGATGTTACTCAAAAACACATTAAATAACACTTCATTTCAAGATTTACTCTCCATTTCCAGCCATGTGCAAAGCATGCTGGGAACTAACAATGGTGTCTCTAAATAAAACCGCATAATTGAGCTAATTCTCTTAAAATAAATAGGTAGCCCCTTTTCCTTAATTTTATCAGGTTTACCAGTTCCTCAATTCAAGCCTCAAAACTGTGTGTTTCCTTAAAAATAATTGGAAAATGTATCTCTTGGTTTTATTAGAGAAATGTTCTCAGTATTTTCAATAAAACACTGAACCACAATTTTCTTAATAAAATATACATAATACTTTTAATTTAATTAATTATCATTATAAATACAGTGTATGTCACACTGTAACCAAGAAGGCAATGTTTTATAACAAAGGAGCTCATTTTAGGAAGACACAAATCCTCAAAAACTGCTAAAAAATGTAAACATAGGCTCATTGGAAAAATGTGCCTCTACCTACATTTTTAAACCTAGACCTAGAACTCCAAAGACATACCTATATATACAATTCACTACAGATTTCAGCTGAAATGAACACTAGTGGCAGTAAAACACCAACAACTTTTATTCCTTTTCACACAAATTATGATTACAGGGGCAGATTATTGATTCATTTTAGAATGGTGCACAATGTTATGATCTCAAAACACTTACCATAGTGAATGATTTTTAAACTTTATTTAATAAACTTTAATACATTTTTATTTTAATGTTTGCATCACATAACCAGCAACAAATTGATGTTTTATTTTCTGACAAAGGAAGCTTGGTTGTTCACCTGGTACAGCATTGTACTTGAACAGTAAAACATGAGTCACAACAACCCATAAAAGATTTGTAGAAACAATCTTTTTTTATCTCACATTTGCTTTAGTTAACAGCTATCAGTTAGGTTTAGGGTAGAGTTAAGTGTAGGTGGTACGTTATTTTAAAACACAATAGTGTGTTAACCTTTTAGATCCTCTAACCATTTCACTTTGAAAGTGTTATAATGTACAACCAACATAATAAAATGTCACATTCACATTCATCTGTTTCTGAGAAAACAACACTTTTGGCATCCATTACTGGACATTTCACTTTTAAAGTGCTGCGAAATATGCAACAAAATGTAATATCATTTTGCCGAAATGTTGCCACAGATTTTCTTTCAATGAGCCTGGGATGTAAAAATTTTAAGTCTAAAAAGTACCAACCTACCCATTGTTCCCAGCTGATATTGTAGTAATGTAAAGTCTAACATCATGTATTTTCTACATCTACCTGAGCCCACATGTAATCTATATGTTTCATGTATATAAACTGAACACATACAGCAGAGCTGAAAATCTTAAAGTGGCACATACATTTTTTATTATATTAACTCCATATCAGTAATAAAAGTGATCTAATTGCTTTGAGAAAACAAACAACACATACATCAAAGTAATACAGGATTAGGAGGGTGGTTTACATTGTCAATGATTGTGTGTGTGTTAGAGGGAGAAAGAAAGAGAGGGAGAAAGCGTATTGTGTACTATCAGGGGTCGAGAGAATTGGAAGACGCAGCAGCCATCGATGAAATAACCTTGGAGGGCGTCCAGACTGACGGCGTGAGTGGCAATGACTTGGAGCCGTTCCACGCAGGGCCTTTTGTGCCTATTCCCAACACGTTCCAAAAAGACGTCGACATTTAAACCGTTTCAGTAATTGAAAGGCTGTCTTGGAAGCCATCTGTGTAAGCAGCTCTCTGTTACCATGTTCACAAACTCAAGCACTTAATACAGACATTTCTATGAGATTTGTTTTTATAAAGGGGACAGCATATATGCTAAGTTAGTTTTTAAAGTACTTTTTATTTATTTACACACTTTGCACTGAGAAATGGCAAGCAAAATCTTGTGCTGTTGGAACAAAATTGCTATTCCCTTACAAAAAATAAGTATACTTTAAGTTAATTTTATTAAGCACACTTAAGTAAAGTTCATGTATATTTTAAGTATACTTTATGTAGTAAGTATACTAATATCAATGTACTAGTAGTATACTTGTTAGTGTATTATTTCACTACTTGGGACTAAATTGGCCCACTTTGTGGTGTATAAAAGTATACTTTTAAGTATACTTTAGTTGTGTACTCAAAGTTTACTACTATTACACTTAGTTTACAACTACATTTATCGTTTGTACTGCAACTCTACTACAAGTGAACTTATAAGTATATTGATAGCTTACTAGTTAAATGCAAATTTTTAGTTTATAAAAGTACACTTTGAAGTATACTCTCAGTAAACTACTAGTTTTATACCGCAAGTACAGCATACTTGTGAACTGAATATCATACTTAGTATACTATTTATATATTATTTTTGCACTTTAAGTTTTCTACTATGTTCCTATTTAGGCATTAATTTTTTACTTGAAATATAACTTTAACTGTACTTTAAGTAGATTTGAAGTAAGTTCCTACCAGTGGATTATTCACATACACAGAATTAGGAACATAATCTTTTCTTTACAAATCAATATTTTCAAACAATGTAAGTCATGTATGTAAAACTATGTGAAAAAATGTAATAGGCTACACAATCAAAAGAGTAAACACAACAACGAATCAACTATACTGTACTTAGAATACTTAATTAAAACAAAAGATTGAGTACAAGTATAGGCCAAATATACTTTGACTTTTCTGTCAGTATGTCAAGCATACTTAAGTGTAATTTTAAGTATATTTCCAAGAAGTAAATTAAGTATATTTCTAAGAAGTACATAAAAAGTAGACTGAAAGTATACTTTCATATTTTTAGTTTAAAAGAAGTACTGTATACTAATAGCACACTTGAATAAACTTATTTTTTGTAAGGGTTTTGCAAATGGATAAAAAGAGTTTCATTTTAAGGGCTAAATTGTAGCACTTTTCAGTAGTTCAGTACATCAAACCATATGTAGCTGCAATACATCAAGGCAATTTTAACTTTCCAGCCTGCATCAATACACAATGAATAAATGGAGCTCCTGCCCATAAGTGAGGAGCAGTGCTTTGATTAATTCATATACTGAAATATTAAAAAAATAAACTTTAAACTGATGATCTAGTGGGTTTTGATTTTCTGGGCATTATTTCAGCTTGGTATAGAAACTCGTTAGGGTTTCTTTGCCAATTGGCACAGGCCTAGAGGGCACTGTTAATTCATGACCCACCTGAAACCTTCCAAAAAGATTTATTTAATGTTTTCTGGCTGCCCACATTTTTTAAGCTGTGTTATGTGCACAGAAAATGAGTTTCTTTAAAAGAATAATGCCACAAAGGTCAAGTACAAAAGTCACAGAGAACAAGTGGCACTTCTCATATATACAAGAAGTGCCTTAATAAGTTCTGCATACTGGTTATTGGGGCACTTGCAGAAAATATGAAAAATTATTTGTATTGGCCATAAAAATTTGTATCAATTGATTTCTAAGCGATACATAATTGATCATGTCACTACCTAAACCGGCAAATGATTAAAAAAAATCAACAACAAAACAAACAGAAATGCAGAAATTGCCATAATATTAACATGCCCTGCGGCAGTTTACAGAACTGTCAGTTAACAGGTTCTCTTAGATGGCCTGTCCTCTATTCTCAGAGCATCAAGATAAGTGGAAAGTGCGGCTGTATGGCGAGCAGAAGAACTGGTACGAGTGACTTTGAGAGAGAGAGAGAGAGACGGCTCAATGCAGGAGGAGGACGATAACTCAGACATCCCTTTTAAGCTTCGCCTTTACCTGAAAGCTACTGGACAATAGATTTCATTTGTACCGGGCGTGTTTGGGTCCATATCGCAAACGCTAAAAGAGTGGGTGGGATGGGAAACTGAGAAAAAGATTGAGGGGAAAAAGAGAAAGGGAGGGAAAGTAAGAACTAGGCCTTTGGATTCAAGCAACCCTCAATCTGGCAAGCACTTTACAGCTCCTTCTTCTGAGGAACTAAAAGAACTAAAAGCCCAATGCACTTAGTATCCGTTTCATCTCTCGTTTTGTGAAGCCAAGTTTGTTTTGATGCCTTCACTTTGAGAGCAGCCTATGCACAAGGACTGAGATTTGAGCTTTGTAGGAGACGCTGCCCATCAACAATCTGACTTTGCACGATCAAAGTTATTGGCTCTGAGCTGCATAGCAATCCCAGCAGAGGTAGGCCCAACCGCGCATAGACAAATTGATATGTTGGATCCACGAGGCACCGAATTGCCTCCACCACCTGAGGGGATGTAAACATAAACAGAGCAAAAGAGAGCTGAGCCCCTGAACCAAAGGTCCAGGGAGGATACGCTCCCTTCTTCAATAGAAAAAATGGGAGGGATCAGTTTAGGGTGTTTTCAATAATTAAGCTTGCTATATTCGTTTATTTTTCCCCCTCGCTTCCACACTCCTGTGGTCTGTCAGTCTCTGGGGTCCACACAGCAGTTCTGCGGATACATACAGGGAGAGAAGAGTTGAGTCCTCTGATTGGGCTTCAGCATTTGTTGCCTCAAGCACAGGAATTGCCAAAAAAGCACATTGCCCTCTGTCCACTTCACCTGCTCAAAACCCTCAAAATCAGCATAATGGCCCTCCAGACAAAGTTGGTGGAAATAAACAAAGAGGAGAGGAACAGTGGAATGGTGAGTGGAGAGATGAGATTGATAAAATTATCCCTTATTTAGTCTATATTTTCCATTGTCATGTTTATTAATTTTACCCAATTTTGCTCGTATTAAAATGGCATCTAATTTTAGTCAACGAAAATATTTGTTGTTGTTGTTGACAATTAAGCCACATATTCAAACATTTAAATACACTTCTATTCAAAAGTTTAGGGTCAATAACTTTTTAAAGGAAATCAATACTTGTATTCTGCAAGGATGCAATAAATTGATCTTACATCGTTAAAAATTTCAATGTTCAAATAAATGCTCTTATTTTTAACTTTTTATTTTAAAGAACTGATAGGAATGTAAATGTGTACCTTGAAATGCAATGTAAGTCGCTTTGGAGAAAAGCGTCTGCCAAATGCATAAATGTAAATGTAAAGCATCAAAAAATGGTTTCCGCAAAAAATATGAAGCAGCGCAACTGTTTTCAACATTGATAATAAGAAATGTTTCTTGAGCATCAAATTAGCATATTAGAATGATTTCTGAAGGATCATGTGACAATGAAATAATAATGGTGATAATTCAGCTTTGCTATTATATGAATAAATGACATTTTAATATTAAATTTTACTTTCAAATTGTAATATGACTGTATTTTATGATAAAATAATTGCAGCTTTGTTGAGCACGAGAGACTCCTTTCAAAAACATTAAAAGGTCCTGAAACAGATCCCCAATTTTTAAAATGTTCTTGTGAAAACATGATTTGCAGAAGTAACATTATTTAGATAGATTATGCATGCTATAGATATCAACATAGATTAACACTGGTGGTCATAAATGATTGCTTTGTATGTTCCACTTCAGTCATGACACTGCATTGTTTAGATATACAGAAAAGAGTAATAAATTAAATGTTGTTGCCTCAGTATCAAAGGTATTTCCAAAAAAAAAGAAGGTTTTTAGAGGTACAATAACAGAATCAAACGGTTTGATATGAGAACACTACATCTAGAATTTCGGATTCACTTCATGATGTGCCATGGGTGTTAAAGTGTGGTCAGGCTTGTCAACAGGTCAAAATGCTATACAAAGACCCATAAGAGATGAAAAAATCAACACAGTATAAGCTCTCAGCGGAGCTAGTAATGAGTCGGGCCATGTCGAGCAAAAGAAAACATAGAGTTCCATCACACAGGAGTCTTTTGGGGATGAAAAAGGAAAAAGGGATAGGGAGACAGCAGGAGAGGGAAAGAAAGGAGTGCGAGAGTGTGAAAGAAAGAAACGGCAGAACAGAGCAGGCTTGATATGATTTCAATGGAATGTTTGTTGACACTGATTCATGGCCCGGGGCCTACGGATAAATGATTGAACAGCTCGGCTGTCAAAGCCAGAGGATTTCTTTGGGCTTGTGTTTCACTGTGCACTTTTAGCTGGAGGGAAGGTAGCAGTCAACTAACTGACACAGAATTAACCATGAAACACACTAAGCGCTCCCCCTCCTCTACAAGCACAGCTCTCCGTAAAGCAGAGGGGCTCTACGACAGAGACTGATCTGGTTACACCACACCCACACAAACAGCACATATGAATGCTGTGCTCGCAGAGCCCAACAGGCATATACACTACATGTAATCAATTTGTACTTTAAGCATCCAGACTTAACCCCACAGCTCTAACCTCCTACTGTTGTACTTTTCTCCAGGGTTCCACCTACCACAATACCAGGAGGTATTCAGTGGTGTTCAGTGGCATCCTCAGAGTCCCTTCTAGGTCAAAAACATCCTCATGCGAGACTAGAATTCAATTCTGTTAAATTAACAGAAACACTTTAAGGACATGAAAAAAGATGTTTGAAAAGATCAGTCAACAGAAATGATACAGTAAAGTTATTGTGGATACCACGTCAGCTAAATTAATGTGCGTTTCTTCAACTTCAAGTATTTTATGTCCCAGGGTTTTATGTCATATTGTCCACGATCTCAGCCTGTGTTCATGTCTTGTGTGAGGATGTCTTGCGCCATGTTTTGTAGTTTTTCATGTTGATTAGTCTCTGTGTCTTGTTAGTTCCCTTGGTTCCCCTCGTGCGTTCCCATGACAATCAACCACACCCCCTTGTTACCTTGTTAGCCTGTGTATAATTTGCCCTCATGTTTCTCTTGTGGTTTGTCAGTCGTTGTTTGCTGTACCATGTTCCTGTCCTGAATTTCTTTGTTTGCCCTGTATTACCTGATCCTTAAATTGAACTTTACAGACCACATTGCTAGAACTGCCCGGTCCTGCAGATTTGCCTTGTACAACATACAGGCCCTTCCTATCAGAGCATGCTACACAACTCCTTGTCCAAGCACTTGTTCTATCCTGACTGGACTATTGTAATGCTCCAGCTTGCTCTGTCAAACCTCTGCAACTGATCCAGAATGCTGCAGCTAGAGAGGTCTTTAACAAGCCGATGAGAGCACACGTCACTCCTCTCCTCACAAAATTGCACTGGTTGCCAGTTTTTCTCATTTGTAAGTCGCTTTGGATAAAAATCTAAATCTATCTATCTATCTATCTATCTATCTATCTATCTATCTATCTATCTATCTATCTATCTATCTATCTATCTATCTATCTATCTATCTATCTATCTATCTATCTAATTGTTTGTGTATATATTTCCACCACATTTGATAATAATGAAAATAATAATAATAATTTGGGGGTAATTTATATTTAAAAGACAAGATGGATCTTTAATGTGATCATATACCAAGAAAAACCTGTGACATAAAATGCCTCAAGTAGAAGAAACACACATTAATTTAGCAGACATGGTATCCAAAATAACTTTACTGTATAATTTCTGTTGACTGATCTTTTCAAATGTCCTAAAAGTGTTTTCCTAAAAAATAATGAAAATAATAATTTTATACTGTGTGTATATATATATATTTCCACCAAACAATTTTGCCCCAAATTTTTTTAAAGTTAGTGTAATTGTTACCAAAGAGGCATCAGTGTCAGTGAAGAGCATGAGATAAAAAATTAAGATATTATTTCCGGGTTATTATCATTATTATTATTTATTTTTTTCCACAGTTTTGGCACTGTTGGGCATAAAATTCAAACTGTTGACTAAAAAGTCAAAAAGTGCCCATAGTTAAAGGGAAAACCCATATATATATTTAGGTTATGTGTGTATTGAGTATAGCTCAACCAATGGAGTGAGTTTGGGGCAGGACTACCTGTTTGTCCGACCAATGGAAGACTGGTTTGTGACACCTGTATGAAAACATTTTTTCTTATTTACAATTCTGTTAGTTGACACTAGTGGCACAGAAATCACACACACATCCACAGAGGAAGTGTCTTAAATGGACTAAATTTCACTCATCAAACATCCACAACAAAGTGTGAACAGCGGTATCTGCTGTAGCTACACAGACACAGGTCCAAACAAGATGTCCTCAGCTAATTAAGACTTGGATGGGTGACAACAGAAACAAATGACTAAGCAGTAGGTGTACATGTGTGTGTGTTATAGGTCCGGGGGCCATGTGGAGGAGCGAAATAACACCACTAGTTTGGCCACCTCAGCTCCTGTATGTCCTTGCGAAGGAGCTGAGGAAGAGAAAGGGCGGGGGAACAGGGGGCTTGGGTCAGAAGGGTTGCCATTTAATGCTGACTACCGACCAATCAGAGGGTCCCAGACTGTCAAGGACTGTAGAGGAGAGGGGGGCGGGCAGCTCAGAGGCAGACCCCGCAGGTCAATTATCTCTAGCAAGGAGACACCGTTGACGAAGCTCCAAATCTCATTTGCGCAGCTGCGGCACGACTACACACACCTGAGTGTGTGTCGCCGCCACCCCACGAAGGCAATTAACGTCTTGTCTCGATGGCGTGCATATTTGCAATGACAGATCCTGTAGTCTGGAAACCAGAAGGGATACACCTACCAGGTAAAGGTACAGAGAGGAGAACCTTAACTCATCTTCCCAGAGAGACTAATTTTAGGTGCTACATGTTTTGTCTTTGCCCTGCAGCCATGGATCAGGTGAGAGAGCTCTGCACCTGTTGAACCACACCGTACCGGCTTAAAGTGTTCTGCTGGGAACACCGACCCCCACCTTGCATTGAGAAAGGAAACAAGAGAAGAGTAAGGGTCTTATGAGCCACTGAACCAAACAGCCCAGTGGATTCTCTCACCACCTCCTTAAACCACAGCACACAGCCCTGAGTGAGGAAATGTTTCAAAAAATGGATATTTCACATCCATCACACACAAAACAAAATGATGTAGATGGGGCTAGGTAACCCCCCCCCCCCCCCAATATATGCATTTATAAATATATTCACACTTCTGTGATCAAAATACACGTAAAACAGTAGTATTGTGAAGTATTTTTGCACTATTATTTAAAATAACTGTTTTCTATTTTAATATATTACTGTTTATTCATGTGATGGCAGTCAGTACTCCAGTCTTCAGTGTCACATGATCCTTCAGAAAGAATTCTAATATGCTGATTAATATTTCTGTGTAAACCATGATATATTTTTTCAGGATTCTTTGATGAATAGAAAGTGAATTTTTTTTTTTTTAAATAGAAATCTTTTGTAACATTATAAATGTCTTTGTCACTTTACTTTTGATCAATTTAACACGCCCTTGTATTAATTTGTTTTAAATCTTTCTGACCATAAACCTTTATTTGTATACACTTCTAAATGCAATACTTTTAATATATATATATATATATTTTTTATTTATTTTTTATTTTGTCTATTCAAATAAACTGGTTAAAATGTTTTTACAGTACAGTCAGGCACTCTTAAGCTTAGCAGACTTCCTGAGTTAATTCACTGAGTCATGTAGCTGCTTTCTACTCGGTTTGCTTTATCTGTGTTTGTGCCAGATCCACGAGTAAGCAGAAAACACATGTGGGCTTTCTGTATGATGGAAAGAAAGCGAGCAGAGACAGATCATTCTTCCATTCAGAAGCCCATCATAATGCTCAGCGGCTCATTTAGTTATTGAATTACTCACTGCACACATAGGTGTAATGCCTTGTGCAATGTCTACAATAAATACAAAGTTAATCCATGAGGGTTTACAATAGCCACTGATATGTATCCTAGAGAAAAAAACAATGACATCCACCCCGCGGCACATACTCATAATAATACTCGCATTCCTCGCTCTCATTTCTTTTCTTCCCCCTTCATTTATCGCTCTCACACGCTCCCCACACATGTGAGGGCCAACACGGGCTGTCTGTCGGATGAGAATTAAACAAATGTATCAGTGTGAGCTGGAGAATATAACGCCCCTGGGACTTCATTTACCTCCCGCATATTCAAGGGAGTTTGTCTGTGTTTTACTGCCCCACATAATCTACAGCATCTCCTCTACTCCGACTCTCCAGCATCCACGACTAGCATTGAGCTCATTATGAGCGGCAGGCTGAATTCCACTGAACGTCCAAACCCTGCAATTCCACCCACTTCTCGATAAAGGCTAGCATGCTTTTAACTTTGAGCGTTCATTAATAACGCAGGCAATGCCATCTGCTTGTGCTGGGCTTTTGTCTTGATTGTTAGTTGACGTGTTGCTAATACAGGCCAGAAAGGTCACGTACAAGAAGCCTCTTTTGTTGTTCTATTTGGAATTGCTCTCACCCGTTGTGTTAAGAAATCATTAAAAATTGAAAGGGAGAATGCTGGAAGAGAGAAAATGCATATGTTTTGGACATTATTAATATTAAATAATCATGTTTGTCTCCTAAATTGAGAGTGACTAGCACCACAATATTAGTAATTAGATGAATTATAGATGGAGGAGAGATGGGCAAGTGGCCGTCTGAGTAAATGGAATTGCCAGATCCAATTATGCCTCTTTTTTTTTTTTTTTTTAAAGTGCAGCCCCATTAAGAGTGTCACTTCAATGTCCAAATGGCACCACTAATAATACCACAACTAGCACTTAACCGGTTTAATTAATAGTAAGATGATTAATATTAGAATTACTGGGCGTTAAACACCACTCACGCTGAGCAATGTTTGACAGAGGCAGGCGAGTGTGCTGGTGGGAGCAGCATTTTTTAGATGAAGCACTCTCATTACTGAAAACTCTACACCGAATTCAGTGTAAATACAGTAACACAACATAAATTCAACTTTTTTTCAGCATAACTGCTTACAGACAACAGACTTCTTGGTATATAAAGTTACATTTTTATGAATACATTTACAATGCATTTTTTAGTTTAACATTTATGTTATGCCATGTGACGGCAAATGAGCGACTAAATACTAGCCTATATCTCTTTTGGCTGTTTCAATTGCTTAAGTGTCAGTATAGTATTCATTTATTTATTTATAAGTGGTCTCCAACAAAATAATAATTAATTTGCATAAAGCAAACCACTATGATTTAGTTATTTGTTTTTAATATAATATTAATGTTATTGAAATACAGTTTAAAATAACTAATTCGCTATCATCTAATAAATTTGTGGTCTAGTTTCTTTTATATGAATAAGAACCAACTCACTGAATAAGAAATGTACTTATGATAAATTTCTATACAGGTATTCCTATGATTCTGAGAGTGCCAGGAAGTATCTTTCAGCTGCTGTCTATGCCATTAATGATGTATTTCTACGTTGACTGTGATGTGAAGCTTCATCCCCTCCAGTGTCTCTTTTGACAGTAAGATAACATTTCACCACAGCACGTCAGCCTCTAATTGGACCCGATAATTAGTCCAAATGAAATACTCATGATAACTACAGGCACAACTCTGTGCATGTGGTGTGTGTGAATGCTATAGGGCAAGTAAATACAGGATGTAGCGATTCCACTACTGCTCCCCCGATCCAGCTCTCTCTTGGGCACACCTGAACTCTCTCACCAGCATTAGTTTGCCTCAGTATATAAACATGCCTGAAGTGGTCAAGAAATAGTAGAATAGCACCTCGCCAGACTAGTGTTTTTCCTGGGAAATAGTTCCCCAGATGAAGAGAGGCCCCTGGGCCTAGTTCCTCTGAGACCAGCAGGACAACTAACGGGCACAAAAAGAAGCTGACAAACACACAGTTCCAAACACCTGGAGACAACTGCCTCAGCTTTAAACAAAACATATTATTAATTCAATAGAGGTTTTTGTATGTACATGGTATACTGGAAATATAAAAGACTTAGTGGGATTGTGTTCAAATTATCAGATAAACAAATAAAACTGATTTCAATAGATGTATGTTCACTTCCTTTATGTATGTTCTGTGTAATAATTTAAAGAGACACCAAGGCTAAGATGAGCAAAGATACCATCAGGGTTTTTTAAATGTTTATTTGATATCATATTGCCCAATATGATTAACCCCCTTGTGAGGGACCTCCTTATCAAATGTAAAGACAGCTATACTACCATTCAAAAGTTTGGGGTCGTTAAGATCCTTCAGAAAGGATAGGGATGCTGTCCATTTTAGTTTCTTTATTGGCTTAGTTTGGTAATGAAAGTTCCTTCAAATAAGCATCTTTGTTAAGGAAATTCAATATTACTTATTACATAATTTTATATTATAATTAAAATTTGTATGAGCCTGAATCAAAACTAATTAGGCTAATTAGCTAGCTAAGAAAGTCTACATATAACATCAAGATACATTTATTATTATTACCATAGGTGAAAATGGTTCAAAAGAACAACATTTATTTGAAATATATTTTAAAGTCTTTACTGTCACTTTTGATCAATTCAATGCATATTTGCATATTCTTTTCTTTAAAAAAAAATCTTACCGACACAAAATTTCTGAACGGTAGTGTAGCCTAGTATGCGCACAAAGAACCATTTACACCGTGTTGAAAAAGCATTATATTATGCAAAATTAAATATTTATTTATAAAATTCTTAAGCCAGAATAAAAAACAAAAATACTGACTTGAGATGTATAGAACTTTTCATAATAAAACTGTTCTAAAGCAGTTTACACTATCCTAAAAATACATTTTCCCTGAACCCCCATAAATCGCAACCCCCAGTTTCTAAGCCCTGGCCTAGATAAAAAAAAAATAAAAAAAATATGGAAGGGTGAAAACATCCATAGAAAGAGCAAGGTTGACTTGTGTAAAACAGTGCAGAAAGCCGTGGACAAATTGAGAAATTAGGAACGCAAGGTAAGGACTCTCTGAGGACCAAGCAGTGAGCCGAGACCTATTACAACACATGGCACGAGACAGCTGTGCTGGTAATTATCATCTATATGTTTAGCAGACGCCCTCATCGAGGGCAGCGTTCATGGCTTCTGCCTCTATCATTTAGCCAACCTATTTGCAGCCCATGGGGATGAAGAGGGAAGAGATGGGATATCAGACTGGGATTTGAACCCAAAACCATGTATCAGATCTCTGTGTGCAAGTATATAAATCTTGCAGTGAACAATGAATAACTGTTGTTTGAAACGCACAGGTCACAATATTGTTGCCTCCTGCTGTGTCACATTGTTCTACCGATGTGTATTTTGGGAGCTTTAGATATAAAAGAGTATGTAAGTTGCAGTTCTCCATTAAAGACAGTGGTGTGACTAAAGCCCAGATGTGGCACTGATGCTCGGTTGCATCCAGAGGTGCTTCACCAGTCTGTCTATTGTTGAACAGCTGCACCCAACCATCTGCTTCACCTCTGTGCTCATCCGCTCTCTCCCATTCTCTTTCGCAGAGAAATACACAGACTGCCTATCACAGACTGCACAGAGGCTTTCTGACAAAACTCAGAGCTCATTAGGGAAAGTTAAGCACGTGGTCCTTCACAGAACACAGGAAAAGACAAAGCTGGTCTTAAAGGGAAAGCTCGCCCAAAAAAGAATATTCTGTCATCATTTACTAAACTGTCTATATTCTGTGGAAAACCAAAAGGCTTCTCTTTTCCATTTCATAGAAGTGAATAAGGACATCAAAATAAGCACATATCATAAAATACGACCCAAGCATACTCCATGTCTTCTGAAGCTGTATGATAACTTTATGTAAAGAAAGATTAAAATTTAAGTCATTATTCATTAGTAATTTTCCGATCCAGTCTGATCACTTTGAATCATGAATGAATAATTTAGACTGGTTATAAACTGAACCAACTGATTCAATAAAGAGATTTGGCTCAAAAGGTTGATTCGTTCACCAATCTGATGAACGTACCAAGGTGAGCTAGAGTGGCCAAATTTTGGTTTGTTCCTCACATACAGCTATTGTATGGCTTCAGGAAACTTGGCATACCCACTTTTATGGTACTTTTTTTTATCTTTCTGTCATTTTGAAGCTTAACAGCACCAGTTCACTCTCAACATAAAGAAATCAGCAAGTATTATTCACCTAAAAAAAAAAAAAAAAAAAAAAAAAAAAAAAAAAATATATATATATATATATATATATATATATATATATATATATATATATATATATTGTGTTCCATGGAAGTAAAACAGACATACGTGTTTTGAGCAATCGCTTATACATGGGGATGGGGGTTGAGTATAAGAAGACAGAATTTTAATTTATGGGTGAACAACTCTAAAATTGAAAATAAGAAAGGGGAATAGAAAATGGAAAAGGAAAGAGAGAGAGAAAGAGTGTGTATGTATGAACGAATGCCTATGGATTATCTGGTGATGACATCATGGTGGAGGAAGAAGAGGATGAGGAAGAGTGTAGGAACGTTCACTCCAAATGTGGCTAAAGGTGCATAATAAGGCACTGGCCGTCAGCCCATTATTCCCTCCCCTTTCTCTCTCCCTTCTGAAGACAGGCAGGATTTTTTTTTCTACATAAAAGTAAACAACATTGCCTGCAGGCACAATTTCCCTGGCAACACAATAAAATGTGCAGTGAATTTATGATGGTCATCCATTAGCTCTTACCAAGGAAACATCACCCATATCTGTCGTCCATCATTCTAATAGAGGGTTAATGCACCAAATTTACATAAAAAAGTCATATTGTCTGCATGAATTATTTACACCCTCAGCTGTTTTTTTTCTTCCTTTCTTCCTCAGTTGCTTTCTTTTTGCAGCAACTTGGGGTTTTGTGTTGGATTCTCTGAGAAAATTCTGACAGCAAGAAGGTGGCCTTGTCAACTTTCTCTCTTTTCTCACATCAGACAGATGTACACAAGGAAGTCCTGGATTTCGCTTCTGGCACAATTAAGAGTAATTGTTTGGAACTCATGTTTGAAACAATTTAAGGTAACACTTTATTTTACAGTGTTCCTTGTTACATATGTTACATGTACTTACCATAGTAATAACAGTAAATTATGCATAATTACTTGCAACTAACCCTCAACCAAATCATAATCCTACCTTATCCCTATAGTAAGTACATGTAGTTGCTTAATACTCAGTACTTAAATATATAATTACACTGTAACAATGACACCTTAAAATAAAGTGTAACCCAATTTAACTAATTATCTAACAGTGAAAAAAAAAAAAAAAAAAAAAAATCCATCAGTGCATGAATACAAGTTTAGCTAAAAAGAAATAAAGTCAAATTAAAAATAAATACCAAAATTGGGCCATGTGGAAATTCACTGTTTTGTTTTTGTTTGTTTTGTTTGATAAAGAAAAAATCTTTATCATAGGATAACATCCAACTGTATGATTGGCCCTATTAACTATTAACAAAGAAAATAAAAAAAATAATAAACCCCTACACGGAATCCCCTGATGTAACTCGTTTCATAAATGCTTGTGTGGGAACATGAATTGTAATATTGCCACTAGGCCCTTGGGATGAGCTTTGTGATTGAGCAATTATTACAAGCTCAATTACTATCATCACATTATCACTGCTAATCCATCGGTGTCAAAGACGTGGTGCGCGGCTCATCGTATCTTCACACAGCCTTTCCGCCGCTCTAATGAAAGGCACTAAACCCCTGCCAACTGACTCATATGAACACCCCTGTGCCCTCCCCTCCCTGCGCACTGTAAAGTTGTCGCTAGGATGAGTGCTTCCATTTTTTCTAATTTCACCTGACAGCACTACAGGCGTTTCTGGTGAGCATCGCTAATTTCTGACATGCCTCAGCAGACAGAGACTCGATCACCCGGGTGTCATCAGACAGACAACGAGCAGGGAAATCAGATAGAGGGACGGAAGTAACAGTTCATTGCTGAGTTTGGATAATAAAAATGCTCAAGGCACACTTCAGAATATCAGAAAGTGATTTTTATGAGAATTCTATAAAACAGTATGACATACTCACACATAAAAATGGAAATTACATTTGTAGTAGTATGTTAAAAATGTTACAGATTTTTATTTCAAATAATACTGCTCTTTTGAATTTTCTCCCCCGGTTTCACAGACAAGGCTTAAGGCTAGTCCCAGACTAAAATGTATGTTTGAGCTGTTTTAACTGAAAGCAACTGCGATACTTTTTTCAGGGTTTTTTTTCTTTTCTTTTTCTTTTTTTAATAAACAGAGCCAGGATTAGGCCTTAGTTCAATTAGGACATTTAAGTAGCTTCTATAAATGTGCCTTAGAAAAAAGAAAAAAAAACAATATTTAATTATGTCAGTGCAATTGTTTTGTCTCAAGATGCATAATGTTTTTTTTTCTTTTTTCTAAGGCACATTTATAGAAGCTACTTAAATGTCCTAATTGAACTAAGGCCTAATCCTGGCTCTGTTTATTAAAAAAAGAAAAAGAAAAGAAAAAAAACCCTGAAAAAAGTATCGCAGTATTCAACAAAAATATTTAGTAGCACAACTGTTTTCAACATTGATGATAATAATAAGAAATGTTTCTTAAGCATGAAATCAGAATATTTGAAGGATCTTTGAAGGATCATGTGACACTGAAGACTGGAGTAAAGATGCTGGAAATTCAGCATTACAGGAATAAATTATATTTTAAAATATATTAAAATAGAAAACGGTAATTTAAATTGTAATCATTTTTCACAATATTACTGGTTTTGAAAGAAAACGTACTCACCCTCATGTTGCCCAAAACCCCTGTGACATTTTTTCCTCTGTGGAACACAAAATGAGAAATTTTAAAGAATATCCTGGCCACTTTTTTAAGCAATGAATGGGCTGCACGATATTGAAGAAAAATGCGATATGCGATACGATAATGCTTAAAGTGTGTAAAATAAATTTAAATGATCTTTAAAATATATTCAAAATTATATAGCCTACATATTTGTTTCACATTCTTTTTGTGACAAGAAAACATCCCTTCAACTTCTGAAAGTGAACAGCAGTGTTTTACTGTAGCATATAAGAAGTGTTATTTTAACATCAGTGTAAACCGTGGGGTTCAGGGTTTCAGGTAGGCCTACATTAGGTTTATTTAACAACAGAAACTGAATAATGTAAAAATAAAACACTGCTTAGTTTTCACTGTATGAATTAAATACTGATTGTTATTAAAGCTACAATAGTTATTCAGTCAAGAGCAGTGAGTGATTTTCTCTTTGTCTTTTGTTCATGACCCCACAAGCCGTTGCGATATGCATATCGCGATATATACATTTGCGATATTTAGATAATTCTGATATATTGTGCATGCAGCCCTAGTTTTAAGCACCATAAAAAATATATTAAAAGGGTCCATATGACTTGTCAGCTGAATTCCCACACTTCCGAAGCCACACAATAGCTTTGTGTGTGTAAAGGAAACAAAATAAAAGTCATTATTCACTTAAATGATTTGTGAAAGAATCATTCTTTGAATCAGGACTTTCCAATGAACCGGTTGATACAGTTCACAAAACTGAGCTTAATTATTTGTTCAAGACAAATTAAATCGATCACATAGCTTCAAACTTGGAATATAGTGAACTTTTATGGTGCTTTTGGGCCCTTTTGTGGGTATTACTGAAATTCTCTCTCCTTTGTCAGTTTGTACTTCTCTAATATAGTGAGGTGGATCTCCAGAGGGCCTTGCGTGTTCTTGCTGCAGAACTGTTTCTCTCAGCTGGTTAGGCTGATGGATCACTTTCTCCCTACACAGCTCCACTGATCGCCAGGAGCTGCAGTGGTGGACTGGGATCTGCCTGGTCTAAGAGCAGGGTCAAGGTCACAACCTTCTGCTTAACCCTACCGACCTCACCACCCCCGAATATCCCTCCAGTTAGCAACCTCATTACAAGTTCACTGCCTGAGGCACCCACTCTTTCTCTCTTCTCTCTCTCACACACATTATTGTGCATAAGTTTTAATTTGGCTCTGAACAATTGAATAATCTCACCTAACACAGACAACACGCTAAAGGGTCGTCTAATAAAAACAATAAATGAATAAATACCTTAATAAATAACTCTCATGGAATGAGAAAAGTATTGAAACCTTGCAGGCAGAACTGGTACTAAACAAATCAGAGGCCTGACGTCTTCTAATGATCCAGTTATGTAATAATATTGCTGTAATGGCACAGTACATGCTTCATAAATTACAAAGCCACTAAAACGGCTTCTAAATGGTATTTGCATGCTCACCACCCATAACATAAATTTACATACAGAATGGTGACTGGAATTGAAAATCAACTTTGATCCACCCTACTAATGAACAATTACAAACCTGGTGCTCTCAGGCCCTGATTTACATTCTAAGAGCCAGGCAAAAATGTTACTGAGAAGCATTTATCTCCTTCTGCAGAGAGAGCTTGTAATTCCTGACAGCCGGGTCAAAGTTTCTGTTTAATCTAGATCGTAATTTTAAAAAATCTGCTGATCAAGTGAATTTTAATAGAATAAAATATTGTCTATTTGAAGGAAACACTAAAAGAAGACACCTAAGATAGGAAACACATGTCCAAGATTTTGAGTTATGGCATGTCGGGTGGATCTAGGAATGCGCGTAACGCTGTGTTTGTTGGAAACGGTCTGCGCACGGCACCATCAAAGCCCTGCCATAAGGCCAGGTGCTTCTGAGGTGAAGTATAAGCCCCAGGGTATTATGCTTTACCCCTGCATATCAAAATGCCACATGCTGGGTCCAACTTATCTTGCATTAAAAATGAAGCTTTGTCAAACATCCTCAGATTCAGGATGTCTGGCTGTGTATTGGAGATTGGACATTAATTAAAAGAGTGTGTGTGCGTGCGTGTGTGTGTGTGTGTGTGTGTGTGTGTGTGCTTGTTTTTCTATCCCGGTGGGGACTTAAACCTGAATGCACACTGACTCATGGGGATTCGTGTCAAGCTTACAAACAAACAAGCTTATAAATCATACAGAATGTAGTTGTTGTTGTTTTTTTTAAATGTAAAAATGCAGAAAGTTTTCTGTGATTGGTATGGTTTAGTGGTAGGGTTAGTGAAAGTGGATAGAATATACAGTTTGTACCGTATAAAAACCATTACGTCTGTGGAGAGTCCCCACAAAGATAGCGAACCTGTGTGTGTGTGTGTGTGTGTGTGAAATAGAAAATAAGCTGGTAATGATAATAGATAAATGAAACAATACAACAAAAACTTAATGTAAATACATTTTCTCTAACAGCCACATGCATACAACAGCTCAAAGATATAAAACAATCTCTAAAAATGCAATAAAACAGAACTAACTTCGCAAACCAGTTTTTTAGTGCCTTAAACTTTGCATAGCACCTTTACACCTTTAAAATGTATTCAACAGTGTATGACGCCTAAAAGATGAGTTGCTGAACAAGTGCTTTTAAAAATATTACTGTGAAAGTGAGACTTGTTTTGGTAACCTCTTTCAATAAAACACTTGAGGTGTCGTTTCTGGCATTCACTTACCTCCAATGGCTCATGTGCTGCGAGGCGTCTTCCTCCCTCCATCGATCAATACTTACAAATGCCAGCATCCTCCTGACTAATGTGTTTGTGTAATAATATCTGTATCACACACAAAGCTGTTTGTCACACACACAGATGCACAAACACACAAGACATGCAGTAAAGCAATAAATTAATCAGGAGATTAAGTGGAAAAAAGCCATTGATTTTTTGTTGTGTGCAAATAGGCATGAGCAGCGAGGAGCACTGGGATGGAACAAGCTACAGATGTGTGTGTGTGTGTGTGTGTGTGTGAATAAGAAATGAAATGCTTCTAGCAATAGTTACCAATATTTGTATATACTGTGAACAGCAGGCTACATAAAAATATATTCATAACTTTTCATAATTGAACTAATCACCACCATAAAACATAGTTTAATATAGAGTCTGTATGAAGGATTTGGATCAAACATACCAAATCATGCAAACAAAATCATGATTTAAGATTATGTAAAGGCTAAAGCTGAGTATAAATTAAGCCTATTGCAGCTAATGAAGTTTGCTTAATAGCTTCTGTTCCCGCTGCAAAGGTCTCACCTTTCTCCACCAAGGACTGATGTTGGGGAAAGGAGGGGTTTGATTTCTTTGCCAACTGGCACATGTTCCATGGGAAAGCCAGCCAGCATCATCCCAGCGTGATACAGCCTGGCCTGGCAGAACTCCATTCATCCTGCAGACACCCCACCCGCCCCGTTACAACAGGAATCCACAAGTCCTGCTGCACTGCGAGGAACCAGGCCAAAGACACCGTTTACATCCGGTATCCATTTGGGCGATATGATAACAACAAGTGGCTAAATACAGGGACTTTTCACTAAAGGTGCAGTCACACATACATTAGTGAAATTTCACGGCCAAAAAGGTCCATTTTTTTATTGTCAATAATGTAGCTAAAAGAAATTATTACACAAGTTACTTTCTATCCAAGCAGCTTTCTTTTTGTCAGCGCGGCTTGGGGAAAGCTTTCGATTGCGTGATTCGGCTCTTATGCACGAGAAAAAGCAGGAACGGGAAAAAAGTTGTGGAACGTAAAAACTTAGTTCAAAACATTCTGTGATTTGATCACTTAAACCACGTTCAGATTAAGTCGAAAATGAATCCACATCGCATTTGGTTCGTCTCTGACAGCAACCAAGGACCGCCTACAGACCTGTCAATCATCCACTGCCCAGAAACAATTTCGCCGGTTATGTTCGACTCTAAAGCAAATTAAGAGGCCGTTCACACAAAACGCATTTTTGCATTGTGCTCACGTTTCTAGTTCAAATAAAAGACCTTGTGTTTTTTCCCACTGCTTTCAAATAAGCATACTCCTTTTACTCTATCTGATGATTTGTGAGAGTGTAGCCTACTTGTGAAAAAAGACACAAAAATATGTTTCAAGCAGACTACTCTATTATTAGCCTATTAATAATATCCCAGCAAATTACAGGCAGGTGTGATAATATGTAAGCTAATATGAACTTATGAAGAACGTTTCCTAATGGTTAAACTATCCAGCATGTTGATATCCGATATAACGAGGAAGCTTTGTAGCCTATGTACGATTAGGGGCCATTCACAGAGATCACATTTTTGTATTGAACAATTCGAGACGGCGTGCTGTCCAAGGAGAGGGTTCCGAGCTCTGTATTTTGGCCCAAACCCAGAGTACTCCCCCCGTATTCCTGGCTGTGGTGAACCAGCCAAGAGTGAGGAGTCGGGGTGGTGGAGGTATGCTGAAAACTGTAGAGGACCAGTGGCGGTCAGTGAAGGTGAATGGCGTACAGAAGGAGCGTTTAAGTCACTCTCCTCCACACTAGAGGACTGGTGAGTCTATCCATAGGTGATTAGATGGATGTGTTAATTGCTGATTGGAATAACTTGTTGATTGGGTAGATCATTTGAACATGTTCCTCCCAAACTTTGTTAGTAAAAATCATTTAAACTTCTGCATTTCTGAATCATAGCTTTACCATACAGGTCACCATGTCATTCGTGTGAGTACAGCCTTGAATCTATTGCAGGTCTAATATGCAAATGCAAAATCCCACAATGCATTCTCACGTAATGCATGAGTGCAATGCCTGCCGACCTCCAGATCCATATGCCTCTGAATGTGAAATGCTCACTCTTTCAGACTCTGTATGGTTTACCCTCCGCATCCTGATGGCTTGCCCTCTCCGTCACTCCACTTTTTTATTTGCTGCATACATTTCCATGCCTTCGTTTGCAGAGGCCACTGGGAGTGGAGAAGCAGGAAGGGGGCAAAGTGGAGCAAACAAGTGTGGAGGAGAGTGACTTAAACAGCTCCTTCTGTACGCCATTCACCTTCACTGACCGCCACAGAACACACACGCACACACTTGCTTCCGTTCCTGACCTTACAAAGCCATCACTGTTGGGGGCAAAGGTAAAGCAGATGCAATCGTCTCATTGCTATTCCCTCAACAAAAGAGTGCGGATGAATAAACAGCGTCCATCAGGCGGCCGGAATATAGCCGAGTGAATGAGGTGTTTGGAAAGGGGTCAGGGAGAGGTGACTGTAACCATGTCAGAACCACAAGTGCGCCCACTCAGCAGTCGACAACAGGTGGACAGATGGTGCAATTGGCCTGAGACCTCAACAACGAAAACTTTTTGATACTATCTTTATTTACAATGACTTGTCAACTTCTGCTTCTTTAGAGCATTTTCTACTTTCGTTCTGCAATGATTCAGTTCTTCTGAGGCAGTCACTGTCTTTTGTTTAATCTATAACTGTCTTTCACTCTCTTGTGTGCTCTTCCTTCCATAAACACACACCTGTGCACTTCCTCCCCTTCTGCCTTGAGTGATCCAGTCTCTCTCTAACCGGAGCAACGGAAGTGCAGCGTTGGAGACAACAGATGGTGGTTTACCTCACTTGACTCAGGCATGCACCTGCCTTATAAAATAATCATAGAAATCATACGCACGTTCAACAAATGAAACGTTTAATCATCTAAAACATTAGAACCCACGCACAGACCATACGTAAAACTCCATCCGCGTATGATCCTGAAAAATTAAATCTGTTTATTCTGTTAACTGAGAGCCATCAATTATATAGTGAATGTTTCAATTAGAAGCTTTGCCGTGTAACAATGTCCTCACAGAGAGCGTCCAGAGTGTTTAAAAAACAATGGAGAACAGATATGGACCAGTTTAGTGACAAAGGAGACTTGGAGGATGTATTTTAGTGTGTGTGTGTGTGTGTGTGCGTGTGCAGCACCTGGGTTGTGGTGCTACCTGCCGCAGAATCCTGATTGGGTTTGTTAAATAATGCATGGCTCTGAGGACAGGCCTTTGATAAAGTGTAGCACAAGAGCCCATGCATAAACAGCCACCATATGCAGAGGAAATTGATGGAGGAGATAAACTCCTTTCTGTGTGTGTGTAAGTGCCAGTCAGTGTGAGTATTTAACTGTATCAAGGGTGTATTTTTATGTGCAGGTTTGCATGGGCACTACCATAGAGGCCTAAAAGGTACTTTGGTGGTATAATGGTATGAAATCAGAAGGAAATACAATGGTACTTTGACATATATCATGAAACTGCATGCTTAACATATTCATATTTACTTTAGACTTGTAAAAAAGGAAACAATCACAGGAATAAATTACATTTTAAAATATATTAAAATAGAAATGTTGTTTTAAATTTTACTTGTATTTCACAAAATTACTGTTTTTTTTATCAAATAAATGCAGCCTTTGTGAGCATATAAGAGACTTCTTTCAAAACCATAAAGAATCCAAGCTTATATATAAACAAGCTATAAACTTGCAATATATATAGCCTATAGGCATAGACATGCAACCCTGTGTATTTCACATTAAAAAGTATAAAAACAATAATGCCCTCAAGAGTTATTTCTGATTTATGAATATTGTGTATGTGTTTAATGATATACTGTTGATAACAACATAATCTTCAGCACATTTATATGTCCTATGATGCTATTCAGTATCTGTTTGTGCAAGTGTGTGAATGTGTATTTGTGTGTAGCTTTGAGCAGGTCTGTGTAACTGTAGTGGGTCAAGGGGCTGTCGTTGGGGTCAAGGACTGCTTTGTGCATGCGAAGATGCAGTGCTTTCTGTGGATCTGAAGAAAGAGCCGCTATCATCATAAACAGCCTGTGTATGGAGATACATGCAAACTAGCCTCTATCTTAGTCCGCCCACCTTATCACAGAACAGTCTCACACTGATCTCATCGGCGCTCATCCTTTTTTTCCCCCTTTTTTAATGTCTTTATTCTGTTTTATAGTATGTCAGTCCATCCCTGATTTTTTTAAGCTCTTTCATTTTTCTTTCAGGGATTTTCTGTTTTCTACAAGTGTTACATGACATGACTATGGGCAGGGCTCAGCCCCCATAGCCCCCAAAATGTATTTGCATCAAAGCCAATGTTTACTTGCATTAAGTTATAGCTCCAGGACCTAAAAAGGGACCTATTATGCCCCTTTTTACAAGATGTAATATAAGTCTCAGTTGTCCCCAGAATGTGGCTGTGAAGTGTCAGATGATACATTTTTATACCATGTTGTAAATTGCATTTTTGAGTGGAAGGTTAAAAATGCTGAAACATATCTCTGATACATCTGTTTGGTTTTGATTATCATCTATTTCGGTCACACTGAAGTGACACTGTAGATCTTCAACATCATGAAAGAACATTATCTGCATTCATTTTAAAACCATATCAGTCTAAACTTCTGATATATGTTTTTTTGAGCGCACACATCTGGATGTCAGTATTAAACTAAGTTCTCTTTCACGTCTTGTTGCGCGTTAACTATCAAATACACACAAGGTTATGTCAAACAAAGTTCACATAACACAAACAGTAAGTAAAGAAATCACATGTGTATATTAGATCTGTGTTTTAAAGTGAAAGCAGCGAAATACAGTACCTACTGCTATATGCTGTTAATATGAATCAAACAACAAAAGAAAAAAGAAAAAAAAAAATCACTCACTGCTCTTGATTGAATTAACTTTAGTAGCTTTAATACATTTCGTTCTTGAATGCTGCTGTTAAATGCTCTGGTGAGGAGATAAACGTGGGACTGTGTACAGGTCTATGCTAATAGGGCAGAGTATAGCAGCTGTGGGCGGGGCCTAAGCGTTTGTGATGTCATAAAAGCTAGAATCTGCAAATTGAAACACTTCGTATGATTGATGGGGATTTTTACCACCACTGCCGACACACATTTATGTTCAAACACCATGTAAAAGTGAATTTTTCATAATAGGTCCCCTTTAGGTCCCGCATCTTGTAGCTCAAGTCTATAAGTCACCTTACAAGAAACCCCTACTACACCTACTCTAATCTCCTTTCCTGCCCTCTAACCAATACACACCCAAACCATAAACAATAAAAAATATACTGGGGGAAAAACAAACTCTTTTGTGTGTGATACTTCAGCTTTAATTTACCTAGACCATTAATATTTCAACTTTCTTCTCTTTTCTCCGGGTGGTCACAGTGGTGATGGGTGTGCTGAACCGTCACACCCTTGTTGTTTCAAAGGCATAAATATTTTAGCCTGCTTTATTGGAGATCCTTGTTTCACATCCCAAAACCTCGGTGGCACACAAGAACACACAGACTATCACACATTACCTCTTTGCTCTCGTCTTTTCCTCTATTTCTATCTCTGTTCTAAATTATCTCGTTTTGCTCTTTTTCACACCCTCTTTTCTTGTATGAGTGCTATTGGTTCTTTTGGCCCTGTGGGCTTTTAAATAAGTCTATTAAGACATTTTTTTTTATACCCTCATTAATTTAATTTGTATACTAACAATGTCCAACTAGCCTGACTACGTCAGACTTCGTACTTCCGCTCAATTTCATTTCGCTTCTGTACTCAGTCTGAGACAGCGTCAGAGCTTTCCGTTTTCCTCCGGCCTGAAAACAGCCGGCCAATCAACGAACAGAGGGCGGGCTGAGAGCCGTGACGACGTAGACACTGATTGTACCGTGGATGCGTAGATTTACTTCACATAATCTGCAAAAGTCGTTCACAGCCATGTTCACTTCGCTGGATGGTTTTGTTTTCGCATCATACATGTGTTTACAGTGGAAGTTAGATGCGGCTGAGCATGCGCATAACACACGCCATAACCAAACGTTATATGATTGGCTTACGGGTAACCAATGATTTTAAACTTCAGACAAGCGCACAGACACAACTTTTGATTTTAATAATGTATTAAATTGATTGTAAATGTTGAAATGATAATTGTCTAAGATTAAAATATGCTATATATTAAAAGTTGTTATCATTGTTAGTTCAAATTAACTAATTTAGTTAACCAAAGTTACCAAGGCATCTGAACATTTTCAAATAAATGACGAAGGCTTGAAAACTTACCAAAAACGTTTAAAAACAAAAAACAAAAAAAGGACCTACATAAAAGTGCCTAAAGTTAGAAGTCGATTTTGTGTAGGTCATATCAAAGGACACAACACGTTTTCATCCGTAGAGTCCCAGCAGAGCTTTCCTTATTCAAATGTCCAATCTACTCTCCTCTCTGCTGAGTATTTACTCTAATAGACCTCCAATGAGGCGTTGGGAGTGAAGCATCAAACACAAGTTCATTAACCTGCCGCTTTTCAGAAGCATCTTCCTTTTTCCCTCACCTCGGTAATGCGCTCTTCCTGCCTGCCTCAGTCATTACCTTTCGCTCTGATGTGTGTGGATGCAATTGCATGATTGTGTACGTCTGCATGTGTGTGTGTGTGTTTGTGTCTTAGTTACATCTTACCATCACAGTGTCTTGGCACGCATACGCCCACACATGGTGCATAAAAGTGAGGACGTTAGAGGTGATCTTCGGTAGGCAAATGGGAGCTACGAACGGAGCCTTTGACGAGATAAAATACACTGCCAAACTCAACACACAAACACACACCCAGGAGGAGGGAAAACACAGAGCAATAAGCAATTTGAAAAGTTGAAATTGGATTTTGCAGAGAAGGAGGAGACTCTTTTCTCACAAACCAGTACCCGATGGAGCACATGCGCACATATGAACCTGACGGGATGCCATATTGAAATGCGCACTGTCTCTGGGGTACTTATACACCCCTGGCTTTTTTTTTTTAAATGCAAAATGGGTTGTTTTTGCCCACTGACCCAATCACCTTTGCCAAACTCCAACGTGGCCCCACCCTTCCCTGGACACCCCCGCCCCATTCGCCGAGGACTCTCTTCTCATTTGCCTATTCATTTAAAAACACCAAATGCCCACTGAGATCCAATATGGGGCAGAGGCAGGGGGCTCGAACAGGCCCACAGCGGGGTAGAGCCGTGAAAGAGACGGGAAAAAGAACAGAACAACCTGGTAGAGAGGAAAAGAAAATAAGGGAGAGAGGTGGAGGATGACCAGGCGTCATGAGGAAACATCTTCAAATGTGTATCTCTCACTTCTCCTCCCTCATCCAGCTTTCAGGCTGGTGGGTGGCTGGTTGATTGGTTAGAGCTGCCCGCTTTGCTCGATGGGTCCTGTACGTGAACGGACCATTCTCACCCCCCCTGACTTTCTCTCGGTAGATGGAAATGCTACTAAAAGACACAAAACTGGTACACAAGGTCAGATAAAGTCCACTAGACGTTGCTTAGCACGTTGTTTAAGGCCAAACAGAGGTTTAAAATGAAAAGCTCAGATCAGCTTGCTGATAAAAGTGTCTGGAGTTACTGTGGGTGGTGTAAAAAGTACTGAGAAATTATGTGAAATTACTGGGTAAATGTTTTTTTTTTTTTCATTGTCATTATCCAGAAAACAAAAACTTGCAGTTTATTGGTAAAATGTATCATTGTATGAACACAACAGACTTTTTGACACAAACATCAGCATGTCTGTCCATATTAACACAGTAAGACCTTGGTAGCATATGTGAAGAAACTCATCCAACTAGCTTGATTTAATGTTTTTTAACACCTGAAACACGTGCTCTCTTAAAACAGCTTATATTTTCTCATTCTTCCTTATTCTCTCTCTCATCACACAAACACACACATGCACACGCAGGTTATTAGGCCTAATTGCAGAGGCGATGCTGCTTTCTTCCACGGTACAAACAAAATCAAAGTGGAGCTTTCCCTCCTCTTTTCTTCTTCCTTCATTGCCTGCAATATGCTTGTTCCCAGACCTCTTGTTCTAAATACTTCAAGCGTCTGGTGACAATGAGGCTAGTTGTGGACCTCTTAAAACGCAATAATCTCCATATGAAAAGAAATGCATTGTAAACGACTCCCTCCATACATTTAAAGTGAGGTGTTTAGAAAAAGAAGTATACTTCAAGTTAATTTTATGAAGTATACAAGTAATTTTCAAGTATATTTTTAAGTATACTTTATGTAGTAAGTATACTAATATCAATGTGTACTTGTAGTTAACTTGTAAGTGTACTATTTCAATACTTCTTGGGACTAAACTGGCCCACTTTTAGTATATAAAAATATACGTTTAAGTGTACTATAAGTGTAAGAGTAGAAAACTACTTAGTTTACTATTTTTAATACAAGTAGTATTTTTTTTAGTTTATGAAAGTACACATTGAAGTGAACTCTCAGTAAACTACTAGTTTAGTAGTTTATACTGCAAGTATACTTGTAAGTTTTCTTTAAGTGAAAATATACTTATAGTTTACTATTTATATATTATTTTAGCACTTGCACTATGTTCAAATGTAGATATTATTTTTTATACTTGAAAAATACCTTTAACTGTACTTTAATTTTAAAAACATTCAAGGCAACATTTTAAACAAAAAAGTTGAGAAAATCACATTTTTGTCAAAGACTACAAAGACCTTGATCAGATTCAGAACGATGATCAAAACACAGATGGAGTAGATCGAGTCCAACACCCCCAAAGCTTCACAGTCGTTTTCCCTTTATTACGCTTCATTTCATTTGGTAATATTAAGCAGTTTTGATTTATAAGCTGTTTAAAGTTTGATAATCACGTTATTTTACATTTGAGTGAGCAATCTTCTATCACTTGTTTCAGCTTCTTCCTCTCCTGTGTTTTGATCCGGAAATTCTGTACTAGAAGATGTGTCATAGCCGTATAACAGTGAAAACATGGATAGCTGGAAAATTCAGTCAATGGTGGGGAAAAGTAGAATTTGAGTAAATTCCTATACAATACCAGTGGACTAGCCTACACAAAAATTCATATACGCAGAATCAGAATTAGAAACATATCTGTTTTATATCAACATTCTAATCAGTATTTTCAAACAATGTAAGTTTCATAAGACTGAATATGAAAAACTATGTAAAAAAAGTATACTTAATAGGCTACTCGATCAAAAGAGTTAACACAAGCACAAGCCAAGTATAATTTGAATACTTAATTATACTTTTAAGTATATCTTGATCAAGTACAGGCCAAATATACTTAGACTTTTCTCTCAGTAGAAGTCAAGTGTAATTTTAAGTATAGTTCTGAGAAGTATATAAAGTATATTTTTGAGAAGTATATAAAATGTAGACTGAAAGTATACTTTCTTATTTTTAGTTTAAAAGAAGAACACTTGAATAAACTTCGTAAGGGTAGCATCGTCTTTTGAAGACTCATGAACTGCCAACGTATGCCGCGCAAGTCTCCGCGGCTAATCCATACAGAAATGCAGCAGTTAGCACAAAAGGGCATCCCATAGTGAGGAGCATATGCAAAAATCACTGCCACATAATAGCCTCTATATCCTTAGGATATTGAGAGTGAGCCACCAGTGAATACAAAAAGATTTGCCCTACCACTGGCAAACCTGGCGGTCACGCGGCCTCGCTAATGCTAACATCAGGGCTTATGGCATACCTGTACCCCAGGAGAGATAAGCGAGAGCCGTGTTCAATCCACTGCTAAGCCAAGTGTCCCCAGTGAGATGGCTCACCTATTGTCTATGCTCCTTATCATAATGTAGGCCATGTTGTCTTCCCTATTTCGCACCGACCATTCAATTAGCCCCCATTTCCATAGTAATTGAGGCAAGCTTTGGAAGGGTCAGCCATGACAAGGGGATGAGAAGTGCCCGACAAGACTTTTTTAAAAGGGCTCTGTTCGAGCTGGCACACAGGCGGGGTCTTTAATGGTGTCTTTCTTTTTAGCAGTGGTTGGTCTTGTTCAGAACACCAGAGTAGCAGTTGTTATAGCTATTTTTAAGCACTGCTTTCTACTTGTCAGGTTATCTTATTTTTGGATCGTATACGGTTCAGGTGTTAAGAAGGCAAAGTATATTTGTTGAATGTTAAAATAAATTCTGAGCTACAGGAGCTGTAATGTGCTAAGCATATGACAGCATGCTAGCACCATTTGTATCTCTTGTGCTAGTGGAAATCAACTACAACTATTTTACCTGCATTTTCTTATTTATTAGATTTGACCGTCTGATTATTAAGGACATAAAAGGTGTGAGGAACAGACTGTTATCTATGTCATTATTTACTTAAATTAGCACTGTAGTATTTCAAAGAATAGTTCACTCAAAACCAAAAATCCTGTCATCATTTGCTCACCCCCATGTCCCAAACTGTATGACTTACTTTCTTCTGTGGACCATAAAAGAAACTGTTTTGAGAAATGTCTCAGTGTTTTTTGTCCATAAAATTGAAGTCAACGGTTTGGTTTACCAACATTCTTCAAAATTCATCTTTTGTGAGAATATATTTTGAAGGTGGTTGAATGATGACAGAATTTTCACTTTTGGATTAACAATCCATTTAAATCTCATCTGATTCATAAATATTTGCCTATTCAAATTTTGTGTCTCAAGAACCAATGACATTTAGCATAACAGGTCAAATCTGATGTTACATGTATTGGCATGCCATATTTACATTTACTCACATGTAAAATTTGATTGAAGAGCTGCGTTGAAACAGGTTCTCATTCAATAAAATCTTACATTTCATCCTTCTTATCAGACAAAGCTATCATATAACTTCAGAATGAGTACTTTTACAGTGTCGTTTTGGGGGCTTGAGACCTGTTTCGTTTTCATTGTATGGAAAAGAGCAGCACTAACAATCTGCTAAACTACATTTTTTGCACTCCCCAGAAAAAAGCGTAGTTTGAAACGAGATGAGTGAAGTTAATGTTGACAGAATTTTCATTTTCATTGAATTATTCCTTTAAAAAATGATGGTACGTCCTGGTGTGGGCCTAAAGACTGACAAATCAGTCAATGTAAATCCCACATTAAACACAAGCCTGTCACATACGTCTAGTGTCTTCTCTTTTTTTCCTCATTTAACCGTCTCTGTCACTTTCTCAATCTGTCTTTCTGTCGCTTTCTCTCTCTTTCAGAGAAAGAGTCACGCTGTCATTACTAGAACTTTGTTTGGCTGTCTTTCTCTGTCTCTTTTTCTGTCGTTCACTCTCTGTCTCTATCTACCTCTCTGTCAGATATAGTGCCAATAACACTGGCAGTCAGTGCCAAGCTCTTATGTAGTTTTATGTACACCACCCCTGTCTGGCACGACGTATGACGGAAAGAGAGAGAGGGAGGAGGAGACAAATAGAGAGAAAAGGAAACAGGGGATTGCATGCAGATGCAAGGCCCTTCTCGTTTACAAATATGCAAATAATGTTGCCTTGTGATATGCAAATGAGAGATTACAGACCGCTAATTAGGGTCAAAAGAACTGTTCACGTCAATTAGGGAGAATAAAAAATGATACCCCGATCGGCTGGCCCTCTTCCCTCCCACCCCTCCACCTCCTATCCTTGCAGCTCACCCCTGCCATGGATATCCTTCCCTTTTGTCTTAAAAACAGGAACAAAAATGAGGACCAATAAAAGAGACATTAACACAGGGGGCGGCGAGCATAAGCCTTCAATCGTCAATTTTTTATAAGATCAGTCCAGCTGCACCTCTATTGAGAGCCGCCTCCACCTCTTCCCTCTCCTTCTCCCTGCTATGTACCTGTCGGACGCGGCTGCAGGAAGAGCGAGGCCTGGATTTGCATTCTAATGACCCCCCCGCCAACACACACACACGCACACACACACCACCATCTTCCACTCCCTTTGCCTGGCCCCTGAGAGGCAGCCCCTTGCATCACCCAGAGATCAATTAGAGCAGTCCCACCGCCTGCCGCTACTTGTGCCGACCTCCTCGCTCCTCACACTCTCCCATCCCTCCCTATCTGTTCTCTTCTGCCCTCTCGTTCCCTTAACATCCACCCGTCCCTCTCTGGGAAGTACTGCTGCTCACTTGCTTCCCTCTCTTTCCACCGATGCCCCATCCGGTCTTCTCGCTCTCTCCTTTTCTTTTATACTCAAATTTCTACTCAGTTGTTTCTAAAGCTAATCTGCCATGCATTTTACTGCCTACATAAGCAACATCATAACTGAATTAGACCTCATTCTCTCTACATATACAACCAATACAAACTGCTCTCATCAAGCAAAGCACTGAGGAAACTTCACTCACAACTGATTTCAGACGAAAGGTGACAGCATGTTTAAGCAAATGACACAATACTACAGTTTTATTTTCACTGCTTGATATACACGCACACACGCACACAAACACACAGGATGTGGCGTGACACAATGTGACACAAGTTTCTGACAGTAAACTGATGTTCTATTTCTGACATACACCAAGCGCCTCCTCTACTTATAACACAAAGCACAAGTGGATTTGCAATGGTTGCTTTGGCGCATCCAGTGTAAATACAGTGTTAAAATGATTAGTGACGAGCAATGGCTGCTGAAAATGATAAAATATAAAAATTAAAAGTAATTCATTCATTCATTTATATTAAAATAGGGGAAACAAGTGTAATAATATCACAATATTACTGTTTTACAGTTTTTTTTAATCAAAAGAAATTTAGCCATGGTGAGACTTCCTTCAGACTTCTTTCATGAGCATAAAAAATAGTACCTTTTACAAACTTTTGAACAACACTATATATATATGTGTGTGTGTGTGTGTGTGTGTGTGTTTGTTTGCATATATATATATATATATATATATATACTGCATATATCAAGAGTCAAAAATTCTTAAATTTGCTGATACTAAGTTTGGGACAGAACATTTGCCTCTCCCTCAAGTCATGGATTTTTTTTTTTTTGGAAGCTGACTGTTCTGTCAAATGCCCTTTCCTCTGATATCCTCCAGAGAGTGCTGAGAGCGGGACGGTTACCCCATTCAGTATTGGCAGCAGGTCTGCAGAGCCACAGCTGGATCCTTCCTACAACCCTCCAGTCTGCAAATGTGGCCTCTTTCCCACCTCATCCACTGCCAATCACAGGGCCAGCCAACCAGAGGATGAGCGGCAGATCTGGGCTTTACATAGATTTCTGATGCCACTGATCCAGCCGATCAGTTTAAAAAAACAGAAACCCCTCTCAGTCCAGCAGTCCCAGTGTGCAATGCTGATTGTCAGTGTGTTTAAATGCACAGTTTTGACAACTCATGCCAGTTAAGGAAAAAAATCTAAACAGTGATTGAAAAGGACAGGTGGTAAAGAAAGATGTGGGTAGAGAGAGAGCGGGTGAAAAAAATGGGGGAATTGAAGGGCAGATTAAAAGGTCAGGGCACAGAGCAGTCTGGTCTGTGTTTGCTCCCTCTCTCTCTGTCTCAGGTGCAATCATTATGGAGGTCTGGGCCGCGAGTGTCGAGGTCTGCTGACTATGGAGCAGCTTCCATTAACAGAGTCCCAACACTCCAGCACTGAGTAGCTCTCAATTACTGTCTCCCTGCCCGCCCAGACTCCAGACACACTGTCACCCTTGAGAAAGAAAGAAACCAACAGAAAGTGGGATTATGTGTATAACTACTGCTCTAGATTGACTCAGACAGGCAGTGTGGCTGCCCTCCAATTGCATCCACAAACAAATAAACAAATGTTAACATGCAGTAGATGTGCACTAGAAATATTTTTGCGAAGGATGGTATTATTAGATATAAGGCCCAAAGGCACGTGTAGTGAACACACAGAAGGATAGTTCACTCAAAACAAACCAATTCATTATCAAAAGAAGAACCATTTACTCATGTAATCGTTCCAAACCTGTATGATTGTCTTCTGCAGAACACAAATAAATATTTTAGGCACAATGCACTAGAAACTGGAGTTTTCGAGTTTAAAAAATGATGTAAAGCAACATTAAAAGTATCATGAAAGTGGTCCATATGACGTATGCACTATAGTTTACATTTATGAAGTCATACAATAGCTTTGAGTGAGAAATTGTGTGAGAGAAACATACCGTAGTTCTCCTTGGCACATTCATGAGAGAATTGCCATCTTTGATTTGTGTATGAATCATTCATTTGATTCACATAATTTCAATTAATTGATTCACTCAGTTCAAAAAATAATGATTGAGAATGAACGATTCTCACACAAAGCTATCACATGAATTCAGAAGACTTGATATATAGCTCACAAGTCATAGGCACCAATTTTTTAAAATACTTTTTATGGTTATTTTGCATCCTTTTTCAAAGCGTGAAAGCTCCTGTTCCCCATTCATTATAAATGTAGAGAAAATATATGCCTTATTTTGGGAAGAACAAAAAATGAAATGTGTAAATGAAAATTTAATCTTAGGGAGAATGATTTCTTATAAATATTCAACATAGTGCTCAACAGTATCAAACTGAGGGTGAATCAAACCAGCAACCTTATGAGGAGAAACGTCCTCCTGACTGCCATGGCACAGTAGACTTCAAAATAAGTTTGCACACTCAGATAGAGAGGACTAAAAAACTAGAGTGCATCTCAACCATAATCACTGGCCAACTGCATGGAGAATGAACAAAATCGTTCTTCGTCCAACTGCAATGGATCAGACAGATTAGCCTCTAAGTTGTGAAATTTCCCCTTAGACTCAATGACCCCCGTGGCTAAGGATTTGGGCCTGAAAGGGGCCATGATGGGGGTGTTGGGGTGTCACCGTGAGGATTAATGCTTCCCCACCCCGACACACACACACACACACACGCGCGCACACAAAAACGCACAGATTTCTCCCTCCTCCTAATGATCTGTGAACCTCGGCTCTTCTCCTGCTTCCCAGCGCCTGTCAATCAAAGTCCAGATGGAAAAAGGAGGTTTTGGGGTTAAGGAGGTGGAGTAGGGCATGCTGGGAGGGTGAGGGAGGGGGGTGTCTGAGAGGGTGGTCATCATTCACGGGCAGCAGGCAGTTCCCAGTGTATTGATACGGCCGGCCAGAAGACGGGGCAAGGGAAGGAATTGTAGAAACGGAGAGCACAAAAATGGATTAGCATAACAGAGCCTGTCTCGTTAAAATGAGCATACCTCCCCTTCCCTGACACGTCTCCTCTGTGAGACCTTGAGCTGCTGCATTTCTACTTCCACTTCTGCACCTTCATCAAATACTTATTTGTTTAAAGAAACAACCAATGGTTGAGGTCACAAATCATAAATTACGTGTAAATGACCATGATATAAACATAAAATGAATGTGATGTGAGCTATTAAGCACCCATAGGAAGAAAAAACACAAATGAGATCTTTAATATCTCAAATGCTTCTCTTAGCAGCAATGAGATGAAATGGAGGGAAGCGTTCGCATAAATCGCCCTCGCATGTGACACCAGAGAATAAAAAATCTGTAATCTCATGTGTCCCAGAGAAGTTTCAATATATCAACAATGTTTTAGCCTTTCCAAAATACTGAAGTCAGAGATTTCAATATAACCTCAAATCTTTCTCATCAAATAATTCAAAAAATGTATCAGAGCTCTATAGTCTTACAGCATTTCAACATATCTCCGTTTTTACATTTATTTCTCCTATAAGGAGTTTTACATCTGAGGCAAAGTTGTAAAACATAACTGAGCACTTTATGAGCTACAAAGGAGCGACTCCTAAACAAGAAAAGTGTCCTTCATGGGTACCTTCATCAAAATGTGAGCTTTTCTAAAGCATTTCCTTGCACATACAGTCTGTGCACTGGTTTGACACCTCTATAAATCACATTCTTTATTAGTCTTTTTTACATCTATAGTATATACTAACTGCTTGAGTGAGGCTTTATGGAGCATACCAGCAGGAACAGGTGTCATGCTGGTCATAAGATGAGAGGGATCAATAGAACTGCTGATCATCTCAATCGATCTGCAGGGCCTCCAGCCGATAAGATCAATAAAGCATATGTATGCCTGCATGCCAAATGCTCCCTGCCTGATCTCTTACCACAGATCGCTTAAGCTCCAATATGTCCGCCAGGAAGACATTCTTTGAGTGGGTTTTGGATTACTCTGATAAATACATACTGTATATCCTGTTTGGTTTGTTTTAAACCTCAATATATTCTAGCATAGAAGATCTACTGTCATAAGGGTGAATATTTACACAAACCTTGAACGTGACATAATAAAACAGTCCTTGCTGAATGGGAAATCCTACCTCAAGCAGGGTTCACACTGTACGATTTTGGCTGTCTGAGACTAATTTTGTGAATCTTTAAAGATTCGTCTGATCCTAGGCCAAAATTTAGACGCTAATTTGACATGTCCGTCGACAGACCATTGCTATCAAATTTGACCACAGATGAAATTCTGGCAGTGTCAGACATTTTAAGCCGCAATCCTGCAGTGTTCTTCGCAGATAACCGTCAAATCCTAAACAAATAGGAGCGCAGAGCCTGCTGACGCAATAAGTGAGACACCAACAAACCACCACTTGCTCCACACACACTTTTTTTTAAAAGGAAAGCCATGATAGCTAGACGCTAGAGATTGATTTTGTTTGCTAGCCACCATTTCTATCCCGCAAATGCAGCTCACAGTCACTGAATGTGTCACCGATTGATTGAGAATGATTTGAGAATGACCCATGAGTTTCAATGGAAGCAAGAACATCTGACCATCTGTACAAAGGAGTCACATGATGAATTACATTTTAAATTACATTTTAAACCCCAAGTTTTTAATGCGTTCTACCCCACGGTATATGAAGATTCATGCACAATAGCTTTTAAATATTTGGGGTCAGTAATAAAAATAAATAAATAAAAACTTTTATTCAGCAAGGTTGCATTAAGTAGACCAAAAGTGAGGCATTTATACTTACACAAAAATGTATATTTTATTTAAAAGCTGTTCTTTTGAACTTTCTATTAATAAAAAAAAAAATGTTTTCCACAAAAACATTAAGGCAGCAAAACTTTTTTTTTAACACTGATAATAACAAGAAATGTTTCTTGGGCACCAAATCAGAAAATTAGAATGGTTTCTGGAGAATCATATGACATTAAAGACTGGAGTAAAATCTTTAAATATGAGATAGTAAACAGCTATTTTAAATTGTAATTAAACTTCACATTACAATTTTTACTGTAATTGTGATCAAATAAATGCAGCCTTGAGCATAAGAGACTACTTTCAAAAACATTCAAATGTGACCCCATACTTTTAGGTAGTGTATATGACAGAATATAGAAATCTGGTAATTGATGTCCAACATTTTTGAACTTTTTCTAATTCTGAGTCTAATTCTCACTATTAGCCAACTACTAACTATGACTTTTGCCTCAATAAACTCCTAATTACTGCTTATTAATAGTAAGGTAGTCGTTACGTTTAGGTATTGGGTAAGATTAGTTATGTAGAATAAGATCATGCAGAATAAGGCATTAATATGTAATTTAAAAGTACTAATAAACAGCCAATATCCAAGTAATATGCATGCTAATAAGCAACTAGTTAATAGTGAGAATTGGACCCTATGCAGCTAAATAAACTGACTACAAATGCCTTAAGTATTCCCAAACTCACTGAACCCTAACAGGGTTGAAAGCTAAATGACAGCAGTACGGCACAAGAGTCCCCTAAAATCCTGCCCTGACCCTGGGAGTCTCTCACACACTCTCTCTCCCCTGGCCACGGCTCTTTGTTTACTTTCACTCTCCGTTAGCTAGCTCTGCTGGAGCGAGGAGTGAATGGTCGAGGTATTGTCTCATCCTCATGACCCTGGGTGACCTCATTCACAACCCTCAAAAACGCCATCTGCATGATCCAACAGTCAGGGGCCAAAAGAGGGTGGAAAGGTGACAAGAGCTGCATGACGTAAGAAACTAAAACCAATCAAAGAGGATGGAAATGAATGAATGATAGCCTGATGACTGATTGGTTTTGGTCAGATGGCAACAGAGATGCATTTCTTTGGTCTCTATAGTGTTTTATCCACCATATATAGTTTCAATTTAAATGTATAGACTATAGAGACAAAATAAAATCATATTTTATTTCATTTTGATATTAAAATTTTACTCTAAATAAGCACTGTGATGGTATCAGATGGTAAAAGCTTTGATATACAGTATACTTATGGTACGGAATAATTAGCATATTCCAATTTAATGGTATTCACCAATTTAAGCTACATTTTGGTACCTCAAATGCTAGAATGTATTAGCGTGCTACATCTCCAAATAACATTCTTTATAACACTTGTCTAAAAGGTGTTTACAGTGATGACACAAAAGAACCATTTTGGGTTCCCCAAAGAACCTTTTAGTGAAGTGTAAGAAAATGTATTTAAAGAAACTTTTTCCACTGTAAAGAATAGTGTGCAATGGAAAGGTTCCACAGATGTTGAAGGTTGTTCATAAAACCATCAATACCAGTAAAGAATCTTTATTTTTAAGAGTGACCATTTGCATTTTGGTGGTAGTTTTGGCATGTTTTTGTTAGGGTATAAAAAAGCATTCTTTGCATTTTCCATTCAGTCATCATCATCTCTTATTCCCCGATCTCTCGCTTCATCCGAGTTGGAGCATTCCAGGAGCCAGCCTGCTGCATGTGCGCAGGAGGTCGTTTTTCCCATGGGGTTGCAGGTGAAAAACCAGGACTCTCTCAGCGCCTGCGAGGGACGCCATCTGTCCCCACAGCTTCGTCTGCGGGGCCCATCACCCCATCCCCCGAAACCCTCCGCCCCCTGCCCATCTCTCCATCCCTCCATCCTTACCCCCTCTCTCTCTCTCAAACACCTCATGCCAGCCCAGCAGGGCACATTACCCTGGAATGCAATTCCCCTCTTCACTCCTCTCCTCTTCTGATCTGCTTTTTTAATCTAATCTACCATCATCATACCGTACTGCACAAAGTCTTTGCAACAGTCAAATTATAATGAAGTTCAGGGCCAGGAAAGTGATGCTGTGTTCTTGCCAGGTCCTGCTCAGCTCCAGCCTGGTCTACAGTAACAATGCACAACCTGAATCTAAACATAAGCAAATTTGTAAAATGCTGAGAGCCAGGGGTGCAATTATACTTAATTTATATACTTACAATTATTTAGGGGTATTTGCACTTGCATACTGTACTGAAACTGAATAATTGTACTCTACATTTCAAATGCAAAAATTAAATTTGATACATTCTTTTAGATCTCCAAAGCAAGTCGAGGGACAGTCAAAGTAAGCTTTGCAGTTCATCATGACTTCAATAATTCAATCGTGCACCTGGGGTTTTAATTATGTATTTTTTATATTATTATTATTTTTTTTTATCTTAGTTGTTAATCATACGTGTCTGTATGTACATATGCATATGTATAGGTATGTATGTGAATATATATTTTATGCTCTATTTTTGTGGCATGTTTTACCCACCTGTATCTCTGTAAAATAAAATGTAAAAAAATTTGATCACAAAAAAATTAATAATTCAAACATGCTTAGTTTACATGCTGAACAAATCACACACACACACACACACACACACACACACACACACACACACACACACACACACACACACACACACACACACACACACACACACACACACATTAACTTTCCATAAACAATGAATTTTATCATACAAACTGTATATTCTATCCCCTTACACTAACCCTACCCCTAAACTACCCATAAAACAAAACTTTCTGCATTTTTAAAAAAACTTTACTTAATTTTTAACCAGATTTACAAATGAGGACGTCCCTAAAGGAACGTTTTTGGAGATTTTGGTCACTTATGGGTACACATTTGTCAAATAGTTAAGTAGGCGCACACACGCACTTTTATCCAGTGACTTACAAATGAAGAATACAAAGTTAGATGCATTTTTTTAAGTTTTCACTCAAATATGTTTTTTGATATATTTTAGTAAGATTTTGATTAAATAAAAATTGTACAGTCAATTGAGAAAAATAAAACATTTCAAACTTGAATGAGACTCATTTGTAGCGTCTTTAGCAAAAAGCCACTTGAGTCTATGCGTTACAGTGATTTCACCGCTGTTTTGTGCCTAAATATTCCACTTATTAGCCTAACCATGGTAAAATGGATGAAGTTCATCGCCTCTGGTGGCTTTTTGCATTAATATAGTCCTCAGGTTTATGTTAAATACTTTTTTGAGATGAAAATGAACTGAAAAGAAGAAAACGATGAAGTTCTCATGAACATCAGTAAGTTACATCTCATCGTAAGTATCGTCGAATGGATGCGCTCAGCTGAGTTGGTGCAGAAGCAGGACTTGGCTGTGCTAACGGTCAGATGGTCCATTCCAGAGTGAGAGAGCACTTTCACGTGGGAACCCGGCCACTGCGCGCAGACAGACAACGCAGAGGCAGCTAAGTGTGAAGCTTCCAAACTGTCACTTACGCAGACAGCCTCCCTCCCTCTGCCTGTCTCTCTCTCTCTCTCTCTCTCTCTCTCTCTCTCTCTCTCTCTCTCTCTCTCTCTCTCTCTCTCTCTCTCTCTCTCTCTCTCTCTCTCTTTCTCTCCTCTCGTCACACTTTATCCATGGTCCCTCACAAAAACCAGACAAGCACACAGGCACGCACACTCGTTCTCGCCATATAAACACACACACAAAACACACTGCGTCAATCTCCAGACATCACTGATAGGCAGGAGGGGGAGGGAGGAAAGAAAGAGGAGGGAAAGAGACAGAAAGAGAAAGACAGGAATGAGTTTGTGACATCCAGCAACTACTTCTTATGTCCCTCCATCAGCTGAAGCACAGAGAATATACACTGAAAAGGAAGAAGAAAACGAGAAGATAGTGAGGAAAAGGCCTCGACATGAGACAGAGAGAGTTTGTGGGACAGCATATCTAAAGTGTCCCCATTCTCTCAGCGCCTGGGCGTAACAAAGCGGTGGGCAGGCGAGCAAGGACAGTGGAATGGGATGACAGTGGGTGGCGGTTCGCTGGGGCCCCCGTTCCTCCGCGCCTCTTTGGGGTCACCCTGCCGGTGACCCCACCCTGATTGTTTCCCTTGGCTCTGTCAGATCCCATTGTCGCTGACTGGTTTAATGGGGAGAAAATAGAGGAGGGGCCGAGTGGGCAGGGAGACGCCCCCTGGTCTTCCTCTGCTCTGAGAGATCTGACTATTTGACCTAAAAAAACAAATTGTCCAAATTTTGGGCAGAAGAAATTAAGGTAGGAGATGTAGAGCGCCCCCATCTGACGGTGCAGATTATGAAGAGTTAGGTAACATGACTGCCATTAAGTTACAATGCACATTCACTAACTGTGCATAAACGACTATGTTTTATCAAAAATCGCAATTAATCAATTAATTCTGTTTAGGATCATTCAGAATCTGAGAATTCTGTTCATGAGAGTGAATTTGAATTGAATTAGTCACACTCCACAAGAAGACGAAATAGAATTTGAACTGGAATAAACAGGGAAGAAAAATCTAATCTACCTATCTGTCTATTTATCCATCCATTCACTCATCTATCAGTTGTACCTACTTGCCTTCTTAACTACTATATGTGCATGTATCCATCCATTTATCCATCCATCCATCTATCAGTTGTACCTACTTACATTCTTATCTACTGTATGTATCCATGTATCTATTCCATTTATCCATCCATCCATCCATCTATCTAAATTTTGCTTGAGAACCATTTGTGCACACAGAAGTAAACAACTTTTATGCAGTTATTAGGGAATGAAACCCAGTTTTGACCTCACTATATTTCCCCGTCTCATTGTTGATATTTGCGGACAGACATTGTTTATTTATGCATGAACTGTCTAATGTGTTGATTGTATGACCCATATTTCTCACCCAAATATGAGTCACACATTCTGGCTGCTATGAAAACACCAAGCAAACTTGTGTATCTATTGCTAACCACCTGTTCTGTGACTCAAAACTCATTTGTTTAACTTCAGTCCAAATTGTTTTAAGCCCTGAGGAGTCTTCATTAGATCAATGATGTAAGCCTATCCATTGCGGAAGTCCTTGAGTCAAATACCTGAACAGCAACCTCTAGAAAGGCCAGCGGGCTCTTAATTGAACAAATGGCTTGCTTAATTGATCATTGATTTGTGATCAATAAGGTACATGTGTTCTGGATCTTTACAAGCAAGTGATTGAGAGTGAGCAATAAAATCTGCCAGGTAGTTTGGCAGTTGCCAATAATCTCACTTCCTCACTGTAAAGCATACAAGAAGAAAAAGAGAGCGAGAGAAAAGAGATAGTTAGAAAGGAACAGAAGAGTGTTTAGAGTTACAATAACCTCGTTTTGTTGCTTTCGATATGGGGCACAGCTGAGTGTTTCTGGTGCCCTGCAAGCACGCGCACACACACAAACAAACAAACACACAGGTGTTGGTTTCCGAGTGGCACGGGTCCACATGGTGTGGGGTATCTCTTGGGTCCTCAATCTCCACTCCAAGGAAAACATCAATGGCTCTCTTTGATCCCCCACTCAAGGTCTGTCTTAAAAGGGCCATGGACGAATGGAGAGATGGGGGAGACACTCCACATCAGTGGGCATGGCCAGCAGCCTCAGGTACCTTCTCACCACACTCGTACCATCCCATTAAATCTGGAACACAAAGACAAAGGAGACGGGATTGGAGCAAGCGCAGGGGGAGGTGGGGGGACAGCACTCCATCCCTTTGAAGAGCTGAGCTGATGAGGAAACCTACACAAACACACACACACACACACAGCTCACAAACAGGTTCATGGCAAAAAGGTTTTTAAATGGTCCTTTGCATTTACAGTCTTGAATAAACTCCACAATCACTGTGCAGGAGGGATGTTACACTGCCACTGCCCCACGAAAGCAAGTTTGAAACACACCTCAACCCTGAAACCAGCTCAGAAAGCTTAATAATTTGGTGATGAATTGATGTGCATATCAAACTTCAGAAACCAGAAAAACAATCAAAAGAAACAAAGAGATATACTGTGAAAGACCATACACAAAAACTAAAATAAAACAGTGCAGTGCTTGATATGCACCATGTAGTGGGAGACAATTATTTGTCCATTCTGCAGTAAAATAAAATAAAAAAATCCCAATAATATATAATCCCAAAACATTATTATTATTTTATATTTAGGCGACAGACAGATAGACAGATAGATTATTCTTTCTATACTGTGTCTATATCCATGGCCTGTGGTCAGTGTGGGCCGGTCAGTCATTTCATCCTCTATCTGTGGGTGATCCATCTCCTACAGCTCTAGCCCTTTCATTTAGCTCTGCCAAAGCGTGAAACATTCGGCCATTATATGTGTGCAGGCTTGTGGGGAATGTGGGAATCATTGGCATCCCAGTGGCCAGTTGGAGTGAGACAATACTCTCAAGATTAGATCTGTTAAAAGGACATGACAGTGTTGCTTACACACACAACTGCACACACACACAATATACACACTGTGACACTGGACACACTTCAGTCGAAAGGAAAGGGGCACAGGCATGTGCTAATGAATTTCACTGAATGTTGCCACTGCTGTCCAGGGAATTTTTTTTAATTGAACACAGATTGGGGGTAAGTTGTCACAATGGAACCTGTCACAAAACAGCCTAAACTAGTAATTTAAGCCAAATTAAATCTGTAAAATAATAATAATAAAAAACAATCAGTTGATGAAATATCAAATTTTAACTGTATATGGTAGATATATTGCGTAAACCTGCTACATAAAAAAGCATATGTGACAATTTGCCCAGATGTTAAATGTGATAAATTTGTGCTTGTGAAAAATAACCATGTTCTGAGAACACAACTTAAACTTACCTTAATTATTTAGTTGGACCTTTGAATTAATGTATGCTAAGATTGAATTCACGCTAGTTCACAAAAAAAGCTAGTTCATTTACTCTTCTTGTTGTTCTAAACTTGTATGACTTTCTTCCGAAGAACGTAAAAGGAGATATTTTGAGAAATGTCTCTTTTTTCTATACAATGGAAGTCAATAAACAAAACCGGTTACCGACATTCTTCAAAATATATTATTTTGTGTTATGTAGAAGAAAGTTTTAGAGATTTGAAATGACATGAGGGTGAATAAATGATGACATGTTTGGGTGTTTTTTAAACTAGATTTGAAATCAACTTAGCATACATTTTGCAACACAACTACACACACACACGTACAGTATAAAGCTGCTATGAGACAGCAGTGAGCCCCATGTGGCTGCATCCAGTAACTGCACATTCTCTCAGAGATGTCCATTATTCTACCTGCCTCCCCTTCCCTTTCTTATTCTAGTCACTGAAAATACTGAATTACATTAATTATCAATATTTTGGGTAAATGTGAAAAAAACAAACGGACGGAAGGTTCTCTAAATTTGTGTGATGCGAAACCCTGTGACCGCAGACAGTATATCTCAGCACCGACAATCCTTTTTTCCCCCTCAATCACTCCTTCCTCTTTTCTTTCTCCTCACCCTCTCCTGACTCTTTATGCTGATCCCGGCTCCCAACCATCCGCGGAAACACACACACACACACACGCAATGGCGTCTCCCCAGGGGCACAGGGGAAGGGCAGGGAGGATGGAAATGAATTCAGCGATGTTGCAAGTGGCAACACGCATCTGCATCTGTAATTAACCCCCAGAACGACACACTGAGCTCCCTACTACTTCCCTCCATTCCTCCCTCCCTTTCTTTTCTATCTCTCTCATCCTCTCTCAAAGGCTTTTTAAGAGATGCTTGGTGGGCCAATTAGGGTGAGTGTCTGTGTGTATGTGGTGTATGTGGTGCATGTGTGTGTGTGTGTGTGTGCGCGCGCCCTGGCACATCTTGAGTGTGGAGGAGTGTATGTTTGCATGAATTGATCTTTAAGTGGAAGTGTGTGTGTGTGTAGGTGTGTAAAGTGGCATCTCTTTGTGTCTGGGACCGGGCACATTTGCCTGTGTTTTAGCGTTCCCTCAGGCCAGCGCTGGTTGCGCTCTCTGCCCGGCTTGTGTTTGATGACATTTCCATAGGGAATATCTCTGACATCAGAACGCTATAGCCAAAAGCACAAAAACACACACTGCCATGTGCCCATTTCGAAAGCTTACACGGTTATCTATCAAACCAAAGTTAGGATCATCATTGAATCACATGCTGACACATTCACACCATAACGTTTAAGTCCAACTCTGTGGCAAAGTTTAGCAGGTATAGGGTCGACCACAGCTCTGGTGCCTCCCTCCCGTTGAGTGAATGCGATGGGGAAGGTTGACGTGGATCAAGAGGGACCCCCTGGGTGAGGTGCGGAGGAAGGAGAGGAGAGGAGGAAAGGGTAGAGAGGCCCACCTTCTGTCTCTTTAGAGGGGTGCATCACTGTGTGGCCAATTAGCATCAGCCAAGACACAGGGGCTAAGCAAACAAATGTAAACAGAAACGCAGTCTCTCTTTTGAAAATGCTCAATTTTCTATTTAATTTCAATTTTGAAATAGTTTTACATAAAGGCTAGTGATATTTGGTTGATTTGGACTCTACAAATAATGTAATGATCTAGTTGCGGTGTGTTTTTGCGTAGTCAAGCTACAGTCTTTATATATCTCTGTCCGAGTATAAACACAATGTGTATATATCCAATATTCGAAGGATTAAATACACGAAAGACGATGTGTCCAACACTGAGGCCGGTTGTAGTTAATTTAAGGTGCTGTATTAAGCTGTACAAGCACATTAGAACATTTGCGTTAATTGAAATAAAGTAAAAACTAACTTGCGTGAAAGTAAAGTACAATGCATTTTCATGACTTCAAAATAAAATAAAAATGGCTACAAATTAAATGTAATAATTTAAAAATGTTAAAATGTCACACTAGACAAAATACAATGCTGGTTAAAATAATAAAATAAAATAAAAATTGAGTCTGACTGAAATCAAACTTTTAAACACACTTAATGGTTTTCAGGTAAAGCAAATAAACCCTTTCTCATCAAAAAACTATTTTAAGCTCTTTGAGTTGTCTTTATGGTTTTTGGAAAGCAGAAGCAGAAGCTTCTTGAAGCAGAAGTTCTAGGTAGCAATGGAAACGTGAAGCCCTCCAGGGTTCTTTAAAGCACCAGTGTGATGGTTTTCAAGAGAAGTGATGATCTTAGAAAGGTTCTTGTTTGGCAGTGGGCTGAAAAACCTTTTGGAATCTTTTTTAAAAAGTGCATAAAGAAGGTTTTGCTCATACTTATCATTAGAAGACCACATAAAAGCTTTAAAAGTTTATGGACTGTCAAATGGAATAAAAAAGAAAATATGAAACAAACTTTCGTAAATAGGCAAAGGCAAGAGGGAAAATCCTTAGAGTATTAGAAAAGATCCTCCTTGTTCACTTTCCTGATGTCTTTACACATAACCCTGGACATGCATTATAAATGAACGGATAATTAAAGTGTGCGGTATTATAAGGAATATTAGCACTATAAGGGGAGCATCTGCCATACGCACAAAAACAGAGGCACTGTGGGTAAACAGAAAGGACTGTGGGTAAACAGAGACGACTGCGGGTGTTCCCTCACCCCTCTCCTGATGGTGGGGTGTTGTGGCATGGAATATGATGGAAAATGTGGCCTGTGAATAATGCATTACCCTGTTGGTCAACAGTTCCTGATCTGCTTTAAAGAACGGAGGACTCTTTGCTATTATGAGATTAAAACCAGCCCACCTTTGTCTGCAAAAAGCCACGCTTCCACCGAACATGTCAACACTGCGATTCTGCCTGTCCACACATGAAAGTGCAGCTGCAGTTCAGGATGGCGTATTATTATGTGTGTGTGTGTGGTGTTATCAAAGCTTTAAACTGCTGCCATCTTTAGATATAAAATTTTGCCATTTTTATTTCAGTCAGACACAATTTTAATCATCTCACTCTGACAGCACATCTAGACAAGAATAGACTATATGATAAACATGTAAAGCAATGGAGTTAACTAGATTAACTACTGTAAATCTAGCTAACACACTGATTATTCCTTTAAGATCAAAGTATATTTAAGTATACTGCACTTGAGTTTTTTTTAAATTCTTATTGCTTTTAAAACTGAAGAAGAAGAAGATGGAAAAATCAATAAAAACCACAGAGAACGAAGGTGGAAACAACATAAGAGGATATGCAAGGAGGTCAGAAGTTATCCACGTTTGTGCAACCTGAATTTGAAAAAAATATGAAGATGATGCAACCACATGTGAGTTCAGGGTCAATGGATTATACTTTGAAAACCTAGAACACTAAATAGTGCACAAGACGTAACAGAACTGGTAATTTCATCTAGGTTTATGTGTTTACACGAAAAGTAATCGGGTAACTTTTGATGTTTGCCAGAGATTTAGCAAAAAAAAAAAAAAAAGAGAGCCAATGATAGTCTAAAAAATTAATTTACATGCAAATAAACACATATTTGCAGCCTATGAGCATCAAAAAGATTACAGTGACCTGCTGTGCTGTATAGCTTAATTCGAGCTTCTCAAATGATGACAGTCACTGACGTGAAAAGAACACAAATATAATAAAACGGAGTGGGGAATATTGCTCTTAAGTGGCTGCGCTTTTCCACACGAGTAGCTTTAGTGTGACAAAGTCCCTGCTTGAGTCCTCTCAGGTATGTATGTGTGTGTGTGTGTTTGACCGAGAAAGAGAGACACGGGTAGCTCATCCTCACATAATCATTCCTCAACTTAATCTCTGTGTAACAACGTTAGCTCTGGTCTGGCAGAGAAAGTTAAATATTCACGATACAAGGCAATCTACTCAGTGTTCAAACAAAGTGCCCTGCCAAGTTCAGCCATGTATGTAGAGACTCGCTGAGGGAGAGAGAGAGAGAGAGAGAGAGAGAGAGAGAGAGAGAGAGAGAGAGAGAGAGAGAGAGAGAGAGAGAGAGAGAGAGCGAGAGAGAGAGAGAGAATGAGAGGCGAGAGAGCAAAAAAGGATCTATTTTATTATTCACATAAGGCATAATAAACCAGGGCTGCTCGGTTAGCACTTAAACTCCCAGCGCTTTAGTGGTTATCCTTAATGCGACAGCACTGATTTGAGCACATCCTATTAATAGTCCAAGGGTCTCATCTTAATGCAAGGATCCGTGTTAATAAGTACTCGTAAAAAGCTATTAATAGATGCACATCTCTGTTTCTGAGCCTGTTGGATTTAACGACATGTTCACGTGTGTGTTTTACAGTAAGTGTGTGTGTAGCTTCAATATATGAGCTATGAGGTGCATGTGTGTGTGTGAGTGTAACACTCATTCTCCAGCTGCGGGCCCTGGTGTGTGCAGGCTTCAGGATGCCGGCCAAGCAGGAGGGAGTGAGACATGGATATTTAATGGCCAGGGACACAGATGCCCTTCACCAGAAAACATCCCAGCCTTTGATTCCCACACATTACTGCCTAATGGAAAACAAGATCAGCATTTATGCTTATCAAGCGTAATTAAAACAGGCCGGTTAGTCTACAAGTCCAGCAGGATTCATCCACTTCAGTGATGGGATGCAACATTTCTAGATGGTCACACTGGATATAGGTCTTGACATTTACACGGCTACTTGACAAATACTGTTAAAAAGTTTTAAATTAATTATTTTATTCATCAAGGATGCATTAAATTAACCAAAAGTGGCAGGAAAGTTAAACAATTTTTTTTACAGTCTAATCATCAAAGAATCCTGAAAGAAATGTATTATGCAGTATATATATATATATTATTATATCTATATACTGCATAATATAGTAATAAAAAGTTGTGCTGCATAATTTTTTTATAATATATTAATATATTATTTAAAAATATGCAACTCTTCAACTGTGATAATAATAAGAAATGTTTCTTGAGCAGCAAATCAGAATAATAATGATTTCTGAAGGATCATATGACACTGAAGACTGGAGGAATGATGCTGAAAATTCAGCTTTGACATCATAAGAATAAATTAAAATAGAAAAAAAAAAAACATTTAAAATAGAAAAGTTATTTTAAATTGAAATAATATTTCACAATATGACTATTTTTACAAGTTATAGTATTTACAAGCATTACAAAATCTTACTCCAATCTTTTGAATAGTAGTGTAAATAAATATATGAACATTAAATACTTATTAGTTGCCAATGACAGCAGTCAAATATACCTCTTAATGGTCAATATAGAGAGATATCTGGCCTTTATTAGGCAATAATAAAAACTAAAAGTAACATTAATATAAGATAATTATTTTCTTATACATGGAAAAAAATGATGACGATGTTAAAATATGGTTGCCATGTTTGTATAATCCAGCCAGTCACAATGCTGGGATCTCTAAACACTCTCAACATCTTCCAGCAATCCTCCGCCACCCGACTCAACCTTTAATTTCATAATTAGGTCCGGTGGGGAAACTTGAGGGAGTCTCATGCTCAAGTCAAGCCTGTTTATCCTTTTCCTCATTCCTTATTTATAATATTATCATATGGACATGCAGACTTGTGAAATCAAAGCAAGAATGTCATGTCCTTAGCGAGACATGCAGAGTTATTATGAAATTGATTTATTTCAATTCAAAAGAATTGAACTTTGTTGAAATCCCAACAGCATGAGACACTGCTAGACTCAAAATCACACAGTACAAACTGTCCTATTGTTTTAAATACCTTGTTTCAAAGTGCAATACAGGGATGTGTGTGTGTGTGTGTGTGTGAGTGTGTGTGTGTGTGTGTGTGTGTGTGTGTGTGTGTGTGTGTGTGTGTGTGTGTGTGTGTGTGTGTGTTTGCACACCTCTCTGTTGGGCAGGTGTGCTTAAAAAGGTGTGTGATTTCACTCTCCATATTTTGACACCTACATCTTCATATAAATAACATGTATACAAAAAATAAACTCATGAATGCAATCACAAAATCTCTTTCATCCTGAATTTTTAATTTAATTCTGAACTATTTTAATTTCTGACTTTAATTTCTAATCACTTAATAAGACTCCCATAAAGCAGCAAACTACATCACTATCAGTGATCAGGTGGTCTACGATTCCTGGAGACATTTTTATAGGTGTTTAATTGAGGAACGTGGGCCGCCCACACTATATATGACACCAGAGTTGTTTTGTATTGCTGGAGTTTTGTTTGGTCTGCTACTCATGATAAGGGTAATTTGTTTGGTAGGTTTAAAGAGGAGAGATAATGTTGCTATAATGAGAAGACTGACTGAGGAAATGTACAGTGTGGCAGAGAGGTAATTTGTAAAGATATCCCACATTCTGTCACCGGTTGAGAGGAAGAGCTGGCTCTGTGAGAAGCTCTGTGAAACACACACACACACGCACACACACGTATCACAGTTACCAAAAAATAAGCACCACAACTGTTTTTAACATTACTAATAGTTTATATATGTAATAAATTATTAATAAAAAGAAACTGGTGTCCAAATTAAAATTATTTCAGAAGGATCATGTGACACTGAAGAAAATTACGAATTGCAGCAGCACTATCAGATTAGATGTATCAGCGTGTTTGTTTATGGCTGTTCATTGATATATGTGTTTTGTCATAATCATGACTCTCACACAGGAGACATGATATGCATGTCATGGGCTTCTGAAACTGGTTGGTTCATCGGGAGATCACATAAAACTGACTATTGTACTTTACGTAAAATACCAAGAGCAATTTGTCACTTCTTACCTTGTCAGAACAAGGAATAGATTTAATTTCACGTTACAAATAGGCTAATTTCAGCAAAATACAAAATCACCACAAAAGTAAAACCACCAAAAAAAATCTGTCAACAATGACTTAAATTTCTGTTTCTTCATACCAATTTATCGTATGGATTCATAAAACAAGGGATATAAAGCGTGAGTCATATGGACCACTTTTAAACCATTAATTTAAGTCAAGGATTGGTGCAATTGTTTTTGCTTTTGTTTTTGTGTTTTCTTTTTTCCGTCCACAGCAGATTTTGCTGTAAAAATTCCCATTAGAGACAAAAGAGCTTTATACATGTACTGTAATTCGAGAGCAAGTGAGAAAAGATCCATCTCAATGTGCGGATTCAAACACACAATTAATAATCGCTGTTACCGCCACCCGCCTACCACTGACCGCACTGGAGCAAAAACAAATGTTGCGAAAGGCACATCGGCTCCCTCATTAATTTGAGAGTAGGGTCATTACTTGTTTGAGGCAGAGTGCATTAGTCGTGTAGACAGAAAGGAGCAATGATGCGGCCCACCGCCGTCGGGGGATGAGGACGTTTTTTCCCGTTTTTTAAACTTAGACAGGAAGTGGGGGGTTGGCGATTTAACAAGGAATGGTCAAGTATGACCTTACAAGACAAACTGCCTTTGCATGTGGAGTGTAAAGGAGGAGTGAAGGGCAGTTTAGAATTTTATTTATTTATTTATAAATTGGGCATAGGAGCATAACCAAATTTTCTTAATTGAATTCCCAATATAAGCTGTAAAAAAAAAACTAACCTTGTTAAATTTATTGACAGTGCAATGAAATAAATATCAAGGGGCATGTGGGGGAAGTGGGGAGGGTTCAATCCATGGATTTAAAAAAAATAAAATAACATGTACTCTTCAAAGTAAATCTCGCTCTCTTTCTCTCTCTTTCTCTTTCTCTCTCTTTCTCTCTCTCTCTCTCTCTCTCTCTAGCAAATTAGGGAATAATGTGAAAAAATGCTTAGCACACTAGAAAGCGAGCCCATGCAGACAGGGAAGTGGGTCCCTTGAGGGTGCCACCGAGCCCCACATACATAAATCTAAAGCCAGATGCAAACAATCAATTTTCAATTTTAATTATTTACCATGCCCTGCCAGATAGAGGCATTCATTTTCCTTCTCTGTCTGGATTAAAAATGAAAAATTAGGAGATTAATATTTGGCAGAGTGGGCAGAAAAGGTCTCCCCCATCCAAAAATTTTATTAGCACCCCTTTTTACGCTGTGTGACTGACATGCTGAACAAAGCAATCGATAACTTAATAAATTCTCACTGACCCCCTCTGTTGGCCCCATGTTTACATACACACACACATAGTTTACGATAGGCGTAATGGTTTTTATACAGTAAAAACTGTATATTTTATCTCCTTACACTAACCCTACACCTAAACATACCCATCACAGAAAACTTTCTGCATTTTTTGAATTTCATTTAAAAAAAACTAAAAAAAACACACCATTTAGTTTCTCCAACTACATTTGGAGAGAAGAGGTATTGAATATTTGATTGTAAACAAATTTACCAAGCTACCATTCAAACAACAGCTTCAAATTAAAAATGAAGGAAGACCCCATGCCTAAGCTGGATATAGGCAACAGCAATCAGCTTCACTAAACAGCCGAAACATGGACATTTTAAAGGACAGAAGGATGGATTTTTGCTTCAACTGATAGGCTAGGCTTTTCTTGCTGTAGATATGTGTCAATTTATTTACATTTTCTGACTAAAAGTGAGTGATTTTAAAGCAGTTAGGCAAAAAGAAAAATGCTTGGGAGGGGATCTGACCACTAAAATTGTGTGCCTCCTTTATTTTAAAGTCCACCAGCAGCCACTGGTGCTTTTAAACCATATATACAAGAACACAACCCCCCTACCCCCACCCCACCCCACCCCACACACACACATCTTTAAGTTGAAGTCAGTGAGAATCTAGGAATCTGGCTGTACTACCATGGAAATTAAAGATTGTGAGAGATTGAGTTAGGGTTCGAGTCGGGTCAGGTCACAGGGTCTTGTTTAAAGGCCAGGTTCAGTCTCAAATGAATGCCTGTGCAGACATCTAGTCCTGTAGCTGCATAGAAGAACAAGATCACAGATATGAAAACATTGCCAGCCAGTTAGAGCAGAAAACATCTAAAATACCAAGAGGAGGCCACCTGAAATCCAGCATCCAGAGGCTGCATTCCAATAGAAAGAAGGTGGTGAAGCTAAAATGCCAAGGCCGCCACATTAGACAAAACATCCCTGAATACAAGAGTATAGAAAAATTCCAGTGAAGAGCAGAAACTGAGAGAAATGGGAAATAGTATTAAAGAAGGTGGTGAAGCTAAAATGCCTAGGCCGCCACACTAGACAAAACATCCCTGAATACAAGAGTACAGAAAAATTCCAATGAAGAGCAGAAACTGAGAGAAATGGGAAATAGTATTTCCCACTCTGCAACTGTATGTACTGCATGTTCATTTGTTCCATCCATTCTTCCCTTTGCTTCTTTATATTCTTAAATGTTTATGCTAAATTCTACAGCTAAAACACACATACACATGATCCGATATATCTAAAGATCTTAAGTATTTAGCTAGAACTTTAATTTATATATTTTTAACATGCTGTACTATGATTTAGATGTAGCCAGACCATGATCGTAGCCGTAAGGAGAGATACACTACTGGGTTTAGCAAGAGAACTCACAACAGTGAAGCTTATTGGCCAGAGCAGTGCCCCTGTAGCTGTATTTGACCTCTGACCTCAGCGAAAGCAAGGGCCATAGACACCTGTGCAGCAGAAGGAAAAGGTCTGACCTTCTGTGGAGTCATTCTCTGAAGTCCGCAACAGCAAAGGTCAAGAGGTTGACCTCCGCCTTGGCAGGGTGACCCCCCATGATAGGGCACTTGACCCCGCTTACTGTGGAGTCCACTGGGGCCCAACCACCTCTTGGCCACTGCGGACTCTGTGGAGTGCCACTGACAAATGAGGTCAGGCCAGAAGAGAGAGATTTATGTCTCTATTCACACTCACAAACACACACACATAATAGGCTCCAGGTTTGTGAAGTGCAGAGGTGTATAACCAACTACTAATACAGCAAACTATGAGAGAATCTGTGTATAAGAGTAATGGCTCCACAGTGATTAGGCTACAGAAAACAAAAGTAAGCAGGATTTAAAGGTACAGTTCACCCAAAAATGCAAATTATTAACCTTCATGTCATTCCAAACTTGCAAAACTTTCTTTCTCTCATGGAACACAAAAGTAGAAATCTTAAAGAGAATATACATACAATGAAAGTGAATGGGGCACTGTTATGCTCTAAAATAACAAAAAGCACCCTATGAGTTTCATAAAACCTGAACATACAACTCATGCACTTTATTTTAAGTCTTCTGAAACCTGTATGACTTTCTTTCCTCTGTGAAATACATGAAGATATTTTAAGAAATGTTTTTTTTTTTCTCATTCAATGGAAGTCAATAGTAACCAAAACAGTTTGGCTACCAACATTCTTCTTATTTTTTGCAAAAGAACACAGAGCTATGTTATGACTAGCCTGGCTCCGCCCTCCTACGTACTTCCGCTCAATTTTCATTTTCCTTCAGTACTCCGTCTGGGTTTGCGGTATATTCATGGGTTTTCTCCGGTCCAATCAACTTGTAAAAGAGATTGTAATCTCAATGTGATTTTCTTCCCTGGTAAAATAAAGGTAAAAAAAAATAAAAATCAGCGAACAGAGGGAGTGGCTGAGAACGATGACGTTGAGGTTGTGCGCTAGTTTGAGTTGTAGGGTTACGTCACGACCAAAGGTTAGCGATTGGTTATGGCAGATCCAGAGTGGCTCTGGACAGATCCAATAGTTTTAAACTTCAACAGAGTACCCGCCTTCAAGGAAGTTTACGCTTGTCAATGGAGAGTGGCCAGACTCTCTATACAAATAAAATGTACGAGAGTCTGGTAGGACCAGGCTATGTTATTGTGGCGAGCAGGACGAGGCCGAGGGCCGTGAGAGAGCGGCATGAGGCCGGTGGCGTGATTACTCTGATGAGCGACACCTGCGAGACGCACCGGTCTCGAATCTCTCACGGAGGAGCGGAAGCATAAAGGAGGAGCGACGACAGTGAAGAGCGAGAGAGGACAGGCCTGATTTTATGTTGTGTTTTGTTTCTGTTTTGTGTGGCCAGCAGTCGTCCGTGAGGGGCTGCTGGCTTTTACTTTCATTTTGTATTTGGTTTATTTTTATCATTAAAATGTTGAATGTTCGCCGGTTCCCGCCTCCTTCTTCCCATAACTGTTGAACCTCGTTACAGTTATGACCTCAGGAGAGGTGAAATGTATCATATGGACTAAGAGTAAGTCATTTGGACTACTTTTCCTGAAACTTTTCCGGTGCTTTTTTCTGTTGTTGTTGTCATTTTAGAGTTTGACTAGTCCCCATTCACTTACATTATATGGAAAAGAGCAGCAAGCACATTTGTTCTCTTTTAGTGTTCCACAGAAAGCAAAGTCATACAGGTTTGGGTGAAAGATTAATGATTTTATTTTGGGTGAACCATTCATTTAAGGTGTCTGGAGATAATTTTTCAACATCTTTCCAACATCTAGTTTGAGCTCCAGCTGAGCCACAGCCAACATTTCTGTAAATCTAAAACTTGGAGTGAGTGAAAGTAGAGTGGTGACGCTCTCTCCATCAGGAACATACCAGAGCTCAAGGTCAGAGCAGTCTGGAGCTGGATACACAATCGCAACAGCGTACCTCAACTACAAAACACACACACATACACACTCCAGTTTGCAAAATTAGCGGCTAGGTAGCAAATGAACAATAGCTGTCCCGCTCTAGCCACGTCCGCTCGCTTATTTATTCTTTTAGCCCAGCTAAGAAACATATAAATAAATAAATATACGCACATATCAATCTATCTCTATCTTCCTCGCTCTCTTCTTCTCTTTAAAGGGATGCGGTGGGCTTTTACCGGAATGGTGCTCGGGCACGGGGATCATTTATAACCAAGCGGCGGTGCTAATGCAGCTTCCGCAGCTAGCCCGATGTTTTATTCATGGGCTTTTATTATTAGGGCCCCACTTAAAAAGGTGAGCCTCCGCTCGGGCCTAGCCGGTCCTCCTCACCCCACGTATCTATCACCCTGACAAGAGCGTCTTCCTCTGGAAGTCTTTCAGAAAACTTCAAACAGAGGCGCTATTGATTTTTTTTTTTGCCTAGCCCTCCTCCTCTTCTCCTCTCCCCCACACCTCCGTCACTACCTTCCACCTGGGTACCAGCATACATCTTGTCTGAGAGTTTGAAAACAGAGAGAGAGAGAGAGAGAGAGAGAGAGAGAGAGAGAGAGAGAGAGAGAGAGAGAGAGAGTGAGAGTGTGTCTGGATCTGGCATAATGAAGGCTAAGATGGCAGGAAAGTTTGGCTGTTGTTTGTGTGTCTGACCTCAATGGGAACTCAGAAGTGTATAAGCAAAGGCGGGATGCATGCATTTAAATTTGACAAATTGAGGGACTGAGTTGCATTCAAGGAATGATATCAGTCTACTGAAAGACATGCCCTCATATGAATAAATAGACTTTCAGTTATCTTATACACCGGCGTGGGTAGTAAAAGAATACTTAAGGAGTGTTAAAAGTAAAAGAATACTTAAGGAGTGTTTCACATAAAAAAATATATTTTTGATTTAAATTATTTAATAAAAAATTATATATTTTAAAAAGATAAATAAAATAAGGTTCACTTCCGAGAACAAACTCAGAATTAAACAGTCACATTGCAGAAGCAACAAATGCAGAAATGCCACATGCGTATCCCCCTCATTCTTCAAAAGAACGAACTGTAGCTAATGCCTGGCACACGCACAATTAAAAATGTAATTAATAATACAGTTAGAGGTCCATTCAGATGAGAGAGGACACAATCTCTTCTTTGTAAACGCTTCAGCTTTTGCCAACAGTGGAAAGTACCCTCTGTGCTCGTAATGCTGTCTTTATTCAGTCTGAGAGATAACTTTGTTTCTTTTATACTGGTTGCATTTCCTGGAACCCGACGGCACTGATTATTGCTCTCTTTATCTTTTAAACTATTAGTCAAAACATTACAATGGATAATTCTTGGTCTTTGATGGCACAATTCATGGTTTCCGTTACTTTTCTATGCAACCCAGAGTGGCATCGATATTTGATTCAATCACTTCTATTATTAATATTTTCTACAATGGGACACTTGGGTAGAGCAGTGAAATGTTTAAACTTCTTTCCTGGTTTTGATAAACAGGGAAATGGAGATATTTATCTTTATTTTCCATTTTGCTGAGCTTAGACAAGTCTGCTAGTCTGTTGGTTATTTTCTTCTGGTTAACCCTCCTCCCCTACAGAGAGCAAACAAAACAAAACCAAGGCAGACTGATACAGAGCTGAACAACTGCGTGTGAACATATTCTCCGTTAATGCTTTGAACACTTCATGGCCATGGAGTTTATTTTCTATTTTAAGTCTATTTTATTCAGAAAGCTGTTCTGTAACCTCAGTAACAAATTCCCAATGTGCAGGATTGTGTAAGGCAATTTTGAGAAAATTAGAAAAAAATTGTTGGTTAGTTCCACTAACTAGTTCTGGTTCAACAATTTTAGACTTTGTTGCATGTAAAACAAATTTGACTGATCAACACTCCTATATTTCGCACATATCCATGTGTATTTGTGTGCGTGTGTACATATACGCATATATGTGTTTGACGATTGTTGCCGTTTATTTCAAGTAACCGAACTACTGTATGCAAACTTCCTCAGATAATGAAGAGATAAAAAGGTGTCTGCTTAATAAAGTGGATTAAGATTTTGAATGCTAGCATCAAAAGGTCCTTTAAACTAATTTAGCTTGTTGCTCCATTTATAGCCCTTTTTTTTAGTAGTTATTTTTCAAAAGCCTAAAGAAACCAAATTAATTTCCTACACGTCTGCTAGAATATCTTTACTACGGAAAACATACTTTTCCTTTTTTCCTGTTGTTCACCTCCCAAACACACCGCCTCCGGCACCTTTCCTCTTTCAGCATTTGCGTGCCGCATCTGTTTTTTCTGCATTTGTTTACCAGAATGACAATCTTTAGTCTCTTGTCTCTCACTTTTGGACTGCGGAGGAAGTGTTTATAGACCTGTGCTTCTCGCAACTGGCATCAAGCACTCCTACAGGAGCATAAATTAGCGCCCATGCAATGCAGCCGTCCCTGGGACCCCAGCGAGAGGTATCAATATGGGGCGTAAAGCAAGCTGCGACCCTGATTGTGGCAGGCCAAATGTTACAACAGAGATGTAACCTTTTACAGCTGTTAGACCTTCCCACCCCACCACCTTCCCATATTCTCACACCAACACAATCGTTTCTCTCTCACACATTTTCTCTTCCTCACTTTCTTCAAACGTTTTCCTCGGTCTCCCATCTCATACACAAGCCTTCTCCGCATCTGATTAATTGTATGAAAATTTGATGCGAGACAAAAACAAGAAAAAAAACAAAGGTGAGAATGTAGACAAAAGAAAGAAAGCAGGAGGAGAGGGGTGAACAAAACACATGCGACACCAAACAAATGCACACCCATTAATATTTCATTCTAATTGAAATATTCATATGTATTGCCGTGCTGAGACCTTTCATCAGTCCTTTGAGGGGTGGGGCACATGGGGTAAAGGGCTGAGAGGAGGGCTGGGTATTCCACTACAGTGGGTTTCAACTCTCAAATGTCAACCTGATGTGGCACGACAGGGTAGAAGACAAATACCCAGGAGCTCCAACTAATGCACAACAGTCATAATTCAGTTATCAAACCCCTATTTCACAAAAATAAGCAGATATTACTCACAGTGTTCTTTGTTAACCTAAAGATAGTGGGTTATGTACAAAAAAAATATTGCCTTGAATTTCACACAACTCCTAAAAGTGAGTAATAAATTAATCCAAACAGGAATATGTATGAGCGCATGAGTTTGCAGTCTCAAATGTGATCAAATAAAAAGACTGTACCGTACAATAATTGATTTGAACGTAACAGCGCAAACACAAACATATAATGCGACAGATGGAGTCTGATTCATAATCAAATGTCTCATGATTATTAACACTTATTCAGCAAGGACACATTCAATTGAAAAGTAAAGTAAGTGACAGTTAAGAAATGTAAAATTTTACAAAATAGTTATATTTCAAATAAATGCTGTTTCTTTTGAAATTTCTAATCATCAAAGAATCCTGAAAAAATGTATCATGGTTACCACAAAAATGTTAAGCAGCACAACTGTTTTCAACATTGAAAATAATAATAAATGTTTCTTGAGCACCACATCAGTATATTACAATGATTTCTGAAGGATCATGTGACACTGAAGACTGGAGAAATGGCTTTTCCATTAGAGGAATAAATTGCAATTGAAAAATATATAAAAAATAGAAAATAGTTATCTTTAATTGTAATAATTTGTATACATATATAGTATATAGTGAAGGGTGGACAGAAAATAAAATTCTGTGGTAATAAACACAAATAAGAACAACACGAGTTAATGGTAGTAAAAAACTTCAAATCCTTGCTATAAAATACAAGGGCTCATCATTTTAGTGGAACATGAGCAAGTACTATGACTTGAATTGTGGAGTAGTGTGTCAGTAGTTAATCAGGCTGTGATTATGTGCTGCTACTGTAGACACAGACCAAGTTTATTAATGCTGAGTTGATGGAAAATAAACAAAAAAAGTGGACTTACATTGTTGTGTATAATGTATGTGTCAGAATCTTTATGAGGTCTGGGTGGCTCAGTGTTTCCCCTCTGTGGCGTTATACCCGACATGTCTACCCATGGTCCCCTGAGGTGGACTAACTGTATGAGGTAAACGCATCAGGAAAAATCAATGCCTCTTCTTCCTTTAAGTGCTCAATATCTTTTGTTTCTCATGCCGTAGCCTTAATTTGATGCACCAATCAAAGGTAGCGTCATGTCTAATTTTGGCCCTGGGACACTTGTTAGTGTTGTGACCTCATCTCAAAGAGGGGGGCAAGGGGGCCATCACTCCAGTTTGACCTCCCCCCTCCCTTTCTCCACCCCAGTCCCGACTCTCTCGTGAGTCAAGGACGAGAGTAATTGACATGAAACTTTCAAAAATGAGTTTGGCCATATGTGCCACTTACGGATGGGCTTCCCACCACTCCGCTGGGATCATTTGTTACTCAGCCCTGATTGGCCCTGACAAAACAATACCTTAAAAACTCACCAAAGTAAATTATGGGCTTGGTAAATGGCCAGGGGGGAACGGCGGCCGGGGCCCCGGAGCTTTGGCGCACCGCCAGGCGCAAAACAAAGTAATGCGCTTTTGATATTAATAACTGAGATGATATTGATCCGTGCCGTGGCAGAGCCCTCGGCGAGCCATTCGAGAACGGCCCGAGGACGGCTCCTTGAGGCACTTCCACTCTCTCTGCTGAAAGCCACTTCTCCAGTGGGGCCATTTCATTTGAGTGTCTTTAATTACATGAAATGGATTCCATGGGAAAGGGAGAAACTGGGGGAAACGAGGGGTGGAGACGGAGAGAGGAAAGCACATAAGGGAGAGAAGTGTGCTGGGGGAAGTCACTTCAGCTTCCTGCATCACTGCACTGTCAACGGTCATGTCCATCTCATCTGCTTTCTTTTTGTTCTGATAGATTTTTGCTTTTGCACTCAATAATGCAATGCCCTGTGTTTACAAATGGATAGAAAGAAGGGAGGAAGAGAAAAGGCAGACATCAAGGGCATGCTCGGACAGAGAAGGGCAAAAAACGGCCTTATCGTATCCTATCATATCAGTTTGTCAAACAAAAATGATTTTTCATATATTGAAATCTTGCCTATTATATAAAATATATGTAATATATTATAGATAAAATAAAAAAAACAAACAAATTAAAAATCAAATACAAATAAATAATTTTTAATTACATTGACTTATTTTCATCTCACTGAAGATTTTGTATGTAAAATACACCTTTTTCCAAAAACGAAAATGCATAGTGAACATTGAGCTGCTATACACACACACACGTATATTAACTGTATAATATAATGCATAGTATTAAAAAAAAATCATACTAAGTCTTATGTGACCTGAGAGTTGATCAATTTTTAGCTCAAAGCAAATGATGTGTAAAAGACGTGATTGGACTGAATGTATTTAAAGATGAGAATGCATGATTTCTGCCACCACGTACCACGTTTTACATACTTAAACTACAACAAATATGCATCTTAATTATAAAAAATGCAGTTCATAGTGTATTGTGTAGTTGAAATTCACAAGACACTCGAGTTAAAAATTGCATGACACATTTACCTTTGAGGGTTTACACAGAACAGTCCTTCTAACGAGTGATTTTTGCAGGAGAACAAGCGAGAAGACAATACAATACGCTGCGTAGTCCACAAGCAATGAGAGAATGATGTAATGTTGAGATATATTGTCCATGGAATGGCTCTATTAATTCTCCCTCTGTTTACTAAGGCTAATTCTTCATATTGTAAATAGACTGTGTTTGCATTAAATAATTAGCAAAGTCGTGCTAACTGTTTAACAGTGGTAGGAGAAAAGCTGTGACTCATTCCAGACAGCAAAAGCTAAAGCCAAGCCCTCTGCTCTTTCTTCCTTTTCTCTCTATTGTATGCGAGGATGCTTTGTTCCATAATTTACGTTTTCACATTAATTATGTTTGTACTGTCCTAATGAAAGATAATAAACGGAACACAACACACAACACATTTGGAGAATGTTTTCATATAATTTCACGTTAGCATTGTCCTTAATAGACACAGACATGGCTTCCTAAAGCAACTAGTGGAACAAAATGACCTGGAGTCTAAAGAAACATTAATGATATAGGGCTAATGGTGATCAACCCACAAACTAGCATTGTATTCAGTGTCTCACTGTAAAAAGCTATGCAAAGCTTTGAAACCTTTTAACCTTAATGTTATATCTTTTATATCATAATTACAGTATATTGTAAATGCATTTTTATGGCTTAATTATGCTATTACATAGATATTTTTAACCCTTTTGAACTTACATTGCATTCATAGTACACATTATGTACAAAGGTACATAAATGTATGTGTGCCAGAGCAACACTTTAAAATTCCACTTACAAATTCCAGCAGTTCACACTTAAAAATAATTAGAGTAAAAGAGAAGTGTATTTGGTGTTCTGTCCAGGGGAGGGCTCCGAGCTCAGAATATGGCCCGAACCCAGAGTACTCCCCTGTATCCCTAGCTGGGATAGGAACTAGCCGAGAGTGAGGACTTTTGGTGGCGGAGGGATGCAGAAAAGACTGTCGAGGAACGAGTCGGCTATATATAGTATATAGGCCTCCAATCGTACTGATTAGGTAGATCATTGGAACGTGCTCCTCCCGAACTTTAAGAAAACATCATTATGAGAGATTAGATCACGTTGAAGGAAGCCATTAGCAGGGGTTTTCTCCGAAAAAGTGTAAACATTCTGGTGCTTTCAACATTGGTCTGAACAATGGCATTCAGATCAGGTCTGTTTCAGAAGCCTGTTTTTTCATTTGGTGCAGTAAATAGCACACTGCAGATTTAAGGGTCAAATTCTAAAGCACAAAAGCTTCCATATATTAGCAGGCATATAATCATCCATTCATCCATCTAATGCCATCCAGACTCATTCAACCCAGCATCAGCACCTTCCACATCTACTCCCACACAACCTGCAAGAACAAAAGATAGAGAGAAGGGTTGTGGGGGTCATCTTGTGTGTGTGTGTGTGTGTGTGTGTGTGTGTGTGTGTGTGTGTGTGTGTGTGTGTGTGTGTGTGTGTGTGTGTGTGTGTGTGTGTGTGTGTGTGTGTGTGTGTGTGTGTGTGTTGGTGACTATAAGTGAGTGTGTGTGCAGACATCAAATTTGCCTTCAGTCACATCATGCGAACTCACACATACATACACACAAACACCTTGTGATACTTTCCAATATATATGCAGAGAGAATTATTATGTGAAGCAACAGAAGTCCTGCCAAGCCAGAAAAAAAAAAAAAACACAAATCTAAATAAATAAAGAAAGGAGGAAATCAAGGCATTTCTTTTTTTTCCGTTGTGTAGACATAAAATATTGAGTTGCTGATGAACTGGAAGGTGTCTGTAAATGTTAAATAATAGAGAGGCTGGATGCATCTGGGTGAGGGGCTATAGAGGCCTGATTCCTGCCTCAACCTAATGCATTATTAAGGGTGTGTGTGTGGGGTGTGGTGGGGGTGTGTGTGGGGGGGGGGGCAAACAGTAGGTAGGTAGGTGAGGATGGTAGAAGGGGGTCAGAGGAAGAGTAGCCATCCCTCCTGCACCAGACAGACGACAGATGAAGCAGAAAACAAAGTGGGCATGCTAGGAGGGGTGGGGGGCTCAGGGTCGAGTCAAGAGGTTCCCCCATCTGTCTCGCTCATATATCAGGAAGTCTGATTTACTAATCACATGCTTCACCTCATGTATTAAGAGTGACATGGAGATCCGTGTACTTGAGGCATGGCAGCACTAAAGTACAACAAACTATTGCAGACTGAATATTCAACAGTTTCACTGAGACTTACCCTAGATGTTTTTGTTGTACTTTACAATTGTTGTCTGTCATGTTCTATGATATGTCTCGAGTGAGGTCTCGAGTAATGCCCATGGAAGACTGTGGGACAATAAAGGTCATTTATGATTTTACGATATACAACTTGTCAGCTACATTGTCAGAAACAATGTGAAGGGCAGTACCCTCAAAGATAAAACGTAACGATGTAAAGACGCCCAGTTCCAGGAATGCACTAATATTTTGTTGGTAGTACCAGTTTGCAACAATTATTAGTTAACACTAAGTTGGAAAAAATAATAATTAGTCGTTACACTACAACCTTATGCATCACTTCCTGCCAGGACTTTTACGTGCTTTCGTTTTCTTTTTTTAAAGCATTCTTAATTAAATTAATGTCTTAATAATGCACACTTGCTGGAAAGAGGTGAGAAAAAAAAAGGTTTCAGGTTTAGTTATGAAAGGTGGTGGCACTCATTTAGAAAGCACTGGTTATAAGTTAAAAAATGTTGGTAATGTACTAGAAGGTGGCAGTGACTGAGAAGGACACACTTGGGGAAGGAACTTGCAGCATAGGTAAATAAATAAATAATTGTTGGAAAAGTGGTGCATTTGATGTTGCCTTGTGCTGCCTTGGGCCTGCACAACGCAAAGGAGCATGGAGGCGGGTGTTTAGGGGGAGCACCCCTCTGAAGAGGTATGTTGAAACAGGGTGTAGGAAGAGGGAGGTGGGGCAGCAGTGTTTACAGGATGGCAGTAGAACTGCTGCTGTCCCCATGGTGGAGATGGCAGTAGAGAAGCTTCTAAACTGAGTGAGGGAGGAGCATTAGACACTAGAAAGTCCCTTAGCAGCAAGAGAACTGCTTGAAGTTTGATGTGAGGACACAGTAAAACACAGACACAAATAAACTCAGAGACAGAAGTCACAGCTGCCATAATAGTTAGTTGATTCACTGTGAAGTGTCTTTATCAAATGTCATTTAGGTATACTGATGCCAATCATTACCCTCTACACTACTTGTTATCAACAGGATTTCTTTCAGGAGCCAAATTTTACATTGGGTGACCCAATACAGTACAAAATAAGCTTAAAAAGCAAACTATAATATAATATAATATAATATAATATAATATAATATAATATAATATAATATAATATAATATAATATAATATAATATAATATAATATAATATAATATAATATAATATTTGCAGCTAATAAATCACAAAACACTTTAAAATTCTTTTAAATTTAAATTAAAATTTGACTTTATTTGAGCATTTTAGCATAGTTTTGTCCAAGTTTTCAAGGATGAGAGAATGTTATATAATACATTATTATTGTCATTTGGTAAACAAGTCAGATTAGACAGCAAATCTAATTAATTTAATTTGCATGCATTAATTTGCATTACATGACCTCTTATCAAATAATAAATAATACCAACACAAAGCAAACTTATGTATTATTGATCCAATAAAGTTGAATGGATTTTAAATAAATTAGAAAGAAGGTTCTGCTTACCAAAACATGGACAATTCCTGACGATATAGTAAAGTTAAAAACATTCACATAAACCTTCTCCTACTCAAAGTGGGTGTTCATTTATCAACCAGTTAACCTTTCGGTTCCCCAGCAGCAGCATAATAAGAAAAAGACTACAAGCATCTTGGCACATATCTCCGTATCTTCACAGTAGACTGCAATAGCTTTTAGCTGAAGGCCTGGTGGTAGTGGAGAGATGCTCTGGCGGGATATCTGCTGCGTGAGGGGGATTTAATCCGTTCCTGCCTACAGCTTGGGGCTTCTCTGAATAATGGAAGACATATTTGGGTGGTGGAAAAGGTTTCATGAGGAGTAACTCTATGAATATTAGCCTAAAACTCTAATGCTAGCTAGTTCTCAGGTGCTTTGCGGGGAGGTGGAAGTCAATATATCAGAGTACCGACAGTATGGCACAAATTAAAAGTCACAGTGTGTAATTTTTCCACCTCTAGGGGCACCAAACACGTTCTAAAAACATTTCCTTCGTCTGCCATTGTTCACCCAAACATGTGCTTTTGGTTGCACCACGTATGTCAGCCTGCTTAAACAAACAGCAATGTTTTGATAGCACCACAAAGTCACATTATTTACACTTCTAAGCAAATCAACCCACTTACTTGCTAGCATAGGAGAAAGTATTTTAACATCCGAAAAAAAATTACACACATCGGTTTTAACAGCACAACATACAGGACACCTTGAAAACAGTCAAATGTAGAATCAAATACAGCTGTTGTGCTATTCCTCTCTGCTAATGGGAGTCAATTAACAAGAACAATCGCTAAAAGAAAGTTTATCGAGTCGCATCTGTTCCGAAAATCTTTCTCACAATTCCATGCTCTTTCAAAAACTAGCTAATGTGTTTTTTCGGCGGATTTGGTAGTGTAATTTAGTAGTTTCACTCTCAAGCTTGCTGCAAAATCGCTACCCGCCTGGCCCTGTCACATGCGCAACGGCCAATGAGACCACAGCATGCACCGCTAACAAGTGCACATGGAGGTCAGGGAGTCGGAGAATATTTATAGGGTTATTACCTACCTTCTCTCCCCTCTTCCAGAAGGTGAAATAAACTTTGCATACAACCTTGCAAACCTCACACCTTAGCCTCATCTCCTGCGTGTTATAAACAAGAGTTGCTTTGAATAATCCTCTCGTTTGTGTGTGTGTGAGTGTATAAGGTGAGGCGAAGTGATGATGAGTAGACGGAAGCTGATGCCGACACGGAGGATGAGAGGAACACATATTTAAGCAAAAAGCAAAAAGAAGCAAGGAATCTGCATGGCATCGAGAAGCGAGGCGGTCAGCTTAAATCTTGACCATGTGTCAAAAATGACTAGCAAATAACCAGAATGGGACGGGTAACACCAGGGCAGGGGTTGGGAAAGTCTGTAAGAGTCTGGACAGCACCGTAGCCCGTATCCGCAGGAGCTTCCCCGGGGGTGATTGAAGTTGCTGACATTTTAAGGCTATTGGAAACAAAAGCTAATAGGCAGTGCAGTGTGCTGAAATCATGTCTGGTTCATGTTTAACAAAACAAGGTCAGCAGAGTTGTCAGGCTGTGAATTCCATAAATAACTTGATAATGGGATTTTAAAACAAGCCGTCCGCCAAACCCCCCATCTCCCTAACAGGACCACGCGCATGTGTGCGTGTGTATGTGCGTCTTTCGAGAAAGGGGGAAATTAGAATGCAAATGGATTCACACCACATCCTCATAAACAACAGTGTTCATTTAACCCTCGACCCCTGCATTTAACTGCCCATCAAGTCATTTTTGCATGGCAAGGCATGTGGAAGTGCACCAAGACGAGGGAAAGGGAATGAGTGTGTTTTCGTGAGACGGCCCAGGTTCAGAGTTTACCATTTGTAATGCTCAATTAATCTTGTCAGCATGCATTTACAGGCGAACTGAACACCTTTTAAAGTCCCCTTGGTTTTGTCTCTCATTTGTACCGCCGTCTATCACTCGAGAACACATCCTAGAAAATTCAACACATATACACAGACACACATCATTTAGCTATATGAAACCCTTAATCATCGAATCACTCAGTTACATAATTTTCCCCAACTTGCAAGAAGGGAGAGAATGATAGACAGATTGCATACAGGCATATGGAGGGACGACCTAGAGGTTGGCACATATGCCACAAGAGAAATGGGGGTCCATTTGAATGCCGTTCTCTTAATCCTGTGCCGTTTGTCGTAGCTAATTACAGCGGACAAGCCTCTTTATCGAACCCACTCCTGCCATCGGCATTAGGATGCATGAGCTGCCGCTGTTGTTTTAAACGCTCTCATTTAGCACACAAATCAGCGCTGTTGACAGAGTGCTTTTGAATTAAGCGCAGAGCGCCCTCCGCGCCACTGTTGCGCTACGACGCGCAAGCAAGACCCAGGACAAGGAGCAATTTATAACGCCATTAGCCACACTCGCCGAGGTTAGAGGCATCAAAATTGTTCCCGTCTAATTATTCTTAATGGATACAGGGAGGCGGCGGCACTCGGGACAGCTTTTTCATTAGCCCTCAATCAAGGAGGCATAGTGTGGGGGGGTTGAGAGGAAGAGGGGCCAAATGCATTGACACTGGCAAGTGGGAAATCCACAAAAAAAAATTGTGTTTGCACGCTTTTATTGTTGTTGTAAGAAGGACATTCTCTTCTGAGAGGGAGAGAGAGAGGGAGAGAGAGAGAGAGAGAGAGAGAGAGAGAGAGAGAGAGAGAGAGAGAGAGAGAGTTCAAAGACAGTCTTGTGGTTTCAGAGTCGTGTCGATATTAGTCACTATAAGAAAAAAAAAAAGATTCACTCTCTTGCTCGACTGAATTGCCTTCAGCCTTAATGCTTGATTAAGAGAGGAGATTTTTCCCTGCTTTTAAAAAGACGGATTAATGTAAGGACTAAACTTAAAGAGGGGCACTTAAAAGTTGTCCTACTCAACCATTTGTTCATCAAGGGCAAATTACATTTAGGTATGATTACTGCTCTTTATGGATGTGCGTTATTGATTGTTAATGCAGACTGTTTTAAAGGGCTCTAAAGTGTATCCGTCCTCAAAAGAAATAGGACACGGCAAAAGGAAGTTGGGGAAAGAGAGGAAAATGTACTGCTGCCAACTTAAAGCAATTTTCTATCAGAATATCCTAGATAAAAGGCCTCAAATGCCAATTACAAGCTGTGAGAGACAAAAAGGTGTAACATCGCTCAGATTAAATGCCGATCAAGGATCAGTTTAACCTACTAGTACCTAAATAAGAGCTTACAAAGACAAAAAAAAATAAAAATGGAAGCACCATAAGTTATTTCAATTTATTTAAATTAAGTCTATAATAAGAAAAAAATATATAAAAAAATAAGTTTTCATAATAGTCCTCAGTAAAAGGCCGGTTCACACCAAGGACAGTAACTATAATGATAACAATAAAGATACAGTTCTAAAAATAATTCTAAATATAAAAGAATTGCCATAACACAACTATAATGATAACGGCACAGAGAAACGATATTGTTGGAATCACTTTCAGAACAATTTTTTTCAGCTGATGAAAGATAAAACATTGACAGCCAATCAGAATCCATCCTACTTTAAGAGCTCAAGCATTTAAAGCGGCAGACAACAAAACTGCAGCATGCACTTACAATAAACAGAACGATATTGTGTGCTGGTGTGGATGCTATAGAGTTATCATTATGGTTATCTTTTTAGTTATAGTTCTTGGGCCTATAACTAAAAAGGTGTGAATGGGCCTTAATACTAAATTGTTTAGCTCACGTTGACTAAATGCAGTAAGTGTCATGCAGCCAAACATACTTTGTTCAGCAAATTATCAATTTCGAGAGTTAAAACTTTTAAATTAATTGGACGAACCGGTTCACAAACCCAGTCTGAATGATTAATTCACAAATTAGTCAGAGCGGTTCTAAAATCACGACTTATTGAACCAAGAACAGTCTCTGCTTCAATTCATAAAGACTCAAGAACCCATAAGTGAACTGATAGTAGATTTGAATAAATAGTAATAAAATAGCATATTTAAAAAAAACATCAGCTAAGAGATAAGAAATTGAACTTCGACACTGTTTAATGTAAATACAAATTATATAAGTTTATATTTAAATTACTACATTTTTATGAGCTGAAAATTTACTCCAACAAACTGAACTGTTACACAGGCATCAATGTTAATAAAACTTCTAAACCAGAATCAAATGAGAAATGTAATAAAAAGCAATTTGTGTCTACACTTTTTAGAGCATGTAACATGACACATCAGAATGTCAGGGACAATGCCATGACAATGACTTTTTTTAACTGGTTCATTGAAACGTTTCATCGAACCACTTAACACACCAAACTTCAATAACAGTGATCATTAGGCAAAATAATAAGCTCTTTAACATCACCACAACTGTGATGACAAAAAAGAAGGCAGTGAAACAATAATCTATTTATTCATACTGCAGTGCATACTGGGAGCTTGCAAATAATCCATTTGACGCAGTGTGTCGTGGTGATTCATTAACAACAATGACCGTCGGGATGCAAGAATCGATAGTGTTATCTCGTATAGTGTGTCATTAGTGGACAACAACCGATGCTTCGTCTGCGATGCTTCACGACGTCCCGACAGAAAGACTAGCATGTTTAATTTTTTACCGGTCCTCCACGACGGGTTCCGTCAAATCTGTGAAGTTCACCAATAGGAGCACAGAAGTTCTTCCGTACACAGCTTTCAAACATGGCGAAACAAAAGAGCGACGATGGTATTGGTGCTGCTAGTTGGAATTATGTAATGGAGGAAAGGTTCGTGGAGCTATGGAAAAAGTACTCATGTCTTTATGATGTTTCCTCGAGTGACTACCATGACAGAGTGAAAAAAGATCTATGGCAAACAAAAGCGGAGGCACTTCAGCAACACAGTGAGTACTAGAATTGGCATTAAGCTAACACGCCGCTTTGGTAGCCATTGTTTGTTTACGCTCTTGTTTCCGAAGTCAGTCACTAGTTCCGCCTTCTCGATGACATCACGCGTGTCATTAAAGATGGCAAGCAAGGTCGGCGCCGATGGCCCTGTGGTTAGTGCGCCGACATATGGCTCAGCTGGGGCTCTGGCGACCTGAGCTCGATTCCCAGCTCGAAGTCCTCTGCCAATCCCGTTCCCACAAAAGACACAAAAGGCCAAAAAACATAACAAAAAAAAAAAAAAAGATGGCAAGCAATGACTGATCGGGAAGCACAGTGTAGTCTGACGTGTTTTGTCCACAACACAACAAGAATTTAGGAGTCAAAATTGCATAATCTGACTATCGTAACAGACAAAAATATTGTCTAGTCTGAACCCAGCATAAGTCTTCTAGTCTTTGACAGTCAGAGAAGAGCACAAACCTAATGACCGAGTCAGTCCACTACATTACTAAAACACACTACTTGGCTGAGGTGCAAGTACCCGATTCCTGTGGCAAAGGACTGTGTGATTTCCAGCAGCGCTACCTCTGCTCTATCCCCATGCAATTATGTCCCCCCGCGGTGTCCTCCGTCATAGCTCGCGTGTCATCTTGCACAGACACGAAACAGACGCCAAATTGTAAGTGTTAACCATCTTTTACAAGCCATTAAGTGAGAGGGCATTATCGCATAGCGGAGTCCCTTAACGAGGACTGACATATGTGAAGGAGGCAGTTAGCGCCTAACATTAAGATGTGCCAGCGTGCTGATGGAATGGGACGTTGTCCATGGGGAAGACATCAGTGTTAATTAGAGGATAATCGTTGGCTGGTGAGCTCAGTCTCTTTTCTCACACTCTGGCTAGCTGGCTCTCTAACACTATTGCTCTCACTTGCTCTCGCGCTCACTTTCTTTTCGAGACACTCTCCTGTCCCCACTCTTCAACTACCCCTAAGTAGAGATGTGTAGATTATTGCTCATTTGAGAACTGGGTAATTTCTTCAGTTAAGCCTAGGAATGGGTCCTTTACTATTAGTGTGCAGAGCGCTGCAGTATATAGAAAGACTTTGCACTGATTGTATCTCAAGAGAAGTATTAATGTGAGTTTATGCATCATTATAGAGGCCTTTAACTTCATGTTCATGAAGTCTATAGCTCCATTTTAAGGCCAGACAAGTAGTTTGTTGAGGGTTGGTTTGTAGGGAAGGACTACACGGCTGCGCACACATATATTCAAACACGCATACCTATAGACTGAATCAGCGTTCTCACAGGTTCGCGTTTTTAAAGTTTGCGCAGAACTTACGAGTTTTCTGTTAAAACGGTGTCGTGTTAGCGGCCCCTAAGTTATTAACTAATGATCGTTGCGACGGAAGTGAATCAATCAAAACTAACTTTAGCTGGACAATAACTTTATTCTAGAGCTGCTATAAAGCCAAAACAATCTCTTTTACTTTCATTTCTTATTATCACTGTAAAGCCCTTTTGGAATAATCTACATTGCTAAAAGCGCTATATAAATGAAGATGACTTGACTTGACTTGACTCTGTTCCAAAACCTACTGAGCTGCCATTAGCAGCATCCTAACGGTCATAGAACCTCACAACTGATTTCAATTCAGGTGACGCAAGAGGAAATAATACTCCAATAAACAAATATAAATTTCAATAAAAAAGTCTGTTTTTAATTATTTTGAATGATTAAATAATGAATAAAAATAGTAAATCATTTTAAAATATTAATAATTTATATTGATACTTTTTGTATTTAATTAATAATAAGCACACTAACATTCAAAAACGTTAAGTCCGTAAATGTTGTTTTATTTTATGTCAATTTTAGTCTCTTATGTTCACCAAGGCTGTATTTATTTGATTAAAAAAATACGGTATAAACAGAAATATAGTTAAATATTACAACCATTTAAAATAACTGTTTTCTATTTTAACATATTTTAAAATGTAATTATTCATGTGATGGCAATCCTTAATTTTCAGCATTATTACTCCAGTCTTCAGTGTCACATTATCCTTTATTCTAATATACTTATTTGGTTCTCAAGAAACATTTCTTATTATTAGTGTTGAAAACAATAAATATTTTTATACAAACCATGATATACTCTATTCAGGATTATTTGATTATTAGAAACTTCAATGTCACTTTTTTTTTTTTTTAAATATGCATGCCCTTGCTGAATAAAAGTATGATTATTTTTATTTTTTTTTAATCATATTGACCCCACACTTTTAAAAAGTAGTGCATATTTATAAACAATTTATTTATTTTTTACTTTGCTTGTCACAATTCATTCTGGACTTGCCTTCTACAAGCATCTAAATTTTCCAAAATCATCTTAGGAGACTGCATAATTAAGTTATCTACTTTTTTCTATGCGTGTCTATGGTGTCTTAAAAAGACAGCCTCTGTAGGCAGCTCACTAGGGTTTGGAACAGAGCCCCGATCAAACTGTGACAATCAACGAAGGAGACTTGTAAATTCTCTCACGCTGTCTCTATTTATGACTTTAGCTGTGGGTTTTGACCCCTATAATGAAACAAACATGCAAGCTGGGAAGGTGTGTCTCTTTAGATGGGCCAACACTAGACAAATGATTTAACCCTTCATACAAAATAAGCAGAGTGTTTTCAAATACATTGTAAAATGTCTAAAAATGACACTCCAAACATCTGTCCTAATTCTTTACGCTACAGCAAACTTAAAAGTCAGAGGAGTGTCTGAAATGATCTTCTAACACGGTTGGGCGGCATGGTGCCCACCCCATTCCCTGCCTGCAGGGCACAGAGTGGCAGCGACAAAGACAATAGAGCTACACAAACAACTTCAAATCCTCTTTTATATGTCAAAATTCGGTTAACAATAATTGCACAAATGTCTATCAGACCAATAAATTCACATACTGTGCATGAGAAAAAGATGAAACATGGATCAGGGAGTTACATAACTTTGTAAAACATCTAGCTGACACCCTCCACACAAAATTAAAGAAACTACGCCTCATCACCCCCATCTTCTCTCTCCAGTCACAGTGATTTACAGCAGTGGACGGGTCAGAATAATGCCCACCGGCAAGCACGGCCAATCAGCTTGAATTATGACCCATACGCGTGGAACGGGACACTGGCCGTTGGGGCTACAGGGCTAAACGCCACAGTGTACACATCAAGAGCGATTGCCCTGAGAGACTCAGTCCATCGATGAGACTCCGAGCCCTGCAGTTTTGAGCAGCATGTGCGCTTGTGTGCTCAGTGTGTGAGCATGAGACCAGAGAACTCGCACACACGGTGTAAGTTGCAGTGTTGTCTTCCTCAGAAGGTTAGCACGGCCACCTCTGCGAGCTAAGTGAAAAACTATAAACTTCTGAAAGGCTCGCGCTATTGTATTTAGATTTTACCACCCGTATTTTCATTCAGAGAATTCATCTTTAAGACATACTGATTCATTGTTTTATGGAAATCGTCTTTTGTTTAGTGAAAACATGATAAATATGGTTGGCTAAAATTAAAATAAAAAAAGCGGCCTACTATGTTAGCCTGCTTGGTTGTCTTGAAACACAATGTTGGTCTCTGAAAGAAAAAAGGAAAGAGAAATAAGTTTAAATAAGGGGAAAAAAACATGCAATTGAGCATGACTAAAAGACAACGATAAGCAGTAATTAATATTCGATTAATGCCAAAGGAATTTCTTTTAAAGTAATTAAGCGTTTATTAATGCGATTTGTAACCCCTGAGGTGTCACAGGATATGCTAAATGAAATGCTAATGTTAAATTGCTCTGCCCCCCCACTGCCAAAACGTTCCACTGCAGCTCCTCTTATTGACGCTTAATTTAACAAATCCTCAGTCTGAACTTCAAGTCGGATCAGAACTTTAATCTGTGCTAAATCTAAAGTAAACTTTGACACACAAGTCTAAACTTAGAGGAACTTCAAAACCCTAAAGGTAATTGTGTCAAAAATAAAATCAGTTTAAGTCTGCCAATTGAATCACAAGTCAAAGAATTAATATTAAACTTAAAATAAAATATATAAAATAAAATCTGTTTAAGTCTGTAAAAGAGCTAGTTTAGGTCTGCCAATGGAATCCCGAGTCAAAAAAATGTATATTAAATTTAAAATATAATATATTAAAGAATAAAATAAAACCATTTTAAGTTAGTAAAAAAAATTGTTAGTTTAATTTTGCCAATGGAATCACAACAAGTCAAAGAATGAATATTTAATTAATATTAAATATGAATAAGATAAGATGAAATAAAATAATACAATGAAATAAAATAATAAAAGTGTCATTGTAAGTTTGTGCGAGTAAGTTTAAGTCAGCCAATCTAAGCAGGAGTGTGAATCTAAAAACAGTTTGTGAGAGGGCCTATCCATCAATTATTTTGAAGTTATTGCCCTGAGGTCCTAGATTTCTTGTTGGTCTGCATCTGCGTGAATGCATAAGTTGGGTCAGTGTGTGTTCTTATGTGTGTGGTCATGAGGGCTGACAGTAGGCTCTGCAGGGCAGTGGGCCATGCCAGGTCGGCTCTCCAAACTGGCTGGAGCAGTGGGCAGCATCCTGACAGGGTCTCGCAACCCCTCTTTCTGCCTAATTTAACCCTGTTCCTCCTGCTTAACAAATTATGGCACCAACTTATATAGGCACCTTGAACCTCCCAGCCACTCTTCTACAGTATTTACCTCTTCCTCCATCCTCTTTTGTCCTCTCCATAGATCGGTCCATCTGTCATCGACCCCACTTCTCTTTTCACAGAATAAATAACAGCATATGACTCTGGAACGACATGAAGGTGAGTAAATAATGACAGATATTTCCTTTTTGGGTGAACGATTCCTTTCATCATCTGGATATTGCCCATGTATATTCTTTCAATCGCCCCACTTTCTCAATTTTAGCTGCCTTTACACCCTTTCATCCTGCGTGAAAGCTTTTCAACGTCCCAAATACCCTGACTGACCAAACAGTTTAATGTCAGTTTGCCCTCGTTCACTCTTTTTCTCTCTTTATCTGCCTGTCTCGCTGGAAATTGATAAATCTCAGAGCTCACGGCCTCTCTTCCACCTTGACTGCTGCATGTCACTGCTTGTCTTCTTTCTTACTCTCCATTTAGTTGTCTCTGTGCTTCCCTCAATCCAGCCCACATAGACAGCCAGTCCTGATCCGTCTAAGCTCCATCTCACTCCCTCTCCTCCCTATCTCCTACATTTGTCTGATAGACAGCAGATCTGGGCTCCTCAGCTGACAGCAGTATCTGATCCTCTGGCCTGCAGGTATCCCACCTTCCCTCAGCTTATGTGGCCCTCCAAATCCCACTTTCAAGCTTTTCACCTCACCTTTTCCTCAGCATCGGGACCGTACTTTGCACTAAAGCACTGGTAAATCTGGCAGAAGGACACATCCTGATCCAACTATCTCACGACAGCTGAGGACTGTAAAGCTAGTGATCCCAGAACAGCTCCAGTGCGGTATGTCACCTTGTTGCTAGAATGCTGAGGATGGCAGACACAGGAAAGATGGATTTGAATAGAGAGGTAATGGGCAAGGTTGTGGACTGGATCACATTTGCGGCCCATGAATATTTTTATTTACACAAAAACAGCAGCAGACCGATATTGGTCAGTTTAATAAACCTGATTATATTTGGCAATTGAGATGCCCAAAGCATCTGAGGAGCAATGTTATCACTAAAACTAAAATATTAATCAAAAATCAGAAATGGCGCCTTGCAAAATAATTAAAATGACTAAAATTACAAATAAAATAAAACAGTTAAAAAAAATTTTGAAAAAAAATTGAAAAATGACAAAGCACATTCAATTACTAAAAGACACTAATATGAAAACAAAATCTAAAAAGCTAAAAAATAAAAGCTAATTATAAGTATTAAAATATTGAAAAATACTATAATAGTATAAAAAATACTAATGAGTAAATTAAGTAAATATTTTGAATGAAATTAATTCTTAATAATTCTAGCTCAAATTGATTATTTCAATTAAATTTCAATAATTGCTCATATGCTCAATAAAGGCTCATATGCATATCATATATGATATACAGTGCAGCCCAAAGGTCTGAGATCGCACTGAAAATCTGGGATTCAAAATCTAGTTTAAAACCAGGTAAAAAAAAACCAAACATTTGAATTGAATTTTTGAATTGAAATCATTTAATAACCTAGAAAAATTAAAAACAGAACCGTTTTAAGTCTCGCTGTTTTTGGACCTCACTGTTTTGGAGATTTTTCCACATTATATTGAACTTTGACATTTCTGACTCCTAGATATTAGCATCAGACATTGAAAACCCACATTGGTCAACCACTAATCATAAAACTCAAAATGACAGACATACACACAAGAATGAAGTGTTTGAGACCTCATGGTTACAGGCACGTACGAGTGTAAAAGAATCTTGATATAAAACCACAGCACAAGTTCACCAAACCCCAATTTCTCTTTCTTCTCTTCATATATTACCAAACTAACGCCTTTCCCATGTCCATCTGAAATCCTTCTGCCTCCAGCTGTCATTTAAAATTCAATTTTCCCACTCTCGTGCCTAAAGGTCAAAGTTTAATAGGGAGCAAAACAATAGGCCCGCCATAGACACAAAAAACAAAGACCCGTGGGATTTGTTTGCTTATTCCTTCTTTTTTTAACCTCCTTTTTTGTCTCCTCCTCCTTTTCTCGCTTCTGTCCCCCCTCCTGGGCGCTAACTGGGGCGAGTAAGGCCTTGTCAATATCCTGTCGCCTGATCAGTGGTTTATACCTATTTGGGAGGTTAATTGCCGTTTCATGGGTTTGTATTTACATGAAAAAGCCTTGTTAGACAACTAATAAAGACTGGGAGGTGGCAGGCCCAACAAATTAACAAGAGAAGCTGGAAGCGAAAGCTAATTACCACATCCAGTACACAATCATCGGTGCAAATAAACAAGCTACTTGTTTTCCTTCGATAGCTTGTTCTAGAACTACGCTTCACTGTCCGTTCACAGACACGCCTGGAAAGAAAGAGAGAGAAAGAAGCGTGAAGAGCAAGATGGGTCGTCAAGAGACCGGCTGGCCCACATGTATGTGTGCGTTCACATTGTTCAGAGGTACCTTCAGAAGGGTGGGAACTGTACAGATTAGACAGAGAGAAGAAAAAAAAGCATGAGAAAGAGAGAGAGAGTGCGAAAGGGAGGGGGATGGGAACAGTGTCCTCTCTTTAGCTACAAGGGGGGTCTTGTCAGCTGGAGTATTACACAGCAGTCGAGCAGCAAATTCAGGTCATTGCCTGTTTGTGTGTGTCAGAGAACATACGCTTCTCTGAATCAGTAGAGGGCACACATACACTTACCACACTAAACTTTTTAGCACTCACTTCAGGTGCGCATGTAGCGGCAGAAGCACATCGACCAAGTTATTTTAATCAATAATTTAGTTGAATAATTAATCAAAGAAACGTGTAAGACATGACTTGGCCTCGAGTCTTTTTTGAAGGAGAGGAGAGGAGAGGAGAGGAGAGGAGAGGAGAGGAGAGGAAAGGAGAGGAAAGGAAAGGAAATATAAGGGGAGGAATATGATAAAGGAGTTGATGCTGAAGCCAATAGCCGCGTTTCCACTGTCGGGCCAGTGCGAGCCAGGGCTTTAAACGGGCCGTGCCGGGCTAATAGCCTCGGGCTAATAGCACCGGGCCTGCGTTTCCACTGTCGGGCCAGAAGCTCCACAGCGCTTCACTAAAACACGCCCGTAACACGCCTCTCTGGAACAACGTCACACTAACCCATCATTTCACCAACAAATAGAAGTTTTATCAGAAAACTAATCAGAAATCACTGGAAACAGCGTTGAAAACAAACATGATAAAAGCGTCCGTTTGCTGGCATTTTTGTTGTTTACTTGAATATTTAAAACCCAAGCATCGATGTTTTACCACAGGTTTACAATAAAAAGTGATACACTGATCATAATGAATTAATTTATGTCAAAATTCCACATTAGTCACTCAGAAATAAATTACCGTTAGGTCTATTTCACAAAAGAAAGAGGAGGTAGAGGACAGACTTACTTCTTCAGTCGCGTCTGTTTCTGTTTATCTGGTAGTTACAGGACATATTTACATCACATTTAGAAAGAATGATAATTTCTACAAATATATGCCACCAAAAATATGACCTGAGGAGCTTTAGAACTCTCTCGACTCCCATACAGATATTTTCAGTCAGAGAAACAGAGGAAGCTCCCGAAAAAAAAGTTGCTTTATTTTATGATAGTCCGGTATAAAGAGACGAGACGTAGGCTACTGACAGATAAAATAAAAACATGACTGTGATAGCCTTTATGGTTGGTCTGATTTCTTCAAGCGTTCACTATGTTTTTTTACTATGCTTATCTTCAAGCGTTTACTATGGTAATGGTTAGCGCGCATAGTCTTTTGCATCTCAAACAGAAGGCATTCAAACATGAACGCAAGTTAAATTATTTTAAAAGTCTTTAATGCTGACAATATCATCCGGCGCTGCCGTCTCCCGACTCAGGTGAACTCCGCCTCTGTTCGTAACCACTCCTCTAGCCCGAGCTGGCCCGCTTTGGCCCAAGGTATTCGACGGGCCAGAAATCCTGGCCGTTGGCCCCGAGTAAGCCCCGATCAAGCCCCGGAAGTGACAGTGGAAACGCGACTGGCCCTGGCACGCACTAGCACGGCCCGGCCCTGGCCCGACAGTGGAAACGCGGCTAATCTGGAACCAGTTGGTGCTTTTCCACGGAAGAAAATATGGTTCTGGACCAGGAAATAAAATGACTCTGCAATTGTACCTGGGTCCTGCTGGTCTATAAACAAGAATTGCTAAAATTGAATGTCATGAAACAGAATAACGTTTAGAAACGTTCTCAGAACAGGCCTTTAGTTATGCAGCCCCTTCCACATGGATTCCACATTGCAGATTGATTTGAAGTTGCAAAATCTGATTTCTTTTGGTCAATTTAAACATTACATGAAATCTTTGGAAATAGATGCTATAAATTGCTGTCACTGCTTTTAATATGTATTTTTAAGTAGTCTTATGCTGATTGTTTATGTTTATGTATGTGTGTTTGTTGTTTATATTTGTTACTGTGCCCTGTCAATACACTGTCATCTTGGCCAGGTCTCTCTTGGAAAAGAGGTTTTAAATCTCAATGAGATAACCTGGTTAAATAAAGGTTAAATAAAAAATAAACAATAACAGTTATCAGGTTTGCCAAAATAAAATTAGATTACATAAAACTACAAGACTCTCATTAAAATCAGAAAAAGCCTTACTGGAAATGCCCAATGTAACAACACAGTGGTATTCTTAATATGTAACTTTTAACCATGTCATCAAAAGCAGCTTGTCATTGCATAACGACTCAAATTATTAAAATATCAAAAGACTCAAGCAAGGACCATAAAGCAGCATGCTTATTTGTGGTCAAATTATGAATAGTAATGTAGTTAGTTACAATACCGTTCAAAAGTTTGTAACTTTTGTCAGAACGATTTTTTTTACTTGGTTCAGATGATTTAAATTGACAGTAAATATATTTATGCATTAATTAAAAAGACATTTATAATGTTAAAAAGGATTTCTATTTCAAATATTTTTTTTTTACTTTCTGTTCATCAAAGAATACTGAAAAATGTATCATAGTTTCTACAAAATACAACCGTTTTCAATATATGTATAATGTGTCTTGGGTTGGTTTTAGGGTCACAAGAACCAACAAAATTTCTATGAAAAAAAAAAAATTGGTCCTGGCCATACACCAAAAGCTACCTTACGCTCGTTGCACCCTCCTTCACATTAACATGTACAGTATATGCATTGTGGGTGCAGGACAAACAAAGGATGTTGATCCCAGAACATGTCCGACATGGCTAATCATATATCGTGGGTGTGTTATCAGAACACTTTCCAAAAAGGATTCGAAACATGTAGGCATTCACATTTATTTCTTTAAATGTCTCTGTCCTCTCACTTTCATATCTCGAGAGAAGTGATCTCCTCCCCTTCTCCCTAATTCAGCGTCACGGCTACATTTTGTCAGAGTCAGCAGCTAAAACGGATGGTTTAAAAAAAAGGGAGGAGAAAAAAGAAAGTATTGATTAGCTTTCAAAGCTCCATGTGGGACACTTTTATCGATTAGGAGAGCTGAGCTGCTGGCCTCCTCTCTTTCTTTCTCTCTCGCTCACCCTCTTTCTCTCCCTCTGGGCTCTTTGTTTGGGGAGTGAGTGATATAATGGTTCTTTGAGGAGTATGGAGAGTGGTGATTGGAGGAGGGGGGGGGGGGGGTTGCTGTCTGTGGCATCTGGGAAGAGGGGGAGGCAGAGCAAGAGAAAGAGTGAGAGAGACACCAAGGAGAAGAAAAAAAGTCTCAATGACAAAAGGTCAGGGCAGCCGGGCTTAGGGCGACGGGGACCAAAGAGAGTGAGAGGATAATCTGCTAAAGCCCCGAAAAGAGAGATTCAGCATGCGCACCACCCTCGTAGGGCCTAAGAGCAAATTTGCACATAAATAAAGAGCCAGCGTCGCTTTGAACAAGCAGGTCTAAAAGGAGAAGAAGGGAGGGAGAGAGTGATAGTGAGAGAGAACTGCAGCTGTCTGATGGTCGGCCAACCGTCTGGCCAGTTTAAAGAACGTCACCATTTTATGCCCCTGTTGGTTTTAGAGAGTCTGGGATAGGAAGTTTATCATTTTTGTCTTTCTTTCCTTTTATTTTGTTTTCGTTTTCTTCTTAGCCTTAGGTATAACCTTTGAAAAATTTTCCTTGACTTTTCCAAGTCTTTAGACTTCTGTATTGTTGATTGTGTATGTCCTCAGAGGAAAATTTTCTTTGCTCTTATACCTTAACAGATTTAATGGAGTTCTCTGTCATGTTTCATTTAAAAATCCAGAACCAAAATTTGATATGATACATCTGGTGACATTAATGTATTGCTCAGATAATTTATATCTCAGACTTGCAGACAAAAACACATAACTTCCACCACAGTTTGAGACAACAAGTCCATTGGAAGCCTATAGGAGACACATATGTTATTACTAAGGATTTTTTCTTAAAGAGACGTTTCTCCATTTGCTCTGCATTTAATCTCATTGATGTCTAGGATAAACAAATAAAATATTAAAAGGTAACGACTTTTTTTTTTTTTTTTTTTTTTGCAAAATACTTTTATCCCAGCTAAATAGGCAGAGACAACAATAAGTAAGTCATAGGTTGATTTCCTTGAAAAGTGTAAACACTGTGAACGTTGTCATTTATTCATTTAATTTTTTGCATTTAGCACTCTTTTATCCAAAGCAACTTGCATTGCATTAATGCATTCAAGGTACAGTATATATATTTAATAAAATCATGCTTTCCCTGGGAATCGAACCCATGACCTTGGTCTTACTAGTGCCATGGTCTACTGTTTGGGCAACAGAAACGCTACTCTATCACACTATCAAAACAATTTGAGCATTCTGACCATCTCAGCAACCAATGGCATGAGTTTATGAGTGGGGCTATCTGTTTTTCTGAACAATGGAAGACAATGGGGAGTGTTCAGAAACTTGTTTTAGAAACTTCACTTACTTGTAATTTTTCTTAAGTGTCTGTCTGATTTGTTCAGCGCAAGTATTTTGAGAATTTCCTTTGGAATTATTAACTAATATATGCAAATGACTTAAATGGATTTGCGTTAAACTTGCTTATTTTTCTTGACGTGCATCAAAATGTCTCAAACTGACAAACATCAATGGCATCCCCCCAAGAACTCTTTCATTACTAAGTATAAACAAACTAAAAAAGTAAATATAAAGATGATTTGAGTCCAATACTTCTGAGTCACCCGCTTAAAATTCACAAGAGGAACAAGCCTACATATCATCTAATGCTTTACTTTTCCTACTAAATACAGACTAAGAGCCCACGGCTAAAAAATGATGTAATGACAACCATCTAAAATACCTCATCCACACCAATCCCCTTTTCATTCTACCACCTAAAGAAAAGCAACAATAATGGATCCCAGGTTTCCGGTTCCTGAAGATGATGGGCAATGGGGCAGTTCAAGCCCAGGAGGTGGACAGGGCATGAGATGTGGACAGGGATTTAACATAGCAGGTGGTATTGATCAACCAAAGACATTATGAACTAACTGTGATTTCGCTTTCATAAGAGTCTCAATGGGTATTGACTGGCAAATGAAAAGCATGTCCAAGTACTCCATCTTGAGTGCACGACTAGAAGACGGCAACAAAAGGAGCACGAAGGTGCATATATGGGGACATATATCCTGAGCATCCTTCGCATGAGAGTCTGTGCACATAAACATGCACAAATGGTCAACAGACTTGAAAATTACAAGCCGGCATGTGATGTTACTCAAAAACATTATATTAAATGACAAACATATTATTAGAATCTCCTTGGAACAACAAAGCACTGGAGACAGTATCACAAAGGAAGAAAGCAAGCTAGTAAGAGATTTCACAGAGGAGAGCATGCGGCCCACGGCAGGAGAGGGATTTGAGGCGGAGTGCGGCGCGTGGCTGGTCGAGGGACGGACACCGATGAGCACACGCTGACCGGCAGAGCTCTCTCGGATCACAGACATCCTGCCAGGACAAGCTAATCCCCAGTTCATCCCTTCTTCAGGTCCTGGGCCTCCCTGCTATGCTATACGTGATTTCACGGCAGCGTTTCTTTCTAAGAAAGCTGCAAGCTAAAGGGATAAGACCGGCCCCCAAGCGACAACTGAATCTCTCGCTTGCGGACATCTTTTCTGTCATTTCTTTCTTTTCGTTTTTTCCCCCTCCTGCTTTCTCTCTGTCTTCAGGTCTTTTGCAGTCTATCTTATATCTAAAACAGTGGTTGTCTGACTTTTTCTGGTGGTGGATAACTTCAACAGTGAAACAAAAAGTGCAGACTACCTGACACCCCAAATCTGGAGGAAATCACAATCTACCTCAAAACAATTACAAATGACTTTTTACCCTATCTTGGCTATGTTAAAATAGTCAAATTTTTACCACAATTTGGTCATTCATAGTTTTGCCATATACTGCAATTTTGTTTTTGTTAAATGGAAATTTACAAGCCTAAATTAATCAATATTTCACCCAAATTCTACAGCATCTGACAGTTGATGGCAGTTCAATAGATACTAATAAGATGATTAATTCAACGTTGGTGCTTTTTGTTAATAATTTCATAATATTTAAATAAGGTAATATTTACTTTTAATAATTAATAATTTAATGTTGCTTTAATGTTGGCTTTTTGTTAATTTCATATTTATGTACTTATTAATTTAGTAAATATTGAACAACATTCAATTTGAACAATTAATAAAACTTTAAATATTTATTTATAAAATTACATTGTAATTATAAAATCATTTTACATTTTAATTTTAAAATAAATCAATAAAACAATAAATAAATCAATTTACAGACAAATACAGAAAAATATTTGGTTACACTTTATTTTAAGGTGTCCTTGTAATTATATATTTAAGTACTGAGTAATATTAAGCAACTGAATGTACTTACTATAGGGTTAGGGTAGGATTTGGATTTGGTTGAGGGTTAGTTGCACATAATTATGCATAATGTACTGTTATTACTAGTACATGTAACATATGTAACAAGGAAACTGTAAAATAAAGTGTTACCAAATATTTTTTTTGTATTTTACTTATGGGCTTTAGGTCAGTTTTTTATGCATATGAAGAAAGGCCAGTAAATCTCAGCAAAACGGGGGACAAAGATGTTGCACCAAAACTTGAACCAATGGCTTAACCAGTAGGGCTATAGGTGACTCACATTTTTACCACTGTTTGTTTGTTTTGTGCTTTTCAGTCTTCTGCACCATCCTCCTTTTCTTCACTCCCTCACCCTCCTCCGTCTCCCTCCCGGCAGCTGGCCTTGCTCACAGAAGGGTGCCCATCTGATCGCCTCTCGCTTCCGTCACACTCGCTGGGTCTCCGAGAGAATCAGGCGGAACGAAGTACACGCCAGGACGAAGAGGGAAATATAGGAAAGACAGAAAGAAGAGAGGGATGAGGGATCTACTGACACCCCCACCTCATTGCCCCTGAGTGATGTACGGTACATACGGAGAGTACTGCCTACAAAAAAAAAAAAAAAAAAAGGTTTCAATGTGCTCTACAGCCTGCCATTTTCTTCCTGAAACTCTGGCGGAGCATTGGGACCCTGAGAAGGCACACACATCCCCCAATTAAGCCCCAGTCGAAGACTCCCCACACAAAAAAACACAACTTTAAGCATGTTAGCTTCGGTGCTACCCATGCAAGCATGTGAAAGCTACGGCTGGTGAATGGAACCATACTCGTTCGTAAAAGGCAAAGCGATTACACTGAAAGGCACAGTATATGTGTCTAACACCAAGAGCACATCCCGCACAATCGCCACGCTGGCGAAAAGGTGGGAGGCACCTCACGCCCCCGTGTGCCCCACAGACAAACAGACACTGTGGCTTGAGGAAACCATGACACATTTCAGTAGACAGTTAAAGAAAAAATAACATGCGATGTCCCAATCCACCATCCAATGTACTGTCTGGACCGCCTTTCAAAGAGCTTTGTAAATGAAACCCCTTCTGGTAATCCTTCAGAGCGTAAGTCCTCTCTCCCTCACGCTTTTCTTTTGTTTTCTGGAACCGTTTCGCTTTATACCACCTGCTATAGGGTCATTGACAAATAAGGGTGTCTGGGATGATAAAAAAACATTTAAAATCTTTTAGAATTTTAGAAATTTAATTTCAATACACATGACTAGTTCTTAAAAATATAATATTTGTATCAGTGTCGATTAAAAATCAATTGTTAAAAAAAAAAAATCTAATTCATTCATGCGAAAAAATCAAGTAAAAAGTACTCTGAAAAAATTTGGTGTAGGATTTACTTTGAAACAAGTATTACTCAGAAATTGCTAGTAAATTTCATAAATATTTACAAAAAAACGGCAAACATTCTTGTAAAAAGAACTCCAATAATCTTTATGTACAACTTTGAAAAAAAAATGTTTTACATCACAAGAGTGCACATAATATTAATAATATGGGCTTTAATGTATTAATAATACATTGATACATCATGAATATTAAGACGTTTTCTTAGGGTCACTTAATTTGACCTGATCATAGCGAGCCTTTCAAAGATATATATATATATATATATATATATATATATATATATATATAACCCCTCTATGGTTGTCTTGTCACATTTGATTTAGCTGACGATTTTTTTATTTTTTTATTATTTTTTTATTGACTGTTCTTTTTATAATCTCCAAAGCCCTCAAAAATCTAAATGACTTTTAATTAAACATAGAATGTTTAATATAAAATTGGGTGTATAAGTAATTTTTTTATCAATTGTGTTTTTTAAACAATCGATCCAGACAACAACAAAACTTGCATCGTACTTCATTTCCAATCTTCTTTCCCTCAGCCATGTCCGAGACACCTGGCTGGAGCGGGAAGACAAGTTCTGACTCCCCACCCTTTCCAATAACCAGACCCTTCGATGTTCCATAATGTTAAGAGTAGTCAAGCATATAAATAAAGGTGAGGTGAAACGACGGCCCCTCGACTTGTCAGAACTGCTGAACCACAAAGAACACCTTGAAGGGCATGTTAACTGTCAATAGACTTCTGCGTAACCCTCCCAGCTATTAACATAAAACTAACCCTCCATTTCTACCTCTCCTTCAGATACGTGGCTTCCACCGCTGTGGCAACATCATGCCCTCCATCATGTCACCCACACACGCACAACAACAACGCACATATATTCAAAGCACACCCCCTAAAAGTTCTACCACACCCTAATGCTAAAACATGCACAGAAACAAACAAATGCCATGTTCGACACCGCCGCTACGTGACCAGACACTAGAAATGCAGAGGAACAGCGTGTAATAGGTGAAGCATGAACTAGATGCATATGTAAGGCCTGATCTCAGCTCTCTCACTCATGTGGGCTATTACTGCAGTGTGTGCTGGTCTAATTCTCCAGTCCCAGCAGTGTGCTTCAGCTCATAGACACCTCATATGGGCCCAGACAGGTCCGACCCATAATCAGCCTCTCCGAGGGGGAAGCACAGCCTCTGTGAACAACAGTTCTGAACAGCCCAGCATTTTGCTGCTGTATAGACTCGCTGGGGAACATTTTCATGTCATCTCTTTGGAGCGCGTTGCATCACCAGGTAGTCAAACGAGGTTTTTTGGTGCTTGAATACGGAGTCCCACTATTACGGTCACACTTACAGTACATACAAGGATAAAGCTAAATAAGATTAATTCGGCAACTGCCTGGAAGCTGCTCAATAGTTTTTCTCCAGAGAGCAGGTCCTTTCTTCAAATCCTTTTGCAATAATTGGTTTACCACCAGGTTCTCTTTGCTAATCAGTAATTAGTATGTGATTAAATATTCAGAGGATATTGATGCACATTTAGCACGCACTGGTAAGTAAATGATTGTTCAGTGTGGTTCCTGTAGCCAGCCATTCCTCTGACATTTGCCATCAGTCAAGAGTGTGGAAAATATCTAAATGTACCACAAAATGGAATTAGCATCAAATAACTACGGCTTTTAAACCACCCGTCAAATATCATCACACCCGCTGACAGGAAAGAGGAAAATACAGAATAAAGGAGGATGCCACAAGAAAGTAAGCAGCAGAGAAAGACATCACAGATTTTTGTCAATGCAACATAAAAATATATATATATATATATATATATATATTTGATTTAAGTTAAATAATAGTTATAGGCAAAACTATTATTTTAACTGTTAGTGTCGTTTTGGGACAGTCTTTCATGTAAACATCTGTTCAAAAGTTTGGAGTCAAAGACTTTGAAAGAAATTCATTCTTTTATTCAGCAAGGATGCATTGAACTGATCAAAAGTGACAGTAAATACTTTTACATTGTGTTAAAAAAAAAGAATTTAAAAGAATCCTGGAAACAAACATCATCACAAAAACATTAGGCAGAATTACTTTTCTCAACATTGATAATAAGAAGAAATGTTTCTTGCGCATCAAATAATAATACCAGAATAATGTAATAATACTAATAATAATGTAATAATAATAATAATGTCAGAAGGATCATGTGACACTGAAGACTGGAGTATTGACTGCGCCTGAATAAATCAGATTTTAAAATATAGGAAAATAAGAAATTAATAATATTTCACAATATTACTGTATTTGTATCAAATAAATGCAGTCTTGGTAAGCATAAGAGACAATTCAAAACACACACACATGCACACAAAGAAAAACATTTTTATTTCTATGTTGTTATTTTTATATTAAAAGTCCCACTCTAGTCTGGGGTCAAGACACCGATACAGAATGAGTTATCGGAGTCCTACACTTAATTTACAATCCCTGACTGGGAGACTTGCAAAAGGCTGACCAGAGACTTCAACCCAGTACGTCCCATCATGCCAACTAGCCTTCCTTATGTCTACCAAAGAACCATTCATCCAGCCACACAGGTGATTTAACACTGTAACTCCACCTGCCAGCACCCCTCAGCTCACTGCTTTTGATTAATCATGCTCTAGGGGGGATTTATTGCATGCAAGATATTTGCTTCAGCAGTTTAATAAGCATGGGGGAAGAACAGGGAACAAGATTAATCAGGGTGGGCCTACCACTGGGCATACAGCAGAAGAAAAAAATTCATAATTAATGACTTTGAATATGTACATTTGTTTGTCTGCTACTGCAGTGTGCCAAGAGGACCGTACCTAAGGCATTCAGTGTGTGTGTGTGAGAGAATACACAAGTGTGACTTGGAGTTGACGGCTAGGTAGGCAAGGAAGCACTGACTGACTGACTGGAAACTCGTAACTTTTCCCCACATACTTGTATAGAGAGGGATGGACCGCCTCTAATCTTCTATCTAAATTACTGATGCATCATCTCCACCTTTTCCCTCACTGCCGCTGGCTTCTTCAGTATTAGATCAGCACAGGTATGCTTCTCTTCCTCCTCCTCCTCCTGCAGCACCACAGCTCATAATCGCTCTAACAAGGCCGGTGCACAGGGAGAAATAATGATGCACGATCGTGTTGGCCCATTTATCAGCGTGTTTTACAACGGCTGCCGCGTGGAAGTAATTAAACTCCAGCATCATTACAATGAACGCGCCCCTTTAATAGAGACACGATGAGGCTCCGGAGGCCTGTGCCGTAATTGTACCTCCCAACTCTGCCATTGAGGAGGGGGTTTTAATTAGTGCAGAAACAGAGTGCCCAAGCGATAAGGTCCAAACAGTGGGGTTCAAACACTCCTTGGGGTTCTGTGTTTATCAGCTCCCATTTCAGAGGAGTGCACAGGGCAAGTGAAAGCTGCCTGAAGTGAGCCCGGCTCCAATGGGATGTAGCATCCGTGGCGTAGAGCTCAAGATTGCGGATTACTAGACAGATGTGGGCTGTGCCGGAGCAATGTGTGTAGGCTAGCTGTGGACTGAGGGTATAGTGGATGTTGCCGGTTTGCGGTGTTCTGAAACTAAACAAAAACAAAACAAAAAATACACAAAAGGTCATAACTACATAAAACAGGATGCGTCATTATGAAGGAGAGTGCAATACCCAAATGGAGTTTTCTCCCTAGGCAAACTTGGTAGTATCAAGTCTTTCTGTCATATTTCTAATAGCTGTCAATCACAACTATTGTCTACTTGTGCTGCACCAGAAATTGTGGTGGCAACTGAGGCTAAATAAGGAAACGTCCTTGAAATTTTCATTGATATGCATTGTAAAATAAAGCACAACACAACACAACACATAAAAAAAAATAAAAAAAAATTAAAAAAAATCATCACAAAGTGAGTATCAAAATGTGACTGCACACAAATTCCTCTTTTTCCAAACCTACTCCCTCTCCCCTTGCACTCTCTGTTCAACTCGGTCCAAATAATTGCAGACTCTCAGGTCCAATCAGGCCACCAATTAAACACCACACAGTGGCGTCTGCACAGTCGCCTGCAGACAGCCGCCATCAAACAGTGTGGCCGGCTGTGGTAGCTGCGCTGTTAGCATTAGCATTAGCAATGTTGGAGAGCGAGAAAGTGGCTGTAAACATCCATTAGTCGTTAGCAGTCTCCTCATTATTCCTCCCAAAGCTCTCTCATTAACGAGGCGCTAGCTGACAGGTAAACACGGCTAATGGCAATGGCCTATCAATAATAGCATTGTGTGTTAAAGGACTGGCCTGTGGGGGAAGATATAAATAGGGCTAAACAGTGACGGTTTATCATTAGTGGGACTTTGCCACGAACAAAACGATGGTGGTCGCGAGTGTAGCGCCGTGAATAGTTGTAGCTGTCATCGTACTGTAGATATAATGTGTGTAGTAACAATATAATGTCAGAAAATGAGAGGAGGCCCTCAGTGGTACATACAACTAGTGCACAATTTTTAAATGTTCAAAATTGACAGTTGGGATCTTGTTCTAATGAGTGTGCCGGGATGGGTGTAGGTTTATGTGCCTGCGTGTGTTTACGAAAGGGTGGCGGGGAGGGGAGGTGTAAAGAAGAGGAAGACGAGAGATGTTATTTATGTTTGCGCTGGGTTCATCCCAAGTTCGTTTTACCATGAGATGTCCCTGGGGCAGTAACAGCCATGTTGCTGTGTTTGGGACAGTGTGAGGCTGGTAATGGTCACGGGATGTACGGACTGAAGATTGGAGGGCTTGTCAGGGATCCATTACTGGAGTCACAGAGCAATAAATCAACCTTAAACCCTCGGTTGAAAACACTCATACAAGGATATCTAATACACACACACACACACATACACACACTTATTGGTGGCACTTATCAAGAAGAAGCACAAAAAAGGCACAGAGAAAGTGAGGATGGGAATGACACCGAAGTGAGTCAGGGAAAGAGAGAGTACAGCCCATCCATAAAAACATCAGATGTAACACTTCAAGGACTCAGACATCATTTTTCCTTAACAACACGCAAGTTTATATCATGCCGATCACATGCCACTGTAAAAAAAAGACACTTGGAAAAAAAAAACTCCACCTGGATTTTATCAATCTACTGGAATTAACGTATAATGATAATAGATAATGACTTACATTACAAAATGCTTTTAAGTCTTTATCTTGTATTTATATGATTTTTTTAAGCTTAAAAAGCTCCCCTATTCCTTGTGATAGCATGTAAAAAACAAATGACCAGTATATTCTTTCTCTTTTTCTGTAAAAATGTCAATACACACAGTACAGCTATTTACGACTCCCCAGAACGGTCATTAAACAATAGAGGTACACACATGCCTGTACAGGAGAAGTTGTGTTGGGGAGGAGGAGAGAAGTGCTTTTGCCTTTCCACCACTCTAATTACACAGCCTGACCTCCCACCGGTCGCCCTGCGCAGGCCCTTCTCAGATCAATATTCATTCTTTTAGATCTGTCATCTGCTTTTGACGCTATCGACCACACACTGTCTCTCCTCTCTCCTCCCTTTCAGATTTATTCATTTATTTAGCTCCCCCCGCACCCCCATGACCCCCAAGGCTAGCTTTTGCACATACACAGGGGTCACTCTATATGAGATGGTTAACCTGGCATTATCCCTGTTTTTCTGTTTCTCTGTGTCTCTGTGAATGTACTAAGGGCTAGGGAGAATTGCCCTTGGTGGATTCCAATGGCGGTCATTTTCAATGGTAATATTTTGTAGACTCCCACTCTGCGCAAAGTGAGTATATTGGTTTTTGGCTGGCGTTATTGCGGATAAGAGCCCAGGAGCTAATGAACTAAGCGAGGGCTGAGCCAAGGTCAAAGCCTTCATTTAGGAATATCCAATGGGCATCTGCCACTCTGTGTGGACACACATATGGTAATTGCCTCTAGCACTCTACAAGAGTTCGCTCTTAGGACGTTGTTTTTCTAGTTCTGACCCGTATTACTCATGTTCTGAGTTATGCTGATTTCCAAAAGAGGCTTTTAAAGTTCTTGGAAATTATACATGCTCCAGCCTCTTTAAAATTGTGGTGACTCTAGGTAATGAGGATAATGGCACAAAGGGACAGGATGCAATCAGAGATACAAAGTGTACTAGGTGCAGTGATAAGCAAGGTCAGCTTACGCATATGAAAGTAAGATTCATTTGGTGCTGATCTCAGAGCATCCATCTATCCATCTATTGAATCTCCTCTGTCAGTCTGTCTATCGTTCCATGTTCTCTCTGTCTGTAAGGCGTGCAAACCTTCAAACTTCTTAACTACAGAGGATATCTAAGCAACCACAAACAAACCATATTTAGCACCCTAGCAAAGAGTTTGACATGGGAAACAGCACTAACATTTTCTTCAGAAGATGTAAAAGTTTAGTTATGTATTTTGTGTGATGTTGTAATGTACATCCCCCTGAACTTTAACCCTGCTATAACCATCACTGTGAATTCCCCTTTGATGTTTATGGTGACAAGCCTCTGTACTGTCCCCTTCTGGTGACAGGCTTCAAATAAGCCATTACTCTATGGTCATATGACTGACAGCTGTCAATCAAGTTTGGCAAAAAATGGAAACTCAGAACGGAGAATACAAAAACTCACTTTGGATTTACTATACACTCCTGTTCAAAAGTTTGGGGCCGGTAAGATTTGTAATGTTTTTAAAAAGAAATGCTCTCATGCTTACAAAGGCTGCACTGATTTGAACAAAAATACATTAAAAACAATAATATTGTAAAATATTTTTCGAATTTAAAATAACAGTTTTATTACATTTTAAAATGTAATTTATTCCTGATGGCAAAGCTGAATTTTCAGCAGCCATTACTGCAGTCTTAAGGGTCACATGATCCTTCAGAAATCATTTTAATAGGCTCTATGCTGATTCTGTGCTCAAGAAACATTTCTTATTATAATCAATGTTGAAAAGCAGTTGTGCTGCTTAATATTTTTGTGGAAACAGTGATACATTTTTTCAGGATTCTTTGATGAACAGAATGTTCAAAAGAATGTTTATCTGAAATAGAAATATTTGTAACATTGTAAGAGTCAAAGATTCAAAGCAATACCTAATGGGATATGCCTTTCTACTGTCCTCCCTGTTCGTGAACGTGTTTCACTAATAAGACTCCTCATCCACTCTTTTATTAACATTAGGTTTCCCTTCTATCCTGTTATTTGTCCTGTCAGTAAGATTTTTCACTTGACACATCTGACTCATGCCACCCGTCTGCCTGCATCTTCCAGTACGTCCCATAAATTGAAAAAGAGAGGTTACTTGGGCAAAGAGGCTGAGAGAAGTCCACAACAGACAGCCAGATGTCAATCATTTCTGTCAGCAGAATACCGGGACCCTCCACAATCTTTGCCCCCTGGCATCTTTTATTTTCTGGGGGACTAGGAGGTTATGAAAGCACCGTTCCTAAAAGGCAAGAGAAGGAAAGGTGTGGAGAGTTAAATTTCCAAAGTCAATACCCCCAATAAATTACCCTGGCTAAAAGACTGAAGTAAATAAGTGTATGTGTGTGTGTGGTGGGTGATCAGGGGCGCAGAGGGGTGGAGGGATGAGGTGAACGCGGGGCTGGCTGGAGGGGTTTACAAAAATCAATAGACAAACAAGCAATGGAAAGGGAAGCAGGAAAAATAAGCATTTAAAGAAATTCCACTCCTTTGGACGGGGACGGAGATGAGGCTGTACATGGAGGGGGGTGGTTGCGGGTATGAAGACAGAAGAGCTCCAGGGAGCTTTGGATGAGGCAGTCGGCCCTCAATGCCCTGCAGCCTGACAGGGTTGAGTGACCATATTAGCGTCAACAGGCAAACAAGGTAAACCTGTGGGGGTTAACGCAGAGAATTAAGGGTAGGCCCTTTTCCACCAATTCTCCTGGGCATCGGGGCAGGTAAGGGACTCTGTGTTGCGGTGGTCAATTGCTAAAGAGCAAGACCAAAGTATTACTAATAGTCTGGTTTAATGTTTCAAGTGGTAAACGGGAGCGCAGGGTTGTGTGGTCGGCACTAAGGTAAACAGGTCAATAGTATTGATCTTGCTTCCCTCGCACTTCAGCCAGGGCCAGCAACATGTAATGCATTACAAGCTCCTGTTCTGCATTGCACCTCAACAGCAGTATAAGACTCAATGAGTGTGTGAATGTGTGCTTGTGTGTGTTCCTACGCATGTAGAGGTTGTATGTGCCAGAGCTCTCGCCTGATTTGATTTTTCAAAAATAGTGCACAAATTCACAAGTAGACTATTTAATAGTAGTATTTGTGTCCTGAACACTACCACTGTGTGCTACAATAACAACAACATCAACAAAACTAGTCATGCTTTCTCATTCGCATGAGCATGATGACAGGCTAATTGAAAACTGGTTGAAACAAAAGTTTTGAAGTCTACATCCGACATTGAATCAGACACAATCTCTCTCATACACATTAATTTTTTTTTTTGGTGTGAAATTTGTAAGACAACACAGGGATAGGGATGTAAGACAACATAGGGATTAATCTGGGATATTATTTGGGTGTTTCTTCATTTGTTTGGCCGAGTGAGCTTAATGTAAAAATATATTATGATTTTTATATTATATAATAATATTTATAATTTATATAAAAAAAATATATATATATATATATATTTTTTTAAACCTGTCCCATTTTCACACTGGTTTATTTAATTTGTCTACTAACAATGTCCATCAGTGGAAACATGCATCAAATGAGGATTTTGTAATTTTTTCGGAACCATCATTCTTCTTAACCCACCACGTGTTCAACATTTCAAGTAATGTACTGCGTTAAATAACATTCTATGATGGAAATGGCATTTTAATAATTTATGGAATAAAACGTCTGATTCGTTGTCTTTCATTTTATATCTAAAATAAACAATTAAATAATATTTTCATTTTTTTTTGCAATTACAACTACAGTTTGAAACAATATAATTACTGAGTATAATTATATACATAAAAGAAGCAAAAATAAATGATGATGGTATATAGTTTAAGACACAGACATGCCAATTTCAGCCAATTTATTGTTTTGTTTTTTTTACAATAAATTAAAAAAAATGTTAATACATGTAGATAGAACACTTTGCTTACAAATCCTGGTGTCCATTATTTTAGATCAGAAGTGCTGCACCAACAGACATCGCTTCACTCAATAACAGAAAATGTGATGTTAGTGGAATTTTAACAAAGTCTGAAAATTAGTAAGTGGATCAGATCTTTAAGTAGATTATGGTGTAGAGAAGGAGACGTAATGAAATAATGAATCAAATCTACCTCTCTCTCTGTGCAGTACCTCTGTGACTGTGTTACTCAAAGCAGGGCCCATGCCAAATCCAGTGCATGTGGGAAATAGATTAACTCTCTATTTACACCCTCTCCTGGCTGGCAGCGGTGGCTAGCGTGGCCAGCCAGCTGATGACAAGGGAAACCCCACCTCTCCAGAGCCCATTAAGACACTCAACAGACTGTGTAACCCTGATTATTGCATCACAACACCGCGAACGGCTGTGCAAATTATGGCTGGCTGAGGAGATTGGGTATTTCCTTAATTTAAACAATAACTCACTGCCCTACTCTTGGACCTCCCATTGATGTATGGCTCTTTTATTTAATGTGTTAATTATTCCAGCTTGATCTGTAATTCCCAGTGCAAGGATTTACAGAGGCTGAGACAGAGTGAGGGAGAGAGAGAGAGAGAGAGAGAAATAATATGAAACAGAAACCTTGGGGAAAGATCTGTTTAATTTGCTCCTCGCCAAAAACATCGGCCCTGCACGCTTTATTGATTTACACCCCGACTCATCTTTTCATAGATTTACTTATTATTTTTCGATTCCAACTAATTCAATTAAAAAAACCTTTTTACACATCTTGCCGCTGATGTAAATTCCACGGCAACATTTCATGTTTCTTTTTCACACACTTACACTCACACTCTTAGTAACACATGCCCGGACACGGTCTCACGTTCACGCGCACGTACACTCGGCGGTTCAGATTTCGCAAGTGTAAATGAGCCTGTGCCTTTCTCGCCGACTGACTCCGCTTATTATACTTCAGTCACACCCGAAGCGTCAATCAGAAAGCGTTGCCCTGCAAAGTGGCGCAAAACACCGTTTCGGCTAACCATATGCTACGCGTACACGCTCACCGCTCACGCTCCATGTCAGCTCGTGCCCATCCAGCCAGGCATTTAAGCATTGCTAAGACCCAAACGAGAGCTTTAAATAAGTGCGCTAAGGGGGGAAGAAGTGTGCCAAGCGGGGCACAAACATCCTGGCTAATACACAGGAACATTCTTCCACACAAAAATGGTTGGGAGAGCAAATGCTCTTTCTCTCTCTCCCACATTCACATGTGTGTGTGTGTGTGTGTTTGGCGAGGAGTAGACTGAAGTTAGCTGTGCTTGCCCTGGGGAGGACTCGTGGCCGTGGCGGTGTGACAGGCTGCTGGCAGATCAGGCTCCTGTCAGCCATGCAGGCCCCCGTTAAACAAGCCACACTTATGAGCCAGAAAAATAATTGGAGGCTGCCGCCCGCAATATGCTGCCCCCACTCTCTGTCCATCCGGGTGGCTTCAATAGTGTCAGCTTCGATTAGGGTGTGGAGGCCAGTGGAGAACACATTCCTTTCCACACTGCCTATCTATCCATTTCCCTCCCAACCTCTCTCTCAGGTCCACTAGGATGAAAAGAGCGGCCTGAACTCACCCTATCGCCCACCTTTTCTCTGGAGGGCAAAGATATAGAGAAACTCAGAGAGTGGAAGGAAAAAAAACAGAAGGGGGAAGATTTGCTTTTTTTCCCCCAGTCGGGCCTGTCATGTCAGAGTCTCAGGAAGCCTGGCTGATTCCGTTGATGTTGCCGTATTGTGCACGCGTGCATGTGTGGGACGGTGAAGACATGCTGAAAGGGACAGGGGTGAGGATGTCACAGAAGAGCTTAGTGAGGACCGCAGCCTCTGATCTGACAGGTCAGCGAGGCCACGAGAGATACACAGCCGGCCGTGCGCACACTACATGGCCATTATCCCCCTTGGGACGGCAGGATCGCTGACCTACTGACACCGGATCAGCCTAACTAACACACCAGCCACTGTCTACAATGCCCAGTGTACTGTCAGCTCGGACACGTGAGGCGCAGCACATGTAACTGCATCCCGCGGCAGCGCGTTACACAGCAAACATGTCATACTGTTTGGACAGGGCTAAAACTATCTGACACACTCTGCTGTGTGATATCCCAAACAACAGCCCACAATGCCCACCTTCCCTTCTGGCCATGAAACGGCCAGGCCATGCAGTCTTCAGTAAACTTCGACAACATATATAGTTCAAATATAATATTTTCGACACTCTAAAAAGGGACAGTACTTAGGAGGTTCTTTAATGATGTCAAAAGGGATAGGCCACTCAAAATGAAAATTCTGTCATCATTTACTCACTCTCATGGCGTTCCAAGCCGGTATGATTTTCTTTCTTCTGTGGAACACAAAAGCAGATGATTTGAAGAATGTTTTTGCCCGTCCATTTAAGGTCAGTGGGGTACGAAACAACACTGGACTCCTTTGACGTTCATTTTCCATTTCACTTATTTTTTTAGACATTTTTAAAACATCTTGTTTTGTGTTCTACAGAAAAAAAAAAAGTCAACCAGGTTTGGAGAGACATGAGGGTAAGTAAATGATAACAGAATTAAAATTTCTGGTGGAGTATCCCTTAAATAGTTAAATGTAGGACCAAATAAATATAGAGGCTATTTTATATTATCCAAATCCCGACAGAAAAAAAACAACATTTACATTTTATCAAAAGAGAATTCAAGCAATAAATTTTTTATACATTGGGAATGGAAGCATGACCTTGGCGTTTCTAGTGTCATGCTCTACAGTAGAGCCCTGCACAATTATTTCTATAAAATGAGTGGTAAACAGCATTTCATGTAGATTTTAATGTTCATGACTATGCATTGCATTACACTGTATTTAAAGAATCTAAGGGTCTATTGAGCACTATAAAAGAAGCAAATGACAATCATTTTGACCTCAGATCAGGGAATCAGACCTCCACACACTGTATTCCGCACACCCAGATCTTCAGCCGGTCTCTAGGCCTCTGCATCCCTGTGGAACCAGTGCAACTGAGACTGGAGACGGCGCAAGAGGTGACATTGAGCATACCTGCGGTCTCGGTGGATGCGGGGCATCCGTCCGTCCGTGGCCGGCATACAAATAAATAATGCAATGTACACCTAATGCAGTGGTCCCAAACGTAGGAACCTGCCGTCGCCTCCAGCTGCCTTTGGGGTGGAAAATAATTACAATGCAGAGAGTGAGAACAGGCCTCCTATACACAGCGTAATGGGCCAAAATAAGGGGATGGAATGAGGCTGCCCTCTACGCTTCACTGCCTTTTCCACAACACACACACACACAAACACGCTGCCCAGCTGAAAGTTACTACCACCAAATTGCCTTTGCATATCCCCATTCAACACTGAAAAAGGCTTCCATCTAGGAGGAAGTGAGAGTCACTTATAATGGAGGGATGAATACACAAACAAGTAAACAGAGGCCGGGAGCGAGTAAATAAACCTGCGGAGTAGAGAGATGGAATCATCTTGCTTGCAAATAACTTTTCTGTTTACCTTTTTTGTTTCCTACTGTAATTATGCATTATATTATGCATCTGCCAGCATTCATAACAAATGTTTCCTTTAATGCTTTAAACGTTTCCACGTGTTCTAATTATGCATATGAGAAAGCTCCGATACGTAGTTATATATATATATTATAATGCTGATGCCTCAGAGTATTGATTGGGCTAACAGATTAATTGGAAATAGAGTAACAGATTCATTGATCGACTGATTACTTAATTAAGTTTAGCAATTAAAATCAATTTACAGTCTGCGGTGATTTACATATTTCGGGGGCAAGTTTTAGTGTCGGATACATTTATGTGAGATTTATACAACAGTAGACTGTACACACAGTAGAAGCACATCAGGATCCAGTAAACACAAGGAGAAAGGCTGTGCATGAGTAATAAAGGTGGTCGATATATGTGCTGTTTGAATGGAGATCAACGTGTTTACTCTGGCTCTCTCAAACCTCAGTCTGGGCTGAGACGTAAGCCACTGTACCCTTACTTCGAAAAGACAAACTATACACTTTTCATGTTAGGTTGCCTCGCTTGACAGATTTCTTACAAAAGTAATATATGTATACAAGTACATGCATATTGTACAATCACATTCATAACAAAAAGAGTGATTTTAGTCGGTTTGGGGTCTCCGAGACCTTTGGACCATTTTGACAGCTTGAAAATAAAATGTTTAACATTGAAGTATTAGAATAATGCTCCATTATTTTATCTTATGAGAGCTGATTGTAAACAAAAGTTTAAACTTAACATGCTTCATGAATTTTGCATTAACTATGTTTGGAGTCTCAGAAACCCTACATATAAAACAATTTTCACATTTTTGTTGGGGTCAAACTGATCACAAACATAAATAATTTTATTTAAAAAAATGAAATCTCTAAAAAATATTCTAGATGGACTTAAATATCAAGATATTTGATAATAATTATGATAATGATTTGTTTAGTTATTATCATTTTTTCCTCATTATTATTATTATACTAAAATAATTGTTATGGTTTATAAGTAAAATTAAAACCTAAAAATAACATTCCCAGAATGTTGTGAATTGGTTCACAAATCCATTATCAAAGCTATAATAGATCATAGGTTAAGAAATAAAATGTGCCAATGTAATTCATGTTTTAACCATATACTAAAGTTTTCTCAGTCTCCTCAGCTGCTCCTCAAGGTCAAGACAGAGTTTCTTGTCCCACAGGAGCAGCGCAGGAGCCGAGGCCTTCTCTTTAAGCTTCGCTCCGCTCTCTCCACTGGGCACGGGAGATCTGGAGCGGGTTGAACTGATCTCAGCTGCCCACATCGCCCTCCTTCCCCCTGGGTGACCACTGCTCTGGGGTTCTGGCCACTTCCCTTTGAAGCTCTAAAGACTTTCGGTGGAGACATTGGATGTCCTTGAGAGGCTCCACCCCACTGTGACCCTAACAGGATCCAAAATTCCCTTGTCTCCTGTGTTATTTTCAGCCCCTATCTATGTCTAGGCTTATACTAAGAAACGGGATATACGAAGCTAGAACTCTACAGAAAAAGATTTTTTAGCAAACCAAATATGGTTTAAAATGTTAAAACCATGTGTGAACGAGCTTTGGATAAGACAAAGCGAGTAATCTTCAATTTGCTTTGTTCTGAGGAAAAAAAAGGAAATTATATTTATTTATGTCAAAGTACCTTGTCTCAGCATGTTATTTTAATAATCACCGATTAAATAGTGATATTGAAAGTAAAATGGGGGCTTCAAAAACAAAAGCGCAACTGTATGTGTAACCCAGTAGAGTTAAAGATATAAATTATAGATTAATGCATCCTCATCAGCTGTTGGACTATCTACAGTGAAATGTATGTAAACTCTGATTCTTAAAGAGCCATTTCAAGACAAGATCTAAAAAATGCGAATAGAAGAGAGTAGCCTATATCAAGTTTGGAAAGACATTCACAGCAGCCAACAAATTCTCAGCTAAGACATTTTGGTTCTCCGAATGTTCCAGGAACGTTGTAAAAAGTAATACAAAATAAATAAAATAAAATGTATTGCTATCATTGTTATTAATATTATTATTACTACTTTTGTTTATATAAAATTATGTAAAATTATTATTTTAATATAATAATACCACCACAGGCTTCTAGGCTATATTACAACAATAATAATACATTAGTAGTAGTAGGCTAGTAGTAATAGCAGCAGTAATATTTTAATAATAATAATAATAATAAAATAATCATTATGGTTTAAAGTAGTGTTACTCAGCTGGTGAGATGTGACCGTTTTGAGTGGGTCGTGGAGTGTGTAGTCAAACAACAACAGCAAAAAAACGTAATTCTAAATGGGTTTTTTTGTTTTGTTTTTCTGACTTTTATTTTGAAATCCATGTGTGAGAGCTGTTGACTCTTCTGTCAGATGCAGTTTAAGTAAAATAAATGTGTTTCTGATTCAATGTGTTGCTAAATCGTTACGAAATAAAAAGTCTCTCACCTCAGAAAAACAAAACGTTCCTGTCCTGTCAGATGTTAAACTGGGGTCACATCACTGTATATAAAGAGTGAATAAAATACGAGCATGCAACGTCGTAGCTTCGTTGTCAGTTGGTAAGTCATGAAATTACCAAAACGTACCAATAAATGATAATTAGCTGGGAAGGTTAGCTGTTCATTCTACTTATCAGGATCAGTGCCCATATGTTTTATTAACAGTACATGTTATTATTGTGTATTTATAATGGTAACGGTAGTTTCGATAACCTTAACCCAAAATACCACTTTATTTTCGATTTGTGTGATTTTCTATATTTTTGATGACTGTGGAGTCATACCAACTTACTGACTTTATAGTAACTAAAACTTTGGGACTGCTATTTAATAGCCTTACCTTATACTGTATTTTCATCTGTGTTAATGATATTCTTACAATTTAATATGTTAAGTAAAGTGGTACTTGTGTTTGTGTCAAACATTTTTGAGAAATCAATTTGCTTGCTTCAAATTCCTATAAATTTGGGTCATGGCTTAGTGAGCCAAACCAGTTGAGAACCACTGGTTTCAAGTCATAAAATTAAAACTGTAGGAATGTGTTCCCAAAAACATAACCAAATGAGAACCATCCACTAACGTAAGGGGAACGTTTTGTGTTGGCTGGGGTTAACATTCAGAATCTTTCAAATTAAAATGTGTTGTTCATTCAGACACCTTTCCCACAGTGCTCTGTGTTGGTTGGAAGTCATTATTTCACCATAATCCTTCTGACAGGATTCTCATCCTTCAGCATTCTCATTTGCTTTGGAATTGGTTGCATTTTCGTATGTCTTCTACTATACACATCAATATGAGTTGCATATTATGCCTAAAACTACATCCCCGTAAGATTCATTAGCATCTATTTAGCGCAGAACAGCAGCACACATAAAAACACAAATAATTGCGTGTACATCATTAGGTTTTCAAGCTGTACACTGCACTCTCACAAACACAGACACGCACCCAAACACACACACACACACACACACACACACACACACACACACACACAGCTGTCATTTTTTCCGAAACAAGCAAGGAACACGCATTTGACCTGGCAGTCATTTCCACTGTCCCACCTCTATTTTCCTGTCATTATCACCCAATGAGGAGTACAAATATGTATGTATGTGTATGTGTGTGTGTGTGTGTGTGTGTGTGTGTGTGTGTGTGTGTGTGTGTGTGTGTGTGTGTGTGTGTGTAGAGATGTCACTGTGTGTCTCTGGCACACAGAGAGTAGGATCCATGCCCAGAGGCAAGTGCCTTTGAATAACGGTAGGTTAAGACATAATCATCTACACGAAAGAGAAGATTCTCTTTGACCCATGTCACCTCGCCACCTCATTCACCAGAGCTGGCGGGCCAGGAGAAAGGAAAAGCTAATTGCAGAGGGTGAACCTAGAGGCAATAGCGGAGACACTGAGAGACAGAGAGAAGGAAAAGAGAGCGCGAGGGAGACAGAGAGGGGTATCCCACCTCTTTGAAGCTAAATGGGGAGCTAGCTCTTGTACCGCTCCAGAGACCAGTAGAAGGAGAAACATATTTTAGTCAGCTGACACCTGTTAAAGTCAGAGTTACTGGGCACTCTTACATCTGAAGATGCTTGAATAAAGTCATGGGAGATTCGGTGAGTGCTTTCAAGCCCACTGACTAGGTGTGCATTCTCAAATCTCCTGCTCTTACACATAGACGGTCCAGAATTAACAGTTGGCAAGTGCTAAATGCATGCAAAAATGGCTTTTAGTGGGTTTCTAAATACATTTATTAAAGACAAGCTCTGTGACTCTCACGTCTTCTAATATAATTTACCTCTATGGAAAATTTTGCATTTTTGGTGGGCCAAAATATTTTTGTCCCTTTATCGCTTTAAGCCTTAAGCCTATGACTGTATATTGCCATTAAGCAACTATAACATAATATACAGAACAAAATAAAGATGGTTTTAATGTCAGATTGCACTTCAGCAAAATATGTTGTAAATGTTTATTAAGTAAGAAAACCAATGAAGTCTACCTGAGGAAGCTATCCATTAGCATTGATTTGCAATTGTCCAGCTGGTTCAGGAATCCCTGCATCCCAAGCTCCTGTTGTTTATGGGAAATGCCATTAGTGCAATGTGACTAATAACTCTGGAGCCAAGTGGAAAATATATAACACTGATTTCACTTCAAAATAGCAAGGTTAAGGGTCAATGACAAATAATAGTGTCCACAATAAAGACAAGGAAAAAATCTTAAATCTAGTTTAAAACACACACACATATATATATATATATATATATATATATATTAGGGCTGTGAAACGATTAATCGCGATTAATCGCATCCAAAATAAAAGTTTGTGTTCACATAATATATGTGTGTGTACTGTGCATAATTATTTTGTATATATAAATACACACACATGCATGTATATATTTAAGATTTTTTATTTATTTATACATAAAATATTTATATTTATATATAATACAAATTATATATACAGTATATTTAAGCAAATATTTCTTAAATATATACATGCATGTGTGTGTATTTATATATACAAAATAATTATGCACAGTACACACACATATATTATGTGAACACAAACTTTTATTGTGGATGCAATTAATCGCGATTAATCATTTCACAGCCCTAATATATATATATATATATATATATATATATATATACAGTGAGGAAAATAAGTATTTGAACACCCTGCTATTTTGCAAGTTCTCCCACTTGGAAATCATGGAGGGGTCTGAAATTGTCATCGTAGGTGCATGTCCACTGTGAGAGACATAATCTAAAAAATAAAATCCAGAAATCACAATGTATGATTTTTTAACTATTTATTTGTATGATACAGCTGCAAATAAGTATTTGAACACCTGAGAAAATCAATGTTAATATTTGGTACAGTAGCCTTTGTTTGAAATTACAGAGGTCAAACATTTCCTGTAGTTTTTCACCAGGTTTGCACACACTGCAGGAGGGATTTTGGCCCACTCCTCCACACAGATCTTCTCTAGATCAGTCAGGTTTCTGGGCTGTCGCTGAGAAACACGGAGTTTGAGCTCCCTCCAAAGATTCTCTATTGGGTTTAGGTCTGGAGACTGGCTAGGCCACGCCAGAACCTTGATATGCTTCTTACAGAGCCACTCCTTGGTTATCCTGGCTGTGTGCTTAGGGTCATTGTCATGTTGGAAGACCCAGCCTCGACCCATCTTCAATGCTCTAACTGAGGGAAGGAGGTTGTTCCCCAAAATCTCGCAATACATGGCCCCGGTCATCCTCTCCTTAATACAGTGCAGTCGCCCTGTCCCATGTGCAGAAAAACACCCCCAAAGCATGATGCTACCACCCCCATGCTTCACAGTAGGGATGGTGTTCTTGGGATGATACTCATCATTCTTCTTCCTCCAAACACGTTTAGTGGAATTATGACCAAAAAGTTCTATTTTGGTCTCATCTGACCACATGACTTTCTCCCATGACTCCTCTGGATCATCCAAATGGTCATTGGCAAACTTAAGACGGGCCTTGACATGTGCTGGTTTAAGCAGGGGAACCTTCCGTGCCATGCATGATTTCAAACCATGACGCCTTAGTGTATTACCAACAGTAACCTTGGAAACGGTGGTCCCAGCTCTTTTCAGGTCATTGACCAGCTCCTCCCGTGTAGTTCTGGGCTGATTTCTCACCTTTCTTAGTATCATTGAGACCCCACGAGGTGAGATCTTGCATGGAGCCCCAGTCCAAGGGAGATTGACAGTCATGTTTAGCTTCTTCCATTTTCTAATGATTGCTCCAACAGTGGACCTTTTTTCACCAAGCTGCTTGGCAATTTCCCCGTAGCCCTTTCCAGCCTTGTGGAGGTGTACAATTTTGTCTCTAGTGTCTTTGGACAGCTCTTTGGTCTTGGCCATGTTAGTAGTTGGATTCTTACTGATTGTATGGGGTGGACAGGTGTCTTTATGCAGCTAACGACCTCAAACAGGTGCATCTAATTTAGGATAATAAATGGAGTGGAGGTGGACATTTTAAAGGCAGTTCTAACAGGTCTTTGAGGGTCAGAATTCTAGCTGATAGACAGGTGTTCAAATACTTATTTGCAGCTGTATCATACAAATAAATAGTTAAAAAATCATATATTGTGATTTCTGGATTATTTTTTTTTAGATTATGTCTCTCACAGTGGACATGCACCTACGATGACAATTTCAGACCCCTCCATGATTTCCAAGTGGGAGAACTTGCAAAATAGCAGGGTGTTCAAATACTTATTTTCCTCACTGTATATATGCTAGCTGCGCTTTTATATGTGCACTTCTTGCACCGTTTTGGTCAATGATTTTGGCCCTCCGAATTTCAACTGAAACCAAAAAAACTAAAATTATTTATTTTCATTACCTGAAAATTTGGCGCATTACTAAAACAAAATTTTCTTAACTTAAAAATTTTAAGGCAAATGATTGCCTTACATTTTTTGAGTTTTGCCAACTTATTTGGGTTTACAGTGTGGCAATTTTGTATGCTTTTCTGAATAAATTCATTTAAAAAGGAGTATTGTGTAGACCTTAACAGTTTACATAAGTCCATTACCGGGTATCTACAGTACAATAACAATGAAATACTTGCAAAAATAAGTCACTCAATTTGTATGGCTGTCAATGCAGAAATATGCTTTCTGGAACCAGACAGTGTGGTTACAGCATCTATCAGCAGGAGCTAAAGGGGTCTTGATAACAAGCAAAACTTTGGAGAGACAAAAAAGGACTAAATAATAGGGACAACAATAATTAGCAAAATCCACTAACATGGCCAGTAAGAAACAATTATGACTTATTTAATTCAATCCCCATTAGCAGGTTTTGTACCCATTGTATAGGCTAGATGAACTCATATACTGAACCATCACTATGAATTCTATCCGACAGCTTTTTTTATTTTTTATATTTTTTATTTGCTGTCCCACTTTTACCGTTCCTGCTGGAGTCTGTCTCTCCACACAGCTTGTGGTCCACTAACCTACTTTAGAACCACGTCAACACATCCTCTCAGGTCTTCCTGTCTCGACTGTCGTTTGAGGTAACTCAAGCTTTTAATGAGCTCTTAATCACAGAATCCCTGAAAAATAAAATTCCCCCCTCAGCTACGAGAGATTCTTTCCACAGAACGAGACGACTGTGCGCTCAGTCTGTGAAAATTCATGAATTCAAAAGGCTGAGCCGATTTGTCTAAACACAAAGGAGAAGAACCGGTTCAGGAGATCAAATCTACTGAAGAGTGTCAGTTGAGGCATCTCATGCATCACAGTAACATGAGGTTCATTCATGAATATACACAAGCCAAATCACAGAGAGGATTCACATGGCTTGACTTGGCATTTCATCCTTCAACTGTCTCACTGAAAACCTTTTCCCTAAAAGCTAGCACGTTATTTTTTTTCCCATTGCCTTCTTTTTTCTTTCCTCAGGAAAGGAATGCATGATTGACCTCAACTTCAAAGGCAGGACAAAGAGCAAATTTTAACACTGAAGCTCTGTCACTTACACAAATAGGGAAATACAAAAAACGACAGAGAGAGACACACACACACACGCTTAGGGTCCAAAATCAACATCCTGTAAACAGTAAATGCAAGTGAAAACATCTCGGGTTACAACTGTAACCCTTGTTCCCTGAGAAGGGAACGAGACGCTGCGTCTAAGACACCACTTTGGGGAACGCCTCCAGTGTGATGGCGTCTGAAGAGAGTAGGCCTTCAAGACCCGGACAGGGCATAGCCTAGTAGGCGTAGACTTTTCTGATCAGCCAACATATGTGGTGGAGAATAAAAGTCCTGACTTCGGGACCAAGTCGGTTGACTCAATGAGTGGAACTTAATTGAGTGGAATCGTAAACACCTCTGATTGGCCATTGTGTTGATTGGCCACTATTCGACGTAACGCGAGTTCCCTCGAAAGGGAACTAGCTTTGGTGAGAATTTACCATAATAGGAAATAGGGTGAATCTGAAACATACTTTGTACTTTTGATGTCAGCAATTTACTGTGTTAGTCATGCCAACAGTGCAGATCAACCAATCATACGGACATCATACGACAAACAAGCTAGAATACAGTCATGCTAACAGACTCATTGCCCACTTTCCCAGACCATAGTTAGACATGGTTTAAATCAGTTTGTAGAAAAAAAAAATCATCTGACCCTCACTGATGTGAGTGATTCAAATCAAACTATCTACTAAAGAGAATAAGAAACGTATGTCTTCTTTTCTCTAAGTGGAAAATCTATTAACTACATGTGGTGACACATATGCGGAAAAAAATATCTTAACAGCTTTAGATAAATTTAATTTTAGTACTTGGTTGTTGGTTTTTTTAATGTTTTTTTCTTATTAACTCCATGTGGATATTGTGTTTTTAGCCATAGTTTTTTCTTTCTTTTTTTAAGCATTAATTTTACAAAATTCAGTAAGGTTTATGATTAAAACAAGAAAAAACAATGGGTCTCATTCAGTAATAATTGCATTGATTGCTCATATTAATACACACAGGCAAACTCACCAAAAATTGCATCCAGACATGAATTTGTTGTTAACCTCGTTGTAATGTTAATGGCTTTTGGAGTATTCTAAATGAGTGACCGCATGCCTGAAATTAGTAATTTGCATGGTACACACCCAAACCATATAAGGACTTTCCACACAACCCTCCCTTTACAGCCTTTCGTCATGCTCAGAAAACATATGACGACCTCGACTGAGAGCACAGCAAGATCCTCAAGCAATGGCAAATGTGCCATCCTCAAAACCGGTTCAAACACAATAAACACTTTTTTTACAGACCCAGATTACAAAACTCTCATTTCTGCATAGTAACTTCACTGCTCGAGCTACTGTATAATGCCCCTTTTTTTAAATTCTTTTACTGTATATGATCAAATACATTAAAGATCAAGTATCTATGTGCAAAATTTCATCTTGGGTTATAAGGCCACCCAGTGTATGTGACTTTCGGTTGTTCCTACACTTTTTTTTTAAATATTGAGTACATTTTAGTATGAAAGTTATTGGTGAATCATTGTTAATAACAACGTTCATACGTAGCTTGATTTGTGAATGAGGACCAATGCGTCAATGGGATAAGATTTTTTTTTTTTATTAATAAAAAATTCTATATAGGATATATATATATCTATATATATATATATATATATATATATATATATAACTGAATTATTTTATTCTTTTCATTACATATTTGTGACAAACACTGCTGGTCATTTTGTCACTTGCAGCATCATAAAAGAAATTAACTAGTCAGAGTAAAAAAGTAAAAAAAAACAAAAAAAAAACACAAGACATATCGTTTTCCTCATTATTTCTCGGCTTAACGTGATGAGATTACCTGGTAACAAGACAAAAATACAAGAACAATTGCAGTGGAGTGCACTAAACAAACTAGACACAACAAAACACACTCAAATGACACAAATGTGTCACAATCAAAACCTCCACACACACACACACACACACTCTCTGAGTCAGCCAGCGATGAGGGACAGCTTTAAAGGTAATTGATTTTATCCCCGCCTAATTTCCCCTTCTCTCTCCCTGGAGCTTCATCAGCAGTCTGTCAATAGGCTTGCCGGCCAAGCTTCATTCGTTAGTGCCAAGGAAACGCCTCAATCAGATCACCATCACTCTCTCTCTCTCACACACACACACACACACACACACACAGCACCCTTGCGGAAACCCTGCAGCAGAGTTCAAATGCTCAGAAATACAGAAGTGCTGTCATACACACAAACACAAGGTACAGGCTCATTAGAACTACTGTACATACACATGTGCACACATACGGATGCGCGTACACACAACGCTGGAGAGTAAATCAATGCTTGCAGCTAATCACTGGTTGATTAGCGCGTGTTAAGAGAGGCTGCAGTAAAGATGGGCAATCATGTCACTGTGAGTCTTCAGGCCTGATTGACTGACACAAGACTTGAGCAACTTTACACTGACCTGCAAAAACACTATATTACTTATGAGATCTCAACTATTCAAAAAAGAGAATTCAGCCAATAGTTCACCCAAAAATTTTGTGATTCATTTTGTGATGAATATTCACCCTCTTGAAATTTTAATGGAATAACTATAACTTTATATTGAAACCCAAACCTGGCCCCTAAAACTAGACTCAGATTGAAGACCAGTCACTGACTCGAAATTCCTGGGCAACAGCGCACGCGCGCACACACACACACACACACACACACAAGATCAAAGGAATCATTCAAATTAAAACAGAAAATAATTATATATTATTTAAATATATAGGCCTAAATATACATGCATGTAATAGATGTACACTACCATTCAAAATTTTGTGACGGTAAGATTTTTTTGTTTTACTGTTTTTGAGTCTCACGCTCACCAAGGCTGCATTTCTATCAAAATACAGTAAAATCAGTACTTTTGTGAAATATTACGATTTAAAATACCTGTTATTTTATTTTCAAATGTAAATTATTCCTGTGATGGCAAAGCTGAATTTTCAGCAGTCACTACTTCAGGGCAACTGTGACCACCGGTGTCGAGGACTAAGCAACTAAAGTAACGGCGCTACTACGTCAGTAGTGTAACGTAACAGTAGATTAGCTGTTTTTAGAGTGATATATAGAGTAGATTATCCAGTAACAAGCTTTTCCAACAAGTGGCGGTAGTAGTGAAAAAAATTATACAAAATTATATAATAACACTGTCTTTTTTTCACATTGTAGCATTGGAAAGTCTGATTCATTCTAGTGCACACGCTACTTTGCGGCACATAGCTAGTTATTAATCAGGCGATTGCCAATCCTTTCCCTCCCGTATATCTAACACATTATTCGCACTTACATACAAAATTATCCTACTTGCATACATACCTTGCACTTGCATTATAGCTGAATTACATTGAAATGTAATGTTAGAGGTTTTAAATGTATGTTTTACCTGTGTTATGTCACGTGTGTGATGTTGTCCTGGGTCGGAGGAGGCGGCGGCGAACCAGAGCACTGCCGGAGACGGTCTTTTATGTTGAAAAAGCCGCGCTTTTCCAGTCTCGCGAGTCACCCGAAAGGAGACCATGTGAGGTCATGTGACCATTATAAAAGGAGCATTTGCTCAAATGGTGTAGGTATGATGTCACTTTGTAGGGCAGTTAGCATCAAGCTGCTTTCCCTTGACAAAAACCCAAGGATTTTCACGTAGGCTATCCTATCATTAAAAACAAACGGTGATCAAGAAAAGTTTTATACTTGCACGTTTTGTCCATCAAGATAATTATCACAGATTAACACAACTTTTATGAATTTTGAAGCCTAAATGCAGTCACCAGAATTAAAAAGCTAAAGGTAGGCTATAAACGAACTACACCACGGTCCCACGAATGCGAAGTCACCATCACTAGCTTCCGACAAGTTCAGACAAGTCTTTCAGTTTTTATCGAAAAACATTGAGTTAGAATAGTTTGTAAGAGCACAAATATAACTATAACGATGCTGTAAATGCAGACTGAGCTTACCTTTTAGGGATGATGACGTTTAATCTCCTCGACAGCCTCTGTAGTCCCATTTAGCCAATTGTTAGCAACCCTTTTTCAAGACACATAACAGCTTTAAAAAAAATCATGATTGGGGAAATATTGATGTATTTTATGTCGTATAATAAAACGTGTTTGGTTTATTTTTAGCCTATACACTTTTTTTTTTTTTTTTTCACTTTGTGAGTATTGCACACCTGTGGATTACCAAAAGCCTCACTGTAAATAAACTTCATCTTGCACCAGAGTGCATTTTTGAGTTGAGCCATTTTTTTCCCTACATCACGGACACTTACCATGTCCTAGAAGCCTTCTGAAAAGCGACTTCTTCACACGTTCATTCACTCAAAAACCCTCTTTAGTGCCTAAAAAAAATACAGCTATGATTAAATGGTAAACTGTATTTCTCATATCATAATTTACTCAATTCCTCTCTACTCCAAAAATATTCAGCCATTTCTGCTATCACATACCAAAAATAAAAAAGATTAGTTTCTTGGCATGGTACGATGGTAATACCATGTTTCCTTGAAATAAACATATATATCAAAGTACCATGGCACTAACGTTTTTTTTCATTGTAATTCCGCATTATCAAGCACCTTTGTATATTTAATTGTGGTAATTATTCAGTGTACCACTGAATATATCGAAGTATCATGGTACTACCATTCATTTTACCATAGTAATATCATGCATTTTTTAACATGTACTGAAAATACCATGGTATTTTTAAAAGTACCATGGTAACTGATGATCAATGAGCACTGATGTAGCCTACCATCTCAAAGTATGGTACTACCATCTGATGCCAACATTGTACCTTGGTACCACTCCAGTCCATTTTTGTAAGGCATGTCTTTCCTAGCAGGAGTTACCTGTTCACTGCCACCTCTGGCACAGGAGGGGTTAATCCTATTTTGTCTGGGCCTATGTGTTTCAGTTTGTATGTGGCTGTGTGTGTGTTTGTGTGTGTGTCCGTGTAGCGCCCTGCCTCTATGTGTATGTAAAGGAGAAATTTGCCTGTCCTTGCCTAAGTGAATGGCTAGGATTAAGCTGACAGCCCACCTTAGTGATGGCGAAATAATTGGTTGTTCAGCTCTGTCCTTGTCAGAGCGCTGACAGTTCTGCAGATGTCCTGCGCGGTTCTCCAAAGGTTAGGCTCAGCTGGGGCTGCCGTTCATTAATCATTCTGCTCTGACAGTGCTCTGAGCAGCCCACAGCTGCCACCCCGTCCCCCTCAATTTCTGTCACCGCCTACCACCGCAGCCACCGACCCCCCCACGCCAAGCATCCCTATGCACGGCCAGGCGTGTGTACATTTAAACACACATTTGCATCCAATAAGATCATATACACAAATGCACGCACAATATGACGGTGATGTATGAACATACAGGGTTAAGATGCTGGTGTGTCCTGAATGCATGATGTAAATTGGTACGTGGGCCACTGGGTTTTGATGGTGGGTTTCTAGATCAATAATGTTAAGACAGTGTGTGTACGGCCATTTTAAGTGATGTGTCCAGTGTACTTACTAAATATTTTGCAAAAAAATGTTAACTACGACTTTCATCTGATGAATACTGTTGCATATTAGCGGTGTTAGCATGAAATATACTGATGAAGCGTTTTAGAAGAATTTTAGCACAAGTATTGTGTTGTTTCAAGCTATATATAGCTATAGCTAACTAAATGTAGTGATGCTACTAGCTTAATGTGCCCTTCAAATAGATTCGATTTGAATCGATTTCGAGTTCCGAGCACATAATTGACCAAGCAAAGTTGTATTTACAATTTGATTCTGGATGATACACGAGTTGAGGAGTTGTGATGTTCGAAGGGGAGTGTTGATTTGACACATTGTGGAAACGCTGATCTATTAAACAGGGTGAATTCAGGTTGATTGGGACACATTTTCCCAGTCATGTCAAAGGGAAAAACTGTCCCAATCAACTTGAATTCACTCCTAGATAATATCATATAATATATTTATGATCTTTATATAGAGATCAAATCAGTGAGTGGAAAGCAAGTCTGTAGCGAATGTCATTAATAACTCAACTTTTTTCACATTTAGTTTTGAAACCATGGATACATAAGTGATAATATTTTATAATTTTGAATTCAGATGTAGTTATTTGGGTTTATTGTTCATAAAATATTATTATAATTTTTTGTATAGACTACTTCCATGTTGTGTTTCTGACTTGAAAGTGACGTCGTAATAACGAATGCCCCAAATCAGAGGAACGAGTCTCCCAGGTAGCATTACTGCATTTGAACTCACATAAAATTAGTGCAAATCTAAACAAACTAGCTTTACCAGTAGCAAGCTACTTTTTCCAACAAACTAAAAGTAGTGATTCTACTAGCTTAACAACATTTTTAATTAGCATGACATCAGCAAATGTTTTCTAGTAACAAAACTACCTTTTCCATAAAACAACAATGGTAACTAACTATAAATGTAGCAATGCTACTAGCTTAACTAGCCAAGTATGACATTAGCGAACAGAGTAGCTTTTCAGTAACAAGCTACTTTTTCCAACAAATAGTCCTAGCGTACCATGTGCAGATAGCATAACAAAACACAGCATTGCTATTTTTCAGACTTATTCTGATTCATTTTAGTGAATCTTTTCATTCAGTCATTTTGTTAAAATGAACTGGTTCAAAAACAGTTTACTGATTAATTTGACTCCCTACCAATGAATCCAGACGTCTATACACCAGCCTGACCGTATAGTTTAACTACTTTAAAGGGGTCATGAATATAACATAAATATAAAAATAACATCACCTTATTTATTTTCAACTATGTGAATGTCTCAGTAGAGCATTATTTGTTTGTTCAGTACATTTCACTGTGGACCCTTTGGTAAATCAGTCGCAATTTCGGTGCAGGCTTTGCAAACAGACTTTTACTGCAAGACAAGTTGTAGTCCACATCATGTAAGTAACCATGTTAATTTCAATGCCTAATCTGTGATCAGTGATTTTGATATGTAATGATTCATGTACAGTCATATGTTGTTCATACTGGAGCTGTCAATTGATAAGTGACTGAGTTCTGGACTCTCACCAAAATTCCTGTGCTGTCTACACTGCACAATCAATCTCTTATTTACATCATGTTTGCACTGTTAGTTATGATTGCAATGATGAGATCACTGCCTTCATGTACTCAACAGACTCAATGTCTGTCATCGGCTACAATGCTCATCGCTGCAACCTTTTATGCTACGTGAGTAGATCTAAATATAATGCTATAATCAACACTTTTCACAATTAGTTGATCTCAACATCTGTAATAGTAAAAATGTAGTGAAAGTTTTCAATGGAGCTCCACATGTAATACTTTTTTCATATGCAAAGATGTTAGCCAATCATAGCAGTGGTGGTTTACAGTACCCTTCCAACAGAGGGTTCAAATCGGAGGGCTAAAATCAGGGTAGAACATTTACTTTTATTTCAAAATTATGACCATTTTTGATGTATAAAATCATACTAACATAAGTTCCCCTCAGGAAACATTATAAAATAAAATAGCTTCCCCAAAACTGCAGTCCCAAATACTTGTTTCTCATTGGCAAACTCAACCAATCAGCAATCATTATACCAAAAGCACATTAAACAGATCTTCTTCTAGGCAAATTAGTCCAACTCTTTCTCAGTCCCGCTCCACTCACCATGATCAGACACTGTCCCTTTCATACCCCTAAATCTAACCTCTCTGCATCTCCTTTCCTCCATTTTTCTCATTTTCCCTCTCTCAGCTGTGACTCTGTCTCTCAGGGGGCTAAGCGCTCATTCCTGTGTCTGTGTGCTGCTGTCGATTGGGCACTAAGTGCTGTGAAGACCCCAGATAAATCCTCAATTACGGCCTATCTGCTTCTTACAGCCACTGATTAACGGTCAGGCCCCGTGGCTGGCACTCTCCCTTGCTCTCTCTCTCTCTGCCCCTTGGATACAGTACAGAACAAACAATAGATTTCCCCAGTGTCTGGTCAGTTCTCCTGAGACCTCCAAACACCAGATGACCAGTGGATGGTGTGAGCCTACTGCGCTGAAGTGTGCAAGCAAGTAACAGATGCAAATTTTAGATTTTTTTACAGTTTGAAATCAATTCTAGAATAAAAAGAGCAACGTGGGAGCAATGTGTGCCACAAAACCAAAATAATTAATTAACTTTAACACTAACCCAATTTAAACAACTTCCTGTTCTTCTTTCATGTAATATGGCTATATCTTACTAAGATTTACCTGTAAGAGGCAGTCAGAAATCAATCGGACAACATATGCACATATGCACAAAGCTGACTATGCTGAATTTTAAAATGTGAAAAAAAAAAGAAAAAAAAAATACAGTTACAAGGATCAAAGGCTCCTTGAAAGTTCTGGTGATTTGAGTGTTGTACACCAATGCCACATCAATAATATCCAAGTTTGCATGTTTACCATCATATTTGATTGATGTTATTTTAACGGTGGAAACTGAAGGTCAGATCAATACCTCTTAAAAAAAGGGATTTTGGACAAAATATGGATGATGCTTGAGCTGTTTGGGTTTTGGGCTTCTCTGTGCGAGATATTCACCTCTCCAACTCTTGACTCCCTTGAGTGTCGGATTTCAGTATGGTGGGACTACGGTTGTATATCTGGATAGATATTATTGATCCTGTTATTTCAGTGTGGTTAAGGCTCACCGACCTCTCCCATCATGTCTAGTGATTCGTTCATCTGACTTGCAAGAACTTGATTGATTATGTTACAGACACGACAAAAAAAGTTCCGGCAGGATGCTAATGCTGTTGCACATTTCCCTTGCAGGCTCCTATGACTGGGTGACCTTTGCAGAACATCTATGGAATACAAACAGCCAAAATGATGTTATATACAGTACGGTATACTGTACCAAAATGCAACATTTGTGCCACTGCAGTAAAGAATGTGACACCGGAAATAAAACAAATTGAAACTGGCCTGCAGGTCGCAAGGTCTTGATAAAGATATGCCAATTCATTTTCATATACTTGAAATAATCCACAAAAAAAGACAGAAAGAAAGACAAAAATTAAAAAGGGGTGTACTGTACAGCACAGTAGTCTTACTTTTACTTTGAGATTACCAAAATGACAATGTCTTCAAAAAGCTTACATAGTCATCAAGCTAACCTGATAAAAAGCTTGTGGAAACATAAAATATCTACTCTTAGATACTTTTATATAATTTTATTTTATTCAAGTTATTTTATTATTTATATAATTTTCATGAAAAAAAAAAAACTGTAGAGGACTGCTTATACTGAAAATGAGTAACATCAAAGACATAATATGACATATGTTTGCAGTAAACTTTACAGAAGGTTCACCTAATCAAGCAGCTTACAAAGTGCAGAGTTTCATCTTTTGTGTGGCAAACAACAACCTGAGATATGTGCTTGCATCAGCATGTGAGTAGATGAGTTTGGACTGAGGGTGGGGGGTGGAAGTGGTGATGACAAACGTTATGTTGGGGAAATACCTCCCTTTTTTTTCGTTAAGCCCAGACGGTGAAAAAAAGTGAAAATAACGGTAAACAAATACAAGGTGTGGAAATGAAAGGGGAAAAAAAGCAGTACCCAGTACCTAAAGAAGCATATCTGCTTCAAAAATCTAAACTTACAAATGCAAATCAATTGCAAGGCAACTGACCAAAAAAAACAACAGAGATAATGTGGAAATTCACAAAAATGATTTGTAATGGAGGCTGCTATACCAGTCGATTAGCACACAAACACACACCTTTATTGCATCCACAAGCCCAGTGAGCGCACAAACAAAGTCATGTGACTGGCGTGGTCATGTGAGCGAGTCCTCAGAGGAGCTCATCAGCCTGTATGTAGATGTGTGGTGAGTGAGTGATTGCCAAGGGCTGAAAATTGGTGTAGTGAGTTTCACAAGGGAATTGCAGCACACACATTCATACACATATGCAGGCAAGATTATGGCCCTGTGCAGAGCTGCCATGCTGTAGCTGCCGTTACCTGCCAAGTATTAATATATGGTCCTGTGTGCTCTTAAAGGAACAATACACCCTGGCCTTCAGTGTGTCTGAGGGGTCAGAGGCCACTGGAGCACTCTGCATATGTCTTCATACATGTATAAATGAATCTTGCTCATGCACAGCACATTCTTCGCAAGGTTATTATATTATATTTCACCTGAAATATTTAGAAGATACACAACATTATTTGCAGAAAGACAAATACACATACATGTACAAACATTAAAATGTATTATTATACTTTTTTTGTTGTTTTGTTTTTTGTTTGATAAATTAGAATTTATATTGTCATAAAAATAATATTTATGTAATAGAAACCACAATACATTTGCAGTAAATAAACTACTTATGCGGCATTATTAATAAGTGTATTTCTTATGTATGACTCTCAGGTCATGCAAATGTCCTTACTTTTATCACCTTAAACGGTTTAAGCAAAACCCGATCGACACAGATTTTTACTCTGCATTTAAAAACCTTTATTGGTGTTCAAACAGCTTATTAATAAACACAGTTTTGTTTATAGGTTTTTATAATAAAGCTGAATTTGTGGTAGATATAAATTCCTTTAATGAGCATTGAATGAATTTACTGTGGAGTGCCATGATCTTGACCGTTCATCAATTCAAAATTTTAAGTTCCTGAAAGGGCGAAAAGGAAATTTCACAGTACATTACACTGCCTTAAAAAAACTGGTATACACTATAAATTAACCTAAACCTACAAGACGTGAATTGCAAATCTGAGTAAAGAATCCTGCTCTCGGGTCGGTTCAACACTGTAGCTTTATAAATGAGATTTTGCATGCAGCCTGAATTGTCTGATCCCAGACCTGCCGATGGTGTAGTCAGCTTAGCCATGTTGGTCCCTTGGTATACTGGAGTGAGGGGGTGATTTGTTACTCGTCTTAGGCCGCTCATTTCCCCATGCCGCGCATTCTTTCCTCCGCCTCGGCGCCGTGATGAATAGCTGGCCGTGTGGAGGAGAGCGGCCACGCCACCACCAAGGTTACAGTAACCTGGGCTCTCATCTTAGGCTACCTGCCTCTAATTAGCAACCCATAGAGACGCAGAGAAAAAGAGAAAGAGAAAGAGAAAAAGAAAAGGGGGTGGGGGGGCCCAGTTCCATGTTTATGGGCTCTAAATCTGCATTGCAATTTTCGCCAGTCTCTCAATCTCCCTCTGATTACCTGCCCCCCACCCTCAGCCCCCCTCCACTAAAGGTGGTTTGTGTCGACGCGCGTCTCTTCTGTCACTGATCACTTCTTCCGGCCTGCCTGAGGGAGATTACACACACTCAACCATGATTTATCAGAGAAAAGGATGGGATGGACTGCTCTCTCACTGTCTCTAGCTGTGGAATCTAATGGATTTATGAGCTGGAGAAGCTGAAACAGAGATAGAGGATGAGGAAGAGAGAGATTCACACAGCATTTGTTAGATATTTACACAGAGAGGAAATACAGTGAATCCAGACAGAAGGTATATAGCATGAGATAGGAGAAAATTGAGCTTAATTATGAAGCGAGACAGTTAAGAAATACTTTTTTTTAGTTTTTACCTAAATTCTCATCATTCTGAACAGACAAATATTTTAATATACAATGGCATAGATTTGAACAGTGGGGAAAGATGGCCCAGATGGCTTATTTTTGTTCAAAACTATTAAAATATGATTATTTCCCAAAAACAAACTTCTGAAAGTGGGAAGGGCACATGTCTTTGCTCTGGTGTCCACAAAAAATTCCCAGTTATGTCTCTGCCAAGACTGAGGCATTAGAGTGGCACTTCAACCCCTGAGGATAAAGACAGGAACTAGGGAAAAGGGCCAAACATAGCAGAGGCGCCAGTTGTAGAGGCTGAGGGTGAGGAACAGACTTGGCACTGGATGGCTTGTGGACAAAAAGTGGACATGGAAGACTTTTCTGTTCTTGGGAGGCAAATGGACTTAAAAGAAAATAATCTGAATTACAGCTAAATGGTATTCCTGTATTGTAATGTCAATGTATTAAACCTTGTGCGTACCGTTTTTGCGACATACAGTGGCCGCAAAATGTATTTGGACATGATACATTTTCTAATATTTATATAATTAATAAATTAATATATTCACAATTCATGCTATTTTAATTCATACACTGACTAAAAATTACTTTGGGACTGGAAGTGAAGTGCCTTAAAGTGTACATATACTCCCACTGTATATCGCGTACGCAGAAATCATAACACTAGCACACACGTTACTGTGAATGGGGCGTGCTGTCGGGTGGTCGTCCATTCAACACCTTCTCAGGCCACTAGAGCCTCATCCTGTGACACAAACATACTGTTTCTCTGTCCTAAAATATCAGTGTGCGTGTCTGTTGTAGCCTTGTCTTGTTCACTAGTGGAAACTCTTGCTGCCCAGTGCCAGCGCTAATTGCTTTTGACATTGTTTGGCCTCTTGCCGCCCAGTTTAGGACAAATCCTTCATTCATGCGGCGAGGAACGCTTGCAAGACCCTCGACCCCATCCCCTCTCCTCCGCCTCCCGCCTCTTTAATTAACTGCTAAGAAACTGTGAGGACCGTGGTGGGAAATTTGCACACAAAGGGCCGGTGTCTGGCCTCTCCTCCCCTCGTCTCTCCATCCTATGCTCTAGTCTGCTCTTTCTCACCTCGCACATCCCTTCATTTTGACCCATGTTCTTGTCCAGTACAACAAAGAAAGCTTCTTTTTTTCTTGTCTTGTCTTTCTTCTCACCCTCCGCTCTTTCCCTTTTAAAAAGCGGCCTTCCTTTTAACACGATCGTTGGGAAAAAATCCTCTCTCCTTCCTTTTTATTTCACTCCCTGGCTTTTTTGCTTTCTCTTTCTTCATTGCTCCTCGCCCGATACTCTTTCTTGTCTTGCTCTTCCCTCCTTTTCATGGCTCTGCTGAGGGTCGTGGAGGCCCTTTGTGCGCTGGCGGATGGCGCTCTGAGGCAGTTAGCTGACTGAGTTGAGTGAGAGCCCTCCAGAGAGGCCTCAGAAGAATTCGGCCAGAGCAGAAGTGTAAACAGGTGGAGATCTCTATTGTGCAGCTCTGCACAGTTTCCCGTACTGCGCGCGCGCACACACACACTCAACATTCCTCCATCCACCCACTGTCAGTTATTGTTTTGGCCTTTTTTCTTCCTCCCACTTTTTATTCAGTCCCCACCGTCCCAAAAGCAGCCTTTTGTGCTCTTGTTGGGCCACAAACTCCCAGCGGACCCCCCTGCTGTCAGTGGTGGGTCTCTCCCTTGGCAATCTTTGAGACATGGTTTGAGGGGGAAAGATAGGGTCTTGACTGGATCTATGCCTTGGTGACACAAAAGGACCGGCATTGCTATTTTCATGCTCCCAGAAAGCATTACAAGATATGCACCTGTATGCAGTGTGTGAATTATTACTTTCAACAGGGTTAATTGTTAAATTAGCCTAATAACATTCGGAGCCCATTGGAGTCAACGTGTACCATCTTAACGCTATAAAGCCTACTGTATCGTATTTTTAAAGGGTTAGTTCACCCAAAAATGAAATTTCTGTCATTAATTACTCACCCTTGTGTCGTTCCAAAAACTTAAGACTTTCGTTCATCAAGATATTTTTGATTAAATCTGAGAGGTTTCTGAACCAGCCATAGGCAGCAACGTCATTGCAATTTTGAAGGCCCAGAAAGGTAGTGAAGATATTGTTAAAATAGTCCATGTGACTACAGTGGTTCAACCTTAATGTTATGAAGCGACGAGAATACTTTTTGTGCATAAAAAACAAACACAAACAACAACTTTATTCAACAATTTCTTCTCTTGCTGATCACATAGTAAACACAGTGCAGTGCTTCTGGATTCTACGTCAGAGCGCCGGCTCATTATTGGCCAACTCCTGCGTCAGCATCACACGCATGCGTCATGGTGCTTACTTGAACAGCGTCGGCCAATAATGAGCCGGCGTTCTGGTGAATGGCAAACGATGAATGGTCAGAAAGCAATGTGAAGTCTAACATGTTTCTTGTCCACAACACGATATAGGAGTCAAAATCGCATAATCTGACACAGTGACTATCATAAAATATTGCGTAGTCTGAACCCAGCATAAGACTATTAGGAAGATTATTAGGAAGTAATAAGAAGTGACGACTGATATTTATATGAAAGTAGTCTGTTTTTTACTTACTTTTGCCATATAAATATCAGCAACTGCATTAAATTGCATATTTTTACTCAGTTTGGTCCTCTGAATAAAACTGAGGTGTTTTTGTTCCTCCTCGAGTTGGAACTCCATAATTTTTTGTTTTTTCTTTTAGACTTTGTAAATAAAAGATTCAATAAACTGTACCTAACAAAATATATCTTTCTGAATATTATTTTCATATGTCAGGCTTTACAGGGTTAATAATGTAGTTAACATTTCCACATTTGATATACATTGTAACAGAATGCACTCGTTTTGCAATTCCTATGGTTACCTCTTCAGGTGGCTTTTATTCATAAGCGTCTTTTTAGCGGCAAATGAAAATATGCATAATGGCCCCCTTTACACCTGGCATTAGCATATGTTTTCAGTGACTGGAATCACTGGCTCACACTGGGAGTTGGTCTGGAATCGATTTTGTATATGCATTTTTATTATCTGCATTCAATTATGCAAGCAATATGTAATGTTGATGCAATGAAAGGAAACAAGAAATGACAGAAATCAGTCTGAATTATCAGTCAAAGTTTTAAAAATTCTATAAATAACTGAAATATTTCAGATAAATGTTAGAGCATACACATACACACTATTGTTCAAAAGTAAGATTTAAAAAAAAGAACAAGTACTTTTAATCAGCAAAGATCCATTAAAGTTATCACTTATATTACAAATGATTTCTATTTTAAATAAATGCTCTGTTTTACAGTTTCCACAAAAATAGTAAGCAGCAGAACTATTAATGTTACTTGAACATTAAATCAGCATAATGATTTCTGAAAGATCATCTGACAGTGGAGAATATATGGAATATATGATTTTTATAATGGCTGCTAAAAATCATCTGTTTCAAATAAATGCAGCCTTCTTCAAAAACATTAACTTTATATAATTCAAACCTACAGTAGGCTAGTATTTATATAGAGAGAACACAAGCAGCTTTAACTTTACACCAAAAGAGAGATTTCCTCTTTCATAGCATTCATGCATTAACACTAATAAGGCTCCCTACTGCTATATGGCAACTGGCAAACATGGTGTATTTGCAGTTACCGTAGCATTAATGAATCAATAGAGAATAAAAAAAGGTCTTTAAAACTGCATGTGACCCAGATGGCTTTCTTCTGTATAAATGTTTTCTGAGAGTGACAGGGAAAGCAGAATGTTAGTGCATGCATGCATGAACGTGTGTGTATGCTCAGACAATACCTGAAATGACACAATAACACAGACAATCCTAGAGCGCAACTCCAGAAAGAAATGACAAGCAGAACGAAAGAGAGAAAAACTTCTGTTCGCCTGGGGAATTGGCGCTGACCCATCTGTTGAAACCGCTCCGCATATTGTGACCTAGATAATAGGGCATACTTGAGCTTCATAGGTAGATCTAGTGATGCGTCTAAGCATTGGACACATATCGATTTATGTCTCTGAACTAGATGTCTTAAAATAGCGAGGGCTTTTGCATAATTTGAGAATGCAGACGGTAAGACTACCCTAATGATGCAGGCAAGAGTTGAAATGAATGTTTCAACAAACACATTTGTTTGCTAAGAATGCTCTCGGTTCATTCTGCTGTCACTTTTTTTGAGAAAAGTCTCTGTCTAGTGAAAAGACCGACCAAAAACGTGAACAAACTGACTCTCTGAAACTGCAAGGCGCTCAATTGCCCACCCATCAGCCCGCTGTTCCTTTTTGGCCCCACTTTCTCATTATTAAAAATGTTGCTTTTATTTTGCTCTCTTTTCTTTGCTCGTTCCAAAGACGGAGGTCTTTTGTGCGAGTCCAGAAGACTGTGCTCCGGGTGAGGGGCTGAGGTGTATGGGAGAGAAAGTGATATCTCTAGCTCCTAATGAAGGAGCTGTTCTGTTTATGAAGGCACCTTTTCAGGCACACCTGACCTCGGAGGCACCAAGAGAAAGTTCTAGAACACTGGAAGGGTAAGTGGGGTGCATGTGTATGTAGGGGGAAGGTGGGGTTAAGGACTAGGAGTTGCAAAAGAGCTCCCCCCTCCAATCACTTTACCTCTGTAAATGCACAGAGACACAGGCAAGAGACATCCTCAAGAGTGCCCATTGTAGCTGGCAGTATTATGCTTGAAACAGAGGAAAATTAATTTGCCTTTTTCTATAAAGAGTCCTTATTCGCAGTCGAAAGGCCACTTCACAAGGGGGTGGGCTGGAGAGCCCCTTGTCCGATCCTCACATCCGAGGGGGCATATGTGTGAACGGATGCACGCTTTTACAACTGCCCAAGCTCACACACTTTTCATTCAAATACATGTATCTTTGCCTGTAGTAAAGTTCAGCTTTGCTGAACTCTGACCTGTGAATTTTACCAACGCTAAAAAATTACTAGGGAGACATTGGCTTCTAAGATAAAAAATTTAAGAGACAAATTACTTTTAGGCTAGTTGACAAATTACAGAATCCTGAATCAAAATAATTCGCAATTCATTGAAAGTGTCAAATGCAAACCCAGTAACGGCTCTGAACAATTCACTAACAGAGTGAGTCAACCACTAATACAAACCACTAAATCACAAGCAAGAATTCAAACCGCTAAATCACAAGCAAGAATCTTTTGTTTGCAAATCAGGGCTCGCACTCAAAGTAATTAAAATTTAAGTTGTATGGAGCGGAGCTGACGCTTTCAGTTTATAATTGTAGTGTCTGTTGTCCAACTGAATTAAAAAAATGTAATAAAAAAAAATATATTTCTATAAAAAAAATAAAACGACAGTGGGGGCAGTGCTGCGGTCAAAATTAATGTAATCGTGTACAGTAAGTTTGGCATCGGACCAAAAAAACCTCCAGAACATAGTCAAAGGATAATTTAAGAAATTAATTGATGAAAAATGCAACTAGAATTGCCTGTGACAGACTGTTACAGTGTCTTTTGTAACTGGTAGTGAGCTGTTACTCTGTGTTAAATCCTGCAGTAGGACAGTCATTAACAAAAAGCCACATTTGTTTGGCAGTGTCCGGGTTTTACACTGGATAAATTAATAAAGCAGTAGTGAGTGACACGTAACCTGGCATGTATCTTCATTCACCAACTTGCACCACAGACTGCCTTGCTAAAACACACATAGGCCTATATGGGAGATGCAGAACTCAAAACATAAAAGAGGACTTGACTAAGCCCATTAATGGCATGTTTGAGTCATGCGTTTTATTTCCTCTTTCCATATTGTGAATAATAAATGTGTATCATTTTAATTTGCTTGTAACATAATGGAGCCTAACTTATTGTAATAGTTATTTGACGTAGCCTACTTTTACACTCAGAATTATTCCTTGGCATCATCACATACTAAACTGCATTTGTTTAATTGTTTGCATGCTGGAGGTACGCTATTACGTTGTGTGCAGAGTGATGTTAACATTTAAGCTAGCTAGTGAGAGAAAATGGCACTATCAAAGAGTCTAAAGAGGAAAGATGACAGCGAAAATAGGGCATACAAAGACAACTATGCGTTCATCCTACCTAGTTTTGTGAATGCAAAGCCGGTGTGTCTTATCTGCAACGAAGAGATCCACGGACTCTTTTGAATGTCTTTCAGAACTTTTCAAATGAAAAGCTCTCAATTCATCTCAAAATAAAACATTGCTGCAAAAACGTTCTCGTACTTTTATTTTGAAGGCAAAATGTGAGTGTGACGGCATAATGTTTTGAAGACTAAGTGATTGTGAGTAACGGTTGCTGTCATGACAGATCTATTTCAGAACCAACCACTATCAAAATAATCTGGCTGCGTGCACGAGCCAGATATTATTGCTGGCGGGCCAGTTTTGGCCAGCGGGGGCCGCCTGTTGCCGACCCCTGGTGTACGGTAACACCAACTACCGCAGCAAGCCTAGTTGTAATAAAGCAAAATGTTGCAAAATGACACTTATTTTTAAGCAATTACAACATACATTATATTTTCTGTATGTAAACAACCATTTTTAAGTCTTTGTTGACTTTTGTGGGTGCCAGGGTTGGAGGTCAAAGATCAGCTTGAGTGCAGTTTCTTTTAGTACTATTACTACTACAATCAGCTTTGACCCATCATAGACCCTCAATCAGTTGTGGTTCAGGAAGGCCACTGTACACCGTCACGCCGTCACATAACTTCACAAGCGGAACTGTAATCACGGCGCCCTGGCCTGGCTCCTCTTTGTCATCCTCACTGTAGTGGCATTAAATTTTAAGTGCGAATGTGATTATCGTGCCGCATTCATTTTTAATGGGCTTTGCCACTATGTGTTTTAACATGCAGCAAAGCACCGCCGTCAGCTGAGTCAGCCAAATTTTGTGCTGATGGTGCATATATTCGCATATATACATGTGCTGCTTATTTCTGCTTCTTTCTTTCTAACCCTTCTCTTATTCTTCACCTCTTTTTTTTCCCCCTTCCTAGCAAGTTATGGGACGAAGGCCAAGGCAATGGTTAGTGGTGCAGTGAACTTGCAGTTTGAGCTCTAACTAAAGTTTAAAATGCAGATTTGCTGAGCACTACATCAATTTAAAGGTGAAGTGTATAATTTCTAGCTTTTAGTGTAACCAAGTGGAACTGCAAAAATAATGATAGTTTAAACAAGTTTTCATAACACACCCCCTGTCTACCAATAAATTGCAAAACTTTTTCAGCAGCATCGGTTCTGGAAATATCTTTCCCATACGTTTTTCTTATAGGGATTAAAAAAAAAAAAAAGTTACAACATATTAGGAATACTTTTAGCTGTGTTGCTAATGTCATGAGGTCTAGATGCAGCGAATTTTGGCTGAATTTAACACATCAGCCATGGTCCCACACAGGTTGAACACCCTCTGGTTCAGCCCGGTGCAGTAGCCATGCCCCAAACACTCATTATAGGTTGAGCTGGAAAGAGATTGATAGATCTGAGAGGGCCACTATCAATAGCTGCGCCCGAAATCGAAAACTTCCCTACCATATAGTATGTGTAAAACAGTATACACCAAAAGAGTAGTATGTCCGAATACATATTCGAAAAACAGTAGGTGAAGAAAAGTACCCGAATGACTCACTACTTCCGCAGAGATTCTGAAGTGCATACTTTACTATCCCATGAGGCAAAAGTAAATTTGTAAATGGCAGTGAAGTGATCCAACTGACACTGGTAGGTCACGTGACATTAACAATGGCAAATGTAGTATGATTGAATTTCATTCATTCTACCCATATTCATACTATAGAACATACTTTTTAACGGTCACAAACTAAATTTAAATTCAAATGTAGTACTTACTCAAACAGTATGCGATTTCGGACATGTAAGGTTTTGATGGTGTCTGTGAGGCTCAATGTTTACACTTTTAGGGGAGATAAACCCATGAATAGTAGAAGAAGAAGAAGAAGTAGTTTTATTTATATAGCGCCTTTCCGTAGCTCAAGGTCACTTTACATTGTGCATTACAATACATTTACACACCCAGACACCCATTACAATCACATAAGGACACATATAGTCACATTATCCAAAATACATGTTAAATAAATATGTTTTTAGCTGAGTCTTGAATGTAGCCACAGATGAGATATTACTCAGTGTAAGGGGTAGTGAATTCTATAATTTAGGAGCATTAACACTAAATGACCTTCCACCTATACTGTAGACAACCGGAAACAAGGGATGGACAATAAACCAAGTTCAGCTGATCTAAGGGACCGGCAGGGCGGTAAGAGTAAAGTAGATCAGACAGATATGGAGGTGCAAGACCATTTAATGCCTTAAACGTTAGAAGTAATACCTTAAAGTAAATATGTGATGCCACAGGTAGTCAGTGAAGGTCATGAAGCAGAGGAGTAATGAACGCCTGGTGGAGGTGAGAACTCTTGCTGCTGAGTTTTGAACATACTGTAATCTTGCAATAAGTGCAGGCTACCTTGACTTGTAAGTAGTAGTCAATGAACAATAAACTGGATTAAGAGAATGTTTTTTTTTTTAAACTTACATACTTCACCTTTAAGTAGTTTGAGAGTGTAAAGAGACTGACTCTAAAGTGTTCTTTTTAGGCGATTAGCTTGTCACAGTTCTCTGATTGGTAGATATTTCTCCGTAGAATCATGGGTAATGTAGTTTTTCACCAGGAATTTCACTCTTGAGCATGATGTTAAAATAAAAGTTAAAATAATGCAATTTATTGCTTCAACAAAAGAAGATAACACCTCATAGCCTTTAATTTTGTATACGTCATCATTCAAACTCAGTTACCCTATGGAGAAAATTAATGAGATTTTACTTCCAGAACCCGACTGTTGCACTCTTTGGCTGAAAAAAAGAAGAAAAAGAAAACAGCCTGCCCCACCCCAAATGAACATCATTGGTTGAGCCAGTATTGAGTCGGGATGCTAAAATAAACAGTGCAATATTTTGAATAGCCACAGAGTCACAATCAGAACAACCAGGGTAAATCAACCTACAAATGGTTTAGTTGTGTTGTCTGTGCACAAAAAGCTGTGGCAGGAGAAAGTATTTTAAAAATCACACTCTTCGGCTTTAAATGAGCCAATGAAAGTCCAGTTTTGACAACTTGATTACAAAAAATCTACATGTTCATAGACGTCTTTGAAAAGACATTGAAAATAATCAGCCACGATTTTCCTCAGGGTATTTGTTGGCATCTTCATCGAGAGCAATAAAGGAAATGGACCCATCCTACCACTGGAAGCGAACAAAGACATGATTCAACATAGAGGAAGAAAGAACTGAAAGGTGATGCCTCATGGGAGGGAAGCAGACAGGAAGTCTGCCAAATCAATAACACATTATTAGTTTGGGGGGCATGAAAAGAGATAGGTGAACCTTAATACACCTATGATATCTTCATAATAACAATATTGAGATTTATAAATGGGGTGGGGAGGGGTGGTGGGGTGTTGAAGGCAGATACTCGGGACAAGTGAATTCCAGCTGGCTTTATTAGCTGCCAGTCTCGCTGCCAATATGTTCCTTGACTTCACTGCCCGAAATGGTAACTGTCCTTTGTCAGATCAAATTAAAGAGACTGACAGGCAATAAGAAATTTGCGGCATTAAATGCATTTTCCTTTGCTGTGCATTCATGGCTCTTTACATACAGAAGTGTGTGTGTTTGGGGGGGGGGAGTTGCTTCAGATAGAGCTTTTATTAAAGCAGTTAGAATTTTCTAACTCTAGGTCCTCCTGATAAGCGTTGACAATGACACTGGAAGCTCGAAGACATGCGTGTGACATCCCGTCACTTTTTCACACTATTGGTCTGTGCAGTGTCCACAGAGTTTATGGATGGTGAATAGGCAAACATCTGCATGCTACATTACATGACCAAAATTGTTTCTGGGGTTTTGAACTTCTATTTAATTGGCGTTTGCAGCCACATGTGCGTCTTTCTCTGTCTTTTGTTAGTTTAATGTCTCTTTCTTCTACATTTCTCCAGATGCACTGTTCACAGGACCCCGCAATCCCTCTCGAGCTGACTTTTTGTTCAACTGGCCACACAGGGAGTGCTCTGTAAGCTGTTCTTGCAGAGAACCCACTTCACCTTCAGATTCTGAATAGACCGTTGCAGATGCTCAGGCTCTGCTGAGATCAGAAACATGGTGGGCTAAGCTTTACTTTAGGTGCTTGAAGTCATTTTCCTGTGTCGAAATTATAAATAGCCTTCAGTACACTATATCGACAGGGACAATGTACAAATACAGTGATTTTAAGAAAAAAAACTGAACCCTGAAACAATAGTAAAAAGATAAATAAATAAGTAGAAAGAAATGTGGTTTTAATTCTAATTTTAACCATTAAATTACAATTAAGGTAAAAATGGGGTTCCACAAAAGATTTTACAAAGATTTTGTTTATATTTTACAAAAAGTTTGGATTGGCGTATAGGTGTATATTTGGTACTGACTTATTGGTATCTGCCAGATACAACAATTCTGGCCTATAGCCTACTGATAAGCCAATAATTATTTTCATGTTATTATGGATGGCAGACATTATAATTCAATACTATTTTAAAACAAAAAACAAAACACTAACCTAAAATTAAAATGAATCATTTTTAATGCTGCAAGTGAATTTAGGCATCACAACATTTTAACGTAGGCCTACTGTATAAAAAAAAATGGACATTCATTTCAAGATTTGCTAAAGACCAAGTTTAAACCGTGTTAATAAATTGGTGTTTTTTAAAGATTAAGTGAGTGTTCGATGAGAGCAAGTGCAAGTTCACTGAAGTATATAATATTACACACCATATCTGAAATTAATAACAGACTCACTCAAATATCTGCAACATCTCATTTCTCGTAAAATAAACACTGAACTGAATATATGCTTGTATTTACAAACACTCAATACTACATCTTAACATGCTCACATTACAAGCACATATCAACATGAATGCTATTTCAAATTATTACACACACACACACACACACACACACACACAAAAGAAAAAATAAATCTTAAGCAATTTGCCAAGACAAGCGCTCAGATTGAGACAATGCCAAAAACTCAAAGCTGTCGCTCTAAGAGACTCCAAGGCCTTAGTTGGCACTAAAATAGCTCTGGTAAATGCTGTATACCCACTGGAGACCTAGAGACATGAGTTTCATGCCAGGAGGACTCGCTGCTTACATAACCCTGCCAACTCAGAGGCCCGTATAGTACTGAGTACATGTGGGTATATGTTTGTGCATGCCCTCTGTGCCCTCTCAGCGTGCGGCATGTGCTCGGTTGCCCTGTAGGTCAGAGGGTTTGGGCATAGTGCCTAGCACTGACACAGACTGGGCATCTGACTCCTGTCACTGTTCCCATTGCCCAGGCAGCAACAGCCTGGCATGGCCCATCGACAACTGGTAATGTTGGCACACAGACCCAGAAACATTCTTCTACATGCCATCTATTCAGCCCAGAGCTGTTTGGCATACATTACTCCCCCGATTCTGTCTGAGACGGCCTCTCATTCCCTAATCATTAAATAGTTTGTATTTTGATCCTTTTCCATGTGAAATACACTTGTTTAACTTGTTGCTGTAAATGTGCTGTTTGAATTTTTTCTTTATATTTGATTTTAGATTTTGTCTGTTCAGTAATATATGCAGTAATATATAGTAATATATGCGTGTTTTTTTATGTTTTTGCATTATTTTAGTTTCGTGTGTTATCCTGATGTTTTGTCTGTTTATTGAGAGGCCACTTTCTATGAACTCTGATTCATAATGTGGCTTTCTATTTTACCACCTGTATTATTATGGTGATTATCAGTAGGCTACATTTTAAGGTAAAAAGCAGATTTTTGGTAGTAGATTGGTATATTATATCAATTAATGAAATATCATTATACATTGTAAAATACAGGCACCAATATACCATCCAATACTTGAAATATTGTCACTTTTTGTCACTTTTTTTTACAGTAAATTTAACAGGATATTCATTTACAGTGTAACTTCACACAGATAATATTAGCAATTTTTAAAATCGTGCATATTAACATTGTTCACTTCCATTGTAAGTGCCTCACTGTAACCTCCGATATTTTAAAGAAAAAGGGGGGAAGGTCTAAATCAACTTTTGTGGTAATCAACATTATGCCACAAGTGCTGTCAATTGAGCTTAAATTGCATTGAACCTGGGCCATTCCTTTAATGAAGCTCACATATTCTCACCACTCTGTGACATTTCAGCCCCTTTTCATGAGCAAACACACCCAAATCCCAGGAGGTTTTGTGGCTACGAAGCTTTGCAACATGGTGCCTGGTGTGTAAAATAAATAAAAACGTATGCTAACACAATTGGGTGGGAGACCTTGCGTGTGTGTGTGTGTGCGTCTACGTGTGTGTACAGAGATGGATCACCACCGCCTCTATCTTCTCCGTGGCCATGCCTAGCAGCGCGTCAGCAGCGGGCCGATTTACATTAGGGAGATTTAAGCTGTCTGAGCCAATGGTGACAAGTCAAGGTGTTTCACTTTAATTACAGCCGGCAAGGTCACCTCCCTCCCTGCTCACCCTCAGTCTCAAGGAGTACAGAGAGATGGCAAAGAGAGAGAGAGAGGGAGCACTCACGCATGTTTTTTACATTTATGTTTAAAGACCCCATGTTTTTGAACAAAGCCTTAATTACAAACACTGACACGTGAGTCGTGACCAACGTCTCTTGCACTTCCACAGCGACAAAACAAACAGGTAACAGTCCGTTAGAAATAATACCACATGACAAAATAAATGCTGGGTTAGGGTAAAGCATGGGAGGCTATTTCTTTAATGCTTCGCATTGCATTGTGGATGACATAATGTATTATGATGCCATAATATGAAAGATTTCGCTTTTTTCAGCTCTTCGTTTTACAATAGCTGCCTGTTTCGCGCACCCCGAGGCTGTTGTTCTGTAAAGTGGATATGACAGGCGCTGAGTGCAAACAGTAGCTTAAAGGTGTGAGATTTCAGACCATCAGTAGCCCTCTGCAGGATTCAGGATACTGCGCTGATGAGAGGTGTCAGACAGGTGTCTAGGGGTCTTTTTCTCTCCATCCCATGACAAGTGAGAGCAAGCCCCCTGGGCAAGCTGATAGTCTACATTGCCTATCTCCTCACACATCTGTCACTGAATCCCAGGCCTCACTTGCCCCTTTTCCACCAACAGGATCCTGGTACTGGTGCTGGAGCTCAGTCTAGAACCTTTCCTCATGTTTACACCGAAAAAGGTGGTTCAGGACCAGAAAAACAGATAATGTGTGCACCAAGTAAAGGTTTCAGAAAAACATACTTCTGATGTTTGCATCAAAAGCTGGGCGTGATGGTATAAATTTGCTGAATCAAATAACTTTCAATGTTAAAATAGATTTTTTACATTTTGCTTTAAATTTTTATATTAAAATAATAGTTATACTAATATTAATATAAATTAAATTAAAGGGGCCACGGGTTGATTTAAACATGTTTAAATTATCCAATTATTGTTGGCATTTTAAAACAACTTAAAATGAATTAAATAACTAACTCGTTTTTACAGAACATATGGTTCTTGAAACTTCTGTAATGAATCATGGTTAATTAATTAAATATATCAGTACTCTCAGTTTCTGTTAATAAAAAAGTTTGAAAACAAGAAGCCTTGTTTTAGTTACAGCAGAAATATCTTACTCCATATGGGGGGGGGCTTCAAGTCAAAAAGTTGAAAACCACTGGTATAAAGACACGAAATTGCGCTATACGACAAAACATGTGAAAAGATTAAACAACGACCACAATGTGCTATTATATGCGCTCAGGTTTAGTAACAAAGTCAATTATGTCATTGTTTGACTCTGAAGTCTGCATATGGGAGTATGTGTGTGGAGGTGGGCAGACTTTGAAACTGAAACATTTTGAAAGCATTGCTTTTTGGAAGCACCGTATCAAATTCACATGGTTCGTCTGGGACTTATCATGCTTTCACGTTCCCAGTCTAGCGTCTCGTTTTTACGCAATATTACAGACCGAAACCCCCTACGGGATGTGTTTAAGAGCAGAGCTCACTGAGTGGCATTGAATTCAGATCTAAATGCACACAAACACATTTGCACATACACATACAATCAGGAAGACGGTGAGCTGTCAGTTAAACGCAGCCATACCTTTCTTATCGGCATCACAGCTTTTCCAGAGAAAGCCATGGTCAAATTAAAAGGAAGGGGGTATGAAGTGGAGAGAAAAAAGAGGGAAGTGCCTTCTGGGGAAGTTATTAAAAAGAAAAATAGAGAGCATAGAAAGCTGGCTGCAGTTCAAAGGGGGAGGGTCCTTTGCCTCTTAAGACTCCAAATGGCAGTTGCTGGCAAGGCTGCAAAACACACAATGCCTCGTGGCCAAACGGCAACACACAACTCTCTGACAGGAAATTGTGAGGGGGGGAGGGGCTAAGGGGCATGGAGGTGAACTAATGTGGTACCATTTCTTGTCTAGGCAAATGAAGGAAATGACCTAAAGTGATGCTAACCCTTAACCACAGGGAAAATGAGAAAGGGTGAAACCCTGGGCCAAAGGGAATTGGACTCTGTATGTTTATTTATCATTTTTATGACTGACTGTTATGAGAGACCAGACTCAATCGTTTGGGTCTGCTCTATTTAGCTTATAATCATGATAAGCACCTTTTAGCCTTAGTCACAGTAAATAAATGCATAGAGAGGATTATGCGAATACCGTGGTTGGAAATGTAAAAGGCATAAACTATACAGATCAACCACAAATGCGTATGTATACCAACACCACCAACCACCAATTTAATGAGACACTATTTCATTGCATGTATGCAGCTAAGCAGATTTATGCACAGTCCTCCTCTCCCACCGCTGCTGTAGCCCTGACCTCAGGTCAGTAGCAAGGCTGGATGGAGGAACGCAGGCTCACAGTTCATCATTACAGTCTACAACGCGCGCCCAATACACAACACACCCAATCTCATTCTTAATCATTCTGGTTATACGATACAGCACATGGAGACTGACAAAAATCAACCCTGGTAGTACAAGAACATGTTACAATGCAAGAATATTATTTATATAATTAAAATGTTACTACTTCTACATGAGCAAGAATGCTGTTGTTCAGAATTTCAGCAGGTAAACAGCCACGCGGCGCGCACACCAACAGCATGATTGTGATTTTGCTTTTATACAACAGTTCAATAAACAAAAAGTTAATGTTGATTAACTTATATGCAATACTTCCTGGCAATTTGTTAGTTTTTGCTCTGCCAATCGAGATAATTCAAAACAAATCCACAGCATTTGCGCGTCTCTGAGCAAACACACAGCAGAACTTGAATGAATCAGTGTTTCGGAATCGGGTGAGTGAATGATTCAATGATTGCTGCGCCTCAGTTCGCCTACTTTTACCACACCCTAAAAGTATGTACTCTTTTTGTGAAGAAAAAGTGCATACTTTTGAGTGTGTAGCAGAAGAGTAGACAAGCTTTGGGACATACTATCACGTCATAAAATTGCGTCTTTAACGGTTGCTCTCTGTCGCTTAGTTACACGCATCCTGTCACGCAAACTGGCCTGTCAATCATCTTGTCAAAGATAAAATCCTCCACATTTCATTTACTTTCATTTCCTACTGTTCCTACGGAGAGAAATGCAGTAGCATGTTGATCTGCAGTCGTGGGTCTTTCATGCAGAGAACTCTCCTCATATTAATGCATAATGATGCATTTAAAAGTCAATGGCCAAACGGAACTTTATAAAAGTCCACATTGTTATTGCAGATGAAATATAACTTTTATTAGTCACTCAAACCTTTATCTAAACCTCTCACTGTCGATCACGCATATCCACCATGTTTTGTAGTTTTTTTTAACACTTTTTACTCGTGTTTGTAGTTCCTCCTCCAAAGCGCAGTGGGTTGTGGGCAATATTAGCCTTTAGAGTGTGCACGGATCCATACTTCGAAAATCCACCGGAAATAGTAGACCATCCGGGGACTTCTGGCATACTCTTTTCAACATACTATGCTTTGGGCCACACTTATTTTAATCTCACATACTCTTTAGGATGGATAGTATGGACATTGAGACGCAGAGGATCACGTTTGTGTGTTTGAACTAATCTAATTAGTGGACGATTCAATACCTCACTCACCTCTAGTTTGTTCATAAATTAATCAGTGTTTGAACAAATCGACTTGCTCAAAAAACTTGTTGCCACCTACTGAAGTGATGTAACCTGCAAAAGGGTCACAGAAAAAACATCATAATGCAGCTTGTTATGAATTATTATCATAAAAATCAATTAATATTTACCATGATAACTTTGATGTTAGATACATGTTGCACAGGCAGATAAAAAAAAACAAAAAAAAAAACAAGGATGCTTATGTCCATTTGCGCATATATACTGAATGCAGAGTGGGATAATAGGGGTGTGGGGAATGTGGGGTGTCTGTAAGAATTTACTGGCTTTGGCCCAGTACCTCATGCCGCCACAAACAATGACCCAAATCCAATGACAAACAACCCATCAGTGCACATAGTATGCACAGAGGGTCCTTCTTGGACCATCTGTCAGACTGCAAGTTGCAAAGCCATTGAAAAGTTAAATCAAAGTTTATTGTTCATGTATGCACACTAATGTCAACATAACAATGAAATGTGAGTTTCAGTGAAGATTTCACTTATGTAACATGCTCTTAGTCCAGTCTGAAAAAACAATCCGCATTACTATAGAGCTCATTTTGAAAAACAGCATTTCTGTCTCCCAGGCTGAACAAAGAGAAGGGCCAACCAGCGTTATATGGTCATTCAGGAGAGCGAAATTTGAGGTGAATAGGCCCAGATTCAGATTTGACAGCAACAGCTGCTGAGAGATCTGCAAGCTAACAGCTGCTACTTTCAAAATGCCTTTATTTTTTCTTTATTTTCAATTAAAAGCCTTTTTTCCTCTCTCGATCCAGCTCTTTGCTAATAACATAATGGCAGGTGGAATGTCATTGCTGGGTGTAATGCAGCTAAGTCCTGGTTGCTGTTTTAATGCCTTTCTAATTGGAGCCCACTCTCTGCCACAGCGTGCGGAAGGCAAACAGAAATGATTTGTAAAATAACGACTGCGGAACTAATAACTAGCCCTCGTCCTAATGTAAGGCTTTTTGTGAGGTGAAAAAAAAACCCTGTGCGAGCCCTAATTGGGTTTGCCTCAAAAAGACGTTTTAAACTCATCATTTCATTTCACAGGCTTTTTATGTCACATTTTGCTGGAGAAGAAAAAAGTCGAAGAGAGAGCGCTCTCTCTCATCCATTTTGAGGTTAATGGTCAAGTTTCAAGCTTTTAAAACAGGGTGAAACCATGCTGAAAGGATTTGGGTTAATTAACTAGAAAGGTGTTTTACTTTTTTGCTTCTCTGGATGACTTTTGAAAGTGATTTTTTTTCCCATGCCACACAAAAACAAACAAGCCATGTTTCCTCCCGAAAGGTACGTACAGAGACGGTGCATGACTCACCAGATGATACACCACATTAGGTATTCTACAACAAAACTTTTCCAACATTTTGCAGACAAAATGTCCTGAATATATAGGCCTCACAAAGAGTTTGCCTTTTTATGCTAATCTGCCAATCTCCTCAGTCTAAATTCTGAAATTTGGGTGTAACAATATGTATCGTTATGTCAATATATTGTGATATAAAAATGCGACAATATGTATCGTGATGTGAATGATGTGTAGGCCTATCGTGATAAAGAGGTTTTTTTATCCAAGACTCAGCTTACTGTATTTATAAGGTAGCCTAGTTCACCCAAAAAAAGAAAATTCTGTCATCATGTACTCACCCTCATGTCGTTTCAAACCTAAAAGATTTTCATTCATCTTCCAAACACAAATTCAATTATTTTGTATGAAACCTGAGAGATTTCTGGATTTCTGTCCCTCCATTTAAAGTCCAAGTCCAAGCCTATTCAAGTCCACCCCTAATGTAATAACAAATTTAGCATTTTAATCAACAGTACATTTTGTTAACTTCTTAACATGTCTTAGAAGTAATAATGATAATAATAAAGACATTTTCTTTATTTTGGCTTAAAGTATCGCAATATCTTGAGTTCAGTATTGTGAATTGTATCGAATCGTGACATGAGAGTATTGTTACACTCCTAACTATGTATGTCAGGGTATAAATAAAAGTAGCGATACTACTAAAGTGCTTTTAACTGAAGTACTCTTCATAACATCAGTTTTCCATTATTTTTTTTTTTAAATATTACATTCCAAATGCAGCTGTCATGATCCCTGCCTGTGTTCCTGTCTTGTTTAATTTACTCTTATTTTTGAAGCTTTGTTGCTATCTTATTTTTGAAGTATTTGTTGAACCCATTGTTGCTATGTTCTGTCTTCCTTAGTTCTTTGTTTTCATTGCCTACCTTGTTAGTTTCTTAGTGTCCATGGTTAGCCCCTGCGATCCCTGTGTATTTATACCCCTGTGTTTCAATTGTTTTCTGTCAGTCGTTGTTCTTGTATGTGTGTTCTAATTTGTTGCGCTCCTGGTTTCTCTGTTTGCATAATGCTCTTGTTCCAGAACTGGATTAAAGGGTTAGTTCACCCAAAAATTTAAATTCTGTCAGTAATTACTCACCCTCATAAACTATGGAGTGCCGCAGGGATCTGTGTTGGGCCCTCTATTATTCTCAATATATATGATGCCACTTGGAAATATTATAAGGAAACATGGAATTAGTTTCCATTGTTATGCTGATGACACTCAAATATATATTTCATCACGGCCGGATGAAAACGCTAAATTATCCAAATTGACAGAGTGTGTTAAAGATATAAAAGATTGGATGACGCGTAATTTTCTTTTATTAAATCCAGACAAGACAGAGGTAATACTTATCGGTTCAAAAAACCGCCCACAGAACCTCTCACAATACAACTTTGACATCGTAGGATGTCCTGTTACTTTATCCTCTACAGTAAAAGACCTGGGTGTTATACTCGATTGTAACCTGTCTTTTGAAAATCATATTTCGTATGTTACAAAAACAGCCTTTTTCCACCTTAGAAACATAGCTAAGCTACGTAATATGCTATCAGTTTCTGATGCAGAAAAGTTAGTTCATGCATTCATGACCTCGAGACTAGATTACTGTAATGCTTTATTAGCCGGTTGTCCTGCATCCTCAATAAACAAGCTACAGTTAGTTCAAAATGCAGCTGCTAGAGTTCTTACTAGATCAACAAAATATGATCATATAACACCGATTTTATCATCACTACATTGGCTACCTATAAAGTTCCGTATTAATTATAAGTTATTGCTACTGACTTATAAAGCCCTAAACGGCTTAGCTCCAGTCTATTTAACGGATCTTCTATCGCCCTATAATCCATCGCGCGCTTTAAGATCAATAAATTCGAGGCTTTTGGTCATACCTAGGATATCCAGATCAACCAAAGGAGGGAGAGCATTTTCACATTTGGCTCCGAAACTCTGGAATAGTCTTCCTGATACTATTCGTTGCTCGGACTCGCTCTCCCAGTTTAAAACTAGATTAAAGACGCATCTTTTCAGCCAGGCATTCATATAATATTGTTAATCTTACAGTTCAAACTACAATCCGGCCTCTAGTTCATAAATGCCAGAGGAGAACTGGCCCCCGACTGAGCCTGGGTTCTCCCAAGGTTTTTTTTTTTCTCCATTAGGTCACCTGATGGAGTTTTAGGACACCATTAGGTCACTTGATGGAGTTTTTTCGGTTCCTTGCCACTGTTGCCTTTGGCTTGCTCAGTTGGGGATATTTTGGGGATATTTAATTTTATTCTATCAATCAATAAATTCCACTAGAAACAAACCTTGTTGTATTATTTTATTTTAATTTAATACTGTGAAGCTGCTTTGATACAATCCGTATTGTGAAAAGCGCTATACAAATATACTTGATTTGATTTGATATTGTTCTTCGGAACACAAATTAAGATATTTTTGATGAAATCTGAGAGCTGTCTCATACCTTCATAGGCTGCAAGGTAATCGATATCTGCCATCCCAGAAAAGTTAGTAAAGACATTGTTAAAATAGTCAAAGTGACTACAGTGGCTCAACCTTAAGTTTATCAAGCGAGTCTGTGTGGGCCTCTGAGTGAGTTCACATAGTGTAACAGCGCAGTGCTTCTGGGTTGTACGTCACACGCATCACACACATGACCAGCGTCGGCCAATAGTGACTGAGCCTACGTTCTGACAACCCAGAAACGCTACGCTGTTACACTACGTGAACTCACTCGGAGGCCAATATATATTTTTGTAATATAGGTAGTAGGACTATGCAAGAAGACTTCAGTTTATAAACAGCCCAAACAGAGCTCTCCTGCATTAGAGTCCTGACCTGCAGGTCCTGTTGAATCTCTGTCACATTGTAATAACCTGTCTTTTATCTTAAACACCTCCTCTCCCCTCAGGCCATGAGCACCTGCAAGCCTGACATATATCAAAAGATAATGGTAAAAGCTGGAAAATCTTTTTTTTTTTTTTTTTTTTTTTTTTGGAGTCTCCTTCCACTAGCAGGCAAGATGTGGCAAGGTGTACAAATTAGCCTCGGTTCTTTTCAGCTGTTTTACTCGTAGATAAACAATGTCCTTAAAAAGCCTCTTTCTAAGAGTTTGAAATATTATCTTGACAAAAATAGCAAAGGAAATAAGCCCAAGGTGAGAAAGTATATAATTCGTCTAGCTACTCTGTGTATTTGTTTTGCGAGAATGCTAATGAACAGGAGATAAACAACTTCGTAAAGCAGCATTCATCAATATTTGAAAACTATTGCTACTGTATGTAATTCATTTACTCTCCAAAATTCCTTACAAAATACATTCAAATCATCGCAATTTACCATGAATGATACAAAATATGCACATTTGTCAAGCTCAGTGCTTATCAGGTGGCATCTCATATATTCAGATCTCCTTTAGCAACAGTCATAATACTGTAAAGTAACACACAGGAGATATGTTTTATGATATCATGTCTCATATAGGGTAGATTAGACTGTCTGTAGCCTGTAGCTATAGCTAAAAGCCACGCAGTGGACAACATCCACATCCGAGTTCATCCACTTTCACACACCTGCTCCAAAACACAGCTGCAACACTCCTTCCAGTCCACAGGAACTCACTTTCACCGCTGTAGATGCTTTCTTAAAGCTGCTTTAAAGTGGTAGAGCTAATCTGAGATCAGATTGAGCTTGACAGAATGGATGTTGCTCACTGAATGCTATCTGTAAGACTGATCTGGAAACAGTATAGCCTCAGGTGGCCGCCTCACCTTAAAATACCTGTTTTATGTACCAGCGTCTCAATTTCCCTGCCAAACATCTGCTTCCGAGTTCTTTAACTACCCCCATTATGGCTAATTACACAAGATCTTATCCAAGGACCGACTCTTAAAGTTCACTTACTTGCCTGCATACAAGCCAATGGGGCGAGAAGTCTGTGTGTGTTAACATGAGCATTGTGCGACAGATGAGAGAGAGAGTGACATTAGGGGACGTTGAGAATGGCAGAGATGCCCGCTCCAGCTGGTAGAGATGTCTGTGCCAAATGTTTGTCGATGCGAGCAGCTTGCCGAAACATGGCAGTAGAGACCTGCAAGGCCTTCGCAACGACCAGCTCAAAGCTATACAGGCCATCAGCTGCTGAACCCAGATACTCACTCACTGCCCAGATGGACTCATACAGGCATTAAATATAGTAGAAGAAAAAAACAGCTTTAACAAAGACATGAGGAATGTCTGTGTGAGTTCCTGTTACTAAGACTGTGCTGCCTTTGGTTTGCACCACTTTGTTAAAACCAAAGACAGCCTCAAAAAGATGCTAAACCAGGCTTAAGCACATCATAAATGCATAAATGGCTTCTGTAATACAGTAAATTAAAGATTACATTAATTCTCTTGACCATACTGTAACTATAAACCATGACAATCTTAATATTATATAACTGTTACATTATGCAGTATATGTAGATGTATTGTGTACGCCATCAGAATTTTCTTTTTTTACCTTTGTACCTTACCTACCCTTAAAGAGTGCATATCTTTATTATTATTATTGTCCCCTTTTGGTGTAGATAAGGTACAAGGGTGTCCATGTGAGGGTATTATTACCAGTGACAAGCTATACTGTACTTTAAAACAATTATCATACAGTATGTCTATGTCAAACCATCACTTCAGCACAGTGGTTGTCAACCAGGGCGACGGAACCCACTAGGGGGCCTCAGCAAATTTCCAGGGGGCCCCCATAAGTCTTAAAATTATTATATCTTAATTCAAATGATTAAAAAATAAATAAAATAGAGAGAGATGTGTAACATTAAACTGATATTCTTGTCTTGGACATAGGAAGGGTGTGGGTTGGGCTGACAACACTTCTTGGTAACGCTTTATTTTGATGGTCCATTTTGAACATTCTGTTGACTTTAAATAACTTTGCAACTACATGTCAGCTAACTCTCATTAGAGTATTAGTAAACTGTGCTTAATATCTGCAAACTCTTTATTGTGATGCTCCTCCAACAGACACTCTACTGACTATAAGTAACTTTGCAACTACATGTCAACTTATTCTAACCCTAACCCTACCAGTCTACTAATACTCTCTAATGAGAGTTAGCAGACATGTAAGTGCAATGTTACTTGTAGTCAACAGAATGTGTTAAAGGGACCATCAAAATAAAGTGAAACCCATTTCTTAAAAGTTAGTGAAACACAAAACTGTAGTAGTCCCACCCGATGAGCGTGAGATGGGGAGAGAAACTCCCAGGAGCAGCCAGATATCTTGTAAGTTCATTTAGCTAATGGTGGCCGCGTGAAATATCCAGACTTTCATTAAGGCAGGGCTGTTTTATTTGCCAACGTATAGCTCGGAGGACTGCCTGTTGAGTTAGCAGGGCAGCTCCATCTCGAGTCTGCGGATGAAGCAGAGAGCGGCGCATGAGAAATGATAGCAAGGCGTCTGAACGGAGCGAAATCAAAGGGAATCTGGTGTAGTACTTCGTTGAGCACCGATTCCTGAGGTGGGTGATGTATGAATGTTTGATGAATCTACCACCATCTTTGCTGGAGCCTCCCCACACACGCGCAAGATTGAGTGCTCAGGCAGAGGTTTTGATAGGCATGCATAAGAGGGACGATGAAATACCCTCGCGCGCACACACGCGGAGCGCTCAGAGCCATCGGGAGGGGGCGTGGAGGTGGGTATGTAGAAGGATTCGGGCTGTCAGTTGCCAAGATGAGTGCTGACAATCAGTCAGTGGGAGAACAATGTTTCCTGTCAGTAAGTACTCTAATCACCTCACTACAGTTTTAGTTAAACTGCTTTCTGCACACGCGCCTCTGACACCCAAACCGCTGTTCAAAGACTACCCTGAGGGTGGGGAGGTGGAGGGGGGGTAGTCAACACCAAGACAGGTAGGAAAGAGGGAAACAAACAACTGCATTCTCACCTCTCGCCGTTTTCAAAGCGCGCGGGAGGGTTACGAACGGCGTGCAGATAGAAAAGCGGCTCGCGCTGCCTGCTTCGCTCCAGCAGGTGGTGCCTGTCAGAACACATCGATGTCTACTAATTGGGTCATTTTTGATATGAGGACGGCGTGCCAGCGAATTGATGGGGGAGTGATCGGGGAGCCAAACGCCTGTGAGGCCGCTCTGGCACGGGATCAAAGCCGGAGCGAACGCCGCCTGCAGACAATCTGGCACGGGCCGGGCACTGCCAGGCACAAGAGCATCTGAATACAGGCCCGGCGCCCCTGCTGCAGTCACAGGATTGTAATTTGTTACATGGGCATTTCGGAGCTGTTGAATGAGGAGAGACTTAATCCACATGTGTAGTATGAAATTGGTGGTTTTGTACCAGTCTATTCCCTCCCTTCCAATGTATCAAATCCCCCCAGGAATGACCACGCTGTTTTGCCTGTGAAGGCGGACAGGGATCTCTAATCTGTACTCGTTTCTTGCTTTGACAAGATTTCGCTCTTTTTTGTGTGTTTGGGTATGTGTCTATTGGAGATTCTAAAGGCTGGAGCGAGTGATGTAGAAAGGGAAAAACCCCCAGGAAGTGTGCGCTATCATCCTCTCAGCATCCGTCCATCCCCCGTCATGTTAAAAAAGACAGGAACACACACCTCCCTCCTGCACTTGTTTGTTTGCGGAAATGTTTTTTTTTTTTTTCTAACTTCAGTGAGCATGTCTATAGGCTACCATATCTTCTTGATTACACATTCCATTAAAAAAGCAAAAAAGATTTCTTTAATATCTTAATTGTTTCTCTCAGACAGCAATGTGATTAAATGGAGACATTTGTTTATCCTGCTTTTCAAATGTTTGTAATGAGGAATATATATTACCTACATTACCTAAAATGAGTAATCTATATTACATTACTAACAACTATTTTCTCATGTAATATGTAAAAAAGACAGAGTATAGATTATGAGTATATTATGATAATAGATGTATTATGAGTATAGATGTATAAAATTAAGATCAAATTAATATTATTATTAATTTGATCTTAATTTTATACATCTATACTCATAATCAGTGCTGGGCAGATTACTTGTTAATTGTAGTCTGTTACTGATTACATATTACATGAGAAAATAGTTGTTAGTAATGTAATATAGATTACTCATTTTAGGTAATGTATTCAGACTACTTTTTGATTACTTTTAGATTACTTTTGGCCTCACTTGTTTATCACTTAGATTTGAATGGGATTATTGTGTAGCATATATATATATATATATATATATATATATATATGTATATAGTGTGTGGGTGTGTGCATTCGTGCGTGTGTGTGTGTGTGTGTGTGTGTGTGTGTGTGTGTGTGTGTAATTCTTTATCTTATGTCAGGGTTTCCCAAACTGGGGTTAATGAAAGAACAGCGGAGTTCTTAATTAAATCATACAACTGTAAAATAAAATAAATTATTGGAAAATAAAAACAATCTAAATAAAACGATTGAATCCTTCAAATATTAATGTTTTATTTGCGTTATATTTGTATAATTTGTACAATTATATATTTTATACAGCAGTGCAAATAGATACATATACACGCAATACATAAAATGGTCATAAGTATATACAAATTTGCATATATTTTAATAGAAAAAACCTAATATGTTCATATATTTAAAACTTTCACATATTACATAACACATATCTATATTTTTTTAAATAAACTGCATTTATTCATACCTTTCACATATGATATATTACTAAAACTACTTCTTGTCAAAGACTTGCTATTCATTCAAGATTTCATGCTAATCTTTTATTTCAATTAACTACCTTATGTCAATGTGTAACCCATGTTAAAAGCTTGTCTGGTTGGTAAAAAAAAAAATCTGGGACAACCACTTTAATTTTACTTACATTTATTGCAAGAAGGTAACATTCACAAAATTGTAATGTGAGCAGATTCCAATTTTTTAGATTAGTTAGATCTTTATATTTCCCAGCGGGGTCCTGTTTAAGCAATAATAAGATTAAGCCTCTTGCTGCGTATCTGACAGTCTAGGGTTGTTTGTTTATTTGTTTACATGGTGTCTTTGTCGCAATCTGGCTCTAGCACCATACTAAAGCAGTTCCAGTCGGGTAATAACTGTGGGGCAAACTCCCACACCTCCAGAAAGAGTCTCACTTCTCTCTCTTTCACACACACACACACACACACACACACACACACACACACACACACACACACACACACGTTTGAATCCAGAAGAACTCTGAGACCCTTCTCCAGACCTCAGAAAAAACCTCTTACTGGCCAACAGAGCAGAAGACAAAGGACAACTTCTCTCCCCATGCCAAGAAGAATCACGCCTCAGCCTCATACATAAATCATGAGATCCGGAGGAGTCTTTAAGAGAGAGAGAGAGAAAGACAGTCAGAGTGGGAAATAGGGAGAACCCAGAGGATATTTTGCCACTCAAATTCACCCACACTGTTATGGGTGAGTTAGATCCTCATATATATATTGAGGGGGGGGAAAGAACAAATAAACAGGTGCAAAGGAAATCCCTCTGAGAGAACCCCCAAAAGTGTTTGTGTGCTTGTGCATTTGCTTCCACGTGTGCTCATAAGTGCATGTGTGTGTGTGTCCACGCACAAACAAGTGGGGGCTTTATATGTATGGGATATAGCAGCTCTTTGTGTTTGGAAATCCAAAGCGAAGCCAGCAGCACTGGGAGAAAAGCACCTGTTCAAAGGGACCTAAAAAGCCAGTGGAGTCCTCAATAGTCTCCATAAGGCCTGCGGAGATGCTGACTGAACTGTCCAGATCTCAGAGAGCTCTCTCTCCTCTTTCATCACTTCTACCCCATGCACTACTCCACCAGAAGTGCAGAAAAAGTGCACCAAAAACATGCTGAGCTGACCGCTCAGACCTTATGCTGGCAAATTCAGTCTGACTAGAACTGCCTTAAATAAAGTGCTAACAATAGTTATTTTATTATTTTATATTGTTTATACTTGTTAACACTATAACAAGTATAAACAATATTAAATAATATATTATATATACTATATAATTATTAAAATAATTTTTTTTGATTATTGTTCTAAATATAGGCACATTTGAGGTATAAAATGTAAATAAAAAAATATTTTATATAATAAGATAATCATATATATATCATAATAAATATATTAAGTATATTAAAAACCATTTTACACATCTGTTTCTGGACATTCACACATACCCTCTAAAATAATAATAATAATAATGTGTCAGTGAAGGTATTAATATAATTATTTTTAATCAAATGTTAGATTTTATCTGTTTATTATAAAATATAACAAAATATGATGTCATATACAGTATATATATATATATATATATATATATATATATATATATATTACATTTACATTTAGTCATTTAGCAGACGCTTTTATCCAAAGCGACTTACAAATTATATAAGTCGTTATATATGGTGGAAACAGTGTAACCACCAAATAATTTTCAATATTTCTCTTACAATGAGTTAAAGATGACAATTTGTATATATATACACACAGTACTCTATAATAAACTTAAAACATAACATTTACAAAAAATGAATTATACTATCATTTTAATTTCTGAAATTTGTACATACTAAATATCATATTTTAATATAGGTACATATAAGCACTTTAATTCTTCTTCAATTGCTCAGCCATGAAGCAGAAGACCTGGAAAGTGGCAGCAAAATAAATCAGACCAGACCTCTTCTATCTAGTATAGCGATATAATAGTGCTCAGAAGACAGAGGTCAGTAATGGAGAGTGGTTGGAAAAGACAGAAAGACTGAGAGAAAAAAACCCTGCACTCTTTGCTGAAGTATTACACCATCCAATAGCATTTCGTCACAATGTTACTCTTTTTACAGACTCAAATTTTATAACTTTGAGCATCTCAAAAGTCCGTCATGAGTAATTGCTAGTCAATAGTCTTTGCCAACGGCATCATCGTCATTTATTATGTGACACCAAAGTTCTTTGTTTCAGAAAAGCAGGTCTGATTGGGAAGTTGCTAATTACACTGTCACAGGGCTATCAGTGTGTTCCCGCTTCATGGGAAGTAAAGTGCAGCCTCCTGAGGGACCCTCATAATGGGGAGAGTGGTGCTATCACCTCGGGGGCTGAAGTGACAGCGTGTATGGATGTCAACGCCAGTTTGGTATGAGGTGTCTGACTGAGAGTACAGTTCACAGCAGGTCGATGACATCAACCCATCATCACCGTCACTGTTCTTACAGTTCGCAGCCGCTCGTGCACTGCAGCGCCTGTGATGAGTATAATCATCACACTCTATCCGTTAAGTCTGACTATCACACGCTCATGCCCAGCCAGAAGACATATAGGCTACTACTTGAAAAAAACAAGGAAAATCAAGGAAATTTCTCTGGCATTTCTTTCTTTTTGCTGTATCGAAAACGTACCGAACCGTGACACAAGTGTATCGTATTGAACCGAACCGTGAATTTTGTGAACCGTTACACCCCTAGTACACTGTTTAGTTTCTGGCCTTGAGTTGGACAATAAAGTTGAAATTTAATTTCAAATGGTTCTCAAGCAGAGTGAAGAGAAACATTTCTCATTCAAAGCACTGAAAGCAGTGATTTATGTTTTCTTTTTCAGGTTTGAAAATGCCATATCCAATACCCTGTACCATTCAATTTTATTTTATTTAATGACATTTATGTCAAAGATACAGGAGAGTGATAATACACACATAGCAGCCAATAAAATCTGTTGTTCAATATCTGACTGCTTGTATTGCCTCATGACTGATGAAAAATTTGCCTTGTTGTGTGCAGTAGAATTTTGATGCATCGTAGAATCGAATTGTATCGAATCGTTACCTAGTGAATCGTAATCGAATCGAATTGTGAGGGCAGTGCCAATGCACACCCCTAATTATTCAATTTGAATGTTTTCTCCCATCAGTTAAATAAGCAGAGACAATATAAGAATTCACAGAAGTCATTTTTGATATGGCAGCCTGCCAAGTGTCTCATGCGTTACTCATTTACTGAATCGCTTAAATGCAAAAATGTTACTGATATTTTTACTGATTATGTTATTTTCTTTAAAGAGGCCATATTATGCCCTTTATTACAAAATCTTGATTTTGACTTTTGCAGCACCTCTCTTCCCAGTCTGTCTGTAACTCTGTTTATTCATGGTCTCTATGAAGCTCCTCCTTCCAAAAAGTGTGCAATGTGCTCTGATTGGTCGGCTGGACCAGTGTGTTGTGATTGGTCAACTGCTTTGTTTCGGAAATGTCACGCCCCTTACCATAACCACGAGTTTTAACACACCCAGGCCTCACCCCTTTTGTGTGTGTGTGTGTGTGCCTTGGGCGGGAATTATTTAAATGAGGGATATTGTGACGTGACGAAACGAGGCGTTTCATGGAATTCAGAGACAATGCTTACTGATAACTCCCTTTGGAGAGGAATTTGTGCTTTGTAACTTGTTACAACATTTGTAACATTAACATTTGTAACTTGTAACATTTCACATTAAAGAAATTTGAAAATGTAAAAAAAATCCAAAACATTTTTAGACCTTTTTAAACAAACAGAATGTGCTAAAGCTGATTTAGCCTGGTTGTATGTTTTGGTCCTGATATGATATTTTTGAACGTCTTATTCCAATGTTCGGTCTGGTTTTTGTTTTGATAGTATTTAAGTTTTTTTGACTACTTGAAAACATAAAAGGAAACATTTTATTTTGGTTACTTTTATTTTAGATGTGGTTTCTAAAACGTTTTTAAAACAATGTACTGCAACATTATATATTGCAACCAAAATACAACATTGTGAATGGTTGTAAAAATGTTTTGTGTTTGCTGGGTTCAGCCCGTACTCACCAATATCAGTTCCTTGCAAAAATTATTTATCAACGATAAACTTGCAGCTCATATGTGCCACAGGGGTTTTCCAGACCACTATATTTGTATAAAAGACTGATGCGCCACAGAACAAGTATGCAGAGCGGTCCATGTGCAACCCTGATTTACTGTCACCCGCTGCCACCTCCAGCAGCCGGGCTGTGAGGAATGAAGGGATTGAAGTGGAGGGCCCTGTATAGGGATCGATGGTGGGGGAGGCCAATAAGAGCTCTCGCCCCACAGACATGCTGGTGGTACCGTGATTCTGCGGGTAATCAATCTACTCCCCAGGCCACCCCGGTCCAGCGAACAGCTTTGTTGCGCTGGGCCCTGTAGAGTCATGGAGGGAATCTGCTTTATTAAGACTCATTTGTCCTCTAACAAGCCACAGCGGTGGACAGGTGATAAAACACTACACCACAAACACATATTACCGTCATCATTGCCAACAATGTCAGTGTAGCCGCCGTCTCCCCCCGTGCAGGTTTGTTTTGTTGTGGTAGCTCACACAACTGAACGCAAAACAACACACTACACACGTTGCCATTAAAATCACAGTGCAAATTATAGATTTTTTTATATATACACAACACTACAAATTTGAGGTTAGTGATTTTTTTTTATTTTTTTTTTTATAATTTAATACTTTTATTCAGCAAGAATGCATTAAATTGATCAAAAGTGACAGTAAAGACTTTCATATTGTTACAACAAATTCTTTAACATGATGTTCTTTTAAACTTTCTATTCATAAGCATCCTGAAAAAATATATATTAAACATTTTCAACATTGATAAGAAATATTTCTTGAGCACCAAATAAAATCTGAAGGATCATGTGACATTGTAAGCTGGAGTAATGGCTGCTGAAAACTACATTTTGCCATCACAGGAAAAAATGATATTTTTTTTAAAATATATTAAAATAGAAAAACATATTTCCCAGAATGCTTTTGCTCAACCCTGCTCCTCAGATAACACACAATTTACCATCTGCTGAAAAGTCATACAGTATATACAAATTTATTAAAAACTATTAACTATTAAAACATATTTATATTTTTCAACAGTGTTCAAAATACTTGTTCAAAAAGGACCTTGTGCTTTGACTTTGTTTGGGGGGCCACAGCTATACTAAAGAGAGTCAGATACCCAAAAACTTATAATCCTGGGAGGATTTTAAAATGAACCTTGAAATATTATGGTACTCTAAGATAGATTTATACTCTGGGCACTAAGTCCATATTTCTGTACGTTTGTTGGACTATGAATAGTTAATGATGACGAAAACCTAATCATGATGACCTGCTCGTATTTCAGTGCGAAGAGAGCAAGGGAGAAAGAAAAACTGAAATTAGACGAACAGCAAAAACTATCCCCAAGGGCCTTTTTTACAGTTAAATGAAATAATTAGAGCCAACTCCCCTGTGGAAGCACTTTTTAAAATTCATTTTCAAGGAAATAATTAGTTTTTTTGTAATTATGTGTGTGTGTTGCATCTTTAATCTTTAATCACTGGGAGGCAGCACCCCTTTGGGCGGCAAGGTGTTACGCTACACCTATTTTTTTTTTTTTTGGAACACTTGTATTTTCGCTGATTGTCCATGCGGAGGGCCAAAAAATTGGCTTGAATATGAGGGATGCATACCAATGCTGGAGCTGACCAGGCATCATGTACCAGTGCTTGAGGAAGCCTTTGCTTAATTGGGCCACAAGGTTCAGAGGAAGTCCCTTCTGTAGCGAGAGAAATATTAATTATATACAGCCCTCTCCGACTATTGACGTAGCTAAAATCTCAATAGAGCAAGAGTAAGAATAACCTCATTTAGCCTCATGGGCCATTGCATATTTTAAACAGCCAAATTTATATGGAAAACAAAGGTCAATGGCAACAAAGGGATACAAAAAGAGCAGGGCAATTCAAGAATGATTGTCCAAATACATGAATATTAAGTTAACAAGCAAATCTTAAGAAACATACACTAACTAAGTGTTAATGCAACAAAATACTTCACACTGTGGCACACAAAAAAATCTAAAACACATCTCAGTTCTTAGTAGTGGCCATAGTGGACTTGAGAGCCTTTGTTTGTATGTTCATAAAATCCTCCTCACATACACAAACTGCACTTTAAACAGGACACAGCATTAGCGGTTAAGCCCTGAGATTGGATGTGGGATCGCCATCGGCGGTTTAGTTTATGCTTGGCCACAACATCTACTGCGTAACGTCTTTCCTTGGAGCTCTGAGCTCCCAGGCACTTGTATTAATTGAGCTAGTAATTGAACAGTTGTCTTCATTAGTTCTGGTCCCCTGCACACGAGTCTTGGTTTTGGGATTACCAGAGATGTGTTTGCATGAGGAAGAGGGGGTTGAAGCCCTGAGGTGGATTTACAGAGAGGGGTTTCAAGCTCACACTGCTGGATTCTGTGAGAGGAAATGAGAGATGACCAATGTGTTCACCCTAGCAACCAGAGCTAATCCTAACAAAAATCCATGAGATGGAATTGCAGAGGCAATCAATATAATCAATCACCAAACACCACAACAACAAACGATATAGTTATAGTACCTGGTACCTGACACACTCTGAGGAAGGCTGAACAGCTGAAATGGATCAGTGTGCAATGTTTTAGTTATTTTTAATGTTTCTAGAGTGAGCCATGGTTTGAATAAAGGCTTTTTTAACTGGAAGAAGTGCCTTGGATCTTTTTTTTCTATAAATACAGATATAGTTATAGTGTTTAAGTTATATGAATAAATATAGATTTTTATGTCTGATAAACTAATTATTACCTACAAATGATTCTTTGAGTTGGATGGTTTCAGTCAACTGATTAAACCAAATCACAAAACCTGAATGTTTCATTCACTGGTTATTGCTAACAAATCATCCTTTTGAGTTAGATGGTTTCAATAAAACATATGAATCAGTTCAGAAAACCATTCACTTGTTAACGCTATCAAATCATTATTTTGAGTTGGATGCGTTTCAATTAATCGATTGAACTAATTAATAGAACCAATTGGCTATTGCTAACAAGTTTTTGTTGCTTTCAAATGTTTCACTGACGTTTTCAATGATTTGACTGAACCAGTTCACAAAAAATCATGTTCGCTCATTATTGCTAACAGATGATTCTTTGAATCAGACGTTTTCAATTACTGACAATGATTCACAAAAATGATCTTCCCCAGATCTTTTTTTCCCCAAAGCCAACTATGGTCGCAAGTTGCTGTCATTACCAATAGAGTTCTGTCACGATTTTGGGTTTGTTCTTGTCATGTTTCTGTGTCATGTCTTGTTTCCATGTCTGTCATGTGATTCCCTGTTTGTCATGTGATCCTGCCATGTCTTGTCATTGGTTAATTGTCTGATCATTGTTCACAGGTGTCCCTTGTCTTGTCATTAGTCTGTGTATTTAGCCCTCTTGTTTGCCATGTGTCTGTGTCAAGTATTGTTTCCAGTAGTCTGCTGTTGTGCAAAGTTCATGTTCATGCTTTGGTTTTTGTTTTCATGCCACGCCATGTTTTTGTTTTCATGCCACGCCATGTTTTTGTTTCATGTTTTATTTTAGTTACAATAAACTGCACTTGGGTTCTCATTTACAACTTGCCTCCAGTGGATCCCTTATTACAAGTTCAAAGAAACTTGCGACCATAGTTGGCTAACAATGCTTTTGGGAAACGCACCCCTAAATGATTCGTTCTCTGGTTATTGCTAACAAATCAGTCTTTTGAGTCAGATGGTTTCAATTAATCATTTGAATTGGTTATAAAAGCAGTGTGATTGATTAGTTTACTGGTTAATTCTTTTTTAGTTGGATGTTTTCAATAAATCGATTGAACCGATTTATAAATCACCAATCTGAATGACTTTTTACTTTTTAATGGCTTCAATGAATCATTTGAACCAGTTCACAAAACCGCTGAATAATTTTTTCTTAACAGGATAATTGAACATTGAACTGTTTGAAAGAACTCTGTTTCACTATAATCCAAATACGATCTTAAGGGGAAACTAAAGAAATTACTTAAAGCATTCCAAAGTGCTTTCTACCATCATGTTTCACAGTAAAAAATAAATAAATAAAAAATAAATAAAACAAGAACACAAACTACTGAGAAATAAGCAGGCTGCGGTTTGGCAAAGCAATGCGCTTGAGGTCAGGCAGAACAGAGAGAAAGATAAAACTAAATTAACTAAGGGGTCCCTGACCCCCTTTCGGATAGTTTTAAGTGGTTTACAAGAGCTGCAAATCCTCACAAGATGAATAAAAAGCTGGTGTCTGACCTCATTCTAAGTCTGAAGATTTTTATTGACAAAAAAGAGAGAGAATGTGTAAGAGAAAGTGGTTAAACAAATTATACTTTGACTTCCAAAGAGACATCTCCATCCCCTTTTAAGATACATTTTAACATCAGCTGCAATTTGCATCCCACTCTGCCGACCAATTATTGTGGCGTGCAACGTGGAGAGGCAACAGTTCCAGAAACTCAAATTGTCAAGGAATAAAAAACAAAATATACCAAATAAAAAAATAATAAATAAATAGGTACACCTCAGACTTCAGGAAGAGTGGGTTAGCATGCCTGCTGATTTGCCAGAGGATTTAGGACAGTAGTTCTCCTCACAGCGGCTCGTGGTGAAATAATTATGCCTAAGTGCTTTCAGAGTTACGCTGAAAATGAAAAATGGTGGTGGTGTCCGCAGTTAAATAATGTTAATGACTTCGACTAGAAAAAATGCAATGCACTTTGCAGAGCGTGTCAAGAGCATAGCACATTGTTGGCTTAAAGCAACCAACTTCACACAATATGGAGGGTTTTGACAGGGGGTTGGCTGGGGGTGAAGATCAAGTCACGCTTTAAATATCATACGCAGCGTGTGGCAGACACATAACACCTGTTTGCGAGGAGTTGAGACACCTTCTTCCTCTCGTTGATGCGGATTCAACGATTTCCTGGTAGCTAACAGCTTCTCAAAATGGGAAGTCGTTGCACCAAACTGGAACAAACAACGGCAGAAAGCATCATAAAAGGGATATATTATGAATATTCAGCGAGGAGGGAAAACTGAATCCTTCATTTTCACCTTTCCTCCGTTCTCTACATTGCAGCTTTTTCTTAACTGCATAATTAATGAGCAAAAAAAAAAGGAGTGTGAATTTGTTTGTGTTGCCAAATAAAAAGTGGTGAAAAGACAGGTTTTTTTTTTTTTTACTTTCTTTTTCTGTTTTGTATTCTTTTGTGAAAACAATAGCAAATAGTCTACAAATGTCTACAAATAGTAGACATTATATATCTTGTTGCATTTTGTTCTGTAATCTTATGGATGGACGTGAACCGGATTATATTGCTAGAGCAAACAGCCATTAAAAACAGCAAACCATATCTAACAGCTAAATGCTCTAATTTTTTGTCTAACAATGACCATTTATAATACACAGTCACTCGTTCTGTCACTTAAAACAAGCTCATGATAAATCATCCAGCTCAGACATAAACACAAACTCCCTTTGAGCAGACGCAAGAAGAAACCCGCATTTGTTTCTCTGACATCAATTGTTTCAGCTGTAATTTTCTCGACCTTTCTGTGCAGTCTTTATCCGTGAGAGCGTGATGTGCTTTTAAAATCCTCGCAAGCTATTTGCCTTCATGAAGACAACTGGCCATAAAAAAGGGACAGAAAAAGAAAAAGTAAGAAAAGGGATAACTGCATATTTGCTCGCTAAAGGGAGGTGTTTTTTTTCCCATCCCTCCAAAGGTACACGCATCCCCCCAGGAATAGATTAACTGACCTAGAATCAGCTGTCAGAGTTTGATACATTCAGAAGTTATGCAGAGAGGAAACTAGACAAATTCATGCATTTGTGATCCATCCTCGCTCTGGTGTACAGAGAAGTAAGGGGAACATTAGATGCGGCTTGGCTGCAGGCAGGAAGAGAGTAAGACAGGTATATGAAAGAGGCAGCAGAGGCTAATCTCGTAACCGTAGCCTAAAGAGACAAACTTCCCCTTCAGTTCTGGAGCTCCATTATAATCTGTTACGCTCTTGATTTCTATGGCCACATGACAGAATCCACCCCTCTCAACAGCACACCTCTGCCCCTCAATCTATCACCACTGTTAGAGCACAAGAGGATGAGTTTCTCCTCTCGCCTGTAACGTTTTAAAGACAAAAATACAATTTGTAAGTCTGTGCTCAAAAACTCCCAGGAATATGAAATGACATATTTGGCACTTTCCATGAATATGGTACACTTTTTACTTATTTTAAAGCATTCAGGACACAAATACTATTGTGTAACTATTTAATAACTGTTAAGTATGTTAGATAAATGCATCACATGTCTGTCAAAAATGGTGACTTTGGCCTCAGAGGTCGAGACCATGCACCTCCACTGTATCCAATTATAAAAATCATCTATCCAGTAATTGAAATCAATTAATGTAATCTTTTTGACAACATTTTTTTTTGACATAATAATTCAATTAATTGCATCAAAGCAATATTTCTATCATTTTAATGAATAAAAACATAATATTTCGCAAAATGAGTCCCAGATTTAGTCCCAAACATGTAAAAAAAAGTACTCTTGGCTAAATTTGCAATTCTATAGTCTGTAGGATTTTTTGTTTGTTTATTTCTTGAACACCAAATCAGTATATTAGAACGATTTCTGAATGATCATGTGACACTGCAGACTGTAATATCATATAAATACATCACTGTAATGCCATATATTATTTTAGGGTATTTACATTTATGTTTATATTTATAATTTATATGACTAAAATCAGAAATTAAAATCGAATATTTACTCAAATATTTAGGTTTACAAATGATGGTAACTGGCATTATGGTAACAAAGTTGCAAAAACTGCAAACCTCATGTTAAATTAATATAAAACCCATATGTAAAAACCCATATGTTTACTGACCAGTAGGTGACTATGAATTTTTAAGAGTTTCAGGTCTGATTTTGCACCCTGTTAACCTATTGCCTTACATTGCACTGAACCATTAGAAGTATTTCATTGGCGCAGTGTTCATTTTTTATATCTTTTTATCTGTCTGTCTTTTCGGTTTATCAAAAGCATTTGCATCTAATGCGCTGTATTTCCTGCACTGAAAAGACCTAGCGCTGTGTGTAATATCCCTGCACTAACCTCAACGGCTGCTTGTTTTCCATCTTGGCTGTCTCTCTCTGCTGGGTAACTGCTGACTGTGCTCTCTTTGTAAATATCTTTGATATGTATTGTGCTCATGTTTAAGCAAATATCAGAGGATAGCAGTGTAGCTGTTTGGTGGCCATTAAGATGCAGCGAGTGGCGTTCATTCTCAGACACTGTCTCTGCTCGCAAAGGTCAACTACCCAACCCCTCCCTCCCAACAAGACACACACACACACGTGTGTGTGGGTAAATAAGGGCCCGTTTACAAATGTGATGGGGAAACAGTTCACCTTAAAAAGCCATTAGGCACTGGGCTTTTGAACTTTACAGCCTTCTTTTTAATTTGCTACTGTCTAGCCTCTGGTTTTCCACTTTCTAGGACTGGCGATGGCAGCAAAACAAGAGGAGCTTCTGTATCAGCTTCAGATAAACGGTGGTAAACTTGAGGCAAACATTTAAATGTCTTTCTTTTTCCATCACTGATGCGCATGTACCTGTATGTACCTGACATGACATGAACCGATCGAACGGAAGACTCGAGATGTGACTCACCCATCCTTCCAGCAGCGGTCAGTGCGAAAGGTTCACTCTCTAGCTGGAAGCATTACCTGTCTCCTTGGGCTTGACAGGTTTCTGCACTGTCAACACGGATCAGACCAGCAGCCTAACCTACAGTGGCAGCGCCTGACCCAGGCAGCAACACACCTCAAAACCAGCTTCGGGCACGGCCGGGCCTAGCGACGGATCTGGATGGACTCATCGGCTGCAAGGGCGGCAGGATTGTTCTGGGGTGAAGGAAATTAAAGTTTAGTATTGTGTTTTTGTGACCCAGGTGTTTTGGGTCAGGATTTGTTAGAATTTCAAGGTCCACACATGACATGCTCTTGTGTTAAAAATAGATAGATCGAGAGAAATGGAACAGAATACAGGGGATTAGTTTTTTTTAAAAAAGATTTCATTATTTTTAAATCTTTAAAATGGATTGAGATAAAATAAAGTATGCAACTGCAAAAGACATCCATATGACTCTGTAAAGTAGTATTCTTATTATAAATTAAAATGGTGACTACAATAAGGTTCATTAGATAACATTAGTTAATGCATTAACTAACATGAACTAACAATGAGCAAAACATTTGTTACATTATTTATTTTGTTAATGTTAGTTAATAAAAATACAGCTGTTCATTGTTTGTTCATGTTAGTTCACAATGCATTAACTAATGTTAACTAATACAACCTTTGATTTTAATAACGTATTAGTAAATGTTGAAATTAATATTAACTAAGATTAATAAATGCTAAAGGGATTGTTCATGTTAACTAAGGTAGTTAACCAACTAATGAACCTTATTGTAAAGTGTTATCATAAAAAAAAAAAAAATGTTTTGCTGTGTTTTGTACACATTTGTTTAATTTTACTGTGCATGCACGTAAACCCTTTCCTGCCCCCTTACTTCTCTCCCGTGTTCTCCAGGAGTTCTCTCTCAGCTGACTGGTCCCTCTGGAGACTGCAGAAAGCTGTTAAGGCTCCTGTGGTGTCTCCTGCTACAGCACCACTGGTTCATGTGTGCCGTGTCCCACGGGGAGTCTCCACCCGGAACAATGGACAGGTTATGAGAGTAAACAAATATGGCTTTTCTCCATTTCAAATGCAAATGTTAGGATCAACTGGGAGAGGAGATCAAGCTAACTGGGAGGGAGGAATAATAACACAGTGTCAGAAGAATAAAATCTTATCTGAGAACAAACATGAGATCGGACGAATAAATCTCAGGTTTAGGACAAGGGATCTGAGTGAAGACACTTTGGACCGGCAGTCATCGTCAGTTGAATGACAAAAAAAATAGAGGGACTGAAAATCAAATCCGGTTGAGGTCAAACCCCCTTTTTCAAACCCCTAGTAGATCACAGTAATTGAGCATGTGGCTGCAGATCCGACAATGACATTCTATTCTATCAGGTAAATTATGACATTACATTTCTTAAGAATTTTTTTACTTACTATGTATGTATGTATGGATGTATGGATGGATGGATGGATGGATGGATGGATGGATGGATGGATGGATGGATGGATGGATGGATGGATGGATGGATGGATGGATGGATGGATGGATGGATGGATGGATGGTACATTTTGTCTTGTTTTCCTGAAAGAAATATCTAAACATTTTTCTGTTATCTAAAATTGCATAAGATAATTGTCAGTGTTGGGTTTCTGTTGTGTTTCTGTTTAGTTTGTTTTTTCATTGGACTTGTCTTTCCATCATTATCAGTTCAGTTAATTCACCTGTGTCTAGTTAATTATCTGTTCCCCCTGTGTTTCTGTAATTAGTGTTCATTAGTGTCTGTATTTAGTTCCCTCAGTTCAGTTAGTCCTTGTCCGTTCTCGTCTATGGTTAGTCATAGTTACGTTGTGTTTAAACTTTCTGCCTGTATGTGCCTACCTACCTGAGTGAGTTAGTAAAATGTATGTATTGGAGCCATTGGCCTCTTTGTCTTCTTCAACCTACACCACACCGTGACAATAATAAGGTTTGTTTACAGCAAATATATCTTTTTCTCCCACTGGCTTGTTGTTTTTATTTTCTAGTTTTATAAATGTATATAACAAAAAGTAGTTATGCTTATGCTTCAAGTTCAAGTACTATTTAGATATTTCAATAATTTACTTCATAATAGGAAAACATTTATTTTTGAGTGAACTATTGCAACAATACAGACTGAAGCACGCATGACATTCTAGGTGAACATACTTAAATGCACGACAATACACCAGAAACAGGCTTTTAAAAAAACAATTGTGAAAATAAATAAATAAAATACAGTCCTCTTACAGTATTCTATGTGGGAAATAAAAGGGCCTTCCTCTGCATATCCTATTTTCTCTGTGTCAGGACAACCTTGCTTTTGAGAATTATTAATGGCTCCCTTGTAAGCTGTCATCTTTTTCACTCCCCTCATCTTGCATTTTCCTCCGTTCTCTACCACCACCATACAGGCCACAGATCAGCTCTATCAAACTCTGTGTGAGATACCAAACAGTCCCTTAGGGTGAAATGAACGACCTAACACAGTACCCAAAAAAACTAAAGCCCTGTTTTTAGGAATGGAATATTATTTTGATTGTGTGTGTGTGTGTGTGTGTGCAGTTGTTTTGCGAGGAAGCTGAGACGAAGGGGTGCGGGGACAAATCGCAGCATTGGGAGAGACATGTGGCCTTCGTTTAAACTGAGTCATAAATCAGAGCACTGACATAGAGAAGGAGAGAGAGAAAGAAAGAAAGAGACAGAGAGAGCCTAAACTTAAAATTGCCTCAGCTCATTTTCGATGTTTTCACGGTTTTCCTCATTTTTGTTGCTTCACCTTCCTCTCCTCATCCTGGTACTTTGTTTACACACCTTTTAAAATGCAATATCTCAGACGCATTAGCCTTCCTCCCTCCTTTGCAGTCGCTCTTCTCTGGGTTAAAAGTTAATAACTATAAGCTCTTTTCCTCACGTACCTCCATCACTCTCTCTCTCTCGTCTTCGTAGTCTCCCCCCACCCTATGTAAAGTACACAGCGCTTCCCTTGGGCTCACAACCAAATGCCATGGCCACGTTAACCCCCATCCGAATTCACACCACTGCCCCTCGCTTTCATTTGGCCCTGCATACATTACGCCCTCACGTGTCCTCTGAGAGTCTCTCCGAGGACGCCGATCCGCCCAGCACCCCGCCATCAACCACAGTTCACCGCCCGGAGAGGACGTAAGGTCAGTGTGAGGAAAAGCAAGGGCAAAGCGGCCTTGTGCAAGAACAACAGACAAATAACATCTCAACATGTTTGCTATATATGAGAGGAAACGGGTTCTAGGTAAAAATGAAGAATTGTGCACTGATTAGACATCGCTACTCTCATTGCTGACAACTTAAGAGATAGTTTACCCAAAAATCAAAAATCTGTCATTTATACACCCTCATGTCATTTCAAACCTACAGTCAGTGTGTCTTTGAGTGTGTGGGTTAAATTTGAGAATTGGATCAATCTCATTCGAAAATGAATCATTCAGTTTTGTGAACCAGGTCAACTGATTATTTTATGGTACTTATGCATAAAATAAGTTAACCTAATGCAATAAAGTATAAATATAGCACTAGAATGATGACATCAGTGTAATTGTTTGGGGTGAACTATTCCTTTAAAGTTCCTTTAAGTTCAAGTTCAAGTTGAGCTTTATTGTCATTCCGCTACATGTGGGGACATACAGTGGAACGAAATGTCGTGTCTCGCAGGACCATAGTGCTACATAAATACAGACATACAATACGAATGCTTCACAAATACTGTACATGTGCAAAGAGAGACATTTGAGTCAGCAGCTAGTTGGGGAACAGTGCAGGATGATTTGTAGTACATGAGCATGTAAACACATATATTGCGGAGTCTTTTGTGGGATTGTGTACACACAGCAGTGTGTGTAAGGTGTCCATAGTGCATGTAGTGAAAAGTGTCCATAGTGTAAAGTGTTTACTGCTTCACATGTTCATATGCATTTATGGCAATTAAAGGCTTTCAAAAACCATTAGATGAGATTATTCACATTTGACAAAAAAAGCATCGATTAAAGGCTGTTTTTTTTTTTTGGCTCTGGGATAAATTCAACTCTCTTGAGATTAAATATAACTCTGGTCAGTTTAGCATCTTGACTGAAGACTTGAGTAATGATGCTGAAAATTCAGCTTCGCCAACAGTGGAATAAATTACATTTTAAATTATATTCAAATAGAAAACTAAATTGTAATAATATTACACAATATTACAGTTTATACTGTATTTTTCATCAAATAAATGCAGGCTCGTGAGAATAAGAGACTTCTTTAAAAGCATTACAAAAATCTAACCGACCCCAAACTTTAGACCAGTAGTGTACATGCAAAAATTAAAGTAATACTAACAATCGGTATTATCGCATTACATTATTGTATTTAAGCCATTCTAACACACGAGAATGGTTAAGTATATCCACCCGGTCTAATCCCATTTGCATCAATTGCTACTTATCAGTATCATGCAAATACACAAATGCTATACTACTGCTTGTATAGATTTTCTGAATGAAGTGCTGAAGATGATTATAATTGCTCAATAGTCATCGGCTTGTGCATGCGAAAGAGCCTAATAATGCTCTTTGGTAGCTGCAGCTGTAATATTTATCAGCTTTTCAAAAATCTACAGTGTTAATGTCAATCACGCAAGTACTTATGCAAGGAATCGGATTGCATTCAAATCCATCAGACAGGAGGGATAAGAACAATAATCCAAAAGTCATTACAATGAAATTTGTTATAAAATTTGATTAGATGTAGGAGGGGAAAAAAAAAAATCAAAGGGGATTTAAAAGAATGAGTTTAATGTACAAAAAAATGTCAAAGGTATCAGATCTGAAAGCCGAGCAGCCGTGTTTCCAGAGGCAGTGGAGGGAAGAAGAAAAACTGAAAGGCAAGAGATTTTCGCCCAGCTCTGCTGTTTGCTCTGTTTGTCTGCTTTTGCATGATTAATATTCTGGTCCATGCCATCCCACTGCGCCCCTGCAGACAGCCCCCAGCCTACAGCTCGGACATTCCATTTTCCTCCAAAATTCACGCCCGAAACTCTCAGAGCGGCCCGTCAACAGTGAAAAGGAAGGATTCAAGAGATGATGGTCTTATCGCTGGGACTAATGATGATGATGATGATGATGGTGGTGGTGGTGGTCCTGGAGACAAGTGAGAGGCCTTCTGGGGAATGAGGTGTGGGGGTGATGGTGGGGGTGAGGTGCCGAATAGCACCCCCACCCTCGGCGGCGCTGTGGGCCGTGGCGATATGCGGGGTCCATTGTGTAGCGATTATGTAGGACGAACACGAAGGGTGCTAATCTTACTGTGGGAGGGTATACGTGCTTGTGAATGATTGAGCATAAGGAAAAAGAGAAAAGGAGGAGATGAGGAAGAGGAGAAGGAGAGGACGAAGAGAGAGAGAGAGAGAGAGAGAGAGAGAGAGAGAGAGAGAGAGAGAGAGAGAGAGAGAGAGAGAGAGAGAGAGAGAGAGAGAGAGAGAGAGAGAGAGAGAGAGAGAGAGAGAACCCCCTTAGCAGCGATTAAGAAATGGTCTGTCACAGATTAAAGCTGCGGGGAGGCAAAAGGGAGATGAGGCGAAGCCTCCCACAGACACAGGCTCATGAGGACGCTTTGCCGAGATTACCTGCGGTTATACGCAAGCAGCTGCTTGGGCACACACACACACACACGCAGAAGAGCGGGAGGGTGAGAGAAAATGAGAGACATTGAGAGGGATGAGAGGGGGTAAAACAAACCTAAACCAAATAGGCTTGCAATTTACAGAGGGTGAGCGGAGAGACAGAGATGGAGAAAGAGACAGATGCCTGAGGAGAAAAGAAGAAATAAAGGAAGGATGGAGCTTGAAAAGATGCTTGCCACGACAGCAGCGACAAAAAAAAAGTGATGAAAAAAAAAAAAAAACCATTTCAGAGGGCCACACAGGAAAAATATATGCATCATTCATTTGTTCCTAATTTCGTTTTCGAGACTGTATACTAACAGCTATTCTTAGATTTACTCCAAGTTCAGCTATACATGATAAAGTCAAACAATCGAGTGGTCCTAATTAAAATTGACTTGTAATGTCAAGTCACCTTTATTTATATAGCGCTTTATACAATAAAGATTGTTTCAAAGAATCTTTACAGTAATAATAGGAAAATTATGCATTTCAGCTGTTGTTCAGCTTAAGTCAGTTCAGTGGAGAGTCAGTCTTGTTGTAAATATTATCATTTATTAAATTAGTTGATTTAATCTAAATCAGTTCTAAAAAAAAAAAACATTATGTCATCATCCAGCTCTCAGACAGACACAGTACAGTCAGATCACTAATATTGTTGAATATTATGTGTCCCCAACTTAGCATGCCAGAGGTTATGTCACAGTTTGGAATCAAAATACTCTGTCTCCCAAAAAGTATTTCAAAAATAAAATAAAAAAATAAAAACTTCCATTTTATTTCAAATAAAATGAAACAAAAATCTTTCATTTTATATTATAAATAAATAAGTAAAATATGTTAAAATAGATATCTAAAGATTGATTGATTGACTGACTGACTGACTGACTGACTGACTGACTGATTGATTGATTGATTTTCTAAATGAAGGTATTTTTTCTAATATTACAAACATATGTAGAATATATTTTCTAACCATTCAAATAAAAAGTGCAAATATACTTGCAACTTTCTACTAGAATTCGCCAGTACTTCCATGGAGCAAAAAAATGCAATTCATGGTCCACTCAAATAAGTATTTACATTTATTTATAACACAATTCTTTAAGTAAGGGTTCATCAGTCATTTCACAGTGTTTGTTTCAAACAAAGAGAGAAAAAAAGGCTAATTATGGCTGAACTTCTCATCCCACAAGAGTCTTGTTTTCACACTCTACACCTGCCATGTAAATGTAAAAATTTCTTCACTCTCCCATTGACTGATTGACACATATGGGCAAGCCTCTTCCCACAATGCACCAAACTGGCAGGTCAAGTTTCGTTTTAGATTCATACCGAGTGAAGAAGACGAAGACTTGCTCAGTTTGCTACAGAAGAAACAAGGTCCTCTGACTGGCAGGTGAGGCTTGTTTTGAACTGCTGGAGCAATTAATTGATGAGCCAATTGAAACAAGAAGCCCGGGGCAGTACGACTCAGTCCAGGGAAGAGAGAGCGAGAATCGAGTTTAACCGTTAAAAACAAATGCTGACACAAAAGAGACAGTGCTACAGTTCGGTTTAACCATCTCAGACAAAGAGCCACAGTTTTTACCTGATACAAAAAAAGAAGTTGATGTTTATTTGATCGATTGTGCTTCTACACGATAAGAGATTTTCCCGATGGGATAAAAAAAACCTGATAATAAATTTGTTTGCAGATACATCTTGGTTTGATATTTTGGATCCAATAAAATGACAATTTGATATCTTGCAGACATTAATCTGGTCTGGAAGACATAATAACATTAGTGTGATAGAATGTGCATGAATTGTAACGATGATGTTTTCTCTGCAGTGAAACATTATGCACAGTTCTTTACCTTTAAACAGCTCTACAGACCTTGATTGCGGGTCAAGGACACAGGAGAAGAATGGCCTTGTGAACCGTGTGTTTTCAACCTGGTGAACCGCTGGTCCCTAGTCCATCTCCACAAGCACTAATAAAACACTTATAAAACACAGCGAGTTGTGAATTATTACTGCATCACTCCCGACATGCCTCTGACAGGCTACGGTAGGCGAAGATAATTGCCCTTGCACTTGCTGCCTAATGAACATAATTACACGTTATTTCCCATTCTCCCTGTGATTAATTGTTACAACATTTCTTTGTTGGGTTCCCGACAAATTGCCACTTCATAATGACACTATTGCCTCTCTGCAGAGTGCACAATCAAAAATGGTTCTGGCACTTCAGCAGGCAGGCCTGAGGTCCTTGACAAGCAAAGTTAAATTGGTAAAGTAAACAGTCTTGACATTTGTTTGACCAGTAAGCAGTTAAAGCTCTTTAACAGAGTTTTTACCTTCATATTTAGTTGCAAATCACTGTGAGCTTCTTGGAACAACACTGATGTTTAATATAAACACTGGTAATATTAGTAGTGTTGGACTGTAATAGCCAAATAGAAATTTAAACATGTTCAACAATCATGTAACCTGTTTCATATAATAATATAAGGATCATTAGGCCACTGTTAAAAGGAATAGTTCACTCAAAAATGAAAAGTTATGTCATTATTTACTCACTATGTCATTAAAATCACGATGACTTACTTTCTTCTGTGGAACACACAAGTTTGAAGAATGTTCAAGACAGTGTTATTTTAGCATTAATTATACTATTACAGTTTTTATTCATATTTTCGGTAACACAAGTAACTTTTTGATTATAAAAAATGTATTAGTAAATGTTGAGATTAACATTAACTAAGATTAATAAATGCTTTAGAAGTTCATTGTTAGTTCATGTTAACTCGTTAACTAATAACAAATGAAACCTTATCGTAAATGGTTACCATATTTTGACTTTTGAATTGGCTTTATTTTATATATTTTATAGTTTATTTATTTAAAAAACAAAAGGAAATCCCGCACATTATCAATACTTGCAAAAAGTCTCAAAAAATATTTACTAGCAACGTTTCGGGCTCATGACCTTCATCAGGCATATGCCTATAGTTTGTTTATTTGGAATTTGTTACTGTCACGAAATTAAAGCTTTAGCGTAAGTTCTGCCGAGAAGACTCAATTGTTACGTCACTTATTATCTTTTCATACAATCGTGTTCTAATACTTGTAGTATAAAAGATCGGTACTTACACATGTCTGAGTTCGCAGATGCTAACGCCATCAATTACCTCCATCCTCCCCACCAACACCAGGATGGTCCCTTCCCATACCTCCCAGGGGGTCGGCTGCGCCCCTGCCTTCGTCTTCAGGCAGGAAATGCAGAATCCGTACCCTCGGATTGCGAGCTACGGACAGGGCCTACGCCAAAGAACTTTATATCATAATACTTGCTTCCTGGGCTGTTAATAAATGCATACTTGTAACGTTATTTTGCCTCCCGAGTCTTTCTGGTAGAACTGCTCTGAGACACAAAGGTTGAGGATCCAAATGCAGCTTATCTGAGTAATCCAGAATCGTAATCAAACACAGGCAAAGGGTCAAGCACAGGAAGGCAGTCCAAACAAACAAACCAACAAGCAGGGGTCAGAGGCAAAAAGGGAATCCAAGAAACAGGCAAAAATCCAAGAACCAAGAGACATTTAAACCAGGGAGAATGCTCAGAAATGCAATATAAACACTAAACAAGACTTTGCAGGGAATGACAGAAAGAACCAGGCTTATATAGGGTGAGCAAACAAAAAGATGAGACACAGGTGAAAACAATGAGTGCTAATGAGTCCAGGTAGAATTATCAAAACACCATAAAAGCACCATAAGTGTATAGTCAATGCAACTCATGCACTATGTTCCAAGTCTTTTGAAGTCATTTAATAGTTTTGTGTGAAGAACATACTGAAATGTAAGTCCTAATTAATGACAATATTGCTTGACAGCTGTGGTCCCCATTCACTTTCATTATATGCAAAACAGCATTTTGGAAAATCTGCTTTGTGTTCTACAGCAGAAAGAAAACCATACACGTTTTTAAAGACATGAGGGTGACTATGACAGTATTTTCATTTTTAGGTACATTATTTAAATATTCATCAATGAACATATTATCATCATCATCAGGAAAATAACATCAGGCATTAAAGTTCTTAGCAGGTCATTTGCAAGGGCAATAAGTTTGGTATTTTTGCACAGAGAGGACTTAATTTTGAGGTTGTCTACCAGTTAAGCAAGGTCTTTCCTCTAAGCGTTTGCTTAATAAAGCATGGGCTAATGCAATAGGGTGCTTATTTCAAATCAGCCATGACAAAGAATAATTTGAGCAAAGAGAACGTACGCAAACGAAACAGAGAGGGGAAACTAGCGGTGACTAAGAAACTGTGACAAAGACATGACATGAGGAATGATCCTCACGCAGGAGGTAAACTGAGGTAGCGCTCCCCCCAAAATGTCTGTGGGCCAGGCCTGAGGAAGACGAAGAGCCGGTCACGACGAAGGCTCACGCTGAGAGGATACGCTTGTCTCTCTGCCTCTGTTGGTGCATTCCTGCAGGTTGATTGATTCGCTTGAGTGGCAAATCGTTCAAGTTGACAAATCATCCGATGACACCGCAACACAAAACCGGGCCCGTACCCTGACACCTAACCTGTGAGGAGAACCGGTCACACAGCGCGGAGGGAGAGACGCATGGAAAGGGGGAGGAAGAGAAGGAGTGGGGAGCTGGTTGACCCAGAAGAAGATGGTGGTACGCCTTTTTTCTGTCTCTTTCTTCCTCTCACTCTCTCTTTCTGGAGCAGGGAGTGATGAATTCCCCTTTAGTTCATTCATCTAGGAAAGCAAGGAGACGTGTGAGTGTGTATGTGTGTGATGTGATCCATCTCTGGGCTGTTCAGGAGAGCAGCGTGTCCCTGATCATAGACCCTATCAATCTCACTCATAGCCTGACATCACTGCCGCTGTCACAGATATCACCACACTCTTCTATACCTGCATTATGTGTGCTGGCAGTTCTATGGTCCTGGTATTGATAGAGAGACTATATTATCTGTTATGCTTTACAAGTAAAGGTTAATGCTACAAAGTTAAATTGCATAAGTTTAAACAGATATAAACTGTGCCTACGTGCGTGTCTACGTAATTTCTATACAAAATCAAACATATACATTGTTCAAAAGTTTGCAATTGGTCAGACTATTTAATGTTTTTGAAATAAGTCTCCTTTGCTCACCAAGGCTGCATTTATTTAATCAAACAAATTTAAATACTGTTACTATTTTTAAAATAATTGTTTTCTACTTTAATATATTTTAAAATGTAGGCTAATTTATTCTTGTGATGGCAGTGATTCAGTGTCACATGATCCTTTGGAAATCATTCTAATACGCTGATTTGCACTCAAAAAACATTTTTTATTATTATTACAGTTGAAAACAGTTGTGCAGCTTAATATTTTTGCTGAAACTGTGATGTACTTTTTTCGATTCTTAGATGAATAGCAAGTTCAAAAGAACAGAATTTGTTTGAAATGTATATATTTTTTGTAACAATCAAGTGTAGCATCAGTTCTGGCTGTCACGTTAGTCAGCTGACTCTCAGCTGATCCATGTCTACCTATAGGAATACGACGCCTATCACTGTATACATATATAAGCTCCTTCAGTATTACCAGCAGCTATCGCGTTTCTCAGGAGCTAATTACCCTCCTCCATCCCCAGCTCCTCCTCTCATCAGTCAGGATTTGGAATTCTGATTCCCCTTGAATCAGAATAAATTCTTGAATTATGTTGTACTTTAAGATCTTGAATTAATGATATCTGCAGTACACTCATGTTGGTTCTGTTCTGTTTACCCCAAGGGGGGTTATTGCTGCTCTCCCTGCTCTTATCCATGCTAGGCTGCATGGATGCGGAGGGAGTTCTTGCCCAGAACAGAACCATACCGCCAATCCAAACTGTATGCTAATTGTCAATCGTATTTGACGGTAGTGGTCCCGACAGAAATGCCTTTACTCTCACTTTTGACTTGCGTACTTGCTGGGAAAAAAGTATTCTTTTCCTATTAACCCCAAACTTTTGAACGGTAGTGTACATTTTCAAGAAAATGAAAAAATATATATCAATAAATTTCAATAAATTTAAGTAAATGAATATCTTATATTTTATATAAATGAACAAAAAAAAACAGTTCTTACATTTTTAATTATTTTAAATAAATAAACAAACAAACAAATAATACTTATTCTATCTATGCTATACTATACTATACTATACTATACTATACTATAACATGTTTTTATGCACTACATTTTATTTTTGAAATTTCACACTTTTACTAATTATACTCTTAATTTAAAATGTGGAAAATAGTAAAAAAAAATAATGAAGTGTCCAAACTTTTGACTGGTTGTGCATGTTCTTAAGCTTTAACACATCCACATAGTCAAATATGCAGAGAGATATAACTCGTGTATGTTCACACTTCATAGGAACACAAAAACAGCTACTATCCACAATGTACCTGTGAAATGCAGAAAGCAGCGGACAGACGTTTGAAGTAAGAACTTAAATTTCTTACGTATGCCTACACACATTCACACCAAGCAGGCCATATAAGGCCCTGTTCGCACCTGACACTTTTGACTGATCAAATTAGGCTTGATCAAAACATGCCATTCAAGCAGGCTAGATCTGAGACGCACACACAGGTATACACACTCAGCAAAGCCCAGCTCAGGCACTGACCTTGGGAACAATTAGCATGACTGATGCGCCCTGAGCTGAATACTGAACCTGCTCTGCACAGCTGCACACGAACACAGTCCGACACATTATTGTCAACACTGTCTGTACCATACAGACACTTCCCATCATCGACACAAATAGAGAGATGTACTCTTGCTGTATACTACTCTTAGAAAAAAGTTTTATTTGGGTTCAATACAATTTTAAAGAACACTTTATGCCAAAAAGTGTGTGTGTGTGTGTGTGTGTGAATACATTACTCCAGTCTTCAGTGTCACATGATCCTTCAGAAATCATTCCAATATGCTGATTTGGCATCCAAGAAACATTTCTTATATAATATTACAGTTGAAGACAGTTGTGCTGCTTATTATTTTTGTGGAAACTGTGATATATTTTTACAGGATTTATGAATAGGAAGTTCAAAAGAACAGCTTTTTTTTTTAAATACAGTTTTTCATACCGATGCCTTTACTGTTACTTTTGATTAACTTAATGCATCCTTGCTGAATAAGAATATTATCTTCTTTAAAAGAAAATCTTAATGACCCTGAACTTTTGAACGGTAGTGTTCATTTTATAGAAGTAAATAAATACATTTAAATTAATTACATTAAATTAATATTTTTTATTTTATATAACAATGTACTGTATTATCATTTATATTATATTATATAAACAAATACATAAATAATACTCTATACTATACTATAACATGTTTTTATACACTACTTTATCACTAGAAAAATTTAAATAACCTGTTAAACATGAAATATTCAATCATTTAAGAAATTTCTCCTTATGCAGAACCTTTTTTGACATAAAGTGTTCTTTAAAATTGAGTCAAGAACCTAACTGAACCTTTTTATTTTAAGAGTGTACAGTTATTAATGTTGTTCTTGTAGTTCTGGATAAAACATGATGCCTATATGCTATGTAATTGTTACCAAAAAATAAAAAAATAAATGCCAATTAAAAATATAAGTCAGTGCATTTCCAACTGAATCATTCAGGTAGATTGATTATTCTCAGTATAAACTAAGATAATAATAGATAAATAAGAACCTGCATGGCTCCATTGCATCTTGGGATTGCAAACCAGTCCCACAAGCTGTAACTGCAGTCTGGGTCCATCTATCCTTATCTAACATATTCAAATCCACCCCAGTCTGAGTGTCCATGTACACTTCAGCAGAAAATAAGCTTACATTGCTTCCTAATGTTAACTAATACACATACACTGGATTTAAGCTGGGAAGCTTGAGCATACATGGACTTCTGTGAGTAAGCCTATAGAAATCCGACTATAATCCACGATTCGCAACAGAAAACGGCGTATTCAGCTTACAGGCCTCTTGTATGATCTGTTCTGCGGTGGGCTGGAAGAAGTCAGTGAGCAGAATTACTGGAGAGGAAAAAACTCTCACAGTTTTATAAACTCACAGAAAATAACACAAAGTACAAATGCTAATCTGGATGCTTCAAAATGTTTGTGTAAATGATTATTGGAGTGATCTGTGATATACATAGATAGACAGATGGATAGACGGACAGACAGACAGACAGACAGACACAGATAGATAGATAGATAGATAGATAGATAGATAGATAGATAGATAGATAGATAGATAGATAGATAGATAGATAGATAGATAGATAGATAGTAGATAGATAGATAGATAGATAGATAGATAGATAGATAGTAGATAGATAGATAGATAGATAGATAGATAGATAGATAGATAGATAGATAGATAGATAGATAGATAGATAGACAAACTGACATCACAAGAAGGGTTACTAGATGCAACCAAATCAACAACAATGCACATAAACCTATTAAACGATCGAACAATTCATGACCTCGAGCATGCTGGGAAGAGGATGAACAGGACTGAATCACATAATAATACACAAAAAAGCTGAAATTTCAGTGAAGACCTAATATAAAAAAACCAAACAAATAATAATAATAATAATAATAATTACTTACCCGATGAGCTTGTCGGTTCGTCATGAACAATCTGAGCATATTGTAACAGAAAAGCTGCATTAAGATGCATTACTCATGTTCCTGAAAGAAGCAAGTTGTTAGAACTTCAGAATAGTAAGTAAACTATAATAATCAAGAAAACGTTTGGTTGTTTTTCTACATTATTTACATGATTTCAGAAGCATTTTTACAGTGATGGAGAGACCGGTATGAGATCAAGCACAAGGTGAAAATGTACATTTTTGCAACCTTTTTGCACACATCAACCACACTAAAAAGTGTGTTCAGCAATGGCAGTATCAGCTCAATGTGAACACCTCCTCACAGCTAGATTATAAACAAAGCAACAATATCTCTCCTTTTCAGTCGTTCTCCTCCCATTCTTTCTCGTCTGCACTAAACCTGTCTAATGTTTACATGTTTAATAACGATCAAATATGCGCTAACAAATCTGTACATAATACCTTTCTCTCCTTGTGTGATAACGGTTCAGTATTATGCTAAATACCCCAGCTACAATTTGATGAAAAATGAAAACACTTCATCTTATTTGTCTTTCTTCTGCTTCACTAAAAACAAAGGGTACATCCTGATTAGTGCTTTGGGTTTTCTTGGCTTCCGTTCCCTTTTTAGTCTCTCCGTTCATTCAAAACTGTGCTGTGAACTGCCCTGTTAGTTGTCTAGCACTTCTTTTTTGTAGTTAATTATATTCAAATGCGGTGAAGAGGTGTGGAGTATACATACTTTTCATTGCTTTGCTCAGCAGCATTGTGCATTCGGTTTACTGAGCTTATAATAGCAGTGCATGTAAACCTGTGGATGGTATAATGCGTGAATGCCATGGGAAGTACAATGTTCACACTCTAGCTATTCTTTGATCTGAGAGCTGTTCTTTACACTGGCGGGATTTTATTTTTGTCTGTTCAGTGTGCGGTCTCTTGTTGTTTTTTGAGGAGACACCAATGACAGTCTGTACAGTACATAGGCTACTGTTTTTCTTAAATAATACTTATATATCATATTAATATATTACATATATGTGACCCTGGATCACAAAACCAGTCACAAGTCGCACGGGTATATTTGTGGCAATTCCAACAATACATTGTATGGGTCAAAATTACCAAAAATGGAAAGCTAGATGATGTATACATCTCAATTTAAAAAAAAATTATCCATTTGACTGGTTTTGTGGTCCAGGGTCACATTTATTATTTGCATTCATCCCCATGTCAGGTTATGTAAGTGGTTGTATAAAGTATATATTAAACTATATATTATATTATATTATATTATATTATATTATATTATATTATATTATATTATATATTTTTAAAATGGCTTATACTTAAAAATAAATGTATAATATATATACTATATATTATACATTTATTTTTTAAGTATGAACTATTTTAAAATATATTAAATTGATCTAAAGTGACAGTAAAGGCATTAATAATTTTACAAAAATGTTTATATTTAAAAAAGATTTGTATTTAAAAAAAAATCTGTTTTGTTTCACAGATTTGACGTTGGTGTCCCCTCAAAACACACAATATATTGTCACATATTAGATTAGGGTCCTCACTATTAACTAACAATTAACTACAACTTTTGCCTGCTTATTAATAGTTAGTAAGGTAGTTGTTAAAGGGATAGTTCACCCAAAACTTACTCACCCTCAAGTTGTTCAAAACCTGAATGAGTTTCTTGTCTTCTTTTGAACACAAAAGAAGACATTTTAAAATATAACCTAAAAATAGTACCTAAAATAAATAAACCTAAAATATCTTCTTTTGTGTTCAACAGAAAAAAGAAACTCATACAGGTTTGAAACAACTTAAGGGAGTAAATGATGACAAGATTTTCATTTTTGGGTGAACTATCCCTTTAAGTTTAGGAATTGGGTCAGATCAAGTGATGTAGAATATAGTCATGCTGAATAAGCCATTAAAGGTGCTCTAAGTGATGTTGGGTGACGTCACTTCTTGTTGACGTTTAAAGTATTGTCAAACAAAACGGAGGCTAGCTAGACCCTCCCTCCTCCTCATCTGCGCACTAACCCCCCAAACCCCACCCCCAAATCCTTCTTGTCGGTTATTGGCTGGAACAGTTTGTTATGTTTCATGGTGCAGGTTAGCCCAGTTTGTTTTTCTTGCCGTTTGTGGAGCCTGGGGTGTCTACAGAGACCGCGTTTTTTTACAGTGTTCAGGGAACAGGCAGCTAGCGGATGGTGAGGAGATGTTTGCTGTATGTGACAAAAAATGTTTTGGCCTAAAACACATGTGACATCGCTTAGAGGACCTTTAATACAGTATGTGCTAAGTACTAATAAACAGCCAATATCCTAGTAATATGCATGCTAATAAGCAACTAGTTAATAGTCAGAATTGGACCAAAAACTAAAGTGTTACCAGACAGATTTCTTTTTTAATTATTCCACTAGACTTGGTTGATATTTAGCTCTGTACTTGTTTCTGTGCGTATGTTGAAGGTCTGTATAAGTTGCTGCTCATTAGCTGTGCACAGATAACCAGCTCCGGAGCATTTCAGGGACCCGGCCAGCACCTACAAACTAACAAACTAAATGAGGAGTTCAGGAAACACCGAGGCCTTGACTAGCCGTGTCTTGCCCCGCAGCTACATTATTGAGCCATGCTAATAACCTGCCTTCACTCATTTAAACCAACTTTAACACAATTCTACCAACTTTACACACACACTCCTTCCACATTTGAAATAGACCGCCTCTCCCTCTCAAGGCTGTTTCAGCACTGGTTGCACGTGTTTGCACAGATTTTAATAAGCACAGGAGAGAGGTGTTTAAAGGCGAAGTGAGGCAGCAGCCATACCGTTAGCAGCGCCGCGTTGTTGTTGACTTAAACAAACCCTCTGCGAGATCTGGAGCTTGCCGCACACACAGCCTTACTACTGTTAATTGGTCATTAAAGGTAGTAGTTTGCGGGCCTCACTAAATCTTTAAACAGACCATGAAAAAACAGTTGAGGCTTGCAACTATAGGCCTGAGGAAACGGAGTGATAACAGGCATGCTTTTGATCATTACCTCAGAATTAGACTGTCTGTTGATATTTTTTTTTCATTCTACAATTATAAACATCTTTGAAAGGATTAAAATAATGTTTTTATCAGAGTTTTGTAGTTTGTACATGCAACATGAAACCAGATTTCATTAATTAAATAATGAACTAACCACATGGTACCAGTCACTGTAATTCATCTATTAAATTTAATGATGCACACCATGCATGAGGCTGGGCAAAGTCTCTGGTGGATGCAGGTTATCGCCCACAGCTATTGAGCAGAGTTTGGGAATAACATAGTCTTTTAGAAAAAGCACCTAGCAGATTTTTTTCATGATTCATTGAGGTTGCAATGACTTTTCCTTCTTTTTTTTTAAGACATCATCAAAGAATACATCCAAATCCCACCTGAACTCCAGTTTCCACAGTCCAGAAGGGGCTATCTTTTAAAGAATATTTTTACAAAAGCATCAGGGTTGATGTGCACAGCCATCCTAGGCAAGAACACTCTGTGGCGGACAGGGAGCAATTTCTGAACCTGCTGATCTCCAGGAAAAGTCTGATGTCACAGGTTTATTATGCAGAATCTTCTCTCTGAAGAGCAGTACGACAGATTTGTGGTCCCACTCCTGAAAAAGAAGTTTTTAAGGCTGTGTTAAACCAAATCTTTTAAAAATGTCTGCTTATTTGCAAAATACCTTACATTTTAGACATATTGTCAATTTTAATAATACTTCAAAGAAGTATTGTTTGTGTGTGTCTCTGTGGCAGTCAGTTATTTTTTATAGTTTTGATTTTAGATTTCATTTACAATTTAATGCTGTTCTTTTGTTTCACAAAAAAAAAAATTTTCACAACCGTTTTCAATATTGATAATAATATGAAATGCTTCTTGAGCACCAAATCAGCATTTCTTGAGGATCATGTGACATTGTAGACTGGAGTAATGGCTTCTTGAAAATTCAGCTTTGCCATCACAGGAATAAATTACATTTTAAAATATATTAAGTAGAAAATTGTTATTTTAAATTGTAATAATATTTCGCAATATTACTGTTATTACTGTATTTTTTCATCAAATAAATGCAGCCTTAGTGAGCATAGGAGACTTGCATGTACATATATATTAATATTATACATATATAATTATATTACACACGTAGAACATGTCGTTTGAAATCAAGTATCCTTTCAGGAACATTTTTCTTAACAGAGGACGTCATCAATTTCTATCCAACATGACTACAGCACTCTAAGATATTGAAATATAGACCACACATTTATCTCATTTATAAGTCAGTCAAAACAACACCTCTGTCAATGTATCTTTCAAGCCTGAAACGAGAGGCTTCTGATGTCAGGGGCTTCATTAGGGAAGGAAGAGCAGATAAATTTAAAGATAACAGCTGTCGTTCAAGCATTCGCGCACACACACAGGCTCCCAAAGAGTAATGATTTTGTTATACTTGCATGACTTCTCTTTTATTGATTTCAGTCATGATATCACCCCCTGCACTGGGATCCTTTTCACCCAGCGCCCTGCTCTGTCCTGTATGGGTGCACATATGTGCAAAATACCAGCAGTTGGTGTCCACACAGTACATATGGATGTGTGTGAGTGGGAGAGAGAGGGAAAGAGAGAGAAAGCCAGTGTTAGGGTGCGTGGGTAAATATGTCAAGGGGTCGCTTGGTCTCCGTGACATCTGTGGGAGCCGGGACTCATTGTTGGGGTATCAGTTCAGCCCGTCAATAATGAGGCAGTAGAGTGTGAAGAGAAGGGCGTGACCGAGTCCCCTCGCGTATACACACACACACGCAGACACACACACACGCATACGCATAAACACACATTCTAACCCCGATCGCTGACCCTTCTGTCAACCCCCTCCCTGCTTTCTCTCTCTCCTGCCGTCTGTGCCCCTGCACCCCAGCCGTTCCCTTTTCAGCCGCTCTCCCTCATTGCCCCCTTCCGTCCCTCTATTGTCTCAGTTGGGGATAAACAGGGCGACTCGACCCTCACGCGCTGCAGACGGAGGCCCTGTTCTGTGATCAGCACTAAACTCACCTTGAACTGAATCACTTGGGTTCTGAAACATGATTTGGATTGAACCATGTATAGTGAATTTGAACCTTAAAGAGCTGCTTCTATTTTACCTGACCTTTAAAAATCACTTTCATTAGTGTAACCCCATATAGGCAGGCTCATTTAGTCATATTAAATAACATATTTGATTTGGGGAGAAAAAAAAAGATTATATATATATAGACATTACTTACCGAATAAACACATAAGGTAGAAGAGGCCGGGGTGTGTCGTAACACCTATGTCCTAAGTCGTAAGTCTATATATATTATTTAAAATTGTATTTGTACATTTTATTTGTAATCATTTGGATCATCTGCATTAGTAGATTCTCGTTTATAACATCCACACAAGATTTTCATTTACATGTAAAAAGAATGGGATGTTTGTAATACTTGCCAATGTGCTGGACCCACAAAGATTTCAAAGAAAAAAAAAAATATGCAAATGTTTCCTATATGTTTACCCTTGTAAATTAAAATAGATTGGAAATAAGCATTTTGAACAAGTACATTTCATTACCACAGTAAATTCTTCCACATATTTTAAAATGTGCATGAATTTAATTATTGTTCCAACCTACCATGGTAGTGAGGTAGGTTGTAACATCAGCACTTTGTACTTGACATTAATTTATACTGTTTAGGAATAAGCTGAGTTTCTAAACTACTTTAAATGTTTAGCAGACAAATAATGGCAGATTATATCAAAATTTGAGACACATGACACAATAAAACACAGCTACAGAACACTCCCTTGGCTGCACTATTTTTAGGTTATGTGACAAAACATTGTCATAGAATAGTAATTTGCAGGTAAGAAAACCTAAATTGCTTTTATTTGTTAAGTATAAAACTTCACAGCATAATTCAAATTATTCAGAAACTCTATAAGAGTACAAAATGTAGGTCCACATTAAAGCTTAGCTTAGCTAATCACCATTATCCTCATTACTTTTGCATGACTTCTAACTTGTTGTGCATACCTGTAGCTTGTGAATGAATCTTGAATTATGTTTTTTTTTAAAGTACTCCACATCGAGAGATGCAAATCTGAATATATTTGAGGCTGTCCCTGAATGGAGTGCATGTAAATTGGACGCATAATCGTTCTTCTCGGACTGACTGAGAGTCAATGGGATTTCAGCTGTGCTGCTTGCCAAGGTTCTGACTGCCATCTACAGGCTGTTTTTATGATTGCAGCCATCTTTAAAAAAAAAAAAAAAAAAAAAAAAAGCAGCACTACGTCAAAGGCGCTCTTCTTTTTGGAATGAAAATTTAAAAAAGGTCCTTTAGATGCATTATGATATTGTTTAATCTAGCATAATGAATATTTGCAAAGTCATCATAAATAATATGACAGCGCATGATATAACATGCACAACAATATTTGTCTTTTTTAAGATAAGTTTTTGTTTAATTAGCTATATCGTAGTTTTTACTTGTTCCGTCACGTATCTTTAGGCGGCAACATAATAAAAGTTGCAAAGAATGAGCTCAGGAGAATGAGGGAAGCTCAAAGAGTGTCCCTGATATTATACTAGTTGTAAATATAATAAGCCGGGTTGAATTGAGTTATACTGGAGCCTGAGGGTTTGCTGGGATGAAGCAGTGGCTACTTAACAACTGGGAGAGAAGAGAATATGAAAACAATACAATTATTTCTCTCAATAAACTACATGATGCAGTCTGCACGTACAAGTCCAAGAACTATGTTTTAAAAAGTAAATTTGATTCTAGTTATGTAGGCCTAGGTATATTCTCCACAGTGTTAGAAGATAAAATTTGTACAAAAATTTCTGGATTTCTAAACATAAATTGTCTTTTAGCGTGCTTAGCTAATCATCAACAATCTTAAATAAGCTACATTTTAGACTTACGTTTTTGCTATGTGCTTATGATATGTAAAATGTAATAAAGTGATAAATACTAATGAGATATAGTGATGTGGTTGTTGTTGCTATGGTAACATGGAGAGAAGTTTCGCTAGTGTAAACATTTCGTGAATTTGTTGATGAAATGTTGTTTGAAAACGCTGTTGTACAAGAATAAAATAATTGTAAAATAAATATAGCATATGACACCTTAACCTTATGTTTTGTTCATGTTGAAAACACTAATGAAGATATTTTAAATGAAATCTGAGAGATTCTTGTCCCTCCATTGACAGTCCACGCAACTACCACTTTTTCACTTCAAAAAGTTCATAAACAGATCGTAAAACTAATCCAAATTAATCGAGTGGTTTATTCCAAATTTTCTGAAGAGATTTGATCGCTTTATATGATGAACAGATTGAAATTAGGCTTTTATTCACACATAAACATTGATCAGCAGACATAAACAGAAGCTCAACCGAACTTGCTTGAGGTGTGAGAACAAATCTCACTGGTTCTTGTGGAAGCTCAAACGTGCTGCGTAACACACGAGAATGAACCTCATTGGTTCTTGCGGAAGCTCAAAAAGACTGTCAAAAGAGGGGCAGATATCTCTCAGATTTCATTAAAAAATCTTCATTTGTGTTTCGAAGATTAATGAAAGTCTTACAGGTTTGGAATGACATGAGGGTGCGTAAATTATGCCAGAATTTGATTTTTTGGGTGACCTAATCCTTTAAGCTATCTTGTAATTACAGTTACGACATGGCGTGAACACAGCATAACCTTGTTGTTTTGGTTCAGGAGGAACTGTAAAAGGTGGCTGCTGTTTGTTTGCGGCGCTCAGTGACTCTGTCTACAACTCTACATAGCCTTAGCGAGCAGATGTAGATGTAGCAAATGTATACATAGTGACATGCAGGACATCCTATCATTGCAATCAGACCGAATGCAATCATTGGACGAATATTTTTTTGGTCCTTAAACTTCCACAGTATATATTTTTAATATTTAGACCACTTCTATTATTGATTGTTATCAGGATGTGAAAAGAGTTTCAACCAGTATTACAAAGTTTTTATTAAAAACATTGCCTACCCTACCTTTAATTAGGGGATTTAACTTTTTCCAATCTCCCTGTAATTCAGATCCAGATTTTCCACACAATGTTGTTCCCCAGAATCAATTGAGAACAAAATTCTTAATTTGTAATTAAGAAAAAAAAACGTTACTTTTGTTATTGATAGCTACAGCCTAATTATTGATAGGCTACAATATTTCCATTTCCCACGTGCATGTCGTTTTACAAATACAATTATACATTTCTGTCTATTCAGTCTATTGTGTTATGCTCTTTTTATTAAAATATGTACTACTGATTACAGACTGTGAATTAAGCAGCAGTGTCATATTCAGCCTCCTCCTGCTCCAGATCAGTTCTCATACCATCTTGCTTGCCTAGAGTGATTTTCTCAATAATGTATTAAACTGCGTGTTTATTATTTACTGTTTACACAAGCTGTGTTGGAGTGACAAGCTCAGTCTGTATGAGCGCAGTGAGGCTCACGGAGACGCGCTACACGCTCCAGCGAAGCCAAAGCTGCTGGACTGCAACATGAAAGACATCTCGCTTCATACGAGCTGTTCTACACGCACCCCTAGGTTGTCAAAAAAAATAAATAAATAAATAAATGGGGCTAAACATGTGGGTGTTGAGTATTGATATTAATATTAATGGCGTAGGGTAAAAAGTGACCAGTGAGTATTTTTATCATTCTTTTTATGCCTTAAGTTATAATGTATCACAAATGTGAGTTTGAAAAGTTTCCTAGATGCACTACATCAAGACTCCCTTGACAGTCTTCACAAGAGCAACACTGTGAATTTTGAAGCAAACTACTTCTGTTTATACAGGATGACATTGTAGGTGTTGTTTCACTGTAAAAAAAAGAAAAAAAAGAAAATCAACACAACAAAGGCAACAGAAAATCTGCATTTAAAAAGGCCTGTATTGCATTAATGCTCTAAATATGAAATTATCAATAAAAACATGAAAATATTAAATTATGTGTTAATACAAAATATAAACTTATGGAAACATAATTGCAAAGTTAATTCATTTACACAGAAGCAAAATGGCCATCAGAGCCGCCTTTGATACTGAGGACTGAGACAAGTCTGAGTTGTAATATTTGAGTGTGTTTTTTGTGCGATATTAATCGAGTCTTAAAAGAGAATTTGGAGGCAAAACTGAAACTGCACTTGCGCTAATATTAATTGTAAAAATATGTAGTCATACGCATATCAAAGATCAAGCATCCTTAATAATTACATGCCATTCTCTTTTATTACCTATCATGTTTCTACAAATGTGATTAAAAAGAATATTTGTTTTATAGATGGATTAGAGCTCAATGCATAAGAGTATAATAAATTATCTCAATGTATGTTTTAAATGCTCATTATCATCTTGTGTGTTGCTCCAGTTTCATAGAAACTCCAAATGAACACACAAACAACGAAACACTAAATAAACACACACACACACGCACGCACAAACAAACATGCAATTTTCCAAACTATAAAACGAGGGACATCAAATGCAGCTATTTGTTTGAGGCCTGTTGTCGGGGGAATAGGCTACACGACTGCCTGGCTTCATTAGAATTCCTTTCAAGTTGTGGAGTGCGGCCTCCCTGTGTTCATCTCTCTATATCCCCTGACCCTGACGATGCATCTCCATAGGGCTAAAGAAAGGGCGGGGCATGCGCACACACACACAGTAACATTCTCCTCCTTCTAAACACTGTCACCCCATCGCATCATCCTCCCAGGGAACGACAGAGAGTTCCACCTTCACTCATAGTCTGGGGAATGTGGGATTGTGAAGTGAAACTGGTAAAAGAAGAAATGTACACAGGTACTATGGTAGCCTATTTTGCAATACAATTAAAAAACGAAGATAGAACGGATGCAGGTAGTCAGGTTGATTATCACAATCTTAACAGCCACAATTATTTGAGGTGCCGTTTACACAACACTTTTCAACTAAAAACGGAAAACTTTTTATGTTTTTTATGAACGTTTTAGACATTCATTTACACGACAACATCGTTTTGGGGGCCTGAAAACGCAAAGATTATATATTATTGTCTCTGTGAAAACTACAAATTTGTGAAAACGGTGACGTCATGCGTATGCTTATTACGTGTTGAGTCTATAGGCGTGTAGTGTTTCTTTACAAAATGACATCGCCAACTACTGGTCTGGCGGGCATAATACAGCGTTTTTAGTTGTTTTTGCAGATTTGTGTGAACGGGGATTGTTTTGACAACGTTGTCGTCTGTACGCGAAAAATTTAAAACTTTTTCTTTTTTAGTACATCGTTGTCATGTAAATGACATTGTAAAATTCAGATAATACGTTTGTTAGTTCCACTTACACTATCGTTCAAAGGTTTTGGGGTTGGAAAAACACAATATATTGTGAAATGTATTTACAATTTTAAAAAACTGTTTTCTATTTTAACATATGTTAAATGTAATTTATTTCTGTGATGGCAATGCTGACTTTTCAGCAGTTATTGGTGAAATGCTTAATTTTATTTATTTATTTATTTAATTTTGAAACCATGATACATTTTTCAGGATTTTTGGATGACCATAAAGTTCAAAAGAACCGTGTTTGTTTAAAAAATAAATCTTTAATGTCTTTACAGTCTTTTTTTGATCAGTTATATGCATTCTTTCTAAATACCAGTATTAAATTATTTTTTTTTAAATCTTACTGACCCCAAAAATTTTGAACAGTAACTGTATACTTTTTATAGCATTAGTATTGTAACTTATTTATAATTAAAGCATAGCCTTTCGAATACATTTTAATGCTTTTTATTTGTTTAAATGTTATACCACTATTCTAACACAGTCAGCGAGGAGTAAAAAGAGAAGTTGTAATACTCATAATCATTAAATAACTTATTATATATTATTTATGGTATATTCTTGATTTTTCATCAAGAGTAGACATTACAGATGAAAGACAGACAGGATTGCTTTAGCAGACAGAAGGCCTGTTGCATTTGCAAAGGAACTCCTCATATTCAACATCAATATTTAAATGTATGCTTTATAATCACAGATCATAAAGTTACTGATATTTGTAATAGACAAATGTACCTTAATCTGGGACCAGGACCAATCTGGGACTAGTCCACATTTCTGGGACTAATCACTTTTATAGTTTATGGTCAGTCATATACTGTAGCTAAATTCAATGTAAGGATAACATCTAAAGAATATATGAAACTGCCATTGTATGTCTTTTCCTTTTTTTTGGTCACAATTAAAAGGTGTTTTATCAACCATGAGTGAATATAATTTATTTGTTCTGAATCTCTGCACAAACTAAAATTAACCAACTCCAAGGTAAATAAGAGGTAAATTACCCACATGATCTTAATTGTTCAGTGATAAAGAACAAGAGGCCACAGTCATTCAGGACATTTTAGGAGGGGGTTTGTGTAAGGTAGCCTTTGGCAGGAGTTGCCGGATGGTCAGTGGTGGGTGCCAGGCCACGTGGGGTGAAGAGGATAAAGAAGAGGAGGGGGTTGAGGAAGGAGCCTGGGCAGCCCGTCACACCCCACCGCCTGTCTGACGGGCCAGGGGCCAGACTGACACCCATAGATAGTGGGAGGGGGAGAGAGAAAGTGAGAGAGAGAGAGAGTAAAAGTCTCAGTGCCCGACATTGCACACAGTGCCAAAGTGGCCCGAGGGCAGCTGCTCAGTGAGTGTGTTAGCAGTACAGCAGCCCTTGTGCGATGCAACCAGACGAAGAAATGAAAATAGCCAAAAAACAGGTTTGATATGCCAAAAATGTAAGCTATAATAACCTATAAAGACTCAACCATAATCTGTTTTCTTTGATGATTCCAATGCATGATGTTAGAAGTTTACAAGTAGCAGCACAGTTTTAATAAATAAATAGTTATAATTTACTCACCTTCATGTTGTTCCAAACTTATTTGATTTTCTTTGATCTGTGGGACACAAAAAGGGACATTTAGCAGGATGTTTGGAGCAGAAAGTTCCAAAAGTGACAAAAAAGCACCATAAAAGTACAAATTTGACTTTTACAGATTACACTATGTTCGGAGTCTTCTGAAGCCATGTAATTGCTTTGTGTGAGAAAAAGACCTCAAATTTAAGCCATTAAAGTTGCTCACAAATTGTATTCAGGTTTACATATGCTTGTATCATATGACTTCAGAAGACTATCAAATATAGCACATGAGTCTTATGAGCCACTTTTATCAGTTAAAGTTTGCCAGCCCTGGTCACCATTCACTTTCATTGTATGAAAATTAACAGAATTTAAATTACATTTAAATTTAATTTTAAAAGATCAGAATGTTGTTACTCAAATTTAATTGCACATTTCTCAGTGTGCTAAAATAATATGCCGATTTTGATCTGCAAACACCATGATCAAAATCAAAACTGCAGTTTAGCTTTGATTTCAAGAGAAAGTTCAAGAGAAAAAGTTGCCAATGATGTGTGCATGCACACCTTTCTGTGTGTGTCTTTGAGAAAAAGGTAAATAAAAGGCTGCCAGCCGGGGGGCATATCCGTGACAGTGAGAAATGTGTTTGCATGTGTGTATTAGTGTGCTGACATAATGCCTTTCAGGGTATTTGGGTGCCAATGTAAACATGACACCCTCACAGAGAAAACGCTTATCTAGTGACAGCGGTGGCCATGTCGAATCAAAACTCCCTGATTCTCTCTTGCTCTGTCTCACTCACACTCAGTCAGTCTGCGCGAGCCATCAAGTCATTAATGTAAGTTGTGGCTATATTTCCGTATGCATATTGCTGTGTTGTGCGGTTATATTGCTAGCGTAAGGGTAAGTATGTTTATTTACAGTACTGAAATATATATTACGTTTATGTGTGTGTGTGTGTGTGTGTGAGTACAAGAGGTTGGGGGCCTCAGGGGCCCTTGCTAATGAGCTATCTGTGTGTATTTCTAACAAGAACGCACTGCAGTGCTCACAGCACTGTCATCAGGGGCTGTGGCTGACCTTGCTCTGCTGCTAGGCTCTGTCATTTGCTATATTTATGGCACCGGCACCTATTTTGTGTGTGTGTGTGTGTGTGTGTGTGTGTGTCTTTATAAGAGTGGGGAGGGAAAGAAGGAGCCCCGTTCAGGAAGCAAATACTGTGCATATCAGCATAATGAATCAAGTGCCTGAGCCGGGTAGAGAAAGAGAGAGAAAAAAGAAAAAGAGTGGGAGGAAAGGAGATCCATTTTTCTCCACCGCTTTTCCCCCCCCTTCCAGTAGCAAACCCCTGCGGTTAGTCTTCCTTCAGTTAGTCATTTGGTCTCTCTGTTTTATTTTTCTCTCCTTGGTTGGGATGAATGCTAATTTTGTCCCTCTCCTTATCACAGGCTCTCCCATGCGTTCTGCGATCACTCACTTGGGGAAGATCTTCCACGTATCACTCACTTGACGGCTCAACAGCAGGTTCCCTTGGCCTGATATCGCTTTGCTCTCCAAACACTTGTGAAACATCTCTGCAATGTTTAGTATGTATGATAACAGCCAAATCCAGGTATCCCCCCCCCCCCACACACACTTTTTGGACTTGGAACATGCATGTATATTTAAGTTCATGTGCCTGTCAGTATGCAAAGCATCCCAAGACGGCAGTGCTGTGCAATTCAACGTTGGCGCAGCGTTTTTCTATCACCAAGCGACGAGAGAAGAGATAAGAGAGAAAGAAACAGGCCTGGCCAAAAGTAAAAGTTTCTAATTCTGTCCTCTGGGGCGAACGCTCGCTCATCCCTCTATCCCTACATCCCGAGGAGGCTCTCTGTCAGAAATCTATTCAAATCGCATTTTCTCGGGGATTTTATTGCATTGCACATCATCCCATCACCAAATGACAAATCACCTGTAAGGCTGGAGAAAGACTCAGTCTCGAGTTCCGGATCCAACCGGCATGTACTTTGTTTACGTCCTTCAGCACCTAAACGGATAAAACTCGGGAACCGCAAGGACCTTGTGTCTGTCTGAAAGTTTTTAAGAAGTGAAGAGATAAGGCAGAAAGGGTGTCAACAACTCCACACCTGACGGGGTTCCACAAAAGCACTCTCACACACACTTCTACAAGATCCTCGTCTCCTAATAAAGCCTGGCGATGAGAGTGTCGGAGGGGATAATTAGTTTATCCCGACACATGACAGCGGCACTGGCTGAATTGTTATTATTTCCCCTCTCCCGTTGCCGTGACACCGGCGACGCTTCTGCGCCCCTGCCACCGCTCCCCACATCCAGCTCGGCGCCACTTGATATATTCCTAATGTTCCTTAATATTTTCATTTTGATGTAATTTGTGGCCCCGGTTTTTTAAATATCCGCTCTGTAATAATGTTTAATTTCAAGGGTCAGTCTGCCAAGGAGTATATTAAAGCAGATAAAACTCATTTTCCAAAGCTCCAATATCGCGCCCAGATCAGGTTAGGAGGCCAGCCGCCGCGAATATTTCATCTTTTATCATGCCGATAATGGGCCGATGACAGAGGCGCGTTATTACAATGAGAGAATTGCTCATTTTCCAGGAAAGGGAAGGGCTGTGGGAAGCTGGGGGGTCCGGGAGTGTGTGTGTGTGTGTGTGTGTGCGAGAGTGCGTGCCGACTCACTCAATAAAAGGCAATTCTTCCAAAGAGGAAAAGAAAGAGCGGAGAAGAGAGATGGCGGGATGAAGGGGGTGCGGGGAGAAAAGCAGCTTGCTCCAGCCCGCCTTTGCTCTTATTTGATTGGGATGAATAATAAATGCAGCCTGTGTGCTGCGGTCAGGAGGCTGAAGAGGGGAAGGTGATGAGAGCTGATTTGAGGAGGGCCGTCTCGAAATTAACCTCTTTAATTGAACCATTAGGAAGAAACAAAAGATGATGAGAAAGGTGTGGAGGAGAGAAGAGCGAAGGAGAAACAAGGAGGCGGAGGGGGGCAGAGCTCATCAGGACTCCAGGAATTGGACCTGAAAGTGGAATGACTATGCAAACCGTCCCCGTCCCTCTAGCCCATAATAAATAGAGCCAATCAGAGGGGTCCTGGGGGCCAGATGGGTCCTGTACAGGTCAGACCCATTAGAGTCAGATTAGCCTGCTGACAGACCCATCACATCACTCAGTCTAAGCCACTGTCATCATCTTAACCCAATTCTGCTCCACTTATAGCCCACACCCTGCCTATGGGGCCGCATATACAGAGCTGTATCTGCGAGGACGCTTAACTCAGTGCGTGACCCAGAACATCTAACTCAGGTGAGGAGCCTTGAGAAACAGTTTGGCTTGTCTTGAATTCAGCAGCCTGTATACCTGGAATATAGTTGGGGGAAAAGCATGGACAAGCATCCTTACTACTGCTCATACTCAGGCTTAGAGATCTGAACGAATCGCCTATTTAAGTATTCAAATTCAGCACATAACTCATCCTCTACCAACTGATACTTTAACTTTATGTGGCTTGTAGAGGCAGAGCAACCTATCAACTATATACAGTGGCTGTTTGGAAACATTACCATTTTTTAGGTTTTTGGAAAGATGTCTCTTATGCTCACCAAGGCTGCACTGATGTAATCAAAAATACAGTAAAACAGTAATATTGTGGAATATTATTTCAATTTAAAATAATTGTTTTCTCTTTTAATAAAACAAAAACAACAAATAAAAAATTATTCCTGTCAAAACAAAGCTTGAGTCTTGAGTGTCACACGATCCTTCAGAAATCATTCCAATATGCTGCTAAAGAAACATTTATTACTATTTTTATTATTATTATTAGCAATGTTGAAAACAGTTTTTGCTGCTTAACATTTTTGTGGAAACAATGATACCATTTAAACATTTGTGGTAAGATTAAAAAAAGAGAGAAATGAATACTTTTATTAATCGAGGATGCATCAAACTGATCAAACGTGACAGTAAAGACATTATAATGTTACGAAAGATTTGTATTTAATAAATGCTTTAATAAATGTAATAAATAAACAAATACTATTCATTGAACTTTCTATTTATCAAATAATTATTTTAAAAGTATCACAATGTTAAAAAATGTTGAGTAGCAAATCTGTTTTTAACATTGATAACAAGAAGAAGAAATGTTACCTGAACTCCAAATCGGCATATTAGAATGACTTCTGAAGGATCAGAAGAAGTCTGGAGTAGACTGGAGTAATAATGCTGAAAATTCAGTTTTGCCATCACAAGAATAAATTATATTTTAAAACATATTAAAATAGAAAACAGTTCTTTTAATTTGTAATAATATTTCGCAATATTACTGTTTTTAGCTTTTTACTTTTTTATTTGTATTATTATTATTAAATAAATGCAGCCTTGGTGAGCATATGAGACTTCTTTCAAAAACATAAAACATATATATGTTTCCATTAGACTCTGTTGAGAAATGCAATGCTTTTAAACATTTAAAATCTATTTGATACCAGTTAACACATTAACTTTGGCGCTCCTAAAATATTAAAACTAAAATAAAAACTAATAAACAAGATAATAAATAATAAACCTGTAAACAAGAAAAATGTATAAATAAATATTAATAATAATAATAATAATAAGCAATGATTAGGGGTGTGACGGTTAGTATATAACCGTGAGACCGACGGTTATAGTTGAACACCGTCATTAGAACTCTATAACCGCCAAAACCGTGTTATTAAAATATTTTTTACAAACATTTTTTATCATAGAGAATGTTTAAATACTAATTAAAAACAATTGTTAACAGTCTGTGTTATTAATGGTCTACGTCGTTTCCAACTGTATTTGATTCTTTGCCAAGTACCCCTTGACCGACCGCCAATCATTTGAGATAGAAATAAAAGCTATGATATAGTGATGTGCCATCATTATGAGATTTATTAAACAAATTAAAAACATTTGCAATAATAAACATTAGCAATGAACATTTGCAATCGGGAGACATGGTTTTTACCACTTAATGAAGTTTTGTTTTGTAAATCGTCAAGACATGATTTTTACCACTTCATTAAGTTTTGCTTTGTAGAAAACCTTTCTTTAAAGCGAATTTCATTTTGTACAAATTGTATCTTAATTTTAATAAATGTTTCATCAACCAATTGCATGTATTTAATAAATAAAAAGCAAATATAGGAGACAATATAATAACCGTGACATCGAGGCTCCGATGCGCCGCGTTCACTTGCATTGCATTGTGAAGTTGAACTAGAGCGCATCTCATCGTAAATGAATGAAACTCAGCGTAGGCCTATGCCTCATACATTAGCATTAAATATCTTTTAAGCAAATGATTAAAAGATAATCATCTTTTAATGATTATCCCCCCCCCCCAATTCTGAAACCGGCACACCCCTAGCAATGATAGAGTGAAAACTATCATTTACTAAATACAATTTAAAAGATGAGTTAAATATTAAAAACTATATTTAAAAAAATAAGAACACCCAAGCAATTTCCCAACAACCACTGAGACTGCCCAAGCAACCACCTAGAAACAGCCTAACAACATTCAGAACAGCCTAGAAAGGACCTACGTTAGAAACGTCCTAACAACCTCCCAGAACACCCCAGCAACTATGGCCTAATAACACCCAAACAACCACCCAGAAACATCCTGGAATTGTGGTGCCAACTTTCACAGGTAAGCAGTACTCACCATTTCTTCAGAAACGTAACTGTATCCATATGCAAGATGTCAGTACACACAAGATGTTAGATAGCTACGTGTAAAGAGCATTGCCTTGAAAAGAGTCTGAACACAGCTAAAGTTATTAAAGGTGTAGGTGAGGTTAGATTAAAGCAGCCGATTGAATTGATTGTATTAGGAGGAGAACTCAGGTTGCCCCAGGTGGTAATGTTCAGCTCTCATACCAGCCTTTAACAGCAGGGGATACAAGAACTACACTCATCAAATCATGCCTCCCTCCTTCTTTCTCTCTCTCTCTGAAGTAATCAATGTACCGGCATTGTGCAACAGCACCAGGATAGTCTATCAACCCCCTCCCGTGTTCATGCAAATATTAGAACGGATCTTCTAAGTTCTACAAACTGTTTTGTGTGTGAAAGCTGTGACGTCACTGACAACACTTTCAACACACTTTTAATGTAATCCTTAAGGCAAAAGCATGAGCTGACAAAGATAAAGATGTAAATATGTGCTCACTTTATCGAGTCGCCCCTATACTTGAGGCCAAACATAAAAATAAAAAAAAGAAGACATGGCTTACCCCCAAATCTAAATGTCCATAATCACATATGGACCTTAGGAACTCGGTTGTCACAAGGTTTAAACTCAAAGTACATCATACGTAAAGCGTCAGGCTAGCATATCTGTAAACATTGGTTAAAGGCAAGAGTGTAATCTGAGTGTTAACCGATACAGAAGTCAGCCAGAATTAATTTATTCCGCAAGCAAAAGTGTCCAATAACAGGGGATTTATACTGACATAATTCAAGTAGAATTCAACTAATCATGTGATTCAAAATGGCCGCCGCCTTGAAGCGCCCCCATGTAAAATAAAAAAGCTTGCTGATATGACTGGAGTCTTCAGCTCATGTGGACATGATTTTAAACAGCTGTTTTAAAAAGTAGGCTGCTGTTCATTTCTCATCTGTAAAACTTTTTAATGAGGAAAAGTGCACCTTTGAGGTGTGCAACAGATGTGAAGGAGAGGAGGAAGAGGGCAGGGTTGGTAGAGAAAAGTCTTGTCCATAGAATTAACCATGAAAGGGGTGCCAAGTTGGTCCCCAAAACCCCTAGGCCAGGGTGGAGAGAGGGGGAGAGATGGGCCAGCAGGCTGGGGGCACCTTGGGGAGTTGAGGAGGAAGTGGCATGCACCATGTCTCTTGCTCCTGTTGTTCCCTCATTTGATTTTGATGAATAATGCATGGGGAGGGGGGCCCAGCCTTAAAGGGGCACCGCTGCCACAGTGGGAGTCATTACTGAGCACAACGCACTGATGAGGAGCAAGAAAGAAAGAAGGAAGGAGAAAGAGAGAGTGGGAGGCGGGGGGGGGGCAAAAACAAACAAGAAAATTAGAGAAGTAAAACAGTTCTTTGAATCTTCTTCGAACACTCCAGATGAGCTGCATTTCATATCCGCTGCTTTTCTGAGTTAATCAGAAATATTTTGTTTTTGCTGTGCTTTTTCATTATTAAAATTAAGTTCATTTATGCATAAGTTCTTGCATGTTCCAAACAGGCTGTCAGTCTGTGTATAAGTGGTGGGGATTGTTCAGTGACTCTTTCTACAGGTTACATTGTTACGCCAGATGACCAGTGACTGTCTTTATGAGTGAGTCATTGAATTGTTCACTCAAGCGATTAGTTCCGAAACATGATTCGTTCAGAAGCTACACAAGATTGACTGAAACATTCATTTAAGCAATTCATTCAAAAATACTGATTCATTTAGAAAGGAAACAAGTGACTTATTTTACAAATGAGTCATTAATTAATTAACTTAAACGATTTGTTCAAAACACTGATTTATTCAGAAACTAAACAAGTGACTAGGTGTGTTTATCTTGAAGCAGCGTTGCCCAGACCGATCAGTGTATGACATCAAAGTATCACAAGAGCGATTCGAAAAACATACGGATCTGTCTCCTATCATTCTTGTGGTACTTTAATGTCATAGCCTACACTGATCGGTCTGCGCGGCGTCGTTTCAAAACGAACACACCTATTGTCTTCAGGTGGGATTCACTAAATAATTCATTCAAGCGATTCATTCAAAAACACTAATTCGTTCAGAACGTAACACATACACAAGTCATTGAATTGTTCACTCAAGCGGGTTGTCATTCTCTCAAACTATTCATTCAAAACACTGATTCATTCGGAACGAAACAGTAACTCATTCACTTTTTCCTCAAAAGCTAAATGAAGCCCAGCAGAACGTGATTTTGTTTCACAGGTTTTTGCCGGACAGCCATCTATACTCCCTTCAGACATTAGACGGGTCACAATACAGTCACAGAAATAAACCTGTTTTTTTATAACCAGCAAGACACAGCATTCCTCAAAAGAGATGACTTTTGGTTTCAGAATTACCGGAAAGCTGCATTTATATACCAGAGTTGCTGATTCATGTGAGCGCTTGGGACCCGACACTGACTTCTGAGAACACGTTCAAAAAGTACGGCGTTCAAGCAGGAACTGGGCGCAGAGAAAGAGCAGGGTAATGCTAGAAGGGGATGCGGCAGGCACAGTGCAAGGTGTCATCACTCATTTTGATTGGGTATTACAGCATGACGGATGAGGCCCCGCGGGCCACCGCGCGTCTCCTCCGTGCTTATTACAGCTGTTCTTAAGTGGGAGTTGATTTAGCTTAAATAGGTTGTTTCATAAGGAGAAGACACCGGCGCTGTCACCGCATCTCTGTTCCTTTGCACTGTATCCCGCCACTTTAATTGAATAATGCCTCCTCTACATACCTATTAGTGTGCTTAGCTACATACCATGCCCCTATAATTGCTTATACAACCCAGCTAATTCCACCACTCCCCTCCTTTCCTGTCTTTTCATGTGATATTTCACGCGGTTAATATAGAGAGTGCGCCGGCGAGGATAAAGACGGCTTGTTTAAAGGGTTATCAGGTCTGTGCAGCACCGTGATGTCTTTTATCCGCCCTCCATAATTAGTCGTGTAATCATTAAGCTGCAGTTTATCAGGTTTTAGGGCTTTTATTAATTACAACACTCGAGCGATTTCACGGCACTTTCACGGTCACGTAATTCACGAGCCATTGTCACGCTGTGTGTAAAAGAGAGATGAACAAGGATTTCACAATTGCGTCTGACATTATTGCAAAGATTTATCTGAGCTGGTACTGCTTCAATATTATCAAATTACAGACATCCTGAACGTGTCACGTGATGCAAACTGCTTTATATTACAGAGGTGGTTCTCTCGGGTCTTCTTAACACTGGTGATTGTACCAATAAGATGAATGTGCTTCATGATTTTAATCTACATTATAAGTTTCCTGTAATCCTAAGTCTGCAGTTTAATAATGAATTTGTTATAGGCCACTATTCTTGCTCTATCCAGCTCAGTCATTTGGCTAACAATACGGTATTTGGCCCTATAAGATTTATTTGTGGATGTAGCAATTTTTGGCTTTCCAGAGCTGTCCAGTCAGCACCATCAAATGTTCCCACTGACATCAGCACCATAGACAGCTCCAAAAAATCCCTTCAAGGCCTGTAGGACACCACTTAAAGAAACAGTTCAGACAAGTTGATTCAGATAAACAATTCTGTCATTATTTACTCACCCTAATGTCATTCCAAACCTGCTATTATTTTGTTCTGTGGATTTTCACAGATCTTTTCCATACGACAGCAGTTCATGGAGGACACAGGATGTCAAGCTACAAAAAGGCTCTATAAAAGTAGTCCATACAACCTGTGCTTTATGTTCCAAGTCTCCTGCAGCCATACAATAATGTTGTGAGACGAATAGACAGAATTTAAGCGATAATTCAATGATAGACATCCAACCTGTGCATGTTTTATTTGCATCTCCCTTTTCCTAAAATCAAATTGCAGTTTTTACAATCAGAAAGCACTACAATCTCACAGGAAGACCTTTATCTTTCTAGTCAATGTCTAGTATGAATTCTAGTATGTCGGTAACACTTTAGTTTAAATTGTAATTCAGTTAAATTCAATACTAACAATAAACAATTTTTTACAGCATTTATTTATCTAGGTTCTAATGTTAATTTATAAATATTTTGTTCACTGTTAATCATTGTTTTTTTCCGTATAATAAATTAACTGATGTTAATGTATACAACTTGAAATGGGGAAAGAAATTGTAGTTTTTGTGTTGATAAATATTTGTAAATTCATTAAAAGATTAATTATTTCATGTTATATATTGCATTAAGTAATGTTAACAAATACAACATTATTGTAAAGTGTTACCTGTTTGTCTTTATAAACCAGTGATGGACTACAGAGATTAATGTTGCTGTTTGCTGGCACTGATTCATTGATGCACTTTTGTTGTTTATTCTATTGACTTCCATCATTTTAATAGGCAGAGGTCACGATGCTGATGAAGCTGCAGGATGTAAAACTCCATATCTTGTGTACAGAAAAAACAAAATGGTATTAATTGCTGATGCATTTATGAAATTGACACACTGATAATGGGAGCTAGGATGTCTTTTAAGAAAGTCAGTTCACAAACATTAACATCAAGCCAAGATGGAGCTCTGCCAAAGACAATACACACAGCCTCTCTCACACACACAAACATGGGCGATGCCAAGTATGCTGCCAGTCTTGCCCCACAAACCCAAACATTCATATTTGTCATCAAACCCCTCAACTGCACACACATATCTGTCCCACCCAACACAACGCCAGCTCTGGCTGCCTGAGGTGCCCGCTGGTTCTGCATGATTGATGATGCCGATTGAGAGGCAGATCATTTGGGTGCCCCTCGCTACCAAGGACGTAAATCACATCAGCCCACTCTAATGATTTCTCACAGACCCATTTGGCAGAATCCACAATAACCTATTGAGCCTTGCATGGGGACAAAAAAAAAAACATCAATACAGTCAAATAATGATTTTATTTAAGCACTTTATCAAGGATTGACAAGCATTTTTCCAAGGTTGCATGGGGTAGAGAAGCTTCTGGAAACCGTCAAGGTGGCTTGATATGTTAAAAACGTAAGAGTCACTGCAAGAGTATAGACTAATAAACATGTCTATTTCGGCCAGGTGGAATTAGTTGTTTTAACGAGTAAAGATGTCTGTGGCGTACTACAGTGATAAATGACGACCGGCAGAGCGGATTTGGACACTTGGTGCCCTGAGGGGCGACCCATTTCAACTTTTCATTAAAACGTCCAGCCAAGGCCAAGCCATGATTTGCTCCTAATTGATGAGGCCATTATGATCTAATTAACCACACATTTTCAAACCCACTCTTATTTTGGCTTCTTCATGGCAGTGGAAAGCTCATTGGTACCATAAATTCAGATATAATTTCCAAATGACAAAGGATGAAAATCACACTATAGGGCAAATTTACATCAAACATCATTTCACATTCATTTTAGCTTCTTCTTCATTTTTGTATTAATATATAAAGTAACATATAGTTGATAAACAACTGATTTCACTTATGAAACAAGTCTTATGGCTCTGTTTATTCTGCTTATGTCAGGCAATATGTCTCGCCTAACAATTGCCTCTTATGTAAAGTTCTTTAAATTTTTTAAATTTAAGTTCAGGGATTTGATTCACAGATTTTTCTGTTCACTCTAATTCAGCTGCCAAGTCTATACCAGGAGTTTAGGAATTGTGACTGAAATGTAAATATTTGTAATGTCTCATGAAACTGACCACCAAAAACTTTCTTATGGTCCATGGCAAAGAATCACAGTGATCAAGATTTAGAGTTTGTATAAACCGATTTAAACCGTTATAAACCGGCCAATTCTGCTCATATTCAAAATTCAAAGAACAGGCCAACAAGAGTGTATTTCATTTAAATTAGCTTTTGTTTTTAGTCTAAGAATCATTCATGTAACTGTTTAGCCCTAAAATATTTTTTTAAAGAATTCACTGAAATGTCCAACCTTGGAAGTTCCTTCCAATGAAAGATCCTACTGGAAAGAGTGAAATTCAGAAAAAAAATAACTAAAAAATATATTTTTGGTTTAAGCAGAAGTATTTCATTTACACTACTGTTCAAAATTTTGGGGTCAGTAAGATTATTATTATTATTATTTTTTTTATTTTTTTAAAGAAATTAATACATTTATTCAGCTAAGATGTGATCGATCAAATTAATTAAATTGATCAAAAGTGACGGTAAAGACATTTAGAATTTAGAAGAATCTTTATATTAGAATGATTTCTGAAGGATCATGTGACACTGATGAGTGATGACTGCTGAAAATTGAAATTCAGCTTTGCCATCAATAAATTACATTTGAAAATATATAAAAATAGAAAGCACTCATTTTAAATTGTAATCATATTTCACAATATTATTGTTCTACTGTAATAAATGAAGCCTTGGAGAGCATAAGAGACTTCAAAAACATTAAATAATCCTACCAATTAACCCCAGACTTTTGAACAATATAATTCTTAATAGATTCTTGGAAGATTGTTATCTTTTATGAGTGGTGTCACATTGTGATTGAAAAGTAATCACTACCCTGTAGTATTGACTCTGGATTGCTTAAAGGAATAATTCATACAAAAATCAAAATTAATTTATCGGTTTTTCAGCCTCATGTCTTTTGAAACCCTTTCTGGAGTTTTACAGCCCTTGGTTCCCATCTTCTTTTGTGTTACTTGGATGAAAGAAAGTTCTAAAAAGTAAGGTCATCTGTAAACAAAAACATTTGCTGTAAATGGAGAAAAAAAATTACTGTTCCTGCTCAAAAAGAAGTTCTACCTTGAATTCAATGTAAATTATTTTGCTTAAAAGTGCCAGCCAAATGCATGAATGTAAATTTAAACAAATAGCTCTAAATAATGGTTTGACAACACAACATTCTCTTTCACAACGGTCTTATCCAGTGAGGGGCACCCTTGCATAAAAGTCAGTTCAGTGAAAGTGTATGTGCATCTCCTTATTAGTAACACAAAGCTGGATAGGGAGATGTAAGGCTCTGTTCAAATAAGCTTGCTGTCCCCAGGCCAGGTTTTATGTGTGAGAAGGCCGGGAAAGAATAAGAAGGAATGGCTGAATGGTTGGATGGAACTTTCTTTTAATTTGAAAGTCTTGAGGGAATTGTGCATATACAATTACAGCTCGTTCGAGTGGATCTCGGGATCGGCACTAAAGAGGAAACAGAACAATGAAACGGAGAGAAATAAGATGATCTTGGGTGTTATCTTTTCCTCCTGCTATCATATTCTACACACAGTCTATCATGCAGGAAATGATAAATGTAAGTAATGCCACTGTAATCCATTACTAAGAACTGAGAGTTAGCATGAATAGGGCTGTGAAGTTGTGAGGGAGGGGATGGGGGTCTATCATCAAACTCAATTATCATCTTATTACAGGCTCTAAGTGGCCTCATATTAGGGTCATTGCCCTTAATTTCAGGGGGAAAATAATTGGTAACCCCCGTAATAGCAATACACAGACACCATTTAGCAAACCCTGAGGGGATCCGGTGGGATAATCAATGGGAAGTCTGGTATAACGCATTACAACCGTCATCTGATAAGTGTCCGTCTTTGTTTTTCTATGGTGCTAATCAAACTTAACAGAGACCTAAAGTGATGATTATGTAAATATAGTGCAAAGAAGGCGTTATTTAAAGAGATATTCCAACTGAAAATGAAAGTTTGCCCATTTACTCATCCTGATGTCATTCCAAATATAAGATATTTTGAGGAAAGTTTTTGTCCATATAATGAAAGTCAGTGGGGTCAAAAACAACAATGGACCCCATTTACTTTTTTGTGTTCCTCAGAAGAAAGTATACAGGCTTGGAATGACATGAAGGTGAGTAAATTATGTATTTTCATTTTTCATCCCTTGAAGTTTGCAAAATCTTAACTTAATAAACTTAATCTTAAAGTGTGCAATTAAGTTTAATGATTTGCTTTGAAAGATCAGATTTGTTTGTGGCGTTTTTACTTTTTAGCCTGTTTAGATTTTTTGAGCAACTTCAGATATATGTCTTGGAATCCAGACCCCATGTGGTGCCCTCGACCGTCGCATTTAATTTAGAAGCAAATTCTATCCTCATGAGCCAAGCAGAGTGAAAAGCTTCTGAGAGACATATATGGGGAAATAATCTCTCTAAAGTGATATTGATATCAGATTTGACCAAACACACATTCACAGCCCTATTTTTCATTCCCCCAAAATATGCGGCTGAAGTCTCAGGAGGGACCAGTCAGAGATGAAATAATCCGTCTGTATTGTAAAAGTAGTTTTCTTATTCAAAGAGCAACCCCTCCGGTCCTCTGTTTTGTAGATTGAGAGTGACACTGCCCATAGGGCTCCACACACTGAATGCTTTTAGAGACGCCCTCTAAGTGAGTTAGCCGATTCTGTGGACACCACAGATTCAATAAAACACTTGCCTGTCTATTCTGTTTTTTCGTCCACATACTCTCACTGCAGCCTTTTCTTCTCACCTCCACTCCTCTCTCTGTTCCATCACTGCTCTGCTAACTTAGTAAAAGTGGAAAAGTACAAACAGGTGATATTGGAAATTTCATATCATGAGCCTTTAAATGAATCAGACCCTTTAATGGGTTGACAAAAGAAGAATGTCTCTTTAATTCAGGGGCATCATGCATTTTTTGTATTATTATTATTATTATTATAATTTTTGAAGTGACTATGAAAGCTTGTTTCCATCTCAGAATAAAAATAATTAAAAGGCAATTGTAACTCACAAACGCATCCTTTTTTATAAAAATGCAACTTTATTCCTTACAGTCTGACTTAATTTCTTACATTAAGCTGTAATTATTTGTTTTAGGTTTTACTCTGAGGTGGAAACAGGCTTCTATAGTTGCTGCTGCCCTAAGACAAAAAATAAAAAAAAATAAAAAATAAATAAATAATTTGACAGCCATTTATTATCATGCAACTTTAATTGCATTTAAATTCCAGTTGGTATGGCGTGGTTTGGGAGGCTGTCCCATAATTTAACATGGCAATTTTGAGTAAAAATCACAGAAACAAATTCCACTGTTTGCATCATGGTAAATACAAATTCTATCAATAAGCTTATGAGGTGTGGTTCATAATAGGAGTATATATGCAAATATCCATATGGCTCTCTCCTCTGAGCAGATTCTGAGCCTCTTATCAATATCCTAATTGAGTTTCCTCTAACCACACTCTCTCCTTTATTTCCCAGGAGTGGAAGATGCTTGATGCCTAGGGCTACATGACACTACCGTGCAAAACCATTAAATAAATAAAACACTCTTTGGGGAGCTTTTATAAGTCTGTAAATGCTTTTCTCTGGCTCACTGGTCCTCTCCATCCCATAGATTTCCTATGCCTTGGGAATAATATTTTGCCAAATTATCCTTAAAAACAAATACTATGAAATCATTACAACTAATCAGATGTCAGTAAATCTTGAAACATGGGTCAAAAACATGTGATTTATTCGTTTTCAAAAAACTATTAAATGAATCACTAGAAAGTGATACCTAACAGATATTAAGCAGAGAGTCTAGTAATACTCTAACGACTGTTAGCTGACATGTAGTTGCAAAGTTACTTATAGTTAGTAGAATGTCTAATGCCTGGAACAGACACAGATCTAATAAACCTGAGCACAACATAAACTGTACGATGATGACACCTATTGAATCGTAGGCTACGATGCAAATTAGAATAGAAGAATAAAACGTCATCAGTATGCGCTAGTGGTAAACAAATAGAGCAAAATTAATCACACTTTGGCAATTGTAAATTTGCAAATGGAGCGCCATGTTGCGTTGATCAATACACCATGTTGCAATTTTATTGGCTAGTCAGTAGATGTAGGTCGTAGCAGCAAACACACTGTAAGATGATCATGCTGAATTTCTGACACTTTCAGAAAATTATCGCAGGCTATCTTTAGTCGCAAGACCGTGACAACAGCCGTATTTGAACCCCTTTCACTGTACGACGTAGGACCACCGTTAAGGAGCCAAGACCACAGAAATCGCAACAACTGGTCATCTGGAACAGCCCAAAATCGTACAATGTGTACCAGGCATAAAGTGTACCATCAAAATAAAGTGTTATCAATGATAACAATAATAGAAAAAAATACAAAATGAATTAGAAATAAATGTATAATTCCATGGGTTCATAATAATTTTTTCCCCTTTATGTAGCCTGTCCTATCCCAAGTATAAAGAATCTGTGTTATACTTAGATGTTTAAAATGTTATACAATGTACAAAAGTTTGAACCTTTTTGTTTCTGAACAATAATGCCTGTAAAATAATGACTGTATAATAACGAATGAAGAAGAAGAAGAAGAAGAAGAAGAAGAAGAAGAAAATCTGCATCTGCATTTGTTTTCCTTTACAACTGTTTCTACTAGTAGAGGATGTAAAAACTCAGCCACAAAAACAACCCTCAAAGGTGGTCATTTTGTTTGCATAAAGATGGACTGATTCCAAACCTCTTTTTGGACACAAGTGAAAAAAAGTAACCTCAATCATAAAAAAAACATGCAAAATCATTCAGGTTTGAAACAAAATTGCATTTAAAATGTATTCTAAGAAAAAGACTTTCATGAGTTGGAATTACAGGCAAACCAAAAGGCAATGCATCTTTCTCAGCCTACCAAAACCAATTTGTCTTTTCAAAACAAGTCCTTAAACAGTGAAGAGAAGTCATAGTGCGCTCTTCTATCCTGTGCTGTTTCCCCCCCAGGAGACGAAGCTGGTCAGAAGTCAAGATCATTTCAATTCATCTCGTCTCTGTTTCCACGGCAGCGCCGCAAAACAACTCACTCTTCCTCCAGTGCCATAGTGGGGAAACTTTTCTGCTCTCTGAGGGAGATGCTAAACTATTTTAAAAGGCAATTACGACAGTTTTGGGGGCCCCGCTGAGGAGGGGAGCGGGAATAAAGAGAGAAAGAGAGTGGACTGAAAAACAGGAAAAAGTGAAAATATGTTAATGGAAGTCAGGCACTTTTGTGGAGCAGGGGTGGTGTGTGAGTGTGTATGGGTGATCTAATGTGGTGACCTGACCTGTGGGGTGCGTGTTTTTGGCGATAAGGACTGGAGATGAGGTGAAGGGTGCAGTGACAGTTCAGTAGTTGTAATTATTTTCAGGTTAGGTCACTGTCCCTGAGAACGCAGAGGTGATGGAGCCTGGAGAGGAAGGGAGGGAAGGGTTAGGAGGTTATAGTGTGGTTAGCAGAACAGTTCTTCTTCACCCTTTTCTCTCTCTCTTAAACACAGACACAGCCCTGTCCCAGCCCCTGCTCAGTGACAGGACAGTAAGCTTCATAAATGTTTCACATTACAATACCATATAGAATAAATTGCAGTTAAGAGTGATACTTGGATAAAACATTACAATTAGGTTATATTTGTTAACATTAGTTAATGTAATAGCTAACATTAATTAATTTGTTAATTTTTGTATATTGTGTATATTATGGCTCACTTAGCACTGTTGCCTCATAGCAAGAAGTTCCCCGGGTCGGGAATTTAATGAAAATATTCATTATATGAATATCATTTTATATATGAATATAATTAACATTTTTGTTATAATTAACAAACTGAATTATATATTCGAAATAAATTCTATATATGTATATACCTAATATATAACACAAATAATTAAAATTCTATAATTCATAAATGTATGTATTAAAAAAATAATTGATCTAATATGAACCTAGATTAATAATGCTGTAAAAATGGTTCTTGTTATGATGAAAATTGTTAAAAGATGTTTTAAAAAAAACATTATTTAACCATTATTGTAAAGTGTTGCTGAAATTTTGAGAATATTTTTTCAGACTTAGTTGCATAAGAAGACCATACTTGTCAACATTGGGATTTGAAAATTAACTGGTTTGCGCCCAGTGAGATTTTTTTATTTATTTTTTATTTTTTATAGAAAGATTAAAAATACAGGAGAAATACGGGAAAATATTTAAACGGGATGATAGCGGGATAGCAAGGTAAAATACGGGAGAATCTCGGGAAAAACGGGAGGGTTGACAGGTATGAAGAAGACACATATTTGTAATAAAGGAAGTGTAGAAAGTTCTTTATTCAAATTTGGCACATGAAGAAGTGTCATGTGCCACATTTGACATCAATGAACAGTTTGAATATGTGTCAATTTGTTTTCATTGCATAGAAAAGAGCAGCTTGAATATCTGTGGCCCTGTTTACACCTGGTTTTTAGATGCGTTTTTGTTGATTGGATCACAAGTAGACGAGGCAGACACATCCTTGTCTACACCTGGTATTTTAATCCATCTCTTTTGTCCACTTTCAACCACTTATGTCCTGATTTCTTTATGGGCGGTATTTCAAATCTTTCGATCTATTGGACGAAATGAAACGTGACCGGATACGACGGAAAATATACAGAAAGCATCAGCTTTCGTTTCTGCTCTGATAGCCGGAAGACCACGCTTAATGTGGCGTGTGTGTGTTAAAAATCAGGAATGGTGAGAGAACATTGTGCTTGGTACGTTTTTCATCTTCAAACCAGACTTGGGTCTTCAACCAACAAAGTTTAAATCCCCTCTGGCTAGTGCACTTCCCATAATGTTTACGCATTAATTTAGTAGGTGGAGAGTAGGCGGTCTTTTGTGGCTTTTCAAACACATTCTACCACATGAACGTTTACAAAGCAATCCGTTCTAATGTGTTTTCGACTGCCTCTGGAAGTGGTCGAAAGTGGACAAGCTCAAAATGTTTTAGACCCCGTTTACACTTGTACACTTTGCAATTGTGTGTCGTCCACTTGTGACAAAATTTTAACTAATAAAAAGATTCCAATACCACATCTCTCATGACAGCACAAACTTGTCAAACCCCCACCGTACAGTTATTAGACACCATTTCAGCTTGTGAATGCGTAGAGAGGTTTTTTGCAAAATAGGTCATATTCATTTACAAGATGAGCCTAGGCCATCGGCACAACAGCCCCCCCCCCCCCCCCCATCTGTCCGACCCCCCCACCCCCCAACACCCCACTGTGGTCCTTTTCTTTCTCTCCTTCCAAAAACACCCCACTCTTTATCAGTGCAATTACCACACAAACAGATCCATCACAGCCTGAACTGTCCTCTCAAATCGCCACTCTTTCCACGGGCAAGCTAATTAATCCTAAAGAGAGAAAACTGATGCTGGAATAAAGAAACAGAGAGAATGGACCTATCATGTCCTTCTGTATGCGTTTGCAATTGTGACCGTGTTTATCCTTTTCTCCTTTGCTTTCTTTTTTTGTTGTCCCATTCTTTCTCTCTTTATCAGCGAAGAGAAAGCCTTCAAAGGAACGATTGTGCGGGCGGCGGGCTGAAGTGGCCTGTTGGTAGCGGCAACAGTGAAGGCGGACAACACAACATAACAAACATGGTTGCATCTAATCAGGGGCCTCGGTTAATGTAAACAATGTCATTTTTTGGCCTTAATGAGCCAATTTTCCCCGGACACGAGAGGCTAACAATTGGGGCAGCGCCTTTGATGTTCTTCATTTGAAGGTTTGTTTGTGATTGCCGGCACTTTTGTTGGAAGCCCCGTGCCGGGTTTCTTTCATCTCGCTGAAAAGCGAGAGTCACGGCTCACTTGGACGCAAAACAAGGAGAAGTGTGTGAGAGAACGAGAGACAGAGAGAGTGAACGAAAGATGACATATTCCCTATTTACCTTAAACAATCCCTCATCAGCTGATCTTCCCCAAAACCTCCTCCTCTTTTTCACCTTCGTCTTCTTCTTCAGAAAGCACACACACAGACACATCAAGACATAAAACAAGCACATTGGTTTGGTGTCTATAACTATCAAATGGCTGGCTCATTAAAAGGCACCCCGGTGAGGGTGCATGTGTGTGCGTGTGTTTGTCGTTGACGGGGCTTAATTAACATGAGCCTGACAAAAGGTGACGCAGACCAAAGAGGCAGCCGGTGAGCCAGGTGTGTGTGTGCGCGGTGCCTTTCAACTTCATACTGTGCAGACATCCCACGCTGACCAATATCAGCCATGTTACGGAGCGAGAGAGAGAGAGAGAGAGAGAGAGAGAGAGAGAGAGAGAAAGAAATGGAGCGTCAAAGCAAAGATCAAGATAATTAAGCATCTACTTTCTACTTTCCATAGATATACAAATTAATCTATTTATAATGTGTCAACTCCCATGTGTTAGGAAAAAGGTTTAATTCTACATTTAGGAGCGCATAAAACGTACACAAGAGAGTTGGAAATACAAAGAGAACAATGGGGTAAACTTTTTTCCTCTATGCGCATTTCTCCCCGGGTCTAACGCACGTGTCACTGAGATAAACTGCAAATTAAGGGGAAAAACTGCACGAAAATAAATAACTTTGTTTAAAGGACAAAAGCATTGTAGATAAAAATCACAACTAATATGTCCAGGCTTTTATCTATCAGTCAAGCAAACTCACACACACACATACACACACACACACACAGGCTCTGTGAGTCAGGGGCCTCTGGGGCCTTGTCACCGCACCTGCTGGGCCCTGCGGAAGCCAGCTGTCAGCTCACATGTGCACCGGACTCTATGTAAGTGTGTGTGTGTTTCTCTAGAGGTGAGGGGTGACGATGTCCAGGGGAGAGAGGGACGAAAAGATAGAAAAAGCGAAAATGCAAATAAGAGAAGATTCACTTGAAAGTTAGGCTACATGACTCAGTTGTAGAAGGAGAAGAAGCGAGCAGAGGCAGAAACTGCTTTTGTTGTAAACAAAACACATACAACTACATGGTAACAGTTCCTGTTTGAAAGAACTAATGCTAAGGAATTATATGAAGTCGGGACGGATGGACAGTTCGATAGATAGATAGATCAGAAAAATATTTGATAGATCGATAGATAGATAGATCGATAGATCGATAGATAGATCGATAGATCAATAGATAGATCGATAGAAAAAATATTTGATAGATAGATAGATAGATAGATAGATAGATAGATAGATAGATAGATAGATAGATAGATAGATAGATAGATAGATAGATAGATAGATAGAACTATCTTAAAGTAAATTGATCAGAGCAAAGGCCTGTTCACACACAAAGACAATAACTCTAACGATAACTATAATAACATTTTAATAATCATTCTAATTCTATGATAATTGGGAAGTCCACACTAAAACTAGAACTACAACAACACAGAAGAACAATATCCCTGGAATCATTCTCAAAACAATTTTTTCCAGCTGATGAATGATAAAAAAAAATGACAGCCAATTAAAGTTTAAAAAGCTTGTGCTTTTAAAGCAGCAGACGGCATAACTGCACGCTTATAATAAACAGAAGGTTACACTTTATGTTAAGGTCTCCTTGTAACGGTGTAATTATACATTTAAAGGGATAGTTCACCCAAAAAATTAAAAGTCTGTCATCATTTACTCATCTTAAGCTGTTCCAAACCTGAATGAATATCTTTCTTCTGCTGACCACAAAAGAAGATATTTTAAAGCTTTTTTTTTCATACTATGGAAGTTAATAGGGTCCATCAACTGTTTGGTTACCCATATTCTTCAAAATATATTCTTTTGTGTTCAGCAGTAGAAAGGAACTCATAGGTTTGGAACAACTTGAGGATGAGTAAATTAATTTTCATTTTTGGGTGAACTAACCCTTTCTGAGTAATATGAATTAACTACAAGTACTTATTATTGGGTTAGGGTTGGGTTTAGGGTTAGTTGCATGTAATTATGCTTAATTTGGTTATTATTACTATAATAACATGTAACATGTGAAATAAAGTGTTTCACCTCTAGAGATGGGGAATGGGTGAACACCCTCATCTACACGAGACAGACGGGTCTCAGGGACTCTCAGCACACCTCAGGTCTTCTCACCCTGAACCATTTCAGTCCATTACAGAACACAGCAGCAGTCACTTCTGATTGAGCTCTCCCAGGGTCTATCTGACAGCTGAGGAGAATTTAATGTTACTAAAGAGGATCACAACACATCATCATCTACACTAATATGGCAGACAAAGTGAGCCTGAGCCAAACCTTGCCAAACATTTGTGTATGCTATGCATTTTTATGCTTAAACACAAATACCTTAGCAAAATGGTTTCACCAAACTCTATTGAAATTAACTGAGTGAAGTCTCTCATGCAGAGTGCTGTTTGCGTGGCGTGCAAGGTTTTCCATATAGGCTTTCTCACTTTTGAGATTCCATGATAGTTTGGATGCTGTCATAGAAGGCAGCTGTCATATGTAGACAGCAAGGTAGCTCACTGGGTTTTGGAACAGAGGTATTAAATGTCAATGATTTCCCAGTTTCTACTGCTAAAATAAACTTTCATGCCTAAAGGCCCGTTCACACCAAGAACGATAACTATAACAATAACAATATAGTTCTAAAAATCGTTGTAGTCCACAACACAACTATAACGATAACGGCACAGAGAAACGATATCGTTGGAATCAATTTCAGAAAAAAAAATTTCCCAGCTGATGAACGCTAAAACAATGACAGCCAATCAGAATCCAGCCTGCTTGATAGAGCTTTAGCGTTTAAAACGGCAGGCGACAAAACTGCAGCATGTGCCTAAAATAAACAGAACGATATCGTGTGCTGGTCTGGACGCTAATATAGTTAACGTTATAGTTATCGTTCTTGGTGTGAATGCCCCTTAAGAAATATGATCTGGTGAAGTGTTAAAATAGTACAAAAGTGTAAACATTTCAGTCCATTTTTCGCCATTGTATTTCTTTATAGAAAAAAGGGAAAAATGGAGATAATCATGGAATGGACAGGTGTTCTCTACATCTGACAGCAGAATACAACAGATGTGTAACCTGCTGTGGAAGAGAGAGAGAGGAAGATAGAAAGAGACACAACAAAGGCAGAGGGGGGGAAAATTGCCCGTTTTGGAAAAATCAATAATGTTCACTGATATGAATCATTTCCCAGCAGGACTATCTCTGCTTTGCAATCCGGTTTTCTTCCCCTGAGGTCAAGTGTGTGTGTGTGTGTGTGTGTGTGTGTGTGTGTGTGTGTGTGTGTGTGTGTAAGCCTTAGAGACCTCTTTCTAGGCTGGAGTTGTGCTGGAATGTATTAGAGCAGCCCATGTCAAAGCAGGCTAAAGCACGCATGGCACTGGATAAATTCCACTGGGCTATTCTCTCCACACGCCGGACCTCTGCAGAACACACCACGGATACCTGTACGCCCCCGCCAGGTGCAACAGGTCAGAGTTCGTCTGGCTGTTTTTCTTTTATTTGAATTGATGTGCATATATGAACTGCTGCATGGTGATGTCAGAACAGATAGTGCTCCACTCAAACTGACATTCCGCTACTCACAATCGCAGAACATTATTTTCACAATTATTCCTAAAGGTGACCTAATCAAATTGTGAATGAAATAAAAAACAAGACTTTTTTTCTATTTTTCTACTATTTTTAACACTAGTTAAACAATAGTTCCAGGTCTCAAATTTGATTCTAAAGACTTTCAGCCATATTTAAAAAAAATGCTATTATTAGATATAACTGAAATACTTAATTAATTGACAATTGCTCTATGTACACTGCTTGTGATTAGCCACTAATGAAATGCTAAATGCTGGGAAAGAAAAAGTTAAATCTGACAGAATTCACAAAATATTAAAATTCATCATAAGGAACAGTTTTGTCATATAATTATAAAATAATTGATTGAAAAAAATTAAAGAACAATGAAAAATAAAGTAAAATGTTAAAAATCGTATTTAAAAAATGAAATGTAAGAATTTCAATAAAATATATTTTTATTTTTATTTTTATATAGGCCTATATAGTATTATTTCTTTTTTTTTCTTTTTTTTCACTGTTTTATTTGTATGCAAATGCTATCACATCAATGTGACAATGACATTTGCTCAATGTAAATTGATGATTTTAATAAAAACAAACTTCTTTTAAACAGTGTTGGGTGAAATGCATTACTAAGTGATTATTTACTGTAATTTAATTACTTTTCCCTTGAAAAAAAGTAAGGGATTGCTTTTACATTTTCTGTAATTTAATTAGTTACTTCTGATGTAATTGCATTAAATGCTGTATAGACTATAGAACAATTAAATATAACAATAGTGGATTTAACATTAAAATGTAATGTCTAATATTAAAATGTAGGTTTTTAAAGTAACCTTCTCCCTTTCAATACTTTGGTCAATTCAGGAATAATTTATGTAATTTAATTTTAAATGACTTATTTAGAATAAAAAAAACTGTTTCATGTCTTTGTATTGTTCAACTGGTCAATGTTGATATGGGATTTATAAAGTAATTAGTAATAAGTAATGCAACGCTTTTTAGAGAGAGTAATTAGTACAGCAATCTAATTACACTGTTAAATATGTAATTAATAGCTAGTTATTAATTACTTTTTTAGAGTAACTTCCCCACTGGTCTTAAAAGGTATAATGCAATAAAACAACATGAACACAGAATATGGGAATATTTCGTCTCTGAAGGCCAGCTAATGGCATGCAGAAGAAAGAAAGAAAGAAAGAAAGAAAGAAAGAAAGAAAGAAAGAAAGAAAGAAAGAAAGAAAGAAAGAAAGAAAGAAAGAAAGAAAGAAAGAAAGTTACATCTGAGCGACATCCTATTCACATGAATATGAAACAATATTAATATCTGTATCAATTAATATTAATATCAGGCTTGTTTAAATCTTTCTCGCTTTGTACAATTACTGAGATTAGCGATAAGATGAAGGCTAAATAATTGCACAATAATAGCCAATAATGAGACCGAATGAGGAGAGCTCTGAGAGACAAATCAGGCAAAAGAGGGGACGCAGCATCAGACAGCTGGCTAATTTTCACTGACCCTTCCCTTTCACACAAACTCTTCTATTTCTGTTTTCTTCGCTTCTTTCTTCTCTCGCTCTTAGCCCCCTCCCCGGAGAAAGCGCAACTGCTTTGCATAACAGTTGCGTCGTGTTGTGGACCGGGAGGAGGTGGGTCGAGTCAGGCTGGCACTGAGGTAAGCTTTCTCGTTTCCCATCCTGACCAAACACTACACCACAAGCCTCCCAAACCTACCCTCCTCCTCTTCCTCCTCCTCCTCCTCCTTCTCGCTCCCCTCTCCACGTCACCCCTACACACTGGCTGTCCCCATCTCTCCAGGAGGCAGTTGTCAATCATCAGCGTCTCTCAGAATCCCGCTGGAGCTCATTGTGCCCGCGGTCGCCGGCGGAGGCAAGCGCTCGGAGGCAGCGGCGGGCCGCAGATGGAGAGTGCGCTGTCAATCATTGTCACTAATTATTAATTTCTGTCACTCAGCCCCGTGGCAACCACGCTCTCTGGCTCCCCCTCCCTCCTTCTCTCTCTTCCTCCCTCTCTCGCTGTGGCTTCTCTCTCCCAGGGTGAGTTGATTTGGTATGCCATCTCTGCGACGGAGGGTTCAACCTTTCATTATGTGTCACACACACACAGTACTCTCACCTAGGTCACTCCCCTTGACTCCCTGCTTGGTTTTAATTGTATTTTACCTTCTACCCCCTACTAAACCCTTTGCACCCTTTGACCTTCGTCCTATAGGCCCCCCACCCCCCTCCAACACATATCTTCCCAATTCCACGTGGAACACAAACACACTGTCCACCTCACCTCTCCTCTGTTGAAGTGATGGAGGTATAGGACAGTACTGTCCTATACCTCCATCACTTCAACAAAGGAGAGGTGAGGTGGACAGTGTGTTTGTGCCATTAAATAACACCTCACTTGATTAGGCCAGTGATCATGAGTTTCATTTGACATTTCAGTTGATTTGAACTTTGCGGGGCAGATCTCGCCAATATTCATTGTACATTGCTGAAATTGAACTGGTTTCATAATTGATTAATTTTACAGTATTAATGTGCCCCTATTATGCTATTTTAAAGTTTCCTAATGTTGTTTTGGAGTCTGTTACAACAGGTTTACATGCATTAAAGGTCAGAAAACTGTTTATTTTTCTCATAATATAGGCTACATTTGCACATCAACACATTTTCAATGATTCTCAAATGACTCGTCAGATGAATCAATCTCTCTAAATCCTTCCTTATCCGCGAGCTATACTCTGCTCTGATTGGCCAGACAGCTCAGTCTGTTGTGATTGGTCTACTTTGTACATTGCGCGTGTCGAAAACAAAAATGCCCATTGCCATAACAACGTCAGCTCTGCTTGTCCCGAGCATAGACTGTAAAAAAATATGGACGTAGTGTCCGTGACGTCACCCGTAGGTTTCTGAAGACCGTTTTTGAAGCCTAAAGTGGGCGTGGCCGACCGTCGCCATCTTGGTAGCGCGTCACTCCCGAATTTATTTATTTTTACAGTCAGACAATTAGCTGAGGTAATGTGACGACTAACAAACAGCAGACAAATGGCTAATGATGACTAATGACCACTGCAGCGGGAATCCACCTGTCACTCAAAAGTGGACACCCTTATTTATGCAGAAATTTAAGGCTTAATATAATTTAAACGGATGAGTTATAAAAAAAATAACCCCCCTCACAGTTGTCATGAAGGGCAAAATTAGCTATATAGACCAAAGCCACTTTTTGCACCAGGCTGTAAACGTGTTTTTTTCTGCTGTAAAGTTGGGCATTTTAACATGGGAGAGATACAGATTTGACTCACTTCTGCACCCAGCCTCAAGCGGCCAGTCGATGAATTGCCGTTGAATTCACTTCCGTGTTGGTTTCAAGAGAGAGACAGGGAGGTTGCCGCTTGGTCCCGAGGCTTCCTACACTGTAAACTAAACACGTACGAACAATGACGTTGATTTTACCATATCAATCGACCACGAGTCCGATGATGAAACATTGAAAGAACTAGTTATTCAACCCGAACCTCCATCGCAAGGACGACTCGAGCAGGACGTTTCTCAGTGATTCACTACTCAGTTTGAGGTACATTATGTGATGTTGCAACTTTAATTCCTCATCATCAGCATTAAGTGCATGTCCATCAACAAACTGATTATTTTACTTGTACTTATTTATTTACCGAGTATTTTTCTAATTCATTGCGGTGAACATTTGGAAACTGTATCAATAATAGTGCATACATTAGCTGAGCTCTAGCGTGAATGACTGATACAAGTTAACATAAACGTTGCGGTTACGTAAACGTAAGCGGTTTGCTAATCCTGCATTGAACTCTGAGATTTGAGAAGCAGTCTCAGTAAAATAAAGGGAACACAGCTAAAGTTTAGGATTATGCTGCTGTGATACTGTGGTAAAGATTAATTTTAACCACTGATTCTTCACATGCTCGTCCTTGGGCAGTGAAAAAAACTGGCTTTACCTTCACATTTTAGAGCAGCGTCTTCTCGACATGATGCTATCCAGTATCCACAGGAATCAGCTGCAGTGTTCGAGGTTGAAGTTTTCCCTGGTGTCTGCGCGCGCAATAAGTGGGCGGGCAATATGCTAATATGTCGTCTTGACGTCACAACGAAACGGCTTATGACTCGTTTGAAAAACGATTAATTTCATTGACTCAGAGTCGACTATTACTTTTGAAAGACAATAACTTTATATACGGTGCACTTTCAGATTTAAAACTTTGCAGGATGTTTTAATTCACTTAGAGCTATATTACACACTACATGAAAGGTAATTTTCAAAAATCCATAATAGGGGCACTTAACACTTTATTTTCCTGTTTCATAATGTAAAGGGTGATTATGGTTAATAAACACACGAAATTAAATAAAAACTTCATTAACAGACCATACAATCCTGCTAAATGATAAAATCCCCAAGACCTCAAACTTACTAAACTCTCTTACCATGTTCTTGTCTACATGAGGAATATCCAATGGCTAGTAGGACTAGAAGTTTTAACTTGAACTTTAATTTTATTATTATTAACTATACTTCTACTAACTATAATAACTTTGCAATTACATGTCAACTAACTATCATTAAATTGAAACTACATGTCAACACTCTTATCAGAGTATTAGTAGACTTAAGTTAGGGTTAGTAAAATAAGTTGAGATATATTTGAAAAGTCTGTTGGAGGACCATCGAAATAAAGCGCTAGCAGATATTAAGAAGACAGTCTATTATTAATACTCGAATGACTGGTAGTTGACATGTAGCTGCAAAGTTAGTTAGTAGAAATGTCTAAAGTAGACTATTGAAATAAAGTGTTACCTAATATTTTTGTACACTTTTCTAAACATGACAGGAGACAGAATATATATATATTCTCTTCTTAAAGGAGTAGTTCACTTAAAAATGACAGTTCAAAATTATCTTCTTTTGTGTTCAGCAGAAGAAAGAAATTCATACAGGTTTGAAACAATTGAGGGTGAGTAAATGAAGACAGAATTTTCATTTTTAAGTGAACTATTCCTTTATGCTGTAATTGAATCTTTCCCAATTCAGAAGAAAAACAAAACAATGAACACCTGATACAAATCATCTTGTTTTCAAATCATACACACTTTTATGACATTCAGGCTGAAAATCAGTTTCAGATCACTACTTTTCTCATTGAACGAAACTAAACCAGACCCCCCTCTTCCTCCCTCATTCCCTGTGCATCTCTGTCCATTCACTCTGCTCTGCATATTTTTATCCATATCTCTCTCTCTTTCTCTCTCGTTCTGTTCTCAGCCCTGCAGACAAAAAAGGCATTTAAAACAGATGAAGCACTTATCAGAACCCTTCAACACATCCTCAGTTCATTCTTTGAGTCTGTGAGGTATGAAAACAGGATCTTTCCTGACATCAACCAATCACAGTCTCCACCAGTGCCTCCCAACTAGACCGTCAGTGGACGAATTAGACATCACTGCAAAACAAGCAACTAGCATTCTTCAAAAACAGCTGTCAGGTGCACAAAGAACGGGAAACAACAATTAACTGTCTGCCATATAAGAACACATCATATAGTCTACATCAAACACAGCGACCCTGCTAAAATACGTTTCCTTTCATGTCATATAATAATGACAGAGAAATATTCTGTCTGACGGAGTTGAGAAAATAATTAGTGAACAATTTTTGATTTAATACACTAAAGAAAAAAAACAGGCAAGGTGACAGAGTTTTTAAGTGTACACATCATGTACCAGGCTGACTTAAAAGCTAATCGTGCAGCAATAAGCATGAATTTCATTCATGGTTTTTTTGACATTGTGACTTGAAGAGTAATGGATGTAATTTGCGAGAGGAACCAAAAAGCAAATTGCATACCAATTGCAGCTTACATGTGGAAAAAAAATCATAGGACTATCTGTAGATTTAAGACGCATCCGAGAGGAAGAGAATGAAATGTTCTCTTGTGAGTGTCTATCAAAGATTTGAAGACTTCTCATGTTCCCAACAACAGCAAAAAATTCAGACATTTGATTGAGCAACAGGTAATCTGAGTAAAATAGGCAAGAAAAAGTTGTGGATTACACTTACCAATACTAACACTTACATTTCTTCCTCCTGAAGAGAGCATGAACTCTACAGTCAGCAACACACACCAAAACACCATCCTCCTATTTTTATGGGGGGAAAAGTAGTGTCAGGGAGGAATACTTTTAAAAGTAACATATTTCATTCATTCATTTATTCATTCATTTAATTTCTTATTTAAAAAAAAAAGTAATCATTTATAATTATCTTTGTTAATTAAGTAACATTGTTTTCTTTATGGAAAGCAACACATTAACCATTACTTTTCCATTAAGAGGGTATGAAAAGGATTAGGTTATTTCTCTGTGCCCCGTCTACCATTGTCCATAAATAAAGGCAAATATATGATTATACAAATAAGTTAGCCTAAATTTTAATTAAATTGCCTTTATATTGCAAGGGCAGCACAGAAGTCATTTCTTCTGCATACCACAAAAAAGGTGTTTACAGACCTTTTCATTCAGAACAAAAAACACAATAGTTGAAAAAATTATCATATGCTTGAAATTTTTTAACAAAGATGCTTGTCATGCACAGCAGGAAATAAAAAAAACATTGTCATGACAGATCTAATGCATAGATAACATTATAGGCAAGGAAGAGTTTTATTTGTCATTAGGAGTCTTCTTTCTTTTTTTTTCTTTTTTTAAGAAATCAATATATTTAAGTATGTAATGTATAATGTATTAAATTCATCAAAAGTGATAGTAAAGATATTTTATCACAAAAGATATCAAATAAATGCTGTTTTTTTTTTTATTCATCAAAGAATCCTGAAAAAAAAAATGCATTACGGTTTCCACAAATATAAGTAGCAAAACTGTGACACTGAAGACTGTAGTAGTGATGCTGAAAATTCAGCTTTGCCAACACAGGAATAAATTACAATTTAAAATATATCAAAATAGAAAACAAGCCTTAGAATTGCCTTTAAAAAGTTCCTTTAAATTTGAATAATTTTTCAGCCTTGGTGAACATAAGAGACCTCTTTCAAAAACATTCAAACAAATCCTATTGACTGCAAACTTTTGAAAGGTAGTGTACTTTTTTTTTTTTTTTTTTAAATAACATTTGAAAACATAACTGAGGTATGATAATACAGCACTATGAATGAATGAAACCAAAATATGGCGTGTGGCCTGAACTGGAACATCCACAGCCCAGTAATGTTCTTTACCTGAGGGGAATCACACTTTCTAACTTTCTAGCACAAAACACTGAATATCACAGAGCTGAAGAAAAAATTAATATCCATTTATTTCAAAAATAGTACAGCATAACTCTAAAGAATACGAGAGATAAAGACAAAAGAAGAGAGAGAGCGAGCGAGAGAGAGAGAGAGAGAGAAACGAGGCCATAGGATTAAAAGCTAATGGCCAGAGGTGCTTGTCCTGTCTGATTTGCTCTTAGTACAAAATGTTTTCACACAGTAAAACCACCCCATCACCACAGGTGTTGGCACAATGCAGTGATTGCCCTTGACAAGAGAAAACAGCGGAAAGGCTCCAAAACCAGGAAACTTTGAAAGACAAGGTCACAACTTTGCTTGACATCAAAGGTTAATCCAAGAAGTGTTTTAATCATAGAAATAAAAGCCAAAAAAAAAAAAAAAAAAAAAAACACAGCAAGTTTATTCAGCATCCTTGAGACATCACCTTCACCTAAAGAGAATAATGGCTCTTTTGTGTTTTATATTTTTCAGTTTATGTTTCTTGGACAATGGTGAAGATTTAAATGAGAATTGCTGCGAGGGAATCTACTGGTTTAGATCCAAAGCTCAAATAACGAACGGGTGGAACGACACTTGATTTAGTTTGTGCGATCAAGAAACAGACAAACAAATAAAAACGGCACAAAAAGTTCTCTAAACAAGTGATGCAACTATAATGCTGTCTAGCAGGAAGTGCATTCAGAGTTTGTGCCAAAATATCTTTTGTTTAATGTATCTTGGTGCAGCCTGCTACATCTCATGAACTCCTGCTTTTGACTCATACTGTCTCTCCGTACATACTTTTATCCTCACATCATATCTTGTTTGCATCGCTTGTTCTCCATGATGTATATTTCATTCGTGCAGTCTTTGCTGTAATTCTCTCCGTCCTTTGCTCTTGCTTAGTTTGCAGCTTCACTGCTATGTAAGCAATCTCAAACGCACACTGTGCCCACAGCAGCAGGTCTCCAACTGTCACTTCTCTTGCTCCACAGTCGTTCACACTCTCTATTCGTCATCCTGCGAAGGTCTTAAGCCTGACAGTTGCAGGAAACACCATCTCGCACAAAAAAAAGAGGGAGTCATCACTTTTAAATCCAGCAAAAAGAGCATCAGTGAAAACACTATGTTTGCTGGAGATCTGACATGCACTTGCACAACTGGATGCTCAATTATAATGTTTGGGATGATTATTTGAGTAACACCAATGTTTCTGTCATTTGCCATGGTTGGGACTCAGGGTCCTGACATGTTGAGCTGTGGCGCTCATGTTGGGGATGCAGGTTCGATCCCGGCCCTTTCAACAGTCTACTTTTACTGTAATTTAATAAGCCCATTTGATTTCCACTTTAGAATATATATATATATATTAGGGGTGTAACGGTACGCAAAAATCACGGTTCGGTACGTACCTCGGTTTTAAAGTCACGGTTCGGTTTATTTCCGGTACAGTAAGGGAAAGAAATGCAAACATTAAACTGCAGGTTGTTTATTACTATAAACTTTTTTTTAACAATTTGTTTACACTTTTTAATAAAATATATATAAAATAAAAAAAAGAATAAGAAATAAAATACTGCTGCAAAGCAAAACCAATATCACATAATAAATTTAATGAAAAATATAAATAAATAACTATGATTACAGTGCAGCTGTGAAATTTCACCTTATTTGAGCGGACTTTGCTTTTCCAGTGCGTGATCGGTCCATGATTGGAGTGTTTGGGCCGTTAACGACAGAGCAGAACGCACAGCGCAAACACGGAGTCGAACATTGAACATTGAGCAGAGAGCGCAGCGCGCAGACACACACACACAGACGGAACAGAGAGTGCGGCGGCGCACACGGAGCGGAAAAGCTTTTTTTCCGCCCTGCAGTCGATTTCATTGGTTTAGGTTACAGTGACGACGGGTAAAACCAGAGAATGTCTAATAAGGCAGACGGGCTCTGGTAAAACTTTAGAATCAGCTGCAGGGCGGGATTTGCGCTGAACACGGAGACTTCCGCCACTTAATATGTTCGTGTGGAAACACGAAAATGTACCTATGTTCCGCACACAAAATATTGCATTCGGTCATTCGGTACACACGTGCACCGAACCGAAAGCCCTGTACCGAAACGGTCCGGTACGAATACACGTACCGTTACACCCCTAATATATATATATATATATATATATATATATATATATATATATATTACAGTGAAGCACTTACAAATGCAAGTGAATGAGGCCAATCTGTAAGTTAAAATACTCATTGTTTCAATAGTATAGCTACAAGACATAAACAATGTGTTTACATGATTTTACTGTGAAAAAGAATAATTGTATCCCTTAAAACTCATCTTTGATCACCAAAATTACATATTTAAACTTTTTTTTTCCTTGAAAAAAATGTATTGCCTTAGCTTGAATGCAACTCTACACCCTTGCATCATTTAGTATACGCGGTTCCATGACCCCACTCACACCAGCTCAGAGATCCACTCGTTGACGATCACACGTTGACCTGATTGGTTACAAGGTTGTGACGTCAGAAACACGTTTTTGAGACTGCCTTTGGTTCACTGCAGTTTTAAGGAGAAAATACTCAGCAATGGTGCTGACTTATGAATTTGCACATGGTTTGTTTAGCATATTAAAAACATTACATAGACATATAAACAACATTAAAAGCTTGATTTTCACAATGTATATCCAACTCCTTCTCTGTGAAAACACCAATTAGCCCTGAAATGAGTGTAAACACGTCTTGTTAATTTTGAACAAAAAAGGTTACATAGTCAAGACATAAACTAGCACAGCACAGGCCAGCAAAAAACAAAGCACTGCTGTGAGCAGAAGAGTTGTGCTGTGCCATTTAAAGCTGCTTGAGTAGGCCACATTTCTCAGGGAATCAGATGAGTGCTCCGGCAGTGTCCGTGCTGTTCCTGACCGTCTTAGAGGTGTAACAGTCTGAGATGTGGTTTCTGTGGGATTTATTACCACAGTGGTGTACTGTCCTCAACTCTTACACTGCATTAAAATGCAACCCGCATTCTTCACCAATCTATTTGAATTTTCATTCATCTCAATAGCAGTTGCTAGGGTGCCACAGGACACCCTCAGACATACACAACGTACACAAAACCTTCAGTCACATGATCCATCAGAAATCATTCTAATATGCTGATTTGGTGCTCAAGAAACATTTCTTGTTATTATCAACATTGAATTATTTTGCTGCCTAAAATATTTCTGCAAACCATGATACATTATTTTTTCCAGGAATCTTTGATGGATAAAAAAAATGTTCAAAAGAACATTTATGTGAAACATTTTTTGTAACATTATAGTAATTGTCTTCACTCTCACTTTTGATTAACTGAATGCATCATTGCTTAAAGCTACATTATGTAATTTGTTTTCGCCGCTAGGGGTCGCTAACCTCTTACAATAACAAAGGCGTAGGTTGATGACGCAGTGATAAGCAGAATGATGGGACTTGCTGTCATGCTGATGGATCTAATAATGTTTATGGTTGAGTGAAATCATTCATGTTTTTTAACATGACTGTGGTATGAAGCAGGTCGCGATTGCTAATGAGAGACAGATATCAGCGCCACACACGAGTCCCGCGGATATAAAGGAATGAGGACATTTAATTCTACCGAACTACCCACAAGTGCTGAATTACTACTCAAACAGATCACTTTATTTGAAGAATTAAACTTGTGAGGTAACGCAGCGCTGTTTTTTTTTTTTTTGTCTAACATTACATTATCATACTAAACAGCTTTTGAGTGTGTTGAAAGTTATAATGTTATTCTATGTGTTAGTTTGTTTGCTATATGAGACTAGCAGTAAGCTAGACCAACATTAAAATAACATACTGATCATATTCTAACATTTCATCATGTTGAGCTATATAACATTGATTTGTTTTATGTACATTTGCTCACCTGTCTAATAAAGTACATACAAGAGCGGTGTTCCTGTCAAGTCGTGACTCGTGAAGCTCTGTCAAGTCCAAGTTAGTCGTGGACGTGGAGCTCTCGGCATCTCGAAAACGCCACGCTGATATTGATCCTCGTTTTAGTTCTCCTTTTGTCCCAAAGTCTGCTTGCCATGGTCCATAGTGTTTGAACGAAACAACAACAGCGTGCCACTTGACGTTACGCACTACGCAGTTGTGTACGTCTGGCACCATGGTTACTATGACAGTAGAAGCGGAAACCAGGGATAACGCGGATATTACGTCATTGACAGGCGACAAGTGAACAGGGACGGGAACCTTTTAAAATTGTGAATCCACTTTTCAAAAGCTAATTACTCCTGGACAGCAATGCCATAGAAATATACAGAGCGACCGCAAAAACGGAAGTTAAAAGACAATATTCTAAAGATGGCGGCGCCCTCTTTTATATAGAGTAGGCGGGGCGGGCTTAACATAATGACGACAGAGTTGCGACGGTTCCCTGCTACTTGAAAACAAAGAATGGCTGCTGCTGCTGGCGAAAAGTGGTCTTTCGAATCGGCTTTGGCCGCGACTCTGGAGGACTTGGAGTTAAGCTTTTCTTCGAGAAAAGAACAAAGAACGGCACTTAAGTCATTCTTAAAAAAGGAAGATGTGTTCGTAGTTTTGCCGACCAGATACGATTTCCAAAACAGCAAGATATTGATGATGATGGCAGGCAGAGATGGGCATAAATACATGGAAATGTATTTAAAATAAAATAAAAATACAAAATACTGTGTGGAAAAATGTATTTAAATACAAATACATAATAGGGGTAGCCTACTGTGTGAAAAAAAAAAAAATTAAATACAAATTACATGTTTGTAAGGGTTAGTACACGTCCTCAATCCGATACTGTGTATGGCGCTCGCCGGTTTGTTTTCCCCTAAAAGTGGGCGGGAACCTTTTCAGAGACGTTCTATGACGCTACGCCGGTTGTGTGTATAGAGATAAAGTAGTGCTTAAGATGACATTTATTTGAATGAATGAAATATACCATTTATTTGAATTAGTTATTGAGAGATAGAGAGAGATGAGAGATGCATGTGTGAATTACCTGCGTCTGTTCAGCGCCTCTCTCTATTAACAATGAAGCTGTGAGTTTAATTATTTCAAAAACCAGCGATGTTACCCCCTCTTTTCTGAGAAATATAATGTAGCAATTCAGTATCGAAGCTATTTTATTACTAAAAGTCGCAGGGCAGCGTTGATAAGTTTCTGTGCTCCTGAATGTTTATATGTGAGCACAGCGCAATTTCGAATCTCTGTGTGAGTGACGTATGAGTGTGTGCTTCAACGAAAACAGCGCATGAATATAGAATTGTGACTGACTTGGAACTAACTGTGCATTAAACTGTTTTATTGCATACCTTCCAGCCAATCAGAATAGAGTAAAAAAAAGAAAAAAATGATAAAAGAAGCTACTTTTTAATGGCTGTCAGTGGAGAAATACACTTGTTGACAACATCAACCAGCAACTGCCAAGGTAACATGCTAACCAGCCAAACCTTGACCCGTTGGTCTCAACAGTTGTGAGAGAATGTGTAGGAGTTGGACCACCTGTCATTGTAGCTGTATAAGATGTATAAGAATGTGAGATCTTAGCGATCATCTTGTCGGTTTTATGTCCATGATCTGTCATCATCCTCAGTAGCGTGTCGGTGTGGAATGCCAACTTACTGGTGCAGAAGTACTGAGTCAGGGAGACACTGAACAGAGGACAGGAGAGAGAAATGGGACTCTTGGATGAGGGACTTGAGAACGAGACATTTCAGGAGTCTTTGATTAGTCCAGCAGTGTCAGGATAAACCTACAAGACACTAAAAGAGATGGGAGAAACCACATTCAAATGCATGTGCCATTCTCCCCCTCTCTGGTTAGTCTCGGCAGCTTCACGTCTGACTGGAGACTCCAGCAAAGGGCTTGATGGGTGCCAATCCACTGTCAACAGCCATATAGCTGTCCCACATCACTGCACCAAAGCAAGCACGGATCACATTTGTTATACCCTCAAAAAATGTTGCCTAATGACCCTTTCTCGCAGCCTGGGTCGCACCCTCTCCGCCCCACCACCAGAACATCCCTGGCGATGCGAGAAGAACATGTTTTAAACCCAAACCTGATGAGGGCGGAAGGCTGGCAACATGTTTTTCATGATGCCTGTGAATAGACAATGAGGAACGGGCAATTTGAGCAAAGTGTCTCGTGTGCGTCTACACAGCCTGGAACAGGCGAGAAGAACAGGCCATCCAGATCCGGCGATTACCCGATCCATCGTGTTCTATTAAGTTTAAACAAGCACGCACACACAACTTCGGCACTGGGCTGAGCTGTCCAGGACATTGTATCTGCACGAGGCTGAGATAATGGCATCTGTCGCTGTTCCTTTAGTCACAGTCGACCCAGCGCTGCCCATTAGCCGGCTGCTGGCTGACTGCCCCGGCTCGACACGCTCTGATGGCCCAACACAAAAAAAAAAAATACAGAATCCGACCGGCGCTCCTGTCTCGCTCCTTACTTCCCTTTTTTCCCTCCCCCCGTTTCTACTGTCATGACTAGAGGCTGTCTGGTGTTGGATTTTGTTGGCAAAGCAGCGCTCTAATAAAAGAGGGCCCTGACAGTGCTGAGGTATGACTACTGCTTTTCTCTGATCCATACCAGAGTAGGACAGGCCAGCGGATCAGGTCCCTAATTCACAATCAGAGTGCTGCTCCTGTAAGACAGATCTCTCCTCACAGGACATCTCGCTCAGATCTCGGAGCTGCCAGACAGCGTTGTCTTGATGTAAAAAATAACCAGCACCTGGAGAAATGGCAACCGGCGCAGTTTCCTCAAGTCCTGTCGCTTTATTTAGGAAGAACCGAGCGTTGTTTCATCTGCTTCACTCCTACGGTGACGCAAGATAAAAGTCAATGCGCAGCTGACAAATGTCTATCATTCTCCACTTCAGTGTGGCACTTTCTAAACTTAGCATAACTAGCCATCAGAAAAGTTTGAGATGCTTTGGTGTTCAGACTGTAACACAATCACATCAACATTGCGGTTTGGCTGAGGTGTAGAGCGGTAAGCGTTCCCAATTATTAGTCTGGTCATTAGCGTCTGAGAGCGGAGGGGTGTGTGCGGCCGCGTCAGTTTTGATAAAGCAAAGCAATTTCAGCCGCTGCTATTCAGCCAAATTACAGTTGTACATCATGCTGGTTTCTCCCTCATTGTACAAGTGCGTGATGTTAACATTTCATTAGCATGTTGGTCGCCACTGGAAGGGTGAGAGAGAGACAAGACAAACAATAACTAGCAGTAGAGAAAGAGAGAGAAAGACAGTTGTTCGGGTCCAATTCAAAAGCATTGGCGACATCTAGTGGATTCAAAACAGCATTCTCAAGAGATTCTCTTCAAACACTTGTTTCAGAAAATCACTTTGACTAAATAGCATAAATTTGAATCAAAACATTATTGTGCCATGTTAAAAGCTTAAAGATGACAGTACATTTGAAAATAAAATATTTATTATTTTTAACTTTTTTATCATTTTTGATGATTATTAGTGCATTTATAAAGATATTTAGAAACCCACTTCATTTGGCCTTCTTTGAATAAATTAGTATAAAAATGTTTAGCCTACCATGGTAACTTTTCATTATGCAACAACTGTGATAACTTAGTACAATACAACTTTGGAATTAAAACAAACAAAAAAGCACAGAATATATTAATTCTGAAAGCCTCTTATGTTTAATGGACATCACATATTAATGTATATGCATGGTTTTACAGTAGCCTAATAATGGGATAATAAGTGGGAGAAGGGACAATCAACATTGTCTGATAGGCTACATGGAACAAATAGTTCTTTTCAGTCAGATCTTTTCAGTGAATTTGATTGGTCCAGTTTACAAAATAGGTCTAAACGATTTATTCAAAAATCAGAATGATCCGATTCTTGAGTTTAACTCAATAGTTTATAGGCTAATCTTAATGTCTGGATCACTAAGTAGATAGCCTAACACAACTTAAACATAATTGCATTATACATAAGCCTATAATGCTTCAGAACTTCAGAATAATTGCAAGTATGATACTGCTTTAATAAAACTGTAAACTGTGAAGTAATTAGGCCTTGTGGTTAACATTGCACATTGTGGTTAGCAAAAATGTATCAAGTCATGCCTAGCTGGTAGGCTACGCCTACTTTGCCGTGGTCAATATAAGAATATGGATACTTAAAAAAAAAAAAGTAATCTAAGTCTGACCCTTAATCGACCAGAATTGTTTAATTATTCATTCACAAGTTGCATGAGAAACTGCTTGTTTTGGCCAAAATTTCTACAGAAGCCTATGCAAAGCCATTTAAGGGATTAATGCAAAACATTTACAAGAAATTAGAAGCTTAATGAAGTGGACAAAAATGCTGTCAGTGTTTTATTGGCAGTAAATTGTGTTGATGTGGGTTCTCATAATGAGTTGTGACAGTAGTTGCGAGGCGTATGCCGATCTGCTTTTATTGGCTTGTTATATTACTGCGTTCAAGCTCGTATTTAACAACACTGCTCAAGTAATGGTGTTGCCAGTGCTAGGCTTCTCGTAGAACTGAATTAAGTTTCAAAAGAGATATACAAATATCCCCTAAATTATTATTATACTGCTATTTACAGTATTGGTCTACATTGTTTAATGATGCTTTTTATAAGGACCTAAAATGAAGGAAACAAAATATAAAGGAAGTTTGAGAGGTAGGCTATCAAATGCCTGGGACATATCTCAGCACCGGAATAGCATACTAGCATACTACTATTACTATTTAATATTACTATATAAAGATATGGTAGAAGTAGTATGTACTATGTATGACATTTCCTATCCAGCTCATGTGTTTTTGTTGGGACAGTTTAATACGTTTAATTACAGTGCTCTGGCGCCCCCAACTGTCAAAAAGTGAATGTTCAAAATAAAATGATCCGTTTAGAATGAAAGGCAAACCTGTTATATAAATAAATTATTTATAACAGGTTTGCCTTTCATTCTAAACGGATAATTTTATTTTGAACATTCACTTTTTGACTCAATTAGTTATAGAGACTGACTAACGAGTTATATCATTTAGTTTTAAATTAATTTAAAATAATTAATTTAAAACTAAATGACATCACTCGTTAGTCAGTCTCTATAACTAATCGAGTGTCTCAATCATGGACATTATTTTGGGTTAGTTTAAAATGAACATTACGTCAGCATTTAGCCTACTCGCCCTCGTGTTGCTCCAGACCTAAAAAAAAAAATCATAAAAATATTAGAAAAAGTAGTACATTTCACTTGTGTACTATTCCCATTTTATATGGCAGCTTGTGTCAAAAACTTTTAACTGATTTTTACTGAATAATTCGGATTGTAATGGGATAAAGTTGTGTGAACTGGATCAACCGATTCGCTCAAAAGATTCGACTCAAAAGAACGATTTGTTCATTATTCGGACATCGTCGTCACTCACTTCATGAACCCGCCAACGACTCGAGGTTTGGCGGGTGACAAGATTTTCTGTCAATATTTAGGACACAAATTTCAGTCTGTTCGGCGCACAAAGATTTTATATTACTTTGAATATTTCACAAGTCATATATGGATTTTTATAGTGTTTTTCGTCAGTATGGAGCTCAATAATGTCAGGCTGTATTTGAAACACATTTCATTCAACTCAAGGCATACATTTGAACAGTTTGTGAATTTCCTAGGAGTCAAAACCATATCCTTGGCATTGCTTTGAACAACATGAAAACTATTTTCATTTTTGGATGAACTGTTCCTTGACAAATATTTGTGTATTTTTTCCCCCCTTGAGCAACTGTCCTAAGCTTCGTAAGTACAGGTCCAAATTAAGCATAAACAGTTAAAAACCTTTAATAATTACAATTATGTCCATCTTGAGTGTGTGGCCAAGTCAAAGACAGAACATGAATACTGATTCCGGTGTGTACATGTTTTATTTATTGTGAATGATAACACCTTTGGCAAAACGCAAGACAGGCATAAATTGTGGCCTATATGTAGTCTTAGAAACAAGAATCACAAGACGGCTTAAAGATCAATTGGTTTGTGTTCTTCCTATTTCATTTAGTTTCCATTAAATTATAAATGACAGAGCTGATTGCAAGATAATATGAAGCATCTCTACAGACATGCTTGGAATGGATTTAACTGATTCAAATGTCCTGCCACTTCAGCGTTCCTTAATATTTTAATTTTACAGCAGATTTTCTCAGAATCAAAAACATCATGGTGATTGGTGATCGGAAGAGTGAAAGCAAAGATTAGTGAGTTATAAATGTGAGCACAACTGCATTGGCACCTCAGAACCGGAATGTAAGATATTAAGGTTCGTCCTACAATGTCCTCGGATTGCATGAGCGACATGCCAAGGATGCCATAACGTAACTGGAGGGCAACAGTACAGCATACCAGTTTGAATTTTGTTAGTTAGGATCCCTGACATCTTCTAACGTAAGTGCAATCACAGTGTCCTAGAGGTCAAATGGAACCGTACAACTTTTTCCTCAGTCTTCGGAGTCTCAAACGCTCTCCCATGTTTGACTTTGTAATATCTCTGGGCCCTGAACCAGTGCATATGCAACACCCACCCACCCTCCTTGCCTCCCACCCTCTCCACTGAATACATACATTTACATGTGTGCGCGCACACACACACACTCAAGACAAAATCCACATTGCAATCCCTTTAGTAACCTTTCATACACAATACATGGGTTGTTTAGGTGACCGAGTGTGCATGTGTGCACTAGGGGCTTGCATCAGGCAGGCAAACTCTACATAAGGCTTCAGAAGTATACATTTTGTGCACCACAAATTTTCACAGAAGTCTGCAACATTCACGTGTTGAGGAGTAACCCAGGTATGTATTTAAACTTGGCTACTGTGTTAAGTGACCAGCAGCATATCATACAGCATTCATCCAAGTTGTCAGGCAGTTTAGCCTGACGGGGTAAGAGGTTTCTTGCTGTGCTTTTGTTTTTTCCTCAGTGACTTGCACTTTGTTACTTGTTCTCCTGAGGAACAGTTTGTTAATGCCTTTTAGTCACAAAAAAAGTGTTCCACCTTCTTTTGTGCCTCTTCCCTTCCATCCATCTGTAGCTTAGCTTTGCAAGCTTACCCATGTTACATTTCTGCCCCACCCACTGCAGCAAGTTTATTTTAATGACTTTCAAACTCTTTTGCTTCTGCTTAAAAGCTTTTGGGAGCAGTAATGGTCAGCATACTCAGAATGCAGCCCATCATGTAGTCTCTCTCTTATTACCTTTTCCATCATCTCCACACTTTTTATCATTGTCTTTATTGCCATCTATCTACACAGTGCTCCTGGGGGTTCCGTTTAAGGCAACAGTCTTCATGAGAGGGGTGCCAGTTGGCTGGCTGCTTGTCCTTGAAGTGGAAACACCCACTTCGAACACTTCATGAATGGCTTTCCGGAAACAGTGGAAATTGTAGTCTATCAATCCTGCGGCACAAAAAGGAGAATTAAAAAGAACCGAAGACCTGCCGCTAGAATAAAAGACACCAATATAACAGTATTGCTGTGGCGTACCTTTACGCTCAAAGCTCTCTTCTCTCAGGATGCAGACCAGAGCGAGGAACCTGGTGACCTCTTTCAGGTACAGCACTGTGGTGTTGTTGAGTTTGATGATGGCCATAGACTCCTTATCATATGCACTGCCACTGCCATCCTCCTTTAACCTACACAATCAAAACATGCACTCACTATGCAGAACTGATAAAAAGCATGCTAAAAATAATGGTAAGAAAATGTGAGCTCCTCTTCTTCAGAGAAAAAGTACATAATTTAATGAACGCTACAACCATGGCCATATTTTAACAGTATGTACTAGAAATGTATATGTTGAAATGTTATGTAAAATGATTTATAGATAGATAGATAGATAGACCTATATGCAGTAGAAATCATATACAAAGTCTGACCCGTAAATACAGGAGACGTCGATGACCACATCAATCATGTCGCAGCAGAGCTCGTAGGACTGCATGTCCACCGGTGAACTGTCAGTGGCGATGTAAATCTTACTGACGACGTCAAACAGGAAGGCCTTCTCAATCCCTGAATTCTATTAGCAGAGAAACACACATACACACATTGCATAATGCCCTGCAGGGTTTGATATGGGATCTTACAGCATTGAGAGCATAATAAAACATGCATGAGCACGACTGCATTGGAGATGGAGAGCCATTTCCACTGCAACAACAACACTATATATTCTTCATAATGACAATAATGTAGTAACCAAAGAGGGAATGGAAATTCATTAAGGTGCAACCATCTAGAAACATTGAGGTAGAGACACGTACAGATATAAAGATGTTGAGAAGGTTCTCCAGTGTGGGAAGCTGAGGGATGAGCTTCTGGACAACTTTACTGAAGGCCTCGAAGATGGAGTGATCGTATATACTGGTCAAATAGAAACTGCAGAGGACAGAAAAAAAAAAATCCTTAAACAGAATGAAATAGAAAACATCCGACAGATTTAATACAGCTAATACACCTAGTTCTCATTTAACTCATCTAAATGCAGTGTAATGCTTTTCTTAGGTTTGCATTAATGGTACTGGTAAAAATCACTTAACCGCATTTACACAGTGAACCAATTAAGATTTTATTTGTATTCATTATCTGGCACAGATTAGATCTAGTTGCAAATGTTTAAACAGCACAACTATTCAAACTAAATTTCAGGGTAGTTAAAGAAACGTTTCTCATAACATTCACTCCTGACAACTGCAATCTCACATGCATATGTGCGCACGGTGAACAGTTAAATCCACCACACGGTTAAAATGGCCGTCTTAGTGGGGTATTTAAAAACAGTTACGTGACTATATATTGGGGAGACTAAAATTTGCTATGTTTTTACAGACAGCATCTGTTGCCAAATGAACAGAAGTGTTACCGAGACAGCAGAATCTGCCAGAACAGAAGTAGCTTAAAGGCTCTGCAGTGTTGGACAGCAGCCTCAGACTTAGTAAAATATCCTCTCATATCAGACCGGTCTGATGTGCAAATTTCTCTTCTAAAAACATAATGAGCAACACAATTAATAATAATTTATACACTATGATAGGTGACAAAACTGAGAAATAGTGCAAGTCTAAATAATAACCACATTCATTTGCTAAGTGAATGGTAAGTCTACAGTTTAAGGTGCTTGAGTGGTCAGTGCTTTGTGAACAACAGCAGGCAAGGGTGAATTGCAAGCATACTTCTAGCAGAACACTCAAGAAGTATGCTTGCAATTCACCCTTGCCCTGTTGTTTACGAAGCACTGACCACTCAAGCCCCTTAAACTGTATGCTTGACTTGCTGTACCAAACCGAGCTGAAGGGAAACAAGCTTATTGCTTTTGCTTTCCTAGTATGGCTTTAGCATGCATTTGTATAAGTGCTTAGTCCTTGTCAGATACTAAAATCCAGTAATCCACATGGCCTTATTGGTTCCCAAAAGCTACAGTACCCTAAACAGCAACCAACAATTCCCAGAATTCTTTCTCTTTTGTACTGAGGTGATCAGAGCATCTGAAGATGCCATTTTTAGATTCATACAAACAAACTATTAGCATGGGAAAACCCAGACAACTTCCGGCAAATTTAGATTACTAAATGTTATTTAATCAGTTACTACTGAGAATGGTCTGGTTTTAACCAGGCTAACAAACTATACAAATGTGAATGCAAATATTTTCAGATAACACATCATTAAGCAGACACTCTTTATCTAGATCAGAGTTGAGAGCTGTGTATTCATCTTCACTTTCAGTAAAGAGTACCAGGAGATTCTATAGCATTAGTGAAGACATCAGAAAGAAAACATGTAATCGGATCCAGCCATAAGTGGCACTCTATTTAAATTTTGATAACAAAATTAATTTAGCAAATGCCTGTAATGACTGAGATTTAACACAGAGCTCATGAAACATCACCATTTCCTTAGAGAACCACTTTTCACCATCAATCCATTACATCCATTATTAAGTCAACACCAGAATGGCTCTGACTTAACAGTTTCTCTGATTTAGCAACGTAAAATAAACAAAACAAAAAAACTAAATCAAACAAACGTCCTTCCCACATATTTACACATTAATTAGGTGTTCTGCAAATGAAAACATTGAGAATATCACATTAAAAATAATAATAAAATCACAATGCATCTACATCAGTGCAGGATTTCGGTTCCATCTTCTCAGATCGCAGAAATAGTGGCACATATTGTGGGTCAAGAAGTATTTTAGGGTGTGTTCACACTTGTAATTTGGTTCGCTTGGTTCATTTGTCCAGACCCAAAAAACAAAAGAACCATTTAGTCCTGGTCCTGGTCACATTTTAACACCGAACTTAAAGATACCAAACCTAAAGGCATATGGATATGTTCACAACCTGATTGGTTGGCTTTTATTATGTATACTTCGGGACGGAGCTTACCGAACATCCAAAATAATGCTGTGTGTTGAGTTAAATGCACTCTTTGTATGCGTGTAGCCTAGAAGAGCTTATAAAATGTGTAAAGGAGTCAAAACAGTGGTAGGAACCCCTCCGTCACACATGCAAACGAAGATATGCTGCGAGGAGACGCGATTCTAATGCCGGCCCTGTACCAAACCGTGATGGGCAATATTGAGACTATGAAGAGAAAAAACAGGTATGCTTGAGCATTATCTCATTTTTAGGGTCGCATCTTGTGACATCATGGCCCGTTTTTAGTTCGTTTACATGCCTTTGGTCTGTGTTTCATTCATTTGGAAGCGGTCTCGGTCTGCTTGTTTGGTGCACACCAAGGTTCGGATGGCATCATATTGAAATGAACCACACTAACAGAGAAATCGCACAAGAGTTCATTTTAATCGATTCAAACATGCCAAATGTGAACACACCCTTAGTCAATAAACAGCACCAGAAATCAAATGCAAATGATTACCTGAGATGAAGTTTCTCTAAACTGGCATCTGCCAGGTCATCATTAGCCCTCTGGTGTATATCTCTCTGGGTCTCAATCTTATGGTCATCAGACAGGCCATCTACTTTATGGATGAACACTTCAAAGTTGATCTCTGGGTTGACTCTGTACGCCCGTGATACAGTTAGGTGGAGTCGACCAAGGGCCTCCATGTAGTCATCCTTTGAGAGGAAAAATGCTAAATAGTATGAGTTGGCAATGTACAATGTAGACGCTTACTAGGTTTAGAGAAAAAGCTATACTTGAGGCTAACAAATTGAATTGAAAATTACATTTTACATATTTACAAAATAAAAGAATGCAGAATTACAAAAGAAATCTGCAAAAAAGATATCAGTCTCCTCTAAAAGGCAGATGTCAAGAATGTTGACAGCTCTTCTTGACACAACAACACAGGTTATGGGGTTTGCTAATCTGCATTCTAATCAACCATATCCTTCAAAAACAACTTTCAGCTAGAAGAAACACTGAAGTGCTGAGATAACATACTGACTTCTCTGTACCAGCAGAAACACAAAGTCAATCTTGTGCCTTTTTTTACCTTGAGTCAATGTGATACAATGAGCCAAGCCTAAATGACAAACAACATTCAATTAAATGAAACCAGCATGTCTGGACTCAAAGCCAAGATTTAAATAATCTAATCATTTACAACCATTAACCCATTTCAACTGCAGTTTAACACACTATTTACAATAGCTTCTCGATTGGTTACATGGGAAAGGATTCTAAAAAAAAAAAAAATTTAAACTTCCTTTGGCAATGACAACTTTATTGATTAATTTGTATTAAAATTACTTTATTTTTGAAATGTAAACACACTTGGATACTGAGAAGATGTTCTGGTGTGATTTTGTCAAAGATTTAATAGACACAGGCAAATCGTTGTCATTTAGGAATGAGACCGTGTGAGTATTTTAATCGAGATTGTGATATTTTAACGATTAATTGTGCAACTCTACTAAAACCATATATATTACACCAACGAAAATGATAGCTGATCAGTATTTGTAATTACAATGTTTCACAAAAGAATCCAGCCAATCTCGAATTACTGACAGAAATGCATCACTATGTTGTTTGGGTGTGTTTAGTAATTAGAGTCAAGGCTTTGAATTTTCTGTTTCACCTGTGCATCGATGACAAATATCAAGGCCCCAGTTCCTCTGAAAATCATCTCGTAGTCAAAGGTAGGATCAAAAAAATCCACTTGTCCAGGGAAGTCCCAGATCTGGAAGTTGACAAAGGAACTGCTGGAGATGTCATCTTTATATATCTTGTTGGTGCTCTCCAAAAAGAGGGTCTCGTTGGGGGACATCTTATGAAACACCACCTGATAAGTCAAAGACATTTAATACATTAAAAGCATTCTCAAAGTGCCCTGTCTCACCTTCAAGAGGTAATAAAGTCAACCAGTTGTGAAATCAAACTAAAGCCCAGTCACATGCTTCATGGGGAGCTTACTGATGGCAAGGCTTATGTCTCAGAGGCCTCAGATTCAAATTCTTAAATCGTAAAGCCAAGGGAATCATGGGCACTTAAAGGTTGCACTCTTTTAGCACAAAGTTTACACATTTTCTATTTTAGTAGCCACTTTAGCATTAGTACAAATCGTTTTGGATGTTATACTGACACCAATTGTGTGAAATTATGAGGAAAAGAAGTCGAAACAAAAGATATATTTCAACTATATACAATTTTTGAAAGGGTTATCTATTTTTTAGTAGTGATACACATTTTAATTCTTATTTCATCTGTCGCTCGCAAAATACACTAAAAAAACAAAAGTCATGTTCGCCACAAAGTAAACATAACAACAATATGCTGCTCACAAACTTTCCATTTAGAATCAAGTGGTGCGTAAATTAAGTTCTGCATTATGAATCATGTTACAGATTTCATATCAAATACCCTTTCATATACCCTTAAAGTCATTGTATATTTTGCTCACTGCTGACACCTACTGGCGTGGATGCATGATGCTGCAACCTCAAATCTGATTTTTTTTTTTTTTTTTCTCCATGAGTGCTTATAAGTTGCAACTGTCATGTGTTCACTTTCAGTGCTTGACGATGCAGCATTTATCCTGAATTGGTGGTGTGGAAGTTGTAGGTAGTCGTGACTTGTTTCAACAAGCCAAAAGGAACAGCTTGTTTATAAATAGTTTGTAGTTATTATTATACTGTTTGGTACATTTAGAATTGTTTTTAAAGCGAAAATGCTATATAAGATGAACATAATATTACAATTGTATTATTATCAGTAGTATTATCCCAATCAATTGCATGGAACAGCTGGTCATGTGACGTCACCATGGAAGCGCCCACACAAGGCTGCCCGCTCCATGTACAATAAAACAGCTTGTTCTAGTAGACTGTCTAACGTCTTCTTCCTAGGTAATTGTTAATCATTTTAATAGTATTTTTTTAAAAGCTCTGTTCATTACTTTGTGTAAAACGTTTTTAATTAGAAAAAAAAATCCTGAGTGAGCCTCACATGAGAAATGCACTTGCACAATTTCATGTAACTTACCATACCCAAATAATAGCTTTAATGCGCAAAAAATGTAAAAGGAAGAAAAGAAAATTCATGGACAAGAATGAGCTAAACCATTTCTGTTCGTATGATCTACAATACATCATCGGTGTTGAGAGGATGTGGGGGATGCTGAATGTATGAATAAGCATTTATGGTTTTGATATGAAGAAATCACGTGCCACATCAATGCCGGGTGAGTTATCACAACATGAACATAGGACATCTATATGCTACATATTCTTAGCCAGCTGTCTGAATGTGGTGTATTTAGGCCTGTGTGGCATCCAAGTCCGTAAATCCACCGCTGCTTAAGAAATAGGTTGGTTGTAACGGCTCTGAGTGGTGATCTTGCCCGTGCCCAGTGACAGCTCGGCTGCCCGGGGCGGCTCTGACCCGGTTCTAACTCGCTCGGCTAAGAAGTCAGCAGGGGAAAAGAACGTAAGTTAGGTTACACTGTCTAAATAAGATCTCTTCCTCCTACCTTTTGGATAGATGACTTCCCGCTCCTCCTTAATCCCATCAGCAGGATTCTCGGTTTGCTATCGGAGGGACTTGGACTGTCCTCTATGTCTCCCTCCTCTTCTCCATATCCAAAATCTTTGGGAAACGAGTCCGCCACCCCGTAGCTGTCCGCCAGCGGTGCCTCGTACTGGATCGACATGTTGACCCCCCTCCCCAACCCCTTTAAAATATAACCTGGCTGATTATTAGTAATATAATCAGCACCAAATAAAGGCTGAGAGAACAAACATAAAACCTCGTTATACTAGAAATGGATGAGAGCAAACTTATTATGGATTCTCCTTTAAATCTTCAGTCTCTTATGTTTCCCATCTCGATGAAACGCCCACTTAAGATCGACACTCGCGTGTAATTGGGCAACCGCCCGGTAGCTCGTATACTGATTGGACAAGTAAAGTGTCACTCTAGTAAGCTATTGAAATGCGGGCGGATCGTTCCAAGTCATGTGCCTGGTGGTCACCTGACAAACGGAATCGTGTGAATGGTTGTTTTTTTCCGACCTTTCACCTGAAATGGTGTTTCTTGTCTTCAAATGCTGATAAAGAATTGTTGGTAATTGTTAAATGTTGTTTATCCATTTCAATTTTCCCTGTGGGAAAGAGGCCACACATTACTCCCCGCCCCGGATATTAAACAAACTATGCCCTTTCTAAAACAAGTATGAATCAGCTTTGTTTTACAAAAGTGACCACTGCACTGACATGTTAACACGTCGGCCTGTTGTTCATGATCATGATCGATGAGTGAGAGCAATTTTATAAATACCTTATAGGCTATACGTTTATAAATACCGTATAGGCTAGCCTAAGGTCTAAAAGTAAATGTCAGTTTTATTTTAATATTAAAAAAACGTAAAACTACCATATTTGGCATGAATAATGTTAAAAGCTATAACTTATAGCTTTCAACATTATTCATGTCAAATATGGTAGTTTTAAAAATGTTAATATTAAAATAAAACTGACATTTACTTTTAGACCTTCCAAAACTTTATTAAACAGTTTGTTGTTTATTATATAATGAAGCTATGCCACACATAAATCGTGTATCTCGGTTTTGTGTGAACCACACTGGCTGACCAATGTGTCACATGGCTGCAAAGCCAATGTTGGTTTTTTTTCAGTTTTACTAATGTGTATATATGCACAACCAGTGCCGTTGCACAACTATACTGAGTTTTCCGTCAAGATTGCAAAACTGCTGCAGTTTAGTTTTCATAATTTTAGCAGCACACACACACTGAATTCATAAAACATTTATTTAAAAGATCAATTTAATGATCACTAGAATGTTGGGACAACAGATTTTTTTGTGGTTAGGACACAACCAAATAAGAAGTATAAAGCAAGGATGCGATCTTATCTTTAAGATTTCTTGAAATGGTGCTAGTAAAGGTTTGCCATTCAAGAGTTGAATAGGAATGTAGAATTGTCTTAATTTGAGCAACTGTTTTGGTGTTTGAATGACACATGGGTTGTGTTTTGTTATTCACTTATGCTTTCTTTTTCTGAAACAGCATAGAATCCAGTTCCTAAAACTCAAATTAAGCATCCTTTTAGCTGCTAATATCTAAAGTCAAAGTATAAATATTTTTGTGTGAGGACTCAAAATGTATGCATATATGCTTTAGTCCAGTAGATGGTGTTGTGAGCACGTATTAGCTGTATTGATAAAAACAACTTTTAAATGGCTCTGTCCCCTTTTAATGGGAAGTAATATCAAATTTACGATTCTTCTCTTTAGTCAAGTTGTAAGACAAGAGTAATTTCTTCAGAAACAAAGCGTGACATGAATAGATGACAATAACATTTCAAGCTGACAGTAATTGGCAACAGAAAACACACAAAAAAGTTAATATTTGGATTTGGTGGTTTTGTAGAAAGTTAATTTAAAGCCTGTGGGGAAAAGCTGTTGGATATTTTGGTACTTACAACTTGTAGCTTTTACAACTACTAGCATTAGTATTGGTGAACGTTAAGGTTCTTAGCTTCATCCTGTTGATAAATTAAAGCAATTCTTCATGATTAAATAATGCACATAATTTCTTGCAGATTTTTACAGCTGTTCTAATTCAGCACTATGTTTTAAAATTGGGATTTTCTTTTACCATTACACCATTTTGACTTCTGATGCACTTAAAAAGAGAAATGTCCAGATGAGAACAAGGCATATCAAACATACAATCCATATCCTGTATTAGTCATACTACTATTGTTAATTAACTATACTGTCTGTGTGTACTGCTGAATTGATATGTATAAAAGGACATGTACATAATGTAGTACATAATATAATTATGTATAAAACAATCCATAATGAGTGCTACCACTTTATAAAGTTGAATATATATTATAAAGTTGCCAGCAGCCATATCACCCTGTAGCCCAAGACTTGTTGCTCACTGAAGCTAAGCAGGGCTGAGCCTGGTCAGTACCTGGATGGGAGACCTCCTGAGAAAACCAGGTTGCTGCTGGAAGAGGTGTTAGTGAGGCCAGCAGGGGTGCTCACCCTGTGGTCTGTGTGGGTCCTAACACCCCAGTGTAGTGATGGGGATACTATACTGTCAAAGAGCACCATCCTTTGGATGAGACGCTAAACCGAGGTCCTGACTCTCTGTGGTCATTAAAAATCCCAGGATGTCCTTCGAAAAAGAGTAGGGGTGTAACCCCCGCATCCTGGCCAAATTTGCCCCTTGGCCTCTGTCCATCATGGCCTCCTAATAATCCCCATATACTGATTGGCTTCATCACTGTCTCCTCTCCACCAGTAAGCCGGTGTGTGGTGGGCGTTCTGGCGCAATATGGCTGCCGTCGCATCATCCAGGTGGATGCTGCACATTGGTGGTGGTTGAAGAGATTCCCCCTTTCATGTAAAGCGCTTTGAGTATCTAGAAAAGCGCTATATAAATGTAACAACTTATTATTATTGATTATTATAATATAAAACTTCAGTCTGAGATTGCTTCTGTGCTAACATCAAAGCTGTAGATGTTAACTTTACAGTCACTCTGGTCAATTTCCATCAATTTATAACTACAAAAATTATATGGCTACCATCTGAGTTTTTCTCATATCTTTAAGTCTGTGGGAGCAGCTCGCCTGCCACTGGAACTGCTGGCCAATGAGGCGGGATGGCTTGGTGACGCTCGTGGACTATGCCGTGACTCAGAGCTGGATTCTTCTATTGAATCAGGAGAGGTGGGCCTGCTCCGCTTGGAATCAGACCTGGACAAAGTACGTGCCCGCACAGTGGCATAGGGACAGCGGGCTTTAGCGCCTTCCAGGGAATCCGAGTCTGAGCCATTGCCTTCTACAACCGTTGAGCAGTTCCATGGTGCGCTGGCCTTCCATGGCTTCTTTCCAACGCCAGACGATGAGTGAGAAGATTCTCTGGGGTGGCTCGATGAGTCTGAAGTCTTGGACTCCTGCCCTTTCTTGTGCGAAGGTGGAGGGTGGACAGAATCTTCCCCCTCTTCTTGCTTCGGCGGCGTGACGGAGTTGCAAGGTGGCAAGCGCGTGTCACTGCTGGTGTTGTTGGAATTGCTGTTGTGCTCTGTGGGACTGTGCTGTGAGTACTTTGGTGCATCAGAATCATTTTTAGCTGGCAAATCACCCTGAACGGGCAAGAAAGCAGAGGATTGGTTAATTAAAGGAGGGTAGCCGGTTCCATCTGGTGGTCTCTCGAGCAGAAGGTTGTATCCGCTGGGTGCAGATGCAATGGTGGCCTTGCGGCCAGTTGAGGTGCCGATGCACGTCTGATGGACCACAGAATCTTTCTTCAGCTTGTTGGGATAGTAGCTGTCATCAGGATCGTCCCTCAGCTGTGGGTAGTAGTTCAAAATGACCTTTTTAAGCTTTTTGTAGCCCAGGTGCAGGATCTCCAGGATGTTGAGAAACAATGAGATGGCAGCTATGCATTGCATGAACACCATGAAGACGCTTTTCTCAGTGGGTCGAGATACAAAGCAATCCACCGAATTCGGGCAGGGCTCACGCTCACATTTGTACAGCGGATCTAGTTGAAACCCATAAAGAACATATTGTCCGGTCATGAAGCCCACCTCCACGGCAGAGCGGGTGACTATGTGAGCCACGTAGGTGCGCAGAAGGGACCCCCTCAACGGAGCTTTGTTCAGCTTCCCTTGGTCGATCTGCCGAAGCTCACGTTCTATTTTGCGTCGAACTTCCGCCATCTCCACATCCACGGCCTCAAGTTCACGTCTCAGTGTCATCTTTTTGCGCTGTCGCTCTTTCTCAAGGGCACGGAGGCGGTAGAGGGCATGGCCCATGTACACCAGCGAAGGTGAAGAGACAAAAATGACCTGCAGCACCCAATAGCGGATAAGGGAAATGGGGAATGCTTTGTCATAGCACACGTTGCGGCATCCAGGCTGCTCGGTGTTGCAGATAAAGTCAGCCTGTTCATCATTCCACACATCCTCGGCCGCCACCCCAAGCACCAGCATGCGGAATATGAAGAGGATGGTCAGCCAGATCTTTCCCACCATAGTGGAGTGGATATGCACCTCTTCCAAAATCCCGCCAAGGAAGTTCCAGTCTCCCATTTTCACTTGGGCATTTTTGAGTCTGTTAGGAGAGGAAATAAGAAGCAAGAATCATGAAAATGGACCGTAAGTCGCATTTGAATAATGTAATACATTGAATTAAAATTTTGTACCAAACTATTATTTTATTATCGCGCATATCACTTTCATCCTTACTGTCACTTTTATTTGAAGTGAAAAGAGCTAAGCTTTCCCAAACTAAGAACATCTCAGAGTTACCCTGTACATTAAATGCATAAACCATAAATAGGTGGACTTCTTTCTCAAACCTAGGAAGGAATAACATAAAAAAGAGACAAAAAATGAATGGCAAACTAAAAAGTCTTTCTCTAAGATGATGCAAGATCATAAAGTCTCCATTGCAAGCATCGAAGCATCTCAGGCATTAGGTATAATTCAGACATAAACATTGAATCCACCCAACAAAAGTCAGATTAATGGCTGATCAGTATGGGGTTTTCAATTACAGATTCTTGTTTGGTTTCAACATTTACATTTACCTTTTTTACAATATTTATACCTGAATTTAATGTAAACAAATTAATTTGGTCCCAAACAACAAATAGGCAAATGCTAGACTAGAGCCAATGATTGGATCATTACTGCACTGATTATTATATTTCTAGCATGTTTTCTAACCCTAATTGGTGGAGCGTGTAAGAGAGGTGCATCAATTTTTGGTCAAGATCATCTTGATCTAGATCTTTGGTCAATATGTTTAATAAATGAAAAGCTACACACTCCATCAGTTAGGGTTAGAATAACTGTCTCCAAACATGCCAATAACATGCACTGCAAGAATGATCCAAACATTGCCTAACTTAGGCACCTATATTAGGTATAATTACAGCAAGCTTAACTAACCTCTCTAAATTACTTACTAAATAATCAACAAAACATGCAGTGCTACCAAATGCAGTCAATCAGTGCATTGCTCTGTTAAGCATCTTTTTGTTGAAAGTAAACAAATAAATAAATAAACTGAAGCACCGACATACCTTAAACAAATTGGGAGAAAATGAAGTAAATCTTCATTGTAAAAGCGACTCAAATGCTACTCCAACGCCTACACCTTGTTAAGTTCAAAAAGCTAGACTTATGCCATCCTGTTTATCGTTAAAGCTCTCGACTAAACACAAAACAAGCAGGTCTTCTTGGTGCCAACTTATAGGCATGCAGGAGAAATCGATGCGCTAGCCCATGTAATTTACCTTACAGCAGTATGGACAGAATGCCGCTGCTTCAAATCCCCGCGGGTCATACAGGCGAGACGAGGCCACCAAAATATTTAAAAATCGTTGGTGCCCTGCACATCTGATGCAGCACATCACCTGAACTTTTGTGACCCCCTCTTTCCTCTCTGTTGGCACCGAAAGAAGGTTTCCAAATGTGCAGGGCTGTTGGCAAGCGCACTGGTTCTGTATGTCAGTGCTTCAATAACCAGTACTCCACTGTAAACATGAAGGGAGCACTGAATTGATTGTGTATGCCATGCATAAATAAAACATTGTCGAATGATAAAACCCCCTTCTGTATGAATTTAAAGCTCTGTTACACTTGGTGCCCGCTTCATGCTCTTGTGCACCCGCTCTTAATCAGTAGACAGTCTTGCATGTTTGATTGCTAGTTAACACCCATTAGAGAACGATTTTTCAGCTGAATAGCAAAAATAGACCAATTCTGCACGCAAGCCTGAGCTAAAAGCACAAGCACAACACTACGAATTACCAAGTTTTGTAAAGAGAAATGAAGGCCTCTCCTTTTAATAACATAAAACCAAAACCAATGATTGACATTATGAGTGTAATGTCGAATAAAACTGCATTGAGAGTTGTTTATTGTTATCCATGATAGGGATCACAGCTTAACACAATGCTTCTAATGGCATTTGGCCACATGTTGGCACTACTTTTAGTCGTCAATACTTTGAGAAGCAATCAATCGGTCATGTCCGATTTCATACTCTGCTGGGTCCAGCCCAATGTAATTAAGTTGTCTCTTCTAGTTGTGGAGATATTTTATTCCATTTAAAAGAAATCAATGGTGCAACCCCATTACACTCACTAACTATGCTGTTGGTTGGTTTCATACCCGGCCTGCTATTTAGGGGCAAGCCTTATTTAACATAGTGAGTGAGTCTCTTCATTACATAATTTGATAGGCATGCTTTTAATGAATAACTGAATTAAATTGTTTAATATAGCTTTGGTATTTCAAAAAGAGAAGCACATCAGGTTAGCTTGAATGCATTTCATGCTCCCTGATGTGTACAAAACATCTTTCCAATTTAAACATTTTATGACCTTCCCATATGATCATATTAATTAAAAAACATTTTATGCATTTAAACCCCATCCTTGTTCAGGTCTAAATATAAATTGACATCTGTTGTTTAGCCATAAAGGTACAAAATCAAACATTATTGGAATTGTAACAATAATAAAATATATTACAAGCACTACTTCAGTAGTCTGTTTTTGGAAGACAATTTAGTTTCATACAGTTTTTCTGTATGGTGTAAGACTAACTTTTTGAGCTTAATTAAATATTTATATTCTCTACATATTATACTGTACAGAGACAGTGAGACAACAACTATTAATCTGATTCGTCGTAATAAGTCTACATCCGTCGTAGATGTGGTCAAAATGACCATAATGCATCATATATATATATATATATATATATATATATATATATATATATATATAGTATATATGTAATCTTTTGTCATAAGATTGCAAGATGTTTCTTATGTAAAATAAAGTATATATATTTCAGCATCATTACTTGTCTTCAGTGTCACATGATCCTTCAGAAATCATTCTAATATGCTGATTTGGTGCTCAGGAAACATTTCTTATTATTTTTAAAATTGAAAACAATTGTGCTGCTTAATATTTTTGAGGAACCCTTGATACTTTTTTTAAGTATCATTTGATGAATATAAAGAACACCATTTATTTGAAATAAAAAATCTGTAACTTTTTGATTCATTTAAGAAGTCTACGTTGAATACAAGTATTAATTTCTTTTGAAGAAAAAATCTTAATGACGTAACAACGCAGATTATGTTTATACATGTATTTGTACTACTAAAAATAGATTAGAACAAACTGTTTGCGGAAGGCAGGGGAATATCCCTGGTGGTGCCCGATCGGCTTTTCTGTTAGTCAGGGCAAATAACTGAACTTTTGATGAACATTTAGTTGAAAACACAGCCCCAGACATGAGTCAATATTGTTCTAAAAATAGACCAGAATTAGATTAATACATATTCCAGGAATGAGTGCGTTGCACATTGATTTGATTCACAACCCAAATTCTGGTTTGTACTGGAAAGTTCTGCTAGCCCTAAATGTACCTAATTGATGTAATTTGTCAACAGAGTGGAAAATCAGCCTCAAAGCAACCTCTTCACATCCTCAAATGCACTTCGAGGACTTACAGGTCACATCAGGAAAGATATTTTTAGAAACATGCAATGAAAATGGCAGATATTCAGTTCATTATTGCACAGGTGTGAGGACTAGAATAAGTAGCCTATATAATAGACTAGAATAAGTAGCCTATATAATAGAATCACTTAATGAAAGCATGCCTGAACGATCAGTGAACTATTTTGTGCCATGTGGCTGGAGTTTATTTGTTAAATTAAGTACAAACTTAGGGGTCTGTATCAGTTCTTTTAACAAGCCTTTTTTGCAGCAAACACACTGTATGAAGGACTTCAGTGAACACTGAAGTGCCATGAATATCATAGTAGCTCAGACAAATGAAAATTGATTTTTGTGAACTGAAAATACCTGGAATGATCTGTTTAGACTGGCAAGAACACCGTATCCATATTGGCTGGCAATCAATGATCTGTTTTGGAGAACTACCATCAGCTCATTAGAACAGAGGGGACAGAGAGTCAGAGGACATTTGTTTTGGGATGCTTTCAGGTGTGAACTCGCTTTACCTTAAGCTATTCGGCATGGTACAACATTTACTCCACCCACAAACCCCAGAATTAACCAGTACATAAAACAATTAAATGTAAAGCAAGTGAATACAATTAATGAACAAGTTTGTACATTTTATTTTATTTTAAAAACACATTTCCAACCTAAACACTTGAAACAAAATATGATAATCATGAATATGTCATTGTAGATACATGTCATTAGCAGTGAATTGACACAATTTCTTATTGATTATAGGTCAATAACTTATGTATGCCACATTTAAACTACATTGTTGTGACCTCAGGTTGAGGTCTGTCCACATGCTGATCAGTGCTGCCCTCTACAGTATTATAAGGACACTTCCAATATTCTGAGTCTAAGAAATTAGAAATACATTTATAAAAAAATAAAATAAAATTAAAAAGTACATGGCAAGTTTATTCTTTTTGACCACAAAGCTCCTTTTTGGCTCCCTTCAAATCAATTAAATTGAGCGGTTTGTTTAGTCATGACATCAGTTTGTAGGCCAGCATATAGAGGGTTCAATCATTTTGTGAATACAAAATAATGGTCTCACAAAAAAAGGAATCAAAATGGAAATTTTAAACGTTTCTTTGTTCCTGAGTCACTAAAAAACTTGAGGAGGTGTGTTTAAGCAAAACCAAAAAAGGGAATATTTGGATGTAAAATCCTTCTTAAAAATGACATTTATTTACTTTAGATTGTATGTAGTGTATTAGCATACGACCTTAAGAGTCTTTCTGACAGTTATATTGACCTGAGACTTGCTTCTTTTAAAAAGCCATGATTGTCCATTGTGAACTGAAGCATGACTTCAACCATCATCCTCACACGGATGCTGGGGACAGGAAGATGTTGAAAATGACAGCAAACAAGAAGAAGGCAATGTATCCCACAATGCACATCCAGAAGCGTGGGTCCTTGAGGAGCGCTTTATCGTAGTTGGTGAAAAAAACATAACCAATGGTCATGCCTGCTACACCACCACCAATATGGGCCACAAAAGAGACCTAACAAAAAAAAGGAAAGTATGAAGGACCTTTCTAGTATATTATCATATAATGAAGTGTGAAAACTACATTCAGAGTTAATTCTTTTGGCAAGTCCTATTTATTAAGCTTGTAGTCTAAATCATTCCAGTTGAGAATAAGGTATAAGGTATTGTGGTTTAAATACCTGTTTAATGTATGGTTTATGATTCTGCTATGGTCTTAAAAATGTCTCACCGTCATGGCAGTGTCATGGACAATGAACCTTCTGTAAATGGCAAATCCAACATCTGTTCCAACTGAAAAAAAAAATGAAAAAAAAAGTCATGTCAATAGGTCCCAACAAAATGCTTAGTTTATCCAAACATTAATAGTAGATGTCAAACAAGATAACAATAGTAGAGTGGAAAGTGAAAATGGACGCACCAATCAGAACAATTACTAGAATGCGAAACACTCCCACAAGTGGAATCATCTCCCTGAAATTCTATAGGACAAAAAAAAACATTTTTGATTTGGGTACTTGAGTATAGTATAGTATAGTATTTTCTTAAATAAAAAATAAAATAATAAAAATCTCCCATCAAATATTACTGGAAAGTTACTCACCACCACAGCATTCATGAAGTAACCTCCCATGAGGGCATAAACACCACCTGAAGCACCCACAAGAGCACTGCGAGGATCAAAGATGGAGCTGGCGAGAGAGCCTGAAAGAGGATTCATACACAGACACACATTCCATGAGAATATGAAGATTTGGATCAACAGCAAAATTATAAAACAGTCTAATCTTAATATTTTTCAACTAAAACCATATTGTATCTAATCAGTTTATTCTCATTAATGAGTCAATGTCCAAAAGTTTTGAATGTTACCATGTTCTCACTGTGCCATTACTTAATTTACCCCATTTTTATCAATTAAAAAAAAAAAAAAAAAAAAAAAGTAAAAATTATTTGAAATGTAAAAAAACAACAAAAAAAAAAAACAAGAACTATAGCAAAAACCAATGTGATGTAAGAAAAAAATAATCAGTATTTTTGAGAAATTGAATATATCAATTTATAAAAACATTATGAAAATTAATTGATTTAATTAAATTCATTGAAAATTGACTATTTGGTCTATGAACTTTTGCTCTACAATCACATTAAGACCATTTGTTGGTCATTTTATTTTAATTTCAGAATTATTGTGTGTGTGTATATGCGAGCATGTTTATAAACAAAATGCAGCCCCTTTCCTACACTTACACACTTGTGTGTATTGATTAAATGTAGGAAAGAGGCTTGAAATAAATAAATAGCATAATTTCATGTGTATAGCCACAGTTCACTTTCAGGATAAAACAGACCTGAACACAAAAGGTGCAACAATTTAGTTTAACTGGTTATACTGTATCTCTTACATTTTTGGTAAAAAAATAAAAATAAAAAAAATAATTATGTGTATTTTGACAGTCTTAAAAAGTTTCATCTTCATAAAAACTATGTGTTTTTTTTAATGCAATATTATGTGAAACAATATGCATTTAAAGAATAAACATTATTACTTTAGAGTTGTCACATAACTTTCAGTAACTGCAATGCAATATTTGTTTGGATTGCAAACAGTGTGAGATATTGTATACTGTATTCCAGTAAGAACTACTGAAATACACAAACCTACCTGCGAGGACTCCAGCCATATAGACCATGCCCACTTCAAAGCCCTTATGCACCAGCTCCAGGGGAATGCCAAGAAGAAGCTGCATTAACAGGTTTCCCAAGATATGCTCCACCCTAATTGAAGAAAAATGTCATATATATTAAAGGTAGGGTAGGCAATTTCGGAGAGGCTACCAATAGCAAGCTAGCTTTGAAAGCATAAGATCCCACCCTCCCTTTAGAGCGCTGTCCAAAGCCACGCCTCCTCCAAAACACATGAGAGCTCAAAGCCAGAGCAGAGTCTGCAAACCGTCACGAGACGAGAGACGGCGTTAAAATACCTCATGTTTCAAAGCACATAACTTTACCATATCATAATGAACATAAACAACTTAAAGAGCCCTGACTTGTACCACTTGACTGCTGCAGATTTATTTCAACACTGGTAGTGTTGACATAGAAACGCAGAATTCCGAGGACGGAAGTAGAACATCACAGGTTGCCGTCTTTTATTACAGTAATGACATGGCGTGAACGCAGCATACAACTCTACATAGCCTTACAGAAATCGCTGATGACGTGTGATGTCTGCGCGAGCAGGGTGCGCGGATGTATGGAAATACACATGTTGATACACTATATTGCATTCGGACCAAATGCAATGACTGGACAAACATATTTTGGTTTTGAGACTTCCACAGAAGATAGGCCTATATGTAAATGATCTATTGCTGATTGACATCAGAATGTGAAAGAGATTTTTAAGTCAACCAGTATAACAAAAAGTGTTTGTGAATAGGATTGCCTACCCTACCTTTAAATACCAATAATGTAATAACTAAGACGTCAGATCCAGAAATCAGCTTGATTTGTCATTCTACGGTAGAGCAGGAGTTTATTATTTCATTCATTCAGGGTGACAAGTGGCTAAATAAATAGTTTTCATTGTAATTTTAAAATGAAGAAAAGAACCAAAATCACCTTACCCAGCATGTACAAACATGTAGGAGAGAAACCGCCATGCTTCCTCCCGTCGTTCAGGCTTATATGTAAGAGGACTCTCCCAGATCCCTGTACCCAGGGTTATCCACTGCTTCTGAGGCTTCCATACCGCATAGTAGATAAACACTCCTAACTGTCAAAGATTGAAAAGAGTTTTGAGAGACAAGACCTAAAGTCTTCATTATGCCAGTTGCCAAAAAGCACTGTCAAAAACATCAACCTGTGTGGGTTAATATTAAATATAAACCATATTTAGGGACATGTTAGTAAAACAATTATAGTAGAGTAAGTAAAATAAAATAAAAAAAAATGACAATTTTAGTAAAAATTATTATATATAAAAAAATTACTCTAATGGAAGGTCTCAAAAGTTTATTCATTTCCCAGACACTTATTTTCAGTGACTAGGTCTATTTTAAGGAATGTCCACGGAAACAAGGATGAATCTGGCTTTTCAAACACTTTGGCTAAGACTTGCCATACAGGAATGGAAAAGTGGAAAGCGAAGCTCAAAAGAATCTCAGTTCTTTCATAGTGACACATCCCAACTAAAACATTCACAAATTAATGGAAATGTACTGGTTGCTGTAGGTTTTTATAAAGAATGAACATTTAATATAGTATGAATGTTAATTCATTATTTAAACCAGTCTAAACTCACAAAGCCTTGTCTGTTGGCTGGTTTTAAAGGGTTTTTTATCTTATTGGCCAATAGATCAGATAAACCAGCTAAAGACCAGCTTGGCCAGGCTAGGAGACCATCTTAAACCAGCAAACTTTAACTGGTTCAAGCTGTTGTGTGAGCAAGTAGAAACAGTTACATTTCCCAGATAGCCAGAAAGATCAAATTCCAGTGGTGCAAAGGTTGATGTTTCGCTAAAAAAACATTTGATTATACCTCCGCTAAACTGACGAGGATGATGAAGATTGGTGGCGGACAGCAGTTCGCTCGTTCCAAATACGTCTCCCGTAAGTCCTCTGGAAGCATCCATTTAGAAACATTCGAATGAATCTGTTCTACCCTGCGACGACGACTCCTCTTCGGATTTGCTCGATTATCACCTTCTTCATCCCTCTGCACGGGAAAAGTGTCTTGCTCTTCTATGTCAATATCGCCCATTTCTCTTAAAAATGCAAATCAGAAGGGACGTTTTTTGGATTAGCCTAATTGACAATGAACCAATAAATTAAAGTTTTTAATTATTTCATTAGGCCATCAGAAAAGTTTTTAGTAGGCTAATCTTTGCAATTGCAGCAAAGCAAATTTAAAAGAAATCTTAAATGTAGCCTATTTCAAAGCTATTTAGATTTCAGCTGCACATGCTTTTTCACAACTCTCTTCCGGAGTTATTGGCTCTTCCTGCATAAACAAACTCATCCTGTATGGAATTATTTAAGAGGTGGGCTATATATAGCCTACTTTTCATTTTAGAAACAACTTTATGAGAGAGAAAAAATCTCTTGTGAGAGTGATTAATACATTGGGTGATTTTTATAAGTGTTGTTTATGCCCGAAACTCTTTTGAATACGTTAGATCATTTGCAAACATTAACTCAACTTACCCTTTCTTCTGATCCACCACCTCTCACGCGAGTACAAGAGATTAATCTAAGAGCGCGCGCCGACCAGAGTTCATTAATGTTGTTGGTTATTTGAAATTATGATAATAAAGTAATAAAGTCTATGTTTTAAAAATAGTAAGATAAACAAAAATAGTTGTGTGACCACCACGGACTACCCTGGACGATAATTACAGGCTTCATCCAGCTTTTCCGGTTCAGTCTTCCTTCCTCTTGTTCCTAACTAAAGGGTCTGCAGTGCAGGATCGTTTTGCTTACTTTTGAGCAACAAAAAAAAAGCAACCTCTGACCCATCAAAGTATAGTAGACTCTTTACCTGAGCTTCCGCAAACCGCCACACCTGAAGTCACGTGATGCAAGTAATTGTTTTAAACGTTTCGCGGTTTCGTCCAAATGATAATACACGCAAAAAAAAAAAAAAATCTAAACACTGACAATTAACCAACCATAAATAGACAACATTTTTGAAAATACATAAAACTCATTCAAAGAGAATGGTAGCATGCTTTATGAGCACTAGATGTCGCCATTTCCAGTACAATCTACATTCAGGTTTCTTAAAGAGATAATTCAGACAAATGAAAATTATGCTCATACTCGTTTTAAAACCTGTATCAGATCCCTTCTGCAGAAAACAAAAAAGAATGTTTTTTTTATGGTTTTCTATTTTAATACATTTTAAAATGTAACATTCCTTTGATGGCAAAGCTGAATTGTCAGTATCATTACTCCAGTCTTCAGTGTCACATAACTATTCAGAAATCATTCTAATGCGCTGATTTGGAACACAAGAAACGCTTATCAATATTAAACAGTTGTGCTGTGAAAATCATGTTACGTTTTTTTCAAGAATCTTTCATGAATGGTTCAACTGAAAAGCATTCATTTGAAATGGTACATTTGTTTAGAAAAAAAGATTCTAAGTCCTAGTCATTTTTTCTATGTAATGACAATAAATGGTGACCACATCTTGACAAGCCTTTAAAAATAATAACAGTCGTTTACTTGCGGCATACACTATATTACAAGTCTTCTAGGGCAATTCAAAAGCTTTATACGAGGAACAGAATTATAAATGTTATTCACTGATAATCTTTACATCCAGTGAGCTATTAATGAAACACTCAAACGTTTCTCTCTCTCACACAAGGCTATCATACGACTCCAGAACACTAACAGTTTATGAACCACTTTCATGGTGATTTAACATTTAAGGTTTATCAACTTGTGAAGCATTATTAAATCCATGGGAGGAAAAAACTAGGACATTATTAAAATGTATTTTTGTGTTCCAAAGCAGAAAGCTACAAGTGGACATTCTGTCATTAGCTACTCACATTCATGTCTTTCCAAACACTTGATATGCAACACAAACCTATGCAGTTTCATTCCAAATTATTTGCAAGAAAGAACAGAATCAATTCAAATGATGACTTATCACAGATCTTTTATTTGTCAAAAAAGAAAAAAAGTTGGAGTTAAAAAACAGACTGAAGGATAGAGGGAGAGTCTGGTATATCTGCTGCAGGTCAGTCACATTACATTAAACAGAGAGAGATCGCATCAGCCAAGCTTTTTTACAGCGGTAGTTTGACATTTCCCACAAATTCTTAGAGATTAAACTTCCTTAGAATGCATCTAGATATGCATGTTTGGAGTTGGGCCATCAGTAACAGTTCAGCAATAAAAATGAGTTAAATGTGGATAGACCATGGCACCCAAGCAGTTTAAAGGGGAAAAAAAGATTCAGAAGTGGAAGGAGGAAATTTCAAATGAAACGAAGGGGGCTGGTTCTATAGTAACCAGCTGCTGAGGGGTGGCTAGAACCATCTATAATGTTCTTCAAGACACATCTGAAAATAAAGAGACCATAATCAGCATTTGGACCAACTGAAATCAGCTTTATTATTTTTAACTGCAACACACAAATCATTTATGACAGAATGTTAATTGCTTGCTTATAGAGGAAGTTAATATACTTACAGCTTGCAGGCCTGGCGCCATATCTTCGCATAATCTGATCCTGTGTGAATTTCACAAAGGACTCATATTGTTCTTAAGGGGAAAAGGAAGAGAAACGGCATGTTAAAAACACAATTCAGCCATAAACAAGAGAGGTGAAACCAGAAAACATGACAATGTAGCATGTTTTTTTTTTTACAATTTTACAAATAAATTCATCTTGATACTAATCAAAGAAATAGACCTTATATATGAACGCGATAAAGCTAACACCCCATTGTGTGGTATCTGCAATTTGTTGTACCTGCAAGCTTTGTGTTCAGTATCTGTTCGTACTCTTCACGCATCTTCTCCTCGTGATCTTTGATAAGGCGCTCGCACAAATAGCCAACCTGCCTCAGCGTGAACAGTGGCTGATCCTTCTTCAATGATGAGGCACCTAAAAACACACACAACTCTGAAAATCCATACTTGACCATGTCACTTTACATTCAATTTTCAAAATATCTATAGGAATCGATAAGAAGGATCAGAATAGCTCAAATTCAAATGATACCCAATCCTACTCAATGCATTTATTTAATGAAAAGTATAGTAAAAACAGCGTACTGTGTACAATTCAAAATAACTTCACCAGAATAAAATACATATTTAAATATTAGGTCTTCAGTGTCACATGATCCTTTAGAAAATTATTTCTAATTTGGTTCTTAAACATTTATAATCATTATCAATGCTGAAAACAGTGCTGCTTAATATTTTTTTGTGGAAACAATGATTTTTTTTTTTTTTTTTTTTTTTCAAGATTCTTTTAAGAATACAAAGTCCAAAAGAAAAGCATTTATTTTGAAAAAGATCTTGTGTAACAAATGTCTTAGCTGCCACTTTTGATTAATTTAATAGATCCTTGCTGAATAAAAGTATACATTTTTTTTCTTATGGACCCCAAACTTACAATTTCCATTTGAATAAAAATCATCAGTAAAGAATCTTAGCTGTTGATTTTAAAGTGCTCGCAGCTTTTATAAGTAATGAAAAGCATGTTTTGAAAGGTTTCCTCTCTATAGTCACCGTCATCATGGGCTCTCATCTTCATGACAATCACAACGTTTGCTTATGGTCAAATTGTGCTTCAAAATCTATAAACCAATTTTGCTCCGTCACGTTTGCATTTTCTGCATATTCAAACTCGCCGGCATCAAGAATCAAAAAGTATTCGACATTACTGACGACAAACTGGACACACTGCATCTTCACAATGCACATTTGAAATTAAAGCCAGGAGCCCAATCCTGTTCCTGGAGAGATTCTGTCCAGCAAAAAGCAGCTCCAACCTAAATCAAATACACCTAAAGATATTCAAGAACACTTAATTACAGACAGGTGTGCTGGAACTCTGTGGGAAGGCAGACATCCAGGAACAGGATTAGGCATCCCTGGTCTAAAAAAAGGTTGATAAATGGTTTAAGAATCTCAATGGACATGGTTTTCAGTGGACTGACCTGTGGGAGAGCTGGGGGAGGTAAGGGCGGGACTGGAGCTCTGGATATCAGTGGAGCTGCAGGGTTCAGTCTGGTTGAAGGCCCCTTCTAACTGCCGTCGCCTCTGATAGCGGCTGTACTCCTGACGAATGTTCTGGAAGATCTGTTCTGTTGGGGTCAAAGGAAGACAAATCGAGAGAAAGATGTTAATTCAGCTTACATAATTTAAAAAAAAAAAAGATTTCCCCAAGGGTTGTGCACAAATATGTGCTACATGTTGGTTTGCTGGCCGTGAATGCAGTGAAATCTAGGGCTGGGTACCGAGTTCGATACTTTTTAGGTACCGACCGAATTGCCTCGATACTATCGAGTATCGAAAAATGACTTGTTTTTCGGTACCAGATTTCGATACCTAAGGAGTTAACTCGTCAACGTCAGTGCTCAAACAAATACATATGAAATGCACAACGACACACCTAGTCGCTCACGCACACACGCAAACTCTACACACACGAGACGCGCGGAACTCTCCGCGCACATACTCATGAGACGCGTGCGCGCACAAACTGTCCACGCACATACTCAATGAGACGCGAGCACACACACACACAAACTCTCCGCGCACATACTCATATGAGACGCGAGCACACACACACACACACACACACACACACACACACACACACACACACACACAATACCCTAAAGATGTGGAAAAGTCGATCAAAAGTGTGGCTACATTTCTCCAGGCTCGATGCCAACAGCGCACGATGCAGTATGGTAAAATAATTGCTGCAAAGACCGGTACCACGACAGATATGATGAAGACCTTGACAGTGCACGGAGTAAACATAATAGCAGACAGTTGCTGCGTCTTCGACTGGTAAATGAAGAGATACCTTGTTGATCACTCTGACTGTGTTTATATTGCAATAATGACCTACTGAATGTACACTGCCGTTCAAAAATGTGTTGGTTAGTCAGAATTTTTTTTCAGTAAGGATGCATTAAAGTGATCAAAAATGACCTTAAAACATGTGTAATGTTACAAAAGATTTCTGTTTCAAATAAATGCTGTTCTTTTGAAATATTTATTCAAAGAATCATGAAAAAATTTATCAGTTTCCAAAATATTAAGCAGCAAACTGTTTTCATATTTCTGAAGGATCATTTGACAAGTAATGATTTTGAAAATTCAGCTTTGACATCACAGGAATAAATTACATTCTGAAATATATTCAAATAAGATTTTAAATTGTAATACTATTTCACAATGTTACAAGTTTTACTGTAATTTTGATCAAACAAATTCAGCTTTGGTGAGCATGAGCTCTTTATAAAAAATTGTTCCTTTGTGCACTGGCTAAGGAGCATGAGTCAAACTGAAAAAATATTTAATTTAAATAATTTAAAATAAAATAAACATGCTTTTATACTTTAGATGGCAACTTCTTAAATTTGCAATCCTATTACAGTATTTTTCACAAAGTAATTGTTTAGAAATATATGAATATGTGAATAAAAATAAAGTAAACACTGTAACAGGGCTCTCAGTATTCTGGTAATTTCGTGCTGGTAATCATATTTTTTTCAAATAAAGACAAGGTAACGCTAATTTTACATACAGCACAGTGAAAATGATATGAATATGACACAGTTGGCAACTGGTTATATATCAGCATATTTTAAAATTAAGGATTTAAAGTTTTTTGATCGCGTCTCCTGTGAAGCTGATCTTCTGTTCGCATTCACTCACTTCGCACGGACCGACCGTCACTTGCAGACAGTAATGCACACTTCACAAGGTATCACAGCTGGATTCGATTAAATCTGCAAGGTTTGTGAAATTAAATCTTTATTAGATATTCAGAGATTTGTTTAAATGACGTAACTTAGATGCGCATTTGCTGAATGTTGACGGCAAATGAGAAAGTATTTTAGCCTGATTGTTTGCCTTTTCTGTTACAAATAATATAAAAGCAAACGCTTTACTTTACTTACTTGGCATAAGTTACCATTTACTTTGTTTACCAGTTCTGTCTAACAAAGTATTAGATATGACTGACAGAGATCGTAAATTAAGGAAGACGGAATAGAATGTGAGTGAGCGCTGTTTGATCTGACATCATCTGAGGAGCTGCCGTTCTCTTCTGGCGCTGGTGTTCTCTCAGCGCCGCCCGTCAAAATAAAAGTCCAGAGCGCCGTCAAAATAAAAGTCCCGCTTTCAACACATCGGCCAATCAGAAAAACTTATCGGCCGATGCTGATATTTCAAAAATGCCAAATATTGGCCGATATATCGGCCTTGGCGATATATCGGTCGACCACTAGTTGATAGCATGCAAGCACACCAGTTTGCCAAAGCGAACTTTTCGGGGAAATTTATCTCCGTGAACACCTTAAAACTACCAATTGGTCCGTGGCAATTATGTAATTGGTAAGTGCAATCTGGGAAATCTTATTGGTGGAAGACTTATTCTGTTCAGCACATCAAGGTCAGAAATGAGTAGAAACCATGAACAACACTGGAGAGCTTAAATGAAGTAGAAATTAAGTTGTAATTCTAATTGAAAGTGACCCTGACAATGTTTTTCTCTCTTTAACCCTTTAGAACCTGAAACTAAAATACTTGTTTTGCGCATATTTAGATTTTTTGACTGTTACATTCTAAAACAATGTGCTATCTTCATGTGCAAGGTGTCATCTTTCTCAGAAAAAAATAGCTTTCAACAAATTACAGTTATTGACCATTACTGTGTGTGGTTTGTAAATATAATTTAAATAGACAAAAAAAAAAGAAAAAGAAAACATTTACAGATTTTTTTTATTTAGAAGAAAAACAGAACAAATCGCGAACGAAACAAACAAACACTTTAAAGTTGAAAAATTAAGTATAATACATATATACAAGTCTTTTTTGTGACATTGGGTTGCATAGTTTTCATTTAAGACATACACGCACACACACAAATGCATGCATACATAGGCATGCACATACACATGCGCACACCCCATGCTAAGATATGTGAAAGGATTAGCGGCCATCCGCCTCCCAAGTTCCATTAAAAATCATCCCAATCCCCTCTTCTGCTGTCTACCACTTCTTTCACCATGTATTTGTTAGTTTCTTTTATTATTTTATGCAATCCAAAACACTAACCTGTCGCGCTTCGTATCTGTTCAAATCCCTCCTTCCCGCTCTGCCAGAAAGCTGCTGTCATTTTATGATGGAAAGCATGAACTTACAGTAATAAGCCATATATTTCCGAAAAGCGCATGTTGTCTACTGTCAGGGGCAATTTGAATGGTTTTGATAGTGCAAACGGTTGAAGAGTCGGCGACACATCCAGTTTAAAAGGGTTAATACTGTAAAGGTGCTTGCATTAAAGAAATATATTGTATGAAGTGCTATATAAACAAACGTGATTTGATTTAAGTGCAGAATTGCCGAGCTTGTGCAAACATGTCCACATTGCCATTATCAGATGCTTTCTTTACCCCGGTTTTCACACTGTTGTAATTTTTGTAGTGTTCATTTTGTTATTGAGAGGAGAGCATGCAGCACATTTACATATTCATCTAAAAGTCGCTCTCAGCAGCACGGGAGGTGTCGGGATGTTCCGTAACAGTGCACCTCTGCTCAAGTACTTGAACTTTTTTTTGCCCCCCCACCCCACCCCAAGGAAAGGGCAAAAAAAAGAACTTTGCCGCGAGAATTTTGGGGCCTATTTTCAATCATCTTAAATGAGGAAGAAAAACAACAGCATTCACTGTCTTAACTTCAGCAGGCGCACACAATACACAGAGGATATCCTGCTTCCAGTATGGGTCCCATGACGAATAGTGTGAAGAAATAAGTTTCACTTCAGTTTTACAATCAGCCACAATGGTACACTGACATCATCACTAACACACGCTACATTAGGGGGAAAATGGGATGCAGGTTAGTTTCATTTGGCTTTGTGGAGGGTCAGGCTTATTTCTGGTAACCGAATCTGGGTGACGGGACTGCAATGCGGAGGGCAGCAAAGCAACCAGGAACCTCCAGCGTCCCTTTATAGAAAAACTGGGTTGAGTTTAGTCCCCTGTCTAAATCTTTAACACCAGCAGATGACTCAAAACTGATTAGAAACCTGCATGACTTTCATGAGCCAAACTCTTTAAAATGATCTTTTAGAATCATCTTAATTCATCACAAAAATGAGTATTTAGAGGTTGATTGTCTCAGCTTCCTGAATGTAGGTCATTTAAAGCTTCAAGGGTGGACAAACACAAGGGCACATCTATCTGCTGTACCTGCATCACTTATCTTGGGTGTGGAGCTCAGAGTTTTCCCCCCTTCTGAAGGCGTCGGCCTTCAACTAACTAAAGGACGAAAAAAAAAAAAGGCTCAAAACCATAGACTAACAAATATGGACGTAGTGTTTATGACTTCACCCGTAGGTTTATGAAGAGCATTTTTAAGCCAAAAGTGGGCGGAGTCAGTCGTCACCATCTTGGCAGTGCGATACCGCGTGTCACTCCTGGATAACCGAAAATGGGCAAAGAGGCGGGACGTGGGTGGAGTTGAGGTGCCTGGTTGCTGAAACCACGCCCGCCTAGCTCGGTGTGATCAAGTTAGCTCAGTACTGTCGCAAGGGCTGTGCCAAGTGTACAGGGCCTCGCGCTAAAGTGACAGCTGTCTTGATGTAAAGCCAATAGTTAAAGTTAATGTTTTTGCCCTTCGAAATATTATAATAGTTAAAAGATATCGCTAAAAGTGAGACTGTATCGTGATGCTGTATTATTCTGCTAGTTAAAAATGTATTATGCAGTAACTTACAATATTGCTCTGAGCGTGTGACATTGATTCATGCGCATACATGTCAGGCAGCATCGCACGTCAGGTTCGTAGAGAGCTTTAGGCTATGTTTACACGGAAACGATCTGAAGAGAAAACGCAAAAGTGGCGTTGCGTTATCACTTTTTATTCTGCATTTAGACGAGCGTTATGGGGGGAAATCTGCGTGCATATGGTGACGCAAGAGTGTGTGAAATTCGATGTAGTATGCACTCCAGGCGGCTAGGTGGCAATGTGAAGCACTGCCACACAAAAACACCAAGTCCATGCGCCTGCGTACAACCTTCACTGTCTAGCAGACTTTTGCGTTTTTACCCTTTAAACGGGAACGTTTTTAAGATTTAAGATCTTTGTTACTACTTATTAGGGATGGGACGATTACCGGTTTTACTATAAACCACGATAAAATGTACTGACGGTTAGTAATATCGTTTAAAATTTAATTATCATTTAATTATCATTAAAACCGTGTTTGATTATCGCGATTTTAGATCCTGTTCAGCCAGCAACAGCCAGTCTGATGCAGGCACAGCGCGCAAAGTTTTTTATTATTATTATTCAAGAAGGAATTGCGGAAGGCAGTGACCGTGCTCGGGAGGTTTTTCAGCCTTTTAAGAGAACCAGTTCTGAGGTGTGGTCATATTTTGGCTTTAACAAAAGTCCTGAGGGAAACTTAATCGAGGATGGTCACCCTGTCAGCAGAACATGCACGAAACTTCAGATCTGCCGAGTCGTCTTGTGTGACCACCACTGTTGTAGGCTATAGCGAACGCAAGGCAAGTTAACTTTGACCTCAATACCAAAACTACGTCTGGGAAATAATTGGGCATAAAATGTTGTTTTAAGTTGAACTATTTTATTATATCAATCACTTGAAATAAACGTGAAGCTCCCGTAAAGAAAAGTTTGCAGCAAGTGGCTTTGAGCCAAGAACGAACAAGTTCAAGTTCCATTTAATTGATACTAATTTATATTCATTATACACTTATTACACCGATTTTGTTTTACCACATAATTACGGGGACATTGAATTGAGATTAATGTTTTAAATCTTACCTGTTTATAAATCCATTATGTTCAGTGTACAAAACAATCGTTCAGACAAGATGATCACAACAATATTATCAAACTCTGTAAACAATAAATCAACTCTGATTTAATTTCCAATACAATTAAAAAGACGCAAGACGGCAAGTTGTAACGTGTTGTTGTAACGTCTGTCAGAGAGTTTGAAGTCTGCCCAGATGAAGAATACAAGACAGTGCAAATGAACTGGTAGTTCCACAAGACTTTTATAGATGTTTTCTCTCAGTTAAGCACACTCTTCACATACATGTCGAAGAGCGAATGTTAAAAGGGAAAAGAAAACGCTCTAAAACACGCTACAAATCAAAGTGGAAGTAAACACATTATAAAACAACGGTCAGCAAGTAGAGCGGTCATCTTCCTCTTTGCGCGAGCATTGTGCGTGCGCGCTCACATAAAAACAGCATGCATACAATAACGTACGCCATAGAAGAAGTTATCTTAAAGGCACATCAACATTCATGTCATGAACACTACTTAACACTAGGCGGCCGTTACAATGGATGTGCGCGGTGTTATAATGCGTTGCTATTGACGACCGTCATTATAAGGAAGAAAAAGCCACATAACAGAATCTTGCTTTAAAAAGTGCATAGAGCTGCTTGTTTTATTAGTTGTTTGTTGATTTTCAAATATAAAACTTGTTGAAATGTCTTCAGTGTGAGCATCAACTCTTTTTGAACACTTTCATCTCGTTTTAACAAAACCGTGATAATATTGATAATCGCGATAATTTTGGTCACTATAATCGTGATATAAAGTTTTCATACCGTCCCATCCCTACTACTTATTACTCTTAAAGTGCGGGATGTGCTTGATGTTAAAATGTTATTTTCTCATTCATGCATGTTCTTTTCATAGAAGCCGCAAGTGCAAGTGCTTTGCTTATGAAGGAAATAAGCATCTTTATAAATATAGCTTATAATAAGAGTACATTATTTACAATAAACGGTATGATATGCCTATTAAATTAGATTTTCTAAAAATTGATTCTTTTGTTTTTATGCATCGATGCGGAATCGTTCACATCAGCATTGTGATGCATCTTAGAAACAAATACATTTCACAGCTTTATCAAGGGGTGGCATCTATCTTGATGCTAATGCATTCCAGCGAAGCAGGCAGTGTGGCTACAACCTAACAGTGCCTAAGCTGCATTGTAAACACAGGAAGCCTCCTCTCCAGTCTCATCTGATTGGTTTTTATTTGTATAAACACACAGCTTTGCATGGCCAATAAAGAGGTGTTATTGGGAAGCACAACCAAACTCAGTGTTGACTCTAGAAATGAGTATACCAGAACCAAAGACTCACTATTGAGTTGTAAAAGTCCTGTAATAAAGTTTTGTAACAATAGAGCAGGAGTGTCCAATCCCTGATCCTGGAGGCCCACTGTCCTGTATAATTTAGCTCCAACCCAAATTAAACACACCTGAAACAGCTAATCAAGGTCTAACTAGGCATACTAGAAACTTCCAGGCAGGTTTGAGGCAAGTTGGAGCTAAACTCAGTGGCCCTCCAGGACAGATTTTGGAAACCCCTACAATAGAGGTACTAACATGTTGACAACAGTGTTGCTAATCTAGATTAAAAGGCTTCAGTCCAAAACAGACTAAACAAAATTAGCCGGACTTAATGGGACAGTTTTCACAAAAATGAAAATGCTTTATTTACTCATCCTCATGTTGTTACAAACCTGTATGTATGATTTTCTTCAGTGAAACAATACAATATTTAGAAAAATGTCTCAGCGTTTTTGGAGCCAATGGAGTCTAATGCTATTTTGTAGCCATTTATTGCATGGCCAAAAGCAGTTATTTTGTGTTCTACAGACTAGGGCTGTAACAACTAATAAAAATTGCTAATCGCGTCTACGCACTATGCGCGGAAAACATCTGCCAGTCTTTACTGCAGTTAATAATGCATTTCTATGGACACAAATCATCTGGAAAATAGCGTAGGACTGCTGTGGGAAAAGTGCATGACCCAAGTTGATCTAAACATGAGAATGTGTCATATTACGCGCTTCAAACAAAAGCATATTTTAACACTGCTTGCCCTGTCATGTGCTTTGATGGATGTGCGTGCTGTTTAATGTGTTTGAGACGCGTTTCTAATGGTTTAGTTCACAATTATCCGTTAATGTTAGAAAATAAATGCTTGTCCTGACAGGACAGCAAGACTCCACAAAGCCTTTAGCGAACAAGGCAGGCAGAAGTACAATAATTCTGACGTTAGATGTTAAAAGCAACATGCAACAACAAAGTCATAATAATTAGATTCAAATATTTAATTAATCATGGATTTTTTCCATTAAATTAACGAAATAATTGTCTAATCTGTTATGTCATAACTAATAATTGAATAAAGAATAAAGTCTAAAAGGTTTTGAATAAAACAAGGGTGAGAAAAATAAGAAATTTAATTTGTGTGCACTAACTCATTAAGTTCAGATCACGCAATAATCCGTTTTAGAAACAGATAGAGAAAGACACACAAACTTAGTCAATGGGCAACGCCAGACCCCTTGAATGACAGGTAAATCCCTCCGCCTGTATCAAATGCTGCCAAATGCTGAGACTAGGTCCAACAGGTTACTTAGCAACTGTAACCTTATATGGTCAAACCAAGCAATCAATCACAGTGGCTTCCTGAGAGAGGATGGGGAGCGATTCAAGGCCCAAAAGCACAGAACAAGGATAAATCAAATACAATGGAGGTGTGGGATGAACTGGACTGGGGGAGGGGAGTGTAAGTGGGTGTAGAGTTGAGGCGTCTTATTCACTACACTGTCGAGGCTTTGAGGAGGGAATTTAAAAAACCCAAACTGGCAGGAAGTGCCCTCAAGCCCAGGGTGTGTTCCTGCAGGGAGCTTGATTCGCTTGGTTTAGGATTTGGTGCGTTACAGACGTTAATTATTCTGAAGCAAAAAGCTTTTGTGTTTGAATGTTAGATGAGTTATCACAGCACACAAAGGGTCAAGCAACTTCAGACATAGCTTGAAATATCAGACGCTGACTCGTAATAAGAAACTATGAGCTGCTGATGGAAGACTATTTTATGAAGATTCTATTCAAAATCAAATGTGCCTATCTAGAGACACAAACCTAAATAAGGATGATAAAGAGGGTTGTTCTATGAAAGAACAAGGGGCATTTGGTTTTACAAAGGCAAGACTACTAAACACCAAATTGGGCTTTAAGGCCAGTCACATTCCATCCTTGCCATTTTAATAAGGGAACTGATGGGCAGGCTTGGAAACAAAGAACAAGCCCCAAAAAAACAAAAACAAAAAAACACAAAACCCAATGATTTTAGTGATGTTTGTCTAGCTAGTGTCATGCAAAATCCTAACCCCCTAGGACACCGAAGCAATTCCATTGGCTGAAAGAACATAAAATGTCTACTCTATATGGTGCCTGATTAGAAATCCTACAAAATGTACTGTGTCATTTAACTCTAAAATTATGGCACAATTCACTTAATATAAACATAGTTAAAGACAGTAATTTCTTGTTCTTTTTTTCTTTTTTTCAGTTAGCTCACATTTGTTTAAACAAATGATTATTTTATTTTGTTTGTAAACCACTACTCTGTTATCAGCATATTTGCCAGCTAAATTGGCAAATGATACTACCCCATTAAACTGCTAGCTTAGCATAGTCACACACAGGTTACCACCAGTTAATTGTACCATTTTGATTACCTAGAAAAAGATATGAGGCATTATAAATGGCGACCTCTTGGGGTCCGAGGGGGAACCAGCAAAAACACTTATGCATCATTCAGAGCGATTAGTGAATTAGTCACCATTAAGGAATATTGCAGTTTATTATAAATTATTTATCTGTGCACTTATTTATTCATGTGCCCGCATAAGAGTTTGATTGCTGTAACAATCGGTTATCTGCAAAAATACTTACTGAATTTTCCCAGGTTGCATCCATTACTAGAGCAGTACGATAGCAGCCAAATGTTTAATGTCACGATCGTTATAATCTATTTGCATTAGTTTATATCCAGCTGGTCACTTTTATGCATTTGTTAGCCAGCAAAGTTGCACATTTAAAGCTAATGAAGTGAGAAAGCAAACTGTATGGCCATGCAGGTCATTTCAGTTCTTTATCAACAACACTAATACATATTTTGATTAGATAATCAATTAAAATAGAAGAATATAATTTGTGAGACCATATACATGCGTGTCTAATTTCAATGCAATGGCCTTTATATTTGGATATGGTGTCAATGCCTAGCCATCTTTAAGCATAACTGTTCGGATTTATATGAAATGGTAACACTTTACAATAAGATTCCATTTCTAACAGTAGTTGTTAGAAGTATTGTTCCTTGTTAGATTGTTAATTTCAACAATCACTAATACATTTATAAATTGAAAAGTTGTATCTGTTAACTTTAGATAATGTACTATGAACTAACATGAATAATCAAGGTATACATTTAATATTTAGATATTTAATTAAAAAAGTAGTCAATTTTTAAAACTCGTTTGATTAATAAGTTATCAGCCAGGGGTGCGTTTCTCTCAAAGCCAACTATGGTCGCAAGTTCCGTCGTTACCTATAGACCTTATGCGCCAGAGAAACGAGGGCGCCGCCATCTTTAGAATATTGTCTTTGAACTTCCGTTTTAGCGGTCGCTCTATATTTCTATGGCGCTGCTGTCCAGCTTTTGAAGTGGATTTAATTAATGTAAAGTTAACGAAAGTTATCATGAGGACTGTAATGTTTAAAGCAGATGACTTAAAAAAAAAAGTCAGTCGACCGGGAAGATTTTAAAACGAGCCGTTCATTAATAAACACGCAAAATCGCTGTGAAAATACAGACCGGAAGTCAAAAGCCAACGAGTGCAGCGCTGAAAAGGGGAGGAGCTACATAAGGTCTATAGAGTTCAATGGAAATTGCGATCATAGTTGGCCAACAATGCTTTTGGGAAATGCACCCCAGTGCAGTCCAACCTAGTTATTATCGTTATCTGTAAAGTTCAATATTGGTCGACCTCTACTCATAATCTTTAATCACAATAACTTCCCCTCCCACTTGCAATGACATCTTATCTCTGATGAGTGTTTATAATAGTAAACAACAACAAACCTCTGATCCAATCAATTCCAGATGGACAAAAATCAAGTCCCACGCCCACATTATTTTTCTTGTTCGAGAAGCCATTTCACTTATATGTCACAATAGGAAATAACAGTAGGGCTGCCCACTAATAGTAGACTAGACGTTAGTCATCAAGAGGCTTAGTTGACCAAATTTTAATAAGTCGTTTAGTCGCAGAAAAAAAAAACCCTCTACAGGAATTGGTAAAGTCACGCAGTCCAATGGACAGATCGTAATTATGGCCCTGTCCCAAATGACACACTTCATGCACTTACAATGGATGCCGCGTACGGCGTACGTGTCCGATAAGTCCACAAGACTGCAGGGTGTCCAATTTTTGTGCGATTTCAGGTTTCAGAAGGGTGTTCGCGAGCGCCCCCCTTTGCGGTCGATATGCGCCTTCGATGCACGCTTTTGCAGAGCCCGGACTGAAGCGAGCACCGCAGCAGACTTCTTCCCGACAGTCAAAGCTGCGTTACGTCACGAAAGTGCGGACTCATAGGAAGACCGTGAGTGTTTAGGTTGCCATTTGAGACAGGGCCTACGTCAGGCAGGAAATGTTCACCTTTCATTCATCGACATCAAACATGGCTTATCTGAAACATGCAAGTAGTAACTTAACATTAGCTACTTTACATGGCCACTCTCTCATTAATTAGAACCTAAATAAATGTGGGCTTTTATGAGGCGCATATCCAAGTGATCGTGCGGAAGCTAAATTAGTACAGCACTTCCTGCATGACATGTTTACTTAACATGCATTTCTCTATATGAGAGTCTGCGTCGTCAACTTCACAGCTGCTGCCGAAAGGGACTTAGTGGTTTAGTCTACCTCTAATGTAGAACAATGTAACATAGAATATCATCTCAACCCTGAAACTCAAATCATCATAAACGTGCAACTAGTCGACTAATGCCTTAAATGAACGACTAGGCTATTAGTTGACTAGAAAAATCTTTAGTCAGGGTCAGAACTATATAAAAGACCACTGCAACTTCCGTTTAATGCCACCTGTAATGCCTGTTCCGTTTCTAATCTGCTTGTCACTGGAAAAAGTCAAACAATATTTTCATGTTTTCTGCATTCGCTATGCATTTCAAACAACACTAAATACAAGTGTACAAGATGAGAACCAGTTCTGGATTCTTCCCCCTGCTATTCACTGTCGCTTGGTGAATTTGTGAGTGCCACCAAGTTGTAGTTCTATGCAGGAGCAGTGCGAAGGAAAATAGATTAATAGAGATCTGTTTTAAAAAAATAAATATTTGCACTGACAGCATAAAACCATTGGTCTTAACAGATATTTATAACACTGAATTTTCATCTTGGTGTTACCAGGCCTTTAATCTGAATCACCAAATATATCATCCAAAGTACCACGATTGTTAATGGAATTGGAATCATTAAAAATCAAAAACTAAATCATCAGTGTTCTTATATTCCAAATCCTACTAATGAGGATGCAAACTCAGTGCCTATAATTAAGAAATAAACGATAATGGCGAAGTGATAGGTTGCTCTGAACTTTACTTTTGTAATTTGTCACTCCTAGTTTCCCCATTTATTCAATGTGGCGTCTTTGATTTTTTTTTCAAGCTCTAAACAGCAGGATTTGGGCTGGTTCGCCAAAGGGTCCAAACATTTCGGATAAACGCAGTGCAAGTACACAGACAGACTGCATTAAATACGCACGGCTTTAACGAAATTATCAATGTTAAATATCAAATTACTGGAAGTTTGTTTGACGCGGAAACATTTAGCCTGAGTTATTTTATGTATATATGCACACATAATATGAACACTTGTGTTTTAAATAATATTGTTAAATCGAAAATAAAAAACGCCAATCCACCCTTGCGCACATAACGTTAACGTTACCCACCTTTCCTCTTTGTTTGGACATACTGGTTCAATCCTGCTGGTAAACTATAACTGGCTGAACGCAGAGATAAATGTTCACCATCCAGACCAGAGCCAGGCGTTTGTAGAAAAACATTGTCATGTGTATTGTTTTCGGTTGTAATGGTCGATGGCTATGTATGTGTTCACACTAAGCCATGGGAGTTAAATGAAGCTCTGTGTCAGCTAGTCTGTATTAGCGGCCGCTTTCAGCCTAGCTAGTCGAGCTCAAAACAGCTATTCATCCAAACTGCATAATTACCGGTAACTACAGTCCATACCAACTACCCACCACAACCATACCATCCATTAAGAAACGGCATTACACATTCAAATCGTTACTCAAAGCAGATTGGTGGGGGGATTAAATTAACGGACTGTCGAAATTCAAAAATCCACTAGCTGGTTAGCTGAGATTAAACAACCCCCATTCCCCTCCTCCATGTCAAACAAACCAACGTTAAATGGCGAGAATCATGCATTTTTCTCACCTGGAGTTAGCCTGTGTTCTCCACCCATTGACTGGGGCGACATCGAGTGTGCCGGGCTCTCTGTTGACGGGCGAAGACCGCATCTCTGCGGGGAAGGAGTAGTCGGAGTCCCCGGTAGAGGATTGCACCTCCTTCGCTTGGGGGACTGCGGGCTGAGAAGGGCCTCAAACTCCATAGATCGCTTCAACGTCGCGCCACAAGCCATGATCGCTGATTTAATGCGACAATAAACAACAGCGGTAAAATAGCACCTTTTTTTGATAATAAAATGCTCAGATTTCCTTTTCTAATTCGACTTTTTCAGGGGGTTTTATTGAGCTTCGCACGACATCGGCGCCCCCCCTCTGTTCGCACACCGGTTTAAACACCAAGTGCCAGATTTGTAGCAAAAATGCTAAAACGACACAGCCACGGAATGTACCATTCACGGAGAGGGGGGCGAATGTTATAAACAAGTTTATTTTTTCTCACATAAAGTTCTATCATAACTTATTTTGTTTACTAAGCAACAAAAATATTCACGTGATTTAAAATATATTGCAAAAATATAAGGTACTTTTTTACTTTATAAGTAAATCTACTACAGTGGTAATCGTCTCAACCCGTGAGTAGTGGATTATGTTAATGCCCTCTCGAAACATAGTTTCCAGTGATGTGCTGCTCCAAATCAAAACGATTATTAATAATGAAAGTGATAGTTATACTTACTCGGGTTTATGCTTGCTATTTATATTCCTGTATAAACAGGCCTCTTGCACCGACTTTTATGTGGATGCTGTTTGCATAGAAAAGAACACCTTTTATTATAAATGTGTACTTAATATTTTAATGTCATATTTAATATTTTAAGAATTACGATCATTATTATCTATCTCCCTTATGAATATAATAAATAGGTAAATATATCAAATGAATACATTATGTACAATATTTGCATAATATTATTAATGTATAATATTTGCTCTTTTTTCGTCAATATTTGTTTTTCTAATTTAAACAGTGTCTTTATATGCTCACTGAACTCTTTCAGTTTATTTTGGGTTAGTTATTGGATTAATATTTGGATTTCATTCTAAGAAAAAAAAAACTTTTCAATTTCCACTCCTCCAACAGCTTAATCCTTATTGGTGCCTTACAATCATATGACTCTGATCAATATTTATTGAGTTTATTTGGCCAAAGACCATATTTCTAGAGGATTTGCATGTTGGTGCTTGTTTGTGTTTGCCATCAAAGCAGTCTTTCAAATCATGAGGGAATAATTTCCTCACTGTCTCTTAACACCTCTGTTTAGACGCAGTGTGGGGTATTTGAATATTACATACACCATATGAATATCACACACTTTTATATCCCAACATTTGTCAATTTTGACTTAATCCAATGAAAATACTGTAAAATGTAAAACATATTGGAAGATTATAATGTATAATTGATTACATGTATACAATTATCTAAAGATCCTCAAACTGTGCTATTTCATCAAAAGGGTTAATAATATTCAGGAAAATGTGTTTTTAATGATGTATTGGTCAATGAATTGGTCAGGTTGAAGTGTATGGTTTCTTAAACAATGTAACAGTAATTTATAGTTATGCCATACAGTATTTTATTGAACATGCAATTATAATAGTGCAAAAGACCTTAAAAGTCAATAGAAGATTACACTAATTACATTGGATTTTGCATTATTAGCAGACTCTTTCTTACCAAAGCAACATATAATAAAGTATTTAGTGTATCATAACAATTATCGTCGTGATATAGTAAGACATACAGCCAAGAACTGTGATAAAGACAAAAAATGGGTATTACAGAATGTAGTGCTACAAAGCATGTACAATCGATCCAAAAGGGGAGGTGAAGTTTTTGCCTGTAGTCATCAATAATGCTGAAGGTATTTTGTTTCACAGTGTAATCTATATATATATTGGCATATTTTATGTTTGGGACAAAATGTAGCAAGTGATTCACCTGTTCTGAGTTCTTAATAATTGCACTCCTGTAGAAAGGAGAAACAGTATTATACATCAAAAGCTGATCACAATAGCCACATTACTATGCACTGACCTTGTATGTTCCTTTAATTTATAAGCATGTTTTGCTCACGTTAAAGTTCTTATATAAGTATGCCAACTTCTTCCTTTCATATTTTCCTAACTTTACATGATATCCTGCAAATTCTTATCACAAAACAATGTAACTGCAAGGCCTACTATGATGAAGAAGAACTACATTTTGTGGAATATTTCAGTTTCTGACCAGCAAAATGGATGAAAATAATAAACAAAATATTTTATAAATAAATAAAACTTTATGAAATGTGTATGCTGTTTTGCTGGTTGTCTACACTCTCTGAAATAGTATCTGGATTACTATCACTCACTGCCTGATCCTTTCTCTTTTTGCCAGAACCATTTTCATTTCTTATGCTATATGTGTTTCCCAAAGTATGTTCCCTGCATGCAATGCAACTTTTGAACAGTGCTAACAGTTCTCCCCTTAGGTCTCGACAGCGTAGAGCGTATAGGAGCGGGTTTACACACGAGTTCACCAAGCAAAGCGTGCTACAGAAAGCAAACATTCGCTGTTGTTTATCTGTAAGGGTCACCATGACATCCACCATCATAAAGGACAGGACAGGCAGCCAACAAACCGCGAGGATTAGGAGGATCAGACTGAAGGTACGTGCGAGCTGAATGTCCATTCGCATTCGAGCCTGTCCTTTTATGCTCGACCTTCCACACTTTGGTCCACTCATGGCTGCTTCATGCCGGTTTGCTTTCAACAGGATGAGGGCATAAGCCACTGTGATGAGGAAGAGCACCACCAGTTGCAGGCCCGTCCAGAAGGCCAGGTAGTGATGATCCACATAAGGGAAAAGACGGGAACACGGAGGATCCAACCAGGTTGTGCACCTCCAACCCATCAGAGGAAGGAATGAAATTATAATCGTTACACACCATAATAATACTATAGCGAGCTTGGCCCTTGTGCATGTCAATAGCACCTTGTAATTGGAAGCCTGGTAGATGCAGAGATAACGGTCCAGTGCTGTCAGCAATAGACTTCCCACAGAGCCCGTGAAGGCCATCGTGACGCCACCCAGCTTGAACAGATAGTTATTAGCGCCGTCGTCTTTACTATAAAGATGGAAGTTTAGAAAACTGATGGTGAAGAAACAGCTGGCAAAAGTGTCAGCCAGTGCCAAGCTGCTGATGAACAGGTACGATGGCCGTCCGCGCAGAGTGGCGGAGCTCGCAATGACCACCAGGACCAAAATGTTCTCCAGGAAAGTCACAGGACCAGCTAGAAAGCAAATTGAGCCAATTGCCGTCTTCTCTGGTGTGCTCAGGACCATGTAGCACTTCAGGCTGTTGCACAAGCTCGCATCTGCAACAATTCAGGAACAAAATTATTCAAAATAATCACTTTTTTAAGATAAACAATTAATATGATAAAAATGTTAATATTTTAAACAAATATTTTCAATAAGGATTATTTTAAATACATTCAAATATTTGGGGTCAGTAAGATTTTTTTTAATGTTTGGTCTCTTATGCTCACCAAGACTGTGTTTATTGGTAAATACAGTAATATTGTGAAATATTATTAAAAAACATTTTTATTATTATTATCTATTTAAGATGTAATTTATTTCTATGATGATAAAGCTGAATTTTCAGCAGCCATTACTCCAGTCTTCTGTGTCACATGATCCTTCAGCTGATTTGGTGCTCGAGAAACATTATCAACGTTGAAAACAGTTGTGCTGCTTAATAATTTTGTGGAAGCCATGATGCGGTTGTTTATTTATTTATTTTCTGAAATTATTTTAAATAGAATTGTTTTTGTAAAAAAAAATGTAAAGTCTTTTACTGACCTCAAATTAATTAATTAAAAAAAAATTGGAAAGAAATGTCATGATCACAGACAGACCATAAAAAATCTGAATGAGAAACTATACCTGTGGTTGAAATGTTTGTACTTTCATTTAAATAAAGCACAGTTGTAGCTTCTTGTTCCAATTCACTCGCCATTTCCCCAGGACAGAATTGATCTATTAAAAGTAAATGATGAATCATGAAACTTTGATTTTGGAGTTTGACACGATTAAGAGGGATAAAACACTCATTTAAAGTCAAACATGTCTCCAAGCAACATTTTTATTAGGCTAATGCATTCTATAAATAAAACGACATTATTCAGGCTGAATGGCTTAGATTTGGAAGAGAAGTGATGTTATATTTAATAATGTGAAATAATCAGCCTGACCCACAAAACCACTCACTGTGACCTAAAGCTGTTCAATAGATTAGAGTTACATATTGCCCTCTGCTGGCCAAAAGACCACGCAGATTTATTACAAGAGAAGGATGGACAAATGAAGCAAAACTATTAGTGTTATTTGATTCACATGTTAATGAACTATAACCAACCATATTTTCACTAGTATCCACTATAGGAGATAGAGTATTTTCTATGTGGCTCACATGCTTTGGGATAGCCTTACAAGCAAAGTCCAGAAAGCACACACATGCTCTTGGTTTAACTAAACAATGAAGACTAATCTGTTTAGTTAGGTACATAGTAAATTAAATAGTCTGCTCTCATTTCATTGTTCCCTCCTTCCACGATCACCTTATTCATCCTTTCCTTACAGAAGGCACTAATATATTTTTCTTCTTTATCCTACATTTTCATCCAAGGCGCATTAGCTCCATGCCATCTAATTTTGTCTTCAGTGTTCTTAAAATTTCTGGAAATGTCAGATAATGTTCCGGTTAAAACCACTTCTCATGTTAGCTCTAATAGAAGGGCTTTCCCTCAGAGTCTTTGTTCCTCCCAAAATTTCTTCCTCATTTAGACTTCTTAAATATTCTTGTAAGTTTTTTCTATAGCCACTTTCACCTTTGGTGGCTCATTGGGGATTAAATGATTTTTCCTTTCCTTTATCTTCTTTTCTCATTTCTGTAAAGGTGCTTTAGAATAATGTGTATTGTAAAAAGCACTATTGATTTGAACTGACCAAACAGCCTGATCTCATTGTTAATACGTAGGTATTAATACGTAATTTTCAAAGAAAGAAAACGTACTTTTTTGTACGTTTGGATATATGCTGAAACGTATAATATGGACGTATCTGCAACGTTTAAACGTAACATTATTACGTTTTTTTAGCTGTAAAAACGTAATAATGTTACGTTTAAACGTTGCAGTAACTATTTACGAATATTTCATATCATAAAGATATCTGTATAATTTCCTTTTTACCATTTTATAGATTATAAATGTAAGATCCCTTACCCCTACTCCCACACCTAAACATACCCATTTTATAGACAATATTAAAAGGATAAAACGTAATGGACAGATATGTGTAGGGAAATGGAAGTTTTATTAACAATATAGCATTCAAAAATAGTTTGAGCCACTACCCCTAACGTACCCCTAACAATTTCTTAAAACTACGTAGGCTACAATTATTAAGAAAAACAACAGACAGACACGTATAATCACAATAATTTATTTATTGAGAAAATGTCAAAACGGGTACCAAAAGTCGTTCACATGACGATGTGTCGCAGTCCTCTCTGGCAGTATAATAGTTTTGTATGAGGTAACGTTACAGAGCAGAATTTAAATTATTAATCCATGAAAATGTTAATCCGGTTTCGGTTCGCTGTTCGCTCTGTGAAGGCGCGCGCGCTTCTGTTTCAAATGTAGCACACCAACTTAAACACGGCATGTCGCAATCTGTGACGAAGCATGCGAGAGCCAATGAGCGTTTGATATTACTGCCGTAAAACATGTCGTAACGCTTCGGGCGCAATTTTTGAATTTGAATTCACTACGAGCGCGGGATTTGACGTTTACGGTCTCTGCTGAGAATGGAGATGAAGATCACTGGATAAAGGGCTGAATTTGGATCTGTTTCTTGCAAACAACGTATGGATTCTAAAGATTTGGATTACATTAAGCTAATAAAATGTATGTCTTTTGTGAATTTATGTTGTGTTTTAGTGTATTATGGGTCTATAGGAGAAAACGCATTTTGTGTCTCACGGTAAATAAACCAAATATTACAAAATGGTTAATCGATTAAAGAAGGTATTTTTTGGTTTTAAAGTGTAGCAGCTATGAAGTGTTTAAAGGGGCATTCCACCCATTTGAACATTGTTTTTTTATTTAAAGTGGGTCATATATGTAGTCGAAATTTTGAATTTGGTGCCTTCGTGACCGAGGAAAGACAAAAAATAACTTCAGGACGCATTTGTATGAAAGACAACAACTCCCACATTGCACAGCTCCGCAAGCCACTCCCACTAATCCAGAACAGCGCATATCTGCCTATAAGAGAAATCACTCTTCCGTCTACAAGGCTAGCTACCACCAGAGCTTGAAATTCATTTCACACAAAATGTCTAGTTAGTTGGCGAACTCATTAGTGCATTAATCCTCGTTTGTATTTCTTTCGAAAAGGTGAATTATTGCATGGTACCTGGATGTTCAGTCAGAACATATGCGGTGCGAAACTAGGATAGTTCACAACACAAACGTCCGTGTCCTCGTCTGATTCAGAGATTTCGTCCAGGAGAAATTGTCATCGTTGAAATTCTTTGCCGCAGACGGACTCTATCTCTGTGTTCGTAGTTGCATAGTGAGATCACCGGCGCCACCAGTCCGCCCTAACTCGAGCCAGTCCGGGCTCCTCGTCCGCGGCAGGCAGGTCTTCTGCCTCGGCTGCTCTTCGCTATAATGCGGCTTGTAAAGGTAGCCACAAACACCTGATTCAAGCATCAAGCTTGATTCAAGCTTCCGAAATCCTATTCTTCTATATCATATTGAGCACTCTCCTCCGCTATTGTCATAACTTTACATCTGTCTCCACAGCGCCTGTTAGCTTTGCTTCAAACAAGATGGAGGATATTGCTTTCAGTTTCAGAGAGTAAAGTCCCACCCACTGATCTGTAATAGGTCAGTAGCGTGAGCGGGTCCCGCCCCCTGGGAAAGATGAGGAACGAGTGTCTGTAGTCTCAACAGAAATCCCCCCCTCTTACACTTCCTCCGACAATGACGCAAAATGACGATTTTTGCGTCATTGTGGGAGGAAGTGTAAGAGGTAAATAACGGATTTCTCCCGTCTCAGGGGAAAATGAGAGAGTGTTGCACGACCATTCAATAGTATGACTGGGTTTCTAACAATGCAAAGCTTAGTGCAAATGGGTGGAGTGTCCCTTTAACACCATAATCCTCCGAAACGAGTTTGCAGCAGAAGGCACGAACAGAGCGAAATGTTATCAAGTTATTTATGAGTAGCCTAACGTTATTATAGTAACGTTAAACTGTATTAATAAATGCAACTGAAATTTTAATTAATAAGACAAGTGAATGCAATAGAGTCAAAACATTAATGCCACGATTTGAATATGCATAAGTTAAATAGGAATACGTACACATTTGTACGTCGGTAAAGTTGTTTATACGTAAATAAATTACGTTTTAGTGCTGTAAATACGTCAGTATTATACGTTTCTGTGTGTATAAAACGTAAATAAATGTACGTATGGTAGAACTACACTTTACGTAAAAATACACACGTATTCTCATGAGATCACGTTGGACCAAAATAAGACAAAGGACTGTACAAATCACCTTATGAAAGAAATCTGAAAACTTAAACACTGAGTCAACATATACTGTTGGCAATAAAATGTAGGAGTCACAAACACATCCTCAGGAGAGAAAAAAACAAAAACCCACATCCTTAGGTTAAAGCTTTCACAATCTCACACAAGTGAAATGTAAGAAGATCTTAAAGAGATAGACCCTAAATAAAAAAATGTGCCATTACTTACTGACCCTCAAGTTGTTCCAAACCTGTATGAGTTTCTTTCTTCTCCTGAACACAAAATAAAATATTTTAAAGAATGTTGGTAACCAGACAGTTGATGGATCCCATTGACTTCCAAAAGGATAAAACATACGATGGAAGTCAATGGGTGACATCAACTGTCTGGTTACCAACATTCTTTAAAATATCTTCTTTTGTGTTCAACAGAAGAGAGAAACTCATACAGGTTTGGAACAACTTAAGGGTCAGTAAATAAATGATGACAAAATTTTCATTTTTGAGTGAATTAATATCAATTCTATTTACATATGTCTTACAAATAAGGGCAAGAAAAAAACTGCAGTTCCATTTACCCATTAGAGTTGTTTCAGTTCACACAGGATTTTGGCATAGCCTTTACATTGATCAAATGAACTGGTTCTTACCTTTGTGTTTTGCTGTTGGAAGGGTATTGAATCCAGTTACTGTCTTTCTGTTCTTTCAGCAGTTGATCTGATTACAACACGAAATCATATGCCACACCCCCAATGAGAGAAAGAGAGAACCAAGATTTCAGTATCCTTCCAGACAGCTGTTATGAACTGTGATGATGTATGTATCATATATGAGCAGAGATGCGGGTTTCAGAGACTAAAGTGACCATGACACCTTATTGAGCAAAGAAAAGCAACAGATGGAAAGTACCAAAGCCGTTACTCTCTAAGATACACAAAGTATCCAAAGAGGAAGCTTTTTGTGTCTCATCAGATGAAAATCGCGTAATAAAGGCAGAAACATTTCTCTTTGCCACAGCTTCCTCATGTTGTTGATGACCTATTTCACAATAATTAAAAATGTAATTTACCCATATCTTGCCAGCAGATGGTGGAGAAAAAATGTTGGTTACCTCTCACTGCAACTGTCCCAATTTTTATGCTTTCCATTTCTGTAAATGCTTATTCTGAAAGGCTTTAGATGTTGTGAGGGATAACAACGCAAAGTGTATTCGAATATAGATATACCTACGGAAAAATAAATATTTGTCTGTGATACCTTTAAGGCAAGACACCCCAGGTGAATAGGGTAAAAAAAAAAAAAATGTATTACAAGTTTTCTGAAATGTTATGTTTAAATATGCAAATTAGGCTTTATCTAGGCTAATTAAATATGCACTAATTTGCATACATTTATAGAACAAAAATCTGAACATTGAATGAAGTCAGGTTCAAAATTCTTGTTTCATTTTGGATATCTCTATTTATCACTCCACAGATCAGAAAATACTGTCAACAGCCAAAAATAAATACATTTTCACAATTTTTTAAGGAATAAAATGTTGTATAAAATCAGGAAAATTATAAATAAACAAACCCCTCTTTAAAAACCTTAGACATTCTTCTTTCAGACGAAAACAGTCAGAGTTATATTAAAAAATGTCATCATGGCTCTTCCAAACTTTATAATGGTAGTGAATGTTACCAAAATCACCAGAAGATTTTCATCATATAATTTTCATCATGTAATGCAACGTACTGCTGATATTTACACATCATGACGCACTACGCTACTTCCGACATCACAAGTTGTGTAAGTTTTTTTTTTTTTTTTGGTGCAAGTAGACTGCGTATTACGCAAACTCATCGCTTCACTTCAGATTCATTAACCCCCAGAGCCGTGTGGAGCACTTTTATGATGAATATAGATGCACTTTTATGGACACTAAATGGCCATTCACTCCCATTATAAAGCTTGGCCCATATAAAAAAAAAAAATGGATTCATTCATGGTTCATATACAGCAACCATATATCTTCCTTACTTAAATCGGCCAGAATTACCTTATGTGTTTCATGTAATCCATGTGCTATACAAAATCAGACCGATTATGGCCACTTTCATACTAAATAGCACACATACAACTTGTAGGGGATTTTTATGAATACTGTAAAAAGTCTTATATGAGTTTTACATGACAAAAGTATGGTGTATGGTATTAGTAGAAAATAACTTATATTCATATACAAATCATTTAAAGTTCTTATATTGAATCATATGCTAGTCAAATTAAAGTCATTTTGTGTCATTTGTCTATATATGTGTTTCATACAGATTTCATGTTTTGATGACCAACATCACTTATATGCAGTTGGCAAATTTGGAAATTGTACTGTGCAGAAGCTGGTTCGAGGATGTACTGTCAAAATATCACTGACCTTTATGAGGACTGTTCATTTTCCTACAGGATTTGAAAGAGCAGTTGACAGCAATGACATTGTGAGACCGTGTATTTACATTATTGTGAACTGTCTGGGACTGTTGTTTGTGAACAAATATTATTGCATATTATTGCAAATGAGCAAAGTTTAGTCAAATATGTTTCTAGAACAATGATTAAAATGTTGAAAATTGGCTGGAATATATTTTCGTATATGTGACATGAACTCTGGTGGTGATATGCATAAGAATCACGTCAACATTTAGGAAAGTTTTATGTTTGTAGGTTAAGAATAGAACTGTTGTATACTAAACTTAGTACTGTGATAAAGTTTAGAAATTGTCACAGTCTGCACTGTAAAAAAAAATCTGTAGAAATTACAGTATTACTGGCAGCTGCCAGTAACTTACTGTAGATTTAAATTGATGTTATTTACTGGCAACAGTTTGCTCAAAGTTAAATGAACATTAAACATTAACAAGTCTTTGTCTTTACAGAATAAAACTATAAAATAACAACCTAATGCAAAGCATTCTGGGAACCAGAAATCTTCATCAACCTTTTTCTTTTTTTTTCCTTCAGATTTTGGTTCCCAGAATGCTGGCAAACAGCTGCATAACTACAGCAAATGTTTTACAGTGTGGTGATGCAGGATTTAAAATGAAAACTATTGATATGTGAAATATGCAGATTTATCTTGTAGAATACACTCTAATAAATAATTTTGTAATTAAAATGTGTGCTTGTGTGTTTAGTTTAAATGTTGTGTTTCATCTAAGGTATTATACAGTATAACCATGATTGACTATAGGCATAGGGCTCCACTTTGGACAAGATAAGAGCAAGAGAATGAGTGAAGTATACAGCCTTATACTGATTGGTAAACTCCACTGTGTTTTATACACGTCTTAAGAGATATTCTGGACATTCATATTAAATTAGCATTATTTTCCTATGTTTTTACATCATGAAAATCTATATGGCTTTAGTTGTATGTAGGACTAAAAATACATTAATATTATGCAATTTATATTTGTGGTTTTTGCAGCATATATGTCCCTTACAATATTCTGTTGGAACATATAAGAATCACAGGTGTTTTTAGCAAACCTTTTCCATATGAACCAGGACATTTTACTCCGATTGTATTCGTCTGAAAGAAGAATGTCATATACACCTAAGATGACTTGAGGGTGAGTAAATCATGGGCTAATTTTCATTTTTGTGTGAACTATCCCTTTAAGAATTAAATATTGAGTGTAGCGTTATTTTTAATCAACAGGTGGCGCTTGTGAATCTTTTATGTACTTAAAGGGATAGTTCACACAAAAATGAAAATTCTATCATCATTTAGCTACTCACCCTCATGTTCCAAATGTTTGTAATCTATCTATCTATCTATCTATCTATCTATCTATCTATCTATCTATCTATCTATCTATCTATCTATCTGTCTGTCTGTCTGTCTGTCTGTCTGTCTGTCTGTCTGTCTGTCTGTCTATCTATCTATCTATCTTTACACAATTTATCTTTTTTGTGTGTTTTGTTCCTTGTGTACATCTGTTTCTCCCCACATTTTGGTCATTTGACCTCTTCTCAAATGGTGTGTGACCAATAAGAGCCTCCCACCCGACCTACTTTCCAAACATAGGATTCAAACTAAGGCCAAGCCCCCTGGAAAGCTGTAAACCAAGGTTGCATCCAGTGGGTGTGCACTTCCATCACCAAATATGGGTTTTATGGCAAACAAGTGCTGTAACATGTTTGCTTAAGGGAAAAGCAGGAGTATTTAATCTACAGATGAGGGAATTTTAAATGAGAATTGAAAACTTTCACATGTTTAGAACCACCACCACTTCAGTAAAAGTTTTTACAAATTAGTTTTTTTGGCTCATCGATTTGGCTCATTTATTTAATAAGCCTTAGCATTCTCTAAACTATAAATGCAATTGTCACATCTGTTTTAAGGCATATCATCACAACTCTATGTCTGGAAAATGTGGTAACTCACCCAAAACATTTAATTCATGCTTTAAAATCTAGTTATTGTGTCAGTAAATTGGCCAATGCCACCAAAATGAAACATTTCTGTCATTATGAGCCATAGCTTATGGTCAAATTGTTTAGATGTTTTTTTTACTCCATGGCAGTCAACCCTGTAAATGTTTGTTATACTTAGGCCTATACTTTTTGTTGACACTGACTGTCAGTTTTGTCCGAATACAGGCTTTTTAGATACACATTTCAACATTTGGTAAAAGTTTACATGGGAAAGTTAATATTGTAGCACACAGAAAAAGAATATGCACATCATAGGCTACCCACATTTATTTTGTAGCATTGTGTAACAGAAACCATATGAGATGTCAGACAAATTTTGGCTCATGAAAGGATGTTTAGAAGTTGTGAAGAGTGACAAATTCACTGAGAATCATCAGTTTTGATCAGTAAGCCATGTGCATTTAGTTTTTGTGCAATTAGACAATATTGAATAAGCCTATAGTATAGTTTAAATTCTGTTTGATTCCGGTTAGCTTCATTTTTAGCTGTTCTGATGAAACATCAAGTTACTTC